>NC_072430.2:14878750-15487031 GCF_028878055.3 Symphalangus syndactylus
ACATCTTTACAGAGAATTACAGAAATAAGACAACTTGATTTTTAAAAGAACGGCTGGAAAAGAAATTAATGAGCCATGCAAGCTCACTGCATGAACATTAGACCCTAGAAAGTAGGTTGCTAACAAATGACACAAATGACCCCAGGCAGGAAGAACGGAGGCTTGCGCGCCACATGGCATGCGGGCCCAGGGCTGGGGACCACGCATTGGGCAAAGGTTACTCAGCAGCAGGTGTCACTGCTTACTGCCGTAAAATGGCAGGGCTGGCCCTCTTAAATTAATAGGCACATGGCAAGCCAGCCTTGGGGACACAGCCGATATTTTCTTCCCCCACCTCTTTACCCTCCTGTCTGGTGACCTACCTATAAACAGCACCTGACCTGCACTAATGCCAACAACCTAAAAACCTAGCGCTGCTCTGGCAGGATTTCCATTAGACCTTCGTGCAATTTTCTCAGCAAGGGGTTAGAGAGATAATTTACATGGCCAGAGCAGGGCTTTTTTTTGGTGGTGGAGGGAGGTGCAAGGATGATGGGATGGTGAACGGTGGGTTAAGAGGCCTCCTCTCCCCCATCACAGCTCTGCCAGACCTTGCTGTGCCCACTGGGCCCAGACTACCCCAGCACTCTTGATCCCACAAACACGACTGTACCTGATCATCCAGGGCCTAAGGATGTCTGCAGCTCATTCCATCACTGGCCTTGTCAGGCAGGCCTACACCAGCTAACTCAGGCCTGGGAAGCCAGACTGCTGTCCTGATTTTGGTACAGTGGCTCCCAATTCCTGCACCTTACATTTCACCAGAACCAAATCAAATCCCAATTTTTCTAGGATCACTTCGTTGTTACTCTATTTACCATGTGTGGAGAAATTTAAGGACATAAAAACGGCAGCACAGTTAGGAGTAAATTTTATTTTGGGCCTTAAAAACACAACAAAAAACTGCATGAGAACTCAAAAACTAGTATTATCAAGTAAAAACAGTATTGCTTTGCAATGGTGAGGTATGAACAGCATTTATAGCACCATTAAAAATAAATGTTACTGCAATGACAAAACACATTAAAAGCCTTCACTCCCATATTAAGAAGTTGCACTGTGGCCAGGTGCGGTGGCTCACGCCTGTAATCTCAGCACTTTGGGAGGTGGAGGAGGGTGGATCACTTTAGGTCAGGAGTTCGAGACCAGCCTGGCCAACATGGTGAAACCCTGTATCTACTAAAAATACAAAAATTAGCTGGGCATGGTAGCGTGCACCTGTAATCCCAGCTGCTCTGGAGGCTGAGACAGGAGAATTACTTGAACCCGGGAGGCGGTGGCTGCATGCAGTGAGCCAAGATCACATCATTGCATTCCAGCCTGGGCGACAAAGTCAGACTCCGTCTCAAAAAAAAAAAAAAAAACAACAACAAAAAAAAAACAGGTGCACTGAGACTACCCTAAGTAGACACATGGATGTAACTTACAGATAACATCCTGTGCCAATCTACTTCAATCTCCCTCTGGGGGCCTAATTAAATGTTACTGTGACACACTGGCAATGGTGGACTGAGCACACCAGTTTAAGCAACTGCAGACCAAAAAAGAAAAAAAAAAAAAAACCACCTTGGATCCACCTGTATTGTGCTAAGGGTTTCTCACTTGCCTTACCCCATTGGTTTTCCCCCTGTCAATCATGTGCTTGACAGCAGGGAAAATGTGTGCTTCTCTGGGGGCGCCCTGTGTCTCAGCAGTATCAGCGTGAGTGGCAGGCAGGCACCAATGTCTGTGGGCAGCAACAGCAGTGGTGCTGGCCCTCACTTCCGATCTGAGTGTCTACTGTGGGTGCTGGCCACTGGTGGAGGCTTACACCCATGCTCTCTAAGCCTTAAAATAACCTTTCAAGATACGTTTTTTGTGTGAATGGGTAATACATTATTAATTCACATAAAAGTATACAGTAGAAAGCCTTACATTCTTCTCCTCCATTCCAGATCCTCTGTCCTGAGTCACTGTACTAGCTTCTCATTTCTCTCTCCAAAGTGTCTTTGTGCGTGTACAAGGCAAATATGAATACGCATTTATCCACTCTTCTTTTTCATACCAAAGGAAGCATACTAGGCACTGTCTCACCTCTGCTTTCTCATTCCATATCTTTTTTTTTTTTTTTTTTTGAGACAGGGTCTCGTTCCATCACCCAGGCTGGAGTGCAGTGGTGCAATCACAACTCACTGCAGCCTTGACCTCCCAGGCTGAAGCAATCCTCCCACCTCAGCTGCCTGAGTAGCTGGTGCTACAGGTGAGTGTTGCCACACCCAGCTGATTAAAAATATATATTTTTTTGTAAATACAGGGTGTCACTATGTTGTCCAGGCTGGTCTCAAACTCCTGGCTTCAGGAGCAAAGCAATCCTCCTGCCTTGGCCTCTCAAAGTGCTGGGATTAAAGGCGTCAGCCACCATGCGCAGCCTCTAAGTGTATTTGTACACCAGTCTGTATGGGCACAAAGACAGCATCCTCATTCTTTTCTAAAGCTGCAGAGTATTCAACTGTTAGGATAAACTGTGGTTTATTGTGGAAGTGCCCCACTGATGGACATCTATGTAGCAATAAATGCCCTTGCACACACGCAATTTTCACATGTGTGAGTAATGCACCTACAGGATAAACTCCCAGTGGAGTAACTGAGCCAAAAGATATATACATTTATGATTTTTACAGATACTACCAAATTGCCTCACATAGAAAATGGAAAATGCAGTCATGCCTGTCTCCCTACAGCAAGGTAGGGATTGTTGCCATATTATCAGTGAGAAAAGAAGCTTAGAGAGGTCAAGAAACTTGCCCGAAGTCCCATCCATCCATCCATCCATCCATCCAGTACTGAGTGCATACCATATGCCAGGCACTGATACAACATAAATTAAAACAGGCATCTTTCCCTCGTGAAATTTAGGTTCAAGTGGGATGAGAAGTGAAATTTATGTGATCTGATGATGATAAGTGCTGTGGAGAAAAATAAACCAGGGAGAGAAAAGAACGTGCTGGGGAGGAGGGGACTCTAGTGATTTCAATGTTGAATAGGATGGCCAAGAAAGGCCTCTTCCTCTGCTGGTGCTGGACAGCTAAGCAAGACAGAAGGACAGAAAGACAGCAAATATCAGGCTAAGAGGATGTTTGGGGAAGTGTACCCCCACAGAGAACAACTTCAAGGGCTCCGAGGCGGAGAGACACAGCAGAACCAGTGCCAGGGGAACAGATGGGCCCATCAGATCCCAAAGCGAGCATGCTGTCTCCCGTTCCACAGACACACATCACCTGGCTCTGACGACCAGCCTGCAGGGTCACTCCCAAGCGTTCTCAGGAACAGGGCACCAGCCTGTCTCAGACCCCAGGCCAGCGTGGGAAGCACAATCATTTAACCTACATGACTCTGGCTTATTTGGATTGGGAAGTATTATTTATTTATTATAAAGTATACTTATTTATTTATTATAAAGTGTATTTATTTATTAACAAAACAGGAAGAGAACAGAACACATTTTTCTCCTGTCTTTCAAATTAAGAAAAAGAAATACCTAGAACATTTAATTAAATAAATACAAGAATAAAAATTATGCAGCCCAGTTTCTGCACTATAAGGTATATTTTTGTTTCAGAAAAAGTCTAGTTAAAAAAAAAAAATCTTAGTCAGTGCTCAATGTTAAGTAATGGAATTCCCTGTTGGGCTTGAATTCTCCAATGTCAATGGGGCCTTGATCTGGATAAGGATGTTGAAAAATACCTGGTCCCTCTGAGGGATGGGGTTTTGGGGGTGAGCAGGGAGGTAGGAGTAGCAGAAGCACCAGGGGCCATGCTCCAAGGAAAAGCCCAGCCAACGCAGCACGCCAGGGGGGTGGGGATCCAGGCCATGTGTGGCATCTGTCTTGGTTGCAGCACATGAGCTGGGAGGGGAATTTGGTCTGGAGTTGTGAGCTGGGACTCAGGCTGTGGCTGTGAAATCCCAAGCTAAAGGGCTTCGGCTGGGACCCTGACGCTTGCACTCCCCAGTCCCGCAGCACTGGTCTCAAGTGGAATGTGCTGTCAGTGTAAACACACACAGGGTTCTAAAAATGTGGATGAAAAAAAGAATGTCAATGATCTCATTTATAGTTTTTACACTGGTTATATGCTGAAATAATATTTTGGATATATATATATATATAAAATACAATATTTTGTTAAAATTAACAAACCTGGTTTTTACTGTTTTAATGTGGTAATTAGAAAATTTAAACTTGCACACGTGGCTGGCACTGTATTTCTACTGGGGATGCTGCTGCAGACAGTGGAGGCACAGTTTCTAGAAAAGGAAGTGGCAGAATAACATGAAATCCCCCAGCAGTAGGTGCAGAAGGCAAGGTGGGGTGGGGGTGATGAGGAACCAGTTAGGAGGCTATGACAACTGTCCATGCCATGGACAAATAGTTCTTAAACCTGACCATGGGCAGCGTGGCAGAATGTGGCTGGGTAGAGGGCAAGATGGAAAGCGGGGGTGTGTAAAGACCCCTGGGTTTTGCCCAGTATGCAGCTAGAAAGGTCTGCAGCTAATAAATATAACCACGAATGTCACAGAAATTGGCTGTGAATAGTAACATCCTAAGATCTCCAAGGAGGATCACCTGAGCCCAGGTCAAGGCTGTAGTGAGTTATGATTACACCACTGTACTCCAGCCTGGGTGATAACAGTGAGACCCTGTCTCTGAAATAAATAAATAAATATCTCCAAGGTGCAGTGGAGGAAGAGTGTGTGAAACTCTGAAAAAAACCTCCGTACAGGCCGGGCACAGTCGCTCACACCTGTAATCCCAGTACTTTGGGAGGCCAAGGTGGGCAGATCACGAGGTCAGGAGATCGAGACCATCCTGGCTAACATGGTGAAACCCCGTCTCTACTAAAAATACAAAAAAATTAGCTGGGCATGGTGGCGGGTGCCTGCAGTCCCAGCTCTACTCAGGTGGTGAGGCAGGAGAATGGCGTGAACCCGGGAGGCAGAGGTTTGCAGTGAGCCGAGATCGCACCACCGCACTCCAGCCTGGGTGACAGAGCGAGACTCGGTCTCAAAAAAACCAAAACAAAACAAAACAAAAAAAACCTCCACACAGGGCACAGGACAAAAATGAGGAAAGCAGAAGGAAAATCCAAGCAAACAACCCAGAAGTGCCATGAGGAGAGCAGGCAGAAGAGGAAGGAGCTGCCACAGGGGGCCAGAGCCTCAGAGGACAAGCCTCTGAGACTTGAGGAAGCTGAGCCCTAGAGGGATGGAGTGCACAGGGAGGGGGTGGTCCTTAGGAGAGAGCACAGGGAAGCAGGGTGGGGGCAGAGAAGGTGCTGAGAGCAAAGAGGACACCGTAGGGGAGGAGGGTGCAGGACAGGTGCCTGGTGGAGGAAGATGAGGTCCTAGAGAGAGGGACAGAAGAGAGACCTGCTCCCTGGGCCAGAAAGGAGGTGCTGGGGAACAGAGACAGGCAGAGGCAGGAAGGCTTTGGTGGGAAGCAGTGGAGGAGAGCCTCAGTCCCAGTAGCAGCCCCTCCAGGGCAGGGGTACACTGAGTGATGGGCAGGGCAGGTGCTCAGCGAGGAGGCGGAGGGGAAGGCAGGGGAAGTAACAGAGGTGCTGGCAGAGCAGCTGGCCTAGCCACAGGGCTCTCCATTAGTGTCCAACTCCAAAATGCTCCAAGGCCCATTCTTAATAAATACTTTCACAAAAACAAAAAACCCAAAACACAAATAAACCTTAAAAGCAAAACGAAATACAGACACATTTCTGTGTACGTCAAGACACCTGCTCTGGGCTAGTGCTCTGTGGAGATGCAGGCTCCATGTCTCCACCAAACGCTCAGCGCGGCCCTCCCCATAGTTCCAGCTCTGCAAGCCAAATAGACCGTGCCACTTAAGATATGAATACAAAGAAAAATCACACAAACAACGAAAACACTACCATCCCAAATGCCATCAACAGAAAAGATTTTCTAAATACACTAGACTAGTTACAATGAAACAAGAATAAAATTAAGTCTATAACCACATCAAAGTGTCATTTTGTGAAAGCAACTCACACTGACACTTTCTAAGGCACTTCATTTTCTTTTTCTTTTTTTTCATTACTATCAATATGATAAGCAAAAAACAAAAATTAGTTTGGGGGTGAGTGGATCTGCATTTCAAAATGCAGATATTAATTTATAACAAAAATATTGAAACAATTCAAAAACCACAGCAGCTGCTAGAAAAGCCATAATGCAACCACAAGCAAAAATGGCATCTAAAGGTTCTGATTATGTAAAGGCATTTGAAGAGGGCTCAGGAAGTATTAGGAAAGGGTATTTCAAAGCCACGTTAAGAGAGGATCGGATGTCATTATATCTATGTTCAAGCTTTAAGGAGTAGATCATTACAGGCTCATTTCCTTCCTTCGATTAGAAAAGCAACAGAAACAAAACTAACAAAATGTGCAGACCATTCCTTTGTATCAGAATAGACAGAACACTGCTAAGCTTTACCCCATGCCTGGGAGGCACCTGCAGCTGGCAGGATGTGCCACGCAGCCTGGGCTGGCAGCAGTGTCCCTCCACACCCCAGGAGTCAGGGCCATCTCCTCTTCAGCATGCCCTTCAGTAAGACTGGATCTAAATGCCACAAGGAGACGTGGGACCTACCCAGTGTGTCTGCCTCAGCCTCACAGCCTGTGAGAGAAGGGTAACAGCAGAGGTTATCATATCAGTAACGAAAGAAGCCAGATGCCAAGTTCTTTAACATTTTATATTTCAGCCAACAATTAACACATACTTGAAAATCCTTTAAAGTTACTATATTGGAATATACTCCAAAATCAGGATTTTTACAAAGACAACAAGGTTGCATTCATTACCATATAGGAACTGTCACTTTGTAACTCTTCCTCTCCAAATATATAACCATTAGTTATAAAAAGCAAACTTCAGAACAGGGCAGAGTGAACTAAACATACACACACACAACCACAAAAAAATTTAAAAACTAAACTCCTCGCCCCTGTGGGGTGCTTCACCACAGTGAGCTGAATGTGACCGGTGACTCTCCTCTGTGGGCAGCTCTGATGATGAGGACACGCTCCACGATATGGAGCTTGTCAGATGAACCGTGCGCCAAGATACTTTCAATAATGGCCCATTAGACATTTTCAAGGGCATCATATGTACAGAATGCTGCAAATAGAAACCCAAAATCTACTCTGGAAGACTGGGGAAAGCAGAGACTCCAGGGAGCTGGGGATGATTTCCTCAGAGGGGCTAGAAAGGACTGGGCATTCGACTTTCTTTGGGTCTGGAACAGATGCGCCAGCAAGGACCTCCAGTGTGACTGGGGACAGTCCCAGGGAGCGGGAAGAGGGCAGGTCCTGCCCATGGTCACTGGGCTGACCTGATCAGGGCTTGGAGGTGAAGTTTGGTGAAGTTTGCCTTCACCTCCAATGGAAGACGTGAGCCCTATGGTGTCCCCTCATTGAAAACAATCACAGACTGTAAAAGTCAACAGTGAGCGTCACAGTTTAGAGGTGATGCTTTCCTACCTTCTTTGTACCTCTCTATTTTCTAATTTTTCTATCAACAAGCATTTTAAATGCACACAATTTTTAATTGACAGGGGGAAAATAATCTTTTAAAATATACTTGTTCCCAGATGGGAATTTTTCATCTATGTTTATCTCAGGTGGATTTCTGAAATTTATAACTCCATTTTATTCATCTGTCCATCCCAGCATTTATTGTATTTTCATGTACCAGGCACCAGAAAGGAGGCAAAGGCCAGAGTAAACTGATGCTGGGGATTCGGTGTGTGAAGGTGTGTGCACGTGTGGTAACAGGTGGGTCTGAGAGGTGTTCTGGGGAGGAAGACTGAAAGGCCACATTGCTGTAATTGTGACCAGCAGGCCAACCCTCAGCCTCACACATGTTGACTCTCTGCCTGGGTTGCCATGCTCCTACCTGCCTGTCCTAGAAAATTAATTATTTATATTTCAAAGCGGTTGGTATCTCACCTCCCACGGAGGCCTTTCCTTCCAACACCACCCCTCCCAGGAAAGGAAGCCTGAGTTTCTCTCAACCTCCTCGTTGCTGAGCATTCACCAAGCCTCGCTCCTGAGGCCCTTCACAAACATCTTGCCTGAACTCACTCATCGGAGCCTCATCACAAACCTCTCAGGTGGGTGCTGTTCCCACCCATTTTCCAACCGAGGAGAGGTAAGACCCACATCATCCTGCAAGCAGAAAGTGGCAGAGCTGGTGTCCCAGCCCTCAGCATTCTGGGCTGTGAAGTTGTAAATGTCGTGGTAATTGTGTGTTAAGTGCCCCTTTGAAAGCAGTAGCTGAGATGGCCAGAATCCTGGAGTATAATCAGGCCTCAGTCCCAGGCATTCTTTGTTCTCACCATCATCTCTCCAAAGACCCTTTCATCTAATCTCAAGGATGTGATTATTATTTCTATGCTGACAACTGCCAAATTGTGACCCCTAGTTTTGTGCTCCAGATCCATACATCCCACTATCTACAGGTATCTCAAACTTAGCAAGTACAGACCAGAACCTCTGATCTTCCCCTCCATTCCCTGACAACTGCTCCTTTCCCAGTCTCACCCAACACAGCAAGAGACACCCGGAAACCTGATTTATTAATACATCTTTCCAATTCAGTCTCCAAAAAGCAGCCAGGTTACCTTTCAAAAACACCAATCTGCCTGCCTTGTGCACCTGCTCCCTTCTAAGGAATCCCATACTTCAGGCTAAGAAGCAAATCTGGATCAGGCCCTAAGTGATGTGGCCCTCCAATCTCATGCCCTTACTTCATGCCACCTTCCCCAGGTAAACCGTCCTTCTTTCAGTTTCCTTGGGCTCAAGGGCCCTCACGTGCTATTCCTTTGGCAGGAAAGCTCCATCTCCAGTTCCTTACCTGGTTGGCCTTCTCACAAGGCTCAGCTTAAAACACACCACTTCCTTCGAGAGATGTCCTCTGCCTCCCAGTTTAAAGTAGACCTCTGTGCTGGCCAGGCGTGGTGGCTCACGCCTGTAATTCCAGCACTCTGGGAAGCTGAGGTGGGTGATCACTTGAAGCCAGGAGTTCCAGACCAGCCTGGCCAACATGGTGAAATCCCGTCTCTACTAAAAATGCAAAAATTAGTCAGGTGGCCTGTAATCCCAGCTACTTGGGGGGGTGAGACACAAGAATAGCTTGAACCTGGGAGGTGAAGGCTGCAGTGAGCCAAGATTGCGCCACTGCACTCCAGCCTGGGTGACAGAGTAAGACTCTGTCTCATAAATAAATAAATAAATAAAGTAGACCTCTGTGATTCTCTCCCTTTCTTGGGCCTGCTCTCTTGCCTCTTACAGCACAAAGCATCACCATCTGTGGTCACCAGTGTGTCGGGGTGGTGCTATTACACCTCTCTTCCCTCCTGAGAGGGGTCACAGGAGGGCAGGTTTTGCCTGCTGCTGCAGACCCAGTGCTGGGCATGCGCGGTACGTAGTCAAGGTCCTGAATGAATGAAACAATGGCCGCAACTCTAGTTCAAGCCCTTAGCTCTCACCTGGACAGTTACTAGAGCCTCCTCACTGGTCTTGCTACCTTCATTCTGTCTTTCTTCATTCCAATCCACCTTCCACAAGTGCTGACAAGAGTTCTAAAAAAACACATTTGATCCTGTCACTCCCTTGATTAAAAGGCCAAAGGTTCCCCCACATCCTCCAGTGTCAGCTCCAAATTGCTTCACGTGACATGAAAGGGCTTTTATAAGACAAGCTGGTTCCAATTTATCTTTCCAGCTTCGAACTCTGACACTCCAAGTCCCACACTGTGATGTGGCCAAGCTGTTACTGGATGTTCTTTCACATGCCTAGTTGTTCCTCCAGCTTTGAAGGCCTTCCTTACCCTCCTCTAATGACTATGTACCCTTTAAGACCCAGATCAAACGTCACTTTCTGAAAGCATTTCTTGGAACTCCCCCAGTGAACTTAACATTTTAAAAAACTTTGTTATGTGATGCATACTAAAGAATTCCTGCGGCAGCTAGCCCTCGGTATTTTGTTCATATCGCTATGCTGACACATGCCCAGTACTCTCTGTCCATCCTTACTAAACTGTGAGCTCCCGGAAGGGCAAGAGCTGATCTGGCAACCATGCATGGTGGGGCCTGTAACCAATGAGTTTCTGGAATTAATTTCTGGTACCAACTCTATCATCAACTTGCGACCTGATCTGGACAATTCACTTATGTGCTCTTTGACTATTTCCTCATCTGTAAAATGGGAACAACTCCCCACCTTCCCCGTAGAGGCCATAGGTAAAAGTGCCTTGAAACCTGTAAATCTCACACCACAGCAAAGCACGACATGATGACTACTTCACCACCATTCCTGGCACTCTCCAAGGAGCAAACCTCCGGTGACCCTTGCTCTTAGACATTCTGACCAAAATCTGATAAAAGTGTATCCACATGGCCAGAGGATTTCCTTACTATGAAGGGCAATCAATTTCAGTCTCAAGCTGTAAATCCAAAGCTGGCATTAAACCACACACAGTCCTAGCATTCTAAATAGCAATTTCTCAAATAAAATGTAAAATGAGTATGAGATAACTCATGCTTAAATCATGAAGAATGAGGAGCTGCCTTCCAGCCTGCAACTCCCAGTCACCAGGGCAGGGACAGTTCTGGCCGATGCAGCCTGAGTGCTCCCAGAGCCCTGAGATTCTGGGGACGTGTGGTCTCCAACTCCCTGCCCTCCCCCTGCCACGACACACAAAACTTTCTTGTTCTCTAAGCGGCATTCTGTACCATCCTCGGCCAGGGCTGCCTCTGGGTCTTGTTTACTAACAGCCCTTTACATGGCTCCAATCCCTGCCCCCTCAATCACACTCTCCCCTACCTAAACAATAAAAACCCACAATGATTCCAAATTCACAATGTCTGCTAACAGTGCAGAGGAGGCCAATTTTGTGTGCTGCTCCCCTACCCAGCACCAAAAAAATAATCATCCAGCTACTTAGAAATCACTTCCACAGATGATACTAATAAAACATCTAGGTAAATAAAATATTTTCTGCTTAACTTTTTTTTAATGGAAAATGGGATTAAATACTTTTCCTCTATAGTCTGTCAGTCCAGATGGCACGTTTTGTTTCCAGTCAATTCAGAGGAAACTAGAAGAGATGGCATGGTTCATAAGATCTTATCAAATCCACTGGCAATGTCAAACAGGAGCACCCTGGGTGGATACTGATTTGCATGAATAGCAAGTACCATGACTGCAAAAGAATCCAAATTTCAACTGCCATTTGTCAATTTGAATTTTCTTCCCCAAACAAAATTATTTCTTAAAAACCATACTCTATAATGTGTTTTTGTTCCAAGTTAATGATGTTAAAACCATGCAACAATGCAAAAGGGAGGGGGTCCTACATAGCCTGACCCTTGTGCCTCAGGGACAAGGTCCCAAGTAGAGACTAGAACCCAGGGCTTTAACTCAGCAAGCCTACCTTATCTTTTCCACTTGGTAGAAAAGTCATACTGAAACAGAGGAGGAAGAATATTAAATATGAAATAGCAATACTTGAGGCTGAAAGATGCTCCAACAGCTTGAAAAAATAGAATCTATTTGGCAATTTCTATATGCCACATTTAACACTCCTGACATGTTCCTGAACAGACAGCTCAGATATCTCAGGCTCTTTCCAGAATGAAAATGAAGATACTAGAAACCCCAGTACATACTACAACACTGGCAAAAGCTATGTCATGTGACCGAATTTTAAGTGCCAGGATTTCTAACTATGTCAAAGGTGAGTTTACAGTAACTATTTTCAAGAGCAAGTGAAGTACTCCTTAGCCAAATGACTGTCAAACATACGTACAAAAGCTTTGGCTACAATTTAAGCAGCCTAAGGAAATGTCATCAAGTTCTTTGATCTGCATGAAATGTTCTGGTGATGTGAACCAACTTTGGAATTCTACATGTTCTTATTTAAATTATAAATACCGAGTTACAGTACTGTCCCTATCTCCATTATAGAAGAGTTTTAAAACACCTGTTATAGACACCTGAGCATGCTCCATAAAAATGCACAAACAGTCACCCCAAGGCAGAACAGGTAAGGTCAACAAATTAATCCACCACATTTAAACTTGGGCATACTAGGTAGGAGGGCTGGGCAAATAAAAAATGGGCTTAGCTTGAAGTGCAAAATAAGGCAGACTACCCTCGGTAAGAATGTATCAATTCTTAAAGGGATTCTTAACAGCTAAGACAGGGTGCTACTTACTTCCTCATTAAAAAGTTTGCTAGTTTCTTTTTTGATTGGGTCTATAAGCTGGACTTGGCCTGCGGAAAAGCCCACTAGAAGAGAGACACTTTCTGCTGTGGCTGTTAGGTGGTTGAAGTCATGACAAGTAGGCTGTGTTCCTTTGTATATCCTTTTATCTATTGGTTTACTCAAGTCAGCAGCCTGGAGGAGAAAGAGAAAAATACATACAGTAAACAGCACATTGAGATGAGAAATCTAAGTTATGCTACTTTATACTCCATTATGATGTTTAATTTTAAAAAAAGTTATTTAAAATGTTTTTTCAGTTGTGACTTAACATTCATCTAACATTTTATAAAAGCACTTTCACATACCTTAGCCAATTAGATATTATTAGACTATAATATGTTTATAACTGTTACTTTCACAACTTATTCTCCTTCACATATATGTAACAAAGACTCCTGGACTTCAGGAAATATCCTTGAGATATTAAATTCACTATTTTCAAAATGCATTTCAAGCAGTGTCTAACAGAGTAACCACATAAAAAGCTCAGCTTTCAAATGTATCTACAGCACCTACATGCCCACCTGCAGCCCAGTGGTTCTCAAAGTGTAGTCCCCAAACCAGAAGCAGCAGCAGCGCACGTGGGGAACTTAGAAATGCAAAAATCTCAAACCTCACCCCAGACTAAATGAATCAGAAACTATGGGAGTAGGGCCAGCAAGCCGTAAAGAGCCTTCCAGGTGATTCTGATGCCCACTCAAGTCTAAGAACCACTGCTGGAGCCCACTCTATACAGGTGGCTCCCTTCCGGGGTCAAAATCCCTCTTCTGGATTAGGTTTCAGGGAACATTCACTTATCGAGGCCATAATCAAAGGACTTTACATGCATTGTCCTTAATCCTAACAATGATGCTCCAAAGTGGACAATATTTTACTGATTTTACAGATGAGAAAACAAGTTTAGGGAAGTTAAATAACTTGACCAACGTCACCATACCTACCTAGTAAGTGGCAGGGCTGGATTTGGAACCCAGGTCTGTTTGACCATTAAGGGGATGGGGAGAGAGAGTCAAAAGCAAATGATTTCTCACTTGGGTGAAAAGTGATTTTTCAACATGCCCTACCCACTTTCAAGAAGGATTCTTTTCTTCATGAGAAATGTCCCGTGGCATCCCAATATGCTGGGCTTGTATTGGTGAAATAAGAGAAACCCACCCCCTCCCACTCTTGTCTGAAAATCTCCAGTGGAGACAACTAACCCTGAAGCAGAACTTGTCCCTCGAGACACCCAGTTCACGTTGTGTGGCCCTCTGGGGCTCCCGGCTCTAGTTCTCTACTGACCGCCCCCTCAGGTGCTGAAGATTTCTTTCTTCCAAAGAGGCCTGTGACATTGAACAAGTATTCTAATGTTTGACTTTCCAATAACAAATATAAATACTGAGTAGAAAAGAGGACCTCAAAATTACAGGCGTCTTTGAGCAAACTCAAAACCTCGCACATGTAGAAGTCTAGACCTGAGCGGTAACAAGTAGCTCGGGGAGCCCCAGGGCAAAGGAATGAGGGTACATGCCATGCGGACACTCTCCCAGCCTCACCTCAGTTAAAACGGAGATGAGAATCTCTGTTCTACCAACCTCATGGGATTGTCTGGAGGATGAAATAAGAGAATATATACATGAAAGAGCCTTGAAAAGTGTAATACAAAGCACAATACAAAACAAAAGGGAGTCCTGACTTTGGAGCGAGGAGAAAAGGGGCCAGCGGAGGAGAGCGGCCGCTGTGCAGCAAGGCGGGCTGAAGGCAGCTCAGCCGAGTGCTGCAAGTGAACAGCGGGGCCCGGGACAATGGCCACTGACAGGCTGTCTGAGGAAGGCAGCTTCTGAGCGGCTCGGATGGCAGGGAAAGAGAATCCTGGCCTGAGAGAACACCACATGCCATTCATCTCAGAACGAGGAAGACATCCACAAAAAAAAAAAAACAAAAAACCTACAAATATAAAATAAGATATAACTGGCAGCTAGAGAACAAAAATCCAATTTGAAATACGAACAATTAAGTTATACATAATTACTGTATCAGCATATTCAACTCTTGAGACTTTTTTTTTAGTTTGCTTAAGAAAAATAAAAAATCCGCTAGGTGCATGCCTGTGGTCCCAGTTATTCAGGAGGCTGAGGTGGGAAGACTGCTTGAGCCCAGGAATTCAAGGTGACAGTTAACTAGGATTGCACCACTGCACTCCAGGCTAGATGACATAGCAAGACAAAACGACAACAACAACCACTTAGGGAACTTTCCCCTGAAAGAATATACCTAAAATTATGCACTGAAATACACAGATCAATTTAAAGGCTAGCCAGAAATTAACAGAGAAAATAGTCTAATATAAATTTAAAAATACGTAATGTTTCTCAGAAACAACAGAGGAAGTAAAAGCACCTATTTTTCCAAGTACTGCCACCAGTTTAGGGTTAGACTTACGGACCCCTCACAACTACATTGGCTTCAGTTATTGGTATATTTTTACATCCCTGCCTCCCAATATGGAACTTTACTGAAAAGATGGAAGCATTTTAAATGAGAAGAGATTATTTTTACTCTTAAATCAGGTAAAATGGGCCAGCAGGCACGGTGGCTCACGCCTGTAATCCCAGCACTTTGGGAGGCTGAGGCGGGTGGATCACCTGAGGTCAGGAGTTCGAGACCAGCCTGACCAATATGATGAAACCCCATCTCTACTAAAAATACAAAAATTAGCCAGGCGTGGTGGTGGGCACCTGTAGTCCCAGCTATTCGGGAGGCTGAGACAGGAGAATCGCTTGAACCTGGGAGGCGGAGCTTGCAGTGAGCCAAGATCGTGCCACTGCACTCCAGTCTGGGCGACAGAGTGAGACTCCGTCTCAAAAAAAAAAAAAAAATCAGGTAAATATTCTAAAAATATCCTGTTTATTCTACTAATTTGCTTAACAAACTTTCTTCCTAGGTCACTGCTCTTGAAGTGTACCAGCCCAGGACTAGTTTATTAGTCTGCAGTCAAATGCACTGCCTGTAGTATAGACACTGAGAAAAAGAGTTTAGAAACTTTCATGGCAACTGACAAATTTTGTATCTGTTGAATCTAATGATAAAAAAGTTAGAGTTTGTATTCTGTATGTCTTTTTCAGTTTCTTTTCCTATTAATTCTTTTTATTTTACAAAAGTATCAACACACATAGAATAAAATTTTTTTAAAGTTGGTCTGTCAACACTAGTGTGAGTGGCACTGTCTAGGAGACACAAAAGTAGACCTGGCTGGCCCCAAGGAACACTTAGAATCTCTCTCACCTAAAGTCACTCCTTCCTCCCCAATCCCTTTCCAGTGGCACTGACCAAACGGGAACAGCAGAAGTCCAGCCAGGCAACATGTCACCTTTACCAAGTAAGAATTACCAAGAAGTCAGAAGTGACTGCTAGGTTATGTGCCCATAAAAAAAAGATTATATTTCTGAAAAATCTATGGATTCCACTCTTGGGCCTGAGCTTTTTGGAGCCCCGCCCCAGATAGAGAAAGGCCAGGTCTCCCAGTGCCTGCCTTCACGTCCAAGCACGACTGTCTCCCACCCACCTGTCCTCTTTCCATTCATCACTGTGTTCTAACTCAATTTCCACTGATGTGTGACCATCCTATTTCCTCCTCCTCTGAGGGGCGGGGCATGGGGTGTCTGCCAACAAGCATTCTGAGCTCACACACCTTTTTAGGAGCAGGAGTAACCACCCAAGCCAGCTATTCCTCTTCCCCATGGTGTCATCAGCCCCTGGCAGATGGCTTCCTAGGCAGGGGCAGTCTGGTAGAGACAGAAAGAGCCCAGCCCAGGCAAGCCTAAGTTCAAATCCTGCCTTCCCTCTTGGTAGCCAAGTGGCCTTGGGCAAAGTGCAAGTTTCCTCTCACTAATAGGAGATCAAAGGCCCGCCCCTCCCCTGCAGGGCAATGGTGAAGGCTGCAGATAACAGAAATCACAGAGCACACAGAAGTATTTGGGTAGCTACCATTATTCATTCATTCTAGACACATCTTATCTCTAATCGAAACCTCTCTTAATTTTTTTCTTTTTTCTAGATAGAGTCTCGCTCTGTTGCCAAGGCTAGAGTGCACTGGCATGACTTCAGCTCACTGTAACCTCCACTTTCCGGGTTCAAGCAATTCTTGTGCCTCAGCCTCCTCAGCAGCTGGGATTACAGGCATGCACCAACACGCCCGGCTAATTTTTGTATTTTCAGTAGAGACAGGGTTTCACCATGTTGGCCATGCTGGTCTCAAACTCCTGACCTCAAGTGATCCACCCGCCTCAGCCTCCCAAAGTGCTGGGATTACAGGCGTTAGCCACCACATCTGGCCTGTGGCCTCCTAATTTCTATCAAGTCAGTGTAGGAAAAAGTACCTAGCACCCCTGCCCTCCAGGTGAAAGCCCCATCCTCCCCAACAGCAATATCACCTTCTGTCTAGTCAACACTTTCTTTTTTTTTGAGACAGAATTTCCCTCTTGTTGCCCAGGCTGGAGTGCAATGGTGTGATCTCGGCTCACTATAACCTCTGCCTCCCAGGTTCAAGTGTTTCTCTTGCCTCGGCCTCCTGAGTAGCTGAGATTAAAGGTGTCTGCCACCACGCCTGGCTAATTTTTTGTTTTTCTGTTTTTGTTTGGTTTTTTTGGTATTTTTAGTAGAGACAGGGTTTCACTATATTGGCCAGGCTGGTCTCAAACTCCTGACCTCAGGTGATCCACCTGCCTTGGCCTCCCAAAGTGCTGAGATTACAGGCATGAGCCACTGCACCTGGCCTAGTCAACACTTCCTATGTGCCAGGCCTGCACCAGGAACTTTACACTCATCGTCCAATCCAATCCTAGTCACCCCTCAAAGCTGGTACTAATGTATCCACATTACACTGATGAGGGACCTGGAAGGAAGTTCAGGGTCACGAGGCTGTGCTCTTATCAGCTCTACACCATCTTGCCTCTCCACCCTTCACTGGCCCTCCACACAACTCATGAGCACTGGCCAGAGCAGACAGCCCCTCTTTCTTGGCTTAAGTCATTCTCTTGGTAGGGACAGTCTCCTTTGCCCACCTCCCCAGGAATCTTGCCCGTCAGTTCAAGTCCCACCGCCCACGGCAAGGATTTTCCCAACCATTCTTTGTGCTGCTCCTGTATCTTAATTCTCAAGTACTTAATTCGTTCCACAACATTCAATATTTAATCACTTATATGATTTCAGAATTGTTTTATGTCTGTTATAATCAATTAAAATAAAATTATAACAAAAACTCTTAAGGAGAACTTTATTAAAGTTACCACTGTATAGTTCCACAAAATTAGTTTTTTTCAGCTTTCTGATAGATTCTACACACTTTGAGATTTCAAAAAATGGTTTGCATCCTAATTATTACCAATTACCTAAGTTCTTCACCCTAAGTTTTTTTCCACGCAGATTCTGACAGATAAACATGAATTTATAGAAGAACCGATTTATTAAACATTCTTATCCATTTTAAGAATCGGGTATTTGGTCTCCAGCCCCAGCAGAGTATCCAGCCTGCCACAGAGGCTAAGTATTTGTAGAATACATTAAACCACAACTGTTTCTTAATTTTTTTAAGGAAAGTTTAAATTTTATCATTATGCTCATGAGTTTGCATAAGGAGTTACTGATTACAAATAATTTGACAGTCTCATACTTATTAAGTTCTCAACTTAATAGAAAAATTTTAAGTGATAGTTTTAAAATTCCTATTAAAGAAACAACTAGTTACTAAAGCCTCGATCAGTAAGTAAACATTTTTAAATGTAATACTTCTCTTTTCCTTGGACTTTTTCTTTTTCTTCATTACTATTATTATTATTGAGGCAGGGTCTCGCTCTTATTACCCAGGCTGAAGTGCAGTGGTGCGATCTGGGCTCACTGCGACCTCTGCCTCCTGGGTTCAAGTGATTCTCCTGCCTCAGCCTCCCGAGTAGCTGGGATTACAGGTACGCGCCACCATGCCCAGCTAATTTTTGTATTTTTTGTAGAGACGGGGTTTCACCATGTTGACCAGGCTGGTCTCGAACTGACATCAAGTGATCCCCCTGCCTTGGCCTCCTAAAGTGGTGGGATTACAGGCATGAGCCATCACACCTTAGACTTTTCATCCTTAAAATTTCTGGAATTTTTTTTTTTTTTTTTTGAAACAGGGTCTCGCTCTGTTGCCCAGACTGGAGTACAGTGATGCAAATACAGCTCACTACAGCCTCAACCTCCTGGGCTCAACTGATCCTCCTGCCTCAGCCTCTCAAGTAGCTGGGACACAGGTGTGTGCCACCATGCCCAACTAATTTTTTTTTTTTTATTTTCTGTAGAGACAGGGTCTTGCCATGTTGCCCAGGCTGGTATCAAACTCCTAGGCTCCAAGAACCCTCACATCTCAGCCTCCCAAAGTGGTGGGATTACAGATATGAGTCACCATGCCTGGCTGGAATTTTTTTCTGGAAAAATACTACTGAAATTCAAAGTCAGCTGGGTCAGTTTAGCACGGCACTAATGAGCCTATAGGTCCTTGAGGAATTTCTTTCCAGTATCACAAAGGGTCTGCAAAATAAACCTCCAGTTCCAGTTCCAGTTCGTGCCTTCACCATAGCCCTGCCTGCCCACTCTTCCCTTGGGAATGCTGCTGAGTGGACAGAAATGTGGAGGAAGGACTTGAACCTGTGAGGGGCTATTCCACCAAAGGCAAAAAGCTTGCAGCCTGGTTCCCACCAACTTAGTGGGCCTCAGTAGGGCTTTGGGAAGCCTGTGGCATCACAGGCAACAGCCATGTCACATCACATGGGCCTGGTAAAGTTTTACTTAATAAAACTCCTCAGTGCCCAGAAGCATCTGATGTGGTATGAAAAATATCTCAGAGCTCTTTTGAAAAATGTGTGTCAAATTATAATCTTAGACATAATTTTAAATGAATCAGGTGGAAACAGTGTAGGTAATAAAGGTAGTTTTATTTTCCCTAAATTTCACATCTTCCCTCCCCATCCCCACCTGAGAATCACCTAAGAGAGAACCGGTCTTGCAGAGTCTTGCCAGAAAAGTAAAAGATCCTTTTATTGGCATAGCTAACAGCTACCAAATGCCTAACGCAGGCAGACCAGAAACTTACCTGGCCAATACCCAAAGCACTCTCTACCTCCTAAGTCCACTCCTCCCATCCTTAAGCCCCACCCCAACCAGCTTTATACTTGGTGCTCTGTTGGGTCCCCTGCCTGGCACCCCTGCCCAAAGGACAGCTTCAGGGCCCTCATCCAAGCCTGGGTTTCCCCAGCCTAGCTCAGCCTCTCTAGCTCTGTGCCAGTCTCCTTCCACCCATTTCCAATCACATGCAATTTGCCCTACACTCTGCCAGATGCATCTTCGGGAAGCCTTAGGTCACTCCCACTCCACCATTGCCATGGCTCTGCAGGGCCTACAGCTTAGCACTCACAGGCTGCCCAACGTGGCCTTATCACCCCTGCCCCTCCACACACATTACCCCAAAGACCCTTGGCTGCTGCCTGTGCTTCTGACACCTTGCCTTTTCTGCCATTCCTTCTTTCACCCAGAAAAACGTCCCCTACCCTCATATTCACAAAAGCAGAGATGTCATGCCCTCCTGACCCACCCCAGCCTATGTGTGACATTCTTCCAGCCCCCTTCACTGATGCCTATCACTATGTGCCACACTTATTAGCTGCAATATGTTAACTATATTCCATATATTGTGAAAGTCCAGCTCCTTTTAAAAATAAGAAAGAAGCCAGGAGGCTGCTGAGTCACTGACAGCCTGAATGAATTAATCAAAACTAGCTGGAGCAGTGTGAGTAGCATCAAAGGTTGCCATAAGCCATTTTGAAAATCAGAAGAGAACAATTGTAGTGTTATTATCATTCCTCGACCACATCTCAGACAACCAAAATAGGGACCAAAAGTGACCAAGAAATTACTTCCAAGGGCCATAAAGGATCATCTACTCGAAAAGAAGTGGAACAACTAGGGGCCTATCTTAAAACTTGAGATCCAAAATAAACCACATTGCAAAGGCAAAGACTGTTCCACAAGTTTTCTTGGTGGAACTTTTCTTTTCTTTTTTTTTTTTTTTTTTTTTGAGACGGAGTCTCGCTCTATCGCCCAGGCTGGAGTGCAGTGGTGCGATCTTGGCTCACTGCAAGCTCTGCCTCCCGGGTTCATGCCATTCTCCTGCCTCAGCCTCCCGAGTGGCTGGCACTACAGGCGCCCGCCACCATGCCGAGCTAATTTTTTGTATTTTTAGTACAGACGGGGTTTCATCATGTTAGCCAGGATGGTCTCCATCTCCTGACCTCATGATCCGCCCCGCCTTGGCCTCCCAAAGTGCTGGGATTACAGGTGTAAGCCACCACGCCCGGCCCTTGGTGGAACTTTTAACCTGCTAGTGCCTGTTAGGGATTGATTAGTCCACAGTCCAGGGCCTGGGGCTGGACCACATCTGCCTGTCATCCTGGTGAAACCAGCGGGGTGGGGGTGGGTTGAGGGGGAGGCATTGAAGATGAAGAGAGACCTTGGCCAATCAGAGCTGATATTCACCTTTTGAACAAAGCTCAACTATTTAACCAAAATTTTCTTCAACATAATGGGAAATAACTGGGTGGGTCTAACGACAAAAATACCACACAGTGATTTTCGAACATCTTCAACTGCCCACACTTCATGTGTAGGCGAACAGTTTAACACGCAAGTAACAATCAGCTGCACAGCACCACACAGATGCCAATTCCACAGTCCCATCACTGCCCTTGAAGGGGCAACAAAACCAGGTTTATCTTATGGAAAGACCCACACAATCCATGTTTCTCACAGTCTCTTCAATTCAATAGTTACAGCCAACATATCTGAACAGTTGGCATTAACAGTATGTAAAGAGCCTAACACTTGTTTAAAATATACGTATGTCAGAAACATAAGAAGTCAGTTAGGCTAGGGTCACTTACGCCCATAGGAAAAACAAACAGTAATCAATTGTACAGTTTCAGTGTTTCATTTCAAAAAGGACAAGAACTTATCTGTGTTATTCACCTCCCTGTCTCCAACATCTAATAGAGGGCCTGGCACACAGAAGGTTATCACTGAATATCTGTCACAGAAAGGAAACAATTCTGAATATGGAGGGAAAGAATAGTAAAGTGATAGAAACCAAGAGACCTACAGCCAAATGTATATAAAAGCAAATATATAATTCTTTTTTTTTTTTTTTTTTTGAGATGGAGTCTCGCTCTGTTGCCCAGGCTGGAGCGCAGTGGCGCAATCTCGATAATTCTTTTGCTGACCAAAATGCTAAGAATAAATGCCTTCTTGGGTGTCCATCCATGAAAGCAAACAGTCTCCATCAGTAAATATTAGTACATCACTTTACAGTTTACAAAGCACCTCCATGCATCAGTTTTTTGAAACCTCGCTACAAACCTGCGCAGTAAGTACAACCGCCACTCCCATTTTATAAACAAGAAAACAGAATCAGCCGCCCAGAGGAACCCAGTGGTAGACTCTGGCCATCGAAATTCCAGCCTGTGTGCCTTCTACTGCACCGCCTTCTACTGCTGGGGTGGTGCAACAGACATGTGAGGTGGCACCTAGTTCTACAGTTCTATCACCATGTAACTCCACGTTCCTAGGCTTGTTGAAGTGGGACTCAAATATTCCAGCCTTTCTCAGTGTGGCCCAGATTCCAGATCTACCTCTTTTTTTCAATCATTTGCCTCACAGCATTATTTTATTAAAATGGAATAAGTCCCAGAAGAATCCCTGGCACTTAAAAGGCACTCGGGAAACATTAGTTTCCTTCTGAATACATAAGGACTTGCTACTTATCACATGGGCTTTGAAAATTTTCATCATTCATTAATATCTTCAAAGAAATCGACATAAGGAAAAATAGAGATGTTTCTTTCTGCCCTAAATTTCCTGGAGAGGGACACCAGCAGTGGAAGCCCACTTTCAGCAGGTTTTCCTTTCAGTATAATCTTCCAAAACAAAACAGTAGCTTCTCTTTCTTAGTTTCCATTCCTCCTTCATTCTCAAACATACTAGCACAGCCCACACTTGCTTGGCATTCCAAACCCATCCCCTTCACTAAAGACCAACCGTTGACGCGTTGTCTCTAGCGCACTTCTGATGGGCTCTGACCTGGAATGAGCCCCGGCCACCCACATTCAAGGGGCTGCATTTAGCCACAGCAAGGCTTTGAGAGGCGGCACAGAGAATTAGAGAGAGGACAGGTAGGCAAGACAACGAGTCAAACGTCAGCAAACAGCAAGATTTAAGACATGTGGAACATCACCTTCATGTCATCCCAAAATGAGAAGACACACACAGTCACAAAGTGCGTAACATGCGTTAAGTAAAAATTTCACAGTGACAATTTCTGGAATTGCTTGCTGCTCATCAGACGGCTTCTCCCAGGGGCCAGCAAAAGCCCCTTCTTTGGAGCTCTGCATCGGGTGGGGAGAGGGTGGCCGCCAGGGGAAAGCAGGAACAAGCAGAGGGCGGACGTTCTGTGGCAGCATCCTCCCTGGCCTAGCACCCTCAGTCAAGCATGTGCTGAAATAACAAGCTTTTGTTGTTCTCACATGTCACTTTTTCCTAAGGCAGCCTGTCATTTAGAAACTGCTAGCTATTAAAATCTACTTCTCTTCCTTCAGAGTAGCTTCTTAAAGATGAACTTAAAAAACGGCTACACTGCAACATCTTTACCAGCTCTTCATTCTCTGATGTTGTATGTACTCCACAGAAGGTTAGATCTCCTGTCGCGAGGCAAGTCACCACAAATGGCTGTTGTGAGGCTTCCTTAGGCTAATGAAATACTGATTTCTTCATTAAAGAAAAGCTATGAATAAACATCAAGATAAATTCAATTTGCACACATACTAACACCAGATCTCATCACATTAAAATGCTGACATATTCAAATGACCTATTTTTATTGAACCCTTCTGTTAAATATGTATAGGAATACATATTCCCATTCCAAAGGGAATACCAATATCTCACACTGACGAAAAGGCAAGATGCATTCATTTCTGCAAAAGATGATTTCAAATTCTTAGAAAAAACATTTTTTTAAAGATAGAATTCTATGCCTTTCTAAAAGTGTTAAGACAACACTGGTAAATTAAAGAGCATTATACAGCAGAGAGTAATTCCTGTGTGCTGCCTAACTACTATACTGTTGTTGTTCTAACCTTTGGACGATCCGTGGGCTTATTATATTCGGCAGAGCACATAAATGATTTTAAATTTCCAATTCAAGTTGCTGAGTAACATAAGCAACAATCGGTAGAAGAGCGCCCATCCTAAGTGAAAAAGGCCCTAAGTCCCCAGTTGTGCAGAGGGCCTACAAACTTCCATTTCCTCATCCTACAGAGAAACTGAGGCCCAGGAAGAGGTGGTGATCTGCCCAAGGCTCATAATGCTTACAACTTCACCTTTAACCATATCTAGCTGTTAGTCCCTTTTCAATCACCCAACATCAGCTAGAACAACAAGCTACTGAACCTGTAATATATAAAATTTCAATAAACAACACGTGTACCAGTAATTGTACATCAAATGACAGCATTTTGGACATAGTACACTGCTGTGTTTCAAACAGGAAGCAAAAGATCTAGAGTGAGGGAACATTAAACATATCTTAAACATTAATGGAGATCAGCTACTAAAACAAGTGGCCAAAATGCTTGACTTCGCTTCTGCAATTCAAATAATCTCTGATCCAACCAGGCGTGAGCTGAAGAATACAGCCTCAAATCAATTCGGGTATAAGAGAGCTGATCTTCTAAATACTAGTGTGAGGAAAAGCTTTGATCTTGCCTTCATCGGAAGTTCAACAGCACTAGTTCATCACTGCAACTACTCACTTGGCACTTGTACTGTTAGTCATTTCTCATATATGTCGAATATCCTCAAATAACCTAAAAAAAATGTTTAGGGCACAACTTTCTTTTTTTTTTTTTCTCTGAGATGGAGAGCTCTGTTGCCCAGGCTGGAGTGCAGTAGCGCAATCTCGGCTCCCTGCAACCTCCACCTCCCGGGCTCAAGTGATTATCCTGCCTCAGCCTCCCAAGTAGCTGAGATTACAGGTATGCACCACCACGGCTGGCTAATTTTTATATTTTTAGTGGAGACAGGGTTTCACCATGTTGGCCAGACTGGTCTTGAACTCCTGACCTCAAATGATCCGACCTCTTTGGCCTCCCAAAGTGCTGGGGTTATAGGCACGAGCTACCGCACCGGCCTGTTTATTTTTTAAAGGGCCAGGCATGGTGGCTCATGCCTGTAATCCCAGCACTTTAGGGGGCCAAGAAAGGAGGACAAATTGAGTCCAGAAGTTCAAGACCAGCCTGGGCAACATAGTGAGAACTTGTCTCTACAAAACAATTTTTAAACAGAAAGAAAAAAAAGTTAAAACTAGATTAAATACAAGAAAAAGACCTTCATAAGTCAAGAAATCAACCATAAAGAATATTTACACATCTGTCAAGGAACAGCCTGTGTTCAAATATAAACTTCTTTCACTATGTTTTCAAGGCCAGCATGGAAAATATAGACCCAAACTCTTAAAAAAAGAATACAGGATGCCAGGGACAGTGGCTTGTGCCTGTAATCCTCCCACTTTGGGAGGCTGTGTTGGGAGGACTGATTGAAGGCAGGAGTTTGAGTCCAGCCTGGCCAACATAGCAAAAAAAAAAAAATTTCTATTAAAAAAAATTTTTTTAATACAGAAAAAAAGACATGATGTTTGGGATTTGCTTTAAAATAATCCAATGGGGATAAGATAATAGATGAAATGAGACTTGTCATATGTCATTAACTGCTGAAGCTGGGAGACAGGTATATGAAAGTTCATTATACTATTTTCTCTACTTTTGTATAAACTGGAAAATTTCTATAACTAAAATTTCTATAGCTAAATTTCTATACTAAAAGTATAGGCTGGGCACAGTGGCTCACGCCTGTAATCCCAGCGCTTTGGAAGGCCAAGGTGGCGTGGATCACTTGAGTCCAGGAGTTCGAAACCAGCCTGGGCAACATGGTGAGATGTCTCAATTAAAAAAAAAAAATATATATATATATATATGGAATAAAAAAAGTCTAATTCTGTTGGGCCATATATTTATTTACATGTACATATTTGCAAAGAAAACAGTTTGAAAAGATATTCATCAAAATATTAAAAGTTTACTATTAAAAGACTGGGTAATATTTAGATAATATTTTCTGCCTTTTTGTCAATAATCATATATTACTTACATAATTTTTTAATAGAAAAAAATAACCAAAAAAACTACTAAAACTATTTCAAAATTATTCTAGTAGTTTAAAAGCATGTCATTGCTTGGTATTAGGGTCACAGAAAAATCTGTGACTTGATAAACAGTAAAATTCACAATAAAAGGAAGCTTACTGTAACACTGAGCAAATGCATGAATGGGAATGATATATCATCAACAGATGATAATATATTTCAAACAGGCCAAATCATAAAGGTTCACACCAATTAAGACCACAGGAGTCTATTACTCATCTTTCTGTGGCATCAGTGACATCACTCAACGAGAAGAGAAAGGCCAGGAAAATTATTTAAAGAAGCCAACCATTCAGGCAATAGATGAGGAAGCCATGGCTAGTTCTTTTGTTTTACTCTTCAAATAGCATTCAGTGTTACAACAGTTCACTGTGCGCTCTTAATTTGCTACAGTGGCAAATAAAGATAGCTTTCCCCAGAGTCCTCTTTGGGAAATCCAATCTGTTCCAAGTTTAGCTCCCTATTTTTTCTCTAATGTGTATTTATAATATGAATCCACATCTTTTTCATAAGAACTGAACTGAGAATTTATCACCAATTTTACAGTCTTCTAAAGATTCTAGGAAAACTGAATCCTACACTACCCTTAATCCAGAAGAAACAGCTAAAAGGATTACACAGTGAAATTTGTTTTCAAGTATTCTGTAATATTTTTAGCATTTAGAAGTTAAAATCTTGAAACCTGAAATAAAAATATTACACTGAAAGGGAAAGGAGGTGTATTCGTTGTCTCAATAAGGGACAGTGCTGTATTTAAAATGTAGGTTAGCAGGCCAACCCACTTAGAACTGAATAGAAAGCTCCACACTGAAGGCTAAAATCAACCATAATCCAAAAGTTAACGCTTGTCAACAATTCCACATGTGCTATGGCTATGCTCTATGCTAAGCTTACCACTCATCATCTCGTATAATGCACTGCAGTCTCATATGACATAATATATGGAATTAAAATTTTGCAACTACTAGCTTAAAAGTTAAATATAAAGCTATTCCCAAAGAAGTAGACTACAGAAGCAACTCATTTCCCAGTGTATATAATTCTGTAATATATTTATAACATATAAAAATCTTATATGAATGTAGGTAATCTAAGTCTTACATCAGGGGATCAGATAATAGACAAATAAAGCTGGAGTGGCACTTTAAAAAATTACCTCAGGTGAATGGTCATTTAAAAAAAAAAAAGTCACACTTGTTCTCAAGATGCTGCAACTCAGACCAAAGAAGTAAACTGCCTAAAATCATACAACCAATTAACACAGCAGTTCAACTCGGAGCTCTGGTCTCATTCACTGTAAGTGCACCATGCCCAGGAAACTAGGAAAAGCACTAAGGTAATCTAACCCAAAGCCCTCATTTCTCAGTCTCCTTCTCCTCTCACCTGTGGTCTTCTTGCTTCTACATTAGACAGTAACTACCAGACAGAACCTGAAACTATTCTATTATTTATAACACAGTGCCATGAACTACAGAAGACTTTCCCAAACTCATTAAATTTAGGATAAAACAAATGACACTCATTTGGTGAAAGTTCATAAGTTATGTTCTGAATGCTGCCAGCCTTCTTCAGGAGACAGCAACTGTACAGGAAGACACGAGTTGCTTGCCTCTTGATAATTCAAAGTTCTCAAGCTGAATGTGTCCTGATGAACTAATGCCAAAGCCCACATCCACAGCTCTTTGCAAAGCTTTTGGCCACCTTCAGGAAAATCATCCCTTTGCCATGCAGCCAAATACTCACCAATAAAACTCTAGTCAGCAAGGATGTATGCAAAATTCTGTATGCAAATACAAGGATGGCAGAAACAGGCAGCAATTTTAAACTAGGGTACACAGATATAGAAAGCTAAGAAATGCAGGCTAGCCCTTCACATGGTTATGACAAAGGGTAAAGCTCCAAATACCAGCAGGTCTCATAGACAGCAGCTGTGGCTACAAACCAAAAGAGAATCTCTAAAGTGACAGAGAAAGATCTGATCTCTCCTCCCTGTAGAGTACTACAACTAGATTTGTCTTTAAATATGAAGAGACCCAAAATAACACAACGTCCCCACTTTTCTTGTTGCCCACAGCAAGCCTGAGTACTTGCCCTGCTCTCACAAAATTCTTACAAAATTCTTGACCCCAAGCAGTAATCCCAGCTACTCCGGAGGCTAAGTCAGGAGGATCCCTTGAACCCAGGAGTTGCAATAAATAGTATGCTATTTTAAACGTGTAAAGTGATATGTTATATAGAGAAAGCTCTAGTTGAAAGTGTGCAAGACACTCTAAAGAGTGGTTAAGAGCAGAGACTCTGGAGCCAAGATGCCTTCAGGTTCTGTCCTGTGAGCTTAAACAAGCTATTTGCTTTTATGTACCACCACTTCCACAAAATGGGAAAATGGGGCTAATAAAACAGTGACCCTGCTACAGGCAGCGTTCGAGGATTAAAGGAGTTAAAATATGTAAAGTGATCAGAATCATACCTGGAACAAACTAAGTGCTATGTAAGTACTGGCTCTTATTATTATTATTATTGTTTTGTTTTTGAGGCAGTCTTGCTATGTCGCCCAGGCTGCAGTGCAGTCTCAGCTGACTGAAACCTCCGTCTCCTGGGTTCAAGCGATTTTCCTGCCTCAGCCTCCCAACTAGCTGGGATTACAAGCGCCTGCCACCATGCCTGGCTAATTTTTGTATTTTTAGTAGAGACAGGGTTTCACCATGTTGGTCAGGCTGGTCTTGAATTCCTGACCTCAAGCGATCCGCCTGCCTCCGCCTCATAAAGTGATGGGATTACAGGCGTGAGCCACCGTCCCGACATAACTGTTATCGTTATTAATAGTATCAATTTACATTTTTAAAATGCATTCAAACCAAGAACTGCAGTGAGTTAGCATGGAAAGAAGTATTTGATTCCTTACGAGGCATTTTAAAAATAAAAGCTGGCCGGGCATGGTGGCTCACGCTTGTAATCCCAGCACTTTGGGAGGCTTAGGCGGGCGGATCACGAGGTCAGGAGATCGAGACCATGGTGAAACCCCGTCTCTACTAAAAATACAAAAAATTAGCCGGGCGTGGTGGTGGGCGCCTGTAGTCCCAGCTACTCAGAGAGGCTGAGGCAGGAGAATGGCGTGAACCCGGGAGGTGGAGCTTGCAGTGAACCGAGATCGCGCCACTGCACTCCAGCCTGGGTGACACAGTGAGATTCTGTCTCCAAATAAATAAATAAATAAATAAATAAATAAAAGTTAATATTTAGCCATCTGTTGGAAAATGTATGTACAAATATGAGGGGAGGGATTTGAAAATGAGGGGGGTGAGGAAGGGCAAAGTTAAACCAGTAAAATTACTCTTTCCAATCAGTTAAGATTTTACTGGACTTGATGTAGCATAATTTTTTTAAGTTATAAATACAGGCAGGGCATGGTGGCTCATGTTTGTAATCTTAGCACTTTGGGAGGCTGAGATGGGAGGAGTGCTTGGGGCCAGGAGTTCAAGACCAGCCTGGGCAACATAGTGAGACCCCATTTCTTTTTTTTTTTTTTTTTTAGAAAAAAATACTTTAAAAAAAGTTAGAAGTTCAGAGGTCAGAACTGTGTAGTATACCAATTTACACCTCAATGAAAGTTTAATTTCTGAGACAAAAATAAAGTAGCACATATGATGGCTCTACCTGTGAAAATACAGAGGTTAGAATATGATCTTAAAGGCCTCTTTTATCATACCTAATTCTGACACATTGTAAATAAATGAATATTATTAAATGGAAAATAGTCTTTTTTTTAAAAGCTGAAAGGTTGCTGCTTAGTGGGTGGGTTAAGTATATGATGACAGAAATCTAGAAATACAGGTATTACAACTATTTATTATAAAACCACATGACAGCCACACAGGCATATGCATTCTCTGGGAGCAAGAGTTTACATGAAAAGCAGGGTGGGGTGCTAGAAAGAACATAGGCTTTGGAGTCTGACAGGCCTTGCTGAAATCTCCGGCTGCCACTTATCAGCTGTGTAGCCTTGGCAAGTTACTACATCCCTCAGAGACTCCCCTCTCTCATCTCTATATAAAGTGGGACGCGCCACTCCCTCTTCTGCAAAGTATCTGTGAGATCATAAGGGACAGTGCATGTGACAGCACCTAGTTCAGTGCCTAGCCCAGTGTAGCTATTCAGTAAATGGGAGCTGTGATGAGATAGAAACAAATCAGCAGTGATTAGTATAGTCTACAAATTAAATAGTGAGCTGAGTGTTCGTTCGCTGTGAGGTAAACCGATATTAGATCCTATAAGGCAGTGGTTCTCAAACTAGCCCATCGGAATTACCTGGCATGCTAGTTACACCACAGATTGCTGGGCCCGCTCTCACAGTTCCTGATTCAGTGTTCAAGTGCAGGGGCCCAGAATCTTCATTGCCGCAAGTTCTGAGGGGACGCTGATACTGCTGGGCAGGGACCATGCCTAAGAGAACCACTGGTGTAAGAGAAGAGAAGGAGAAGAGGTGCACAAAAATGGTCCATTCTGGAATACACACACACCAAACGATTTTTTTTTTTTTTTTTTTTTGAGACAGAGCCGCACTCTGTAGCCCAGACTGGAGTGCAATGGCACGATCTTGGCTCACTGCAACCTCTGCCTCCAGGGTTCAAGCAATTCTCCTGCCTCAGCCTCCCAAGTTTAGCTGGGACTACAGGCTCATGCCACCACACCTGGCTAATTTTTGTATTTTTGGTAGAGACGGGGTTTCACCATCTTAGCCAGGCTAGTCTCGAACTCCTGACCTCAAGTGATCCACCCACCTCAGCCTCCCAAAGTGCTGGGATTACAGGCATGAGCCACTGCACCCAGCCACATAACAATTCAACCCCACATATACAGATCTCAAACTCCACCACCCTACAAAAGATACAAACTCATGTATAAAAAATGAGGATGCCAAGGCACAGGGATCTTTCAGGACTGGTGAAACCATGCCCCCAATAGTTAAAGACACCAATGACTAACAGAAATTCTCGAGTTTGCAGGATTGCAGGTAAGAAAAGAAACAACTTACTGACACGCCCTCCACTTGGAAGACAGATAACATAACAGGCTAAAATTGGTTGGAATCAATATAGGTGACTGGAGTTTGTGTAGAACAAGCTTAAATTTCTACCACATGGTTCATACTAACTTCCCCCAAATTTGCACATGGGACCCATGAGGAGGCATGAAGAGATAACTGCGGAAGCCTGAAGACTTTCCAGACCACACCTTTCCTTATATCAACACCTGCTACTCCCAGAATCCACTCCCTAAAGCTTTTCCAATAAAGTTACTGCCTTAAAGCCAGCACAGAGAGACAGATTTGAGCTGAACTCCTGACTCCTTGTGAGTCGACTTGCAATAAAAAGAAAGCCAATATCACGACACTGGGTTTTTGAGAAAATACTCAAAAACCCAGTGGCTTGATTCTCATCTGGCTGTATTTCTCATAGCTAGTAGACTCCCTTCACTGGGTTTTGAGAAAACTTTCTCAAAAACCCAGTGTCACAGTATAGGCTTCTGGCACATTGGACAGCAAGGCCCTTTTGCTTAGTAACACGGACAAATACTGATGTTTTTCAAAGTTCCTGCAGTCTCACAGTTTTTGTAAATGTAAGAAGTAAAATACTTGGGCAATGGCATTGGCAAGTAGAAATATGCGGGAAGGCACTTCAGAAAAGAGCGAGACAAATAGATAAACAAGTGTGTGAAAACAATGGTCTCAGCTCAGCTAGTTCAATATCTGAATGGGAGAATCTCATCAGGAGAAACGATGATACGGAGATTTTGAAGACGCACTGATAGGATAACTTACTAGGCTTAGCTTGGATTTGATGTCATGAGTAAAGTGAACCATTACAAATCTCGGGCAAGTTAGCCACATGGTAGAAATGGTAACTGCAAGGTGGGGCATGGTGGCTCACGCCTGTAATCCCAGCACTTTGGGAGGCCAAGGCAGGCGGATCACCTGAGGTTGAGAGTTCAGGACCAGCCTGACCCCATCTCTACTAAAAAAAACAAAAAAACAAAAAAACAAATAATTAGCCAGGCATGATGGCAGGCGCCTGTAGTCCCAGCTACTCAGGAGGCTGAGGCAGGAGAATGGCGTGAACCCGGGAGGCGGAGCTTGCAGTGAGCCAAGATGGCGCCACTGCACTCCAGCCTGGGAGACAGGGCGAGACTCCATTTCAAAAAAAAAAAAAAGAACTGGTACCAATCCTACTGAAACTATTACAAAAGATAAAGAGGGAATCCTCCCTAAATCATTCTATGAAGCCAGTATCACCCTAATACCCAAAACCAGCAAGGATATAACAAAAAAAAAAAAAGGAAAGAAAACTACAGACCAATATCCCTGATGAACGGAGATGTAAAAATCCTCAGCCGGGCACGAATTTTTGTATTTTTAGTAGAGACGGGGTTTCACCATGTTAGCCAGGATGGTCTTGATTTCTTGACCTCATGATCTGCCCGCCTTGGCCTCTCAAAGTGCTGGGATTACAGGCGTGAGCCACCGCACCCGGCCCCACTTTCACTTTTTTTTTGTTTTTGAGACAGAGTCTCACTCTGTCGCCCAGGCTGGAGTACAGTGGCATGATCTCGGCTCACTGCAACCTCTGCTTCCTGGGTTCAAGCTATTTTCCTGCCTCAGCCTCCCAGGTAGCTGAGACTACAGGTGTGTGCCACCATGCCCGGCTAATTTTTTTGTATTTTTAGTAGAGACAGGGTTTCACCGTGTCAGCCAGGATGGTCTCAATCTCCTGACCTCGTGATCTGCCCACCTCGGCCTCCCAAAGTGCTGAGATTACAGGCACGAGCCACCGTTCCCGACCCTGACTTTCACTTTTATTCAACATAGTTCTGGAAGTCCTAGCCAGAGCAATCAGACAAGAGAAAAGAAATAAAGGGCATCCGAATCAGTAAAGGGGAAGTCAAACTGCTGCTGTTTGCTGATGATATATAATTATATACCTAGAAAACCCTAAAGACTCATCCCAAAAGCTCCTAGATCTGATAAATGAATTCGGTAAAGTTTCTGGATACAAAATCAACGTACACAAATTAGTGGCTCTGCTATACACCAACAGCGACCAAGCTGAGAATCAAATCAAGAACTTAACCCCTTTTACAATAACTGCAAAAAAAAATAATAAAATACTTAGGAATATACCTAACCATTGATGTGAAAGACCTCTACAAGGAAAACTACAAGACACTGCTAAAAGAAATCACAGATGACACAAACAAATGAAAACACATCTCATGCCATGGATACGTAAAATTGGTATTGTGAAAATGGCCTTACTGCCAAAAGCAATCTATAAATTCAATGCAATTCCCATCAAAACACCATCATCATTCTTCACCAAACTAGGAAAAGCAATCCTAAAATTCATATGGAAACAAAAAAGAGCCCACATAACCAAAGCAAGACTAAGCAAATAGAAAAAAATCTGGGGACATCATATTACCTGGCTTCACACTATACTACATGGCTATAGTCACCAAAACAGCATAGTACTGGTATAAAAACAGATATACAGACCAACGGAACATAACAAAGAATCCAGAAATAAACCCAAATATTTACAGCCAACTGATCTTCGACAAAGCAAACAAAAACATAAAGTGGGGAAAAGACACTCTATTCAATGAATGGTGCTGGGATAATTGGTAAGCCACATGTAGAAGAATAAAATTGGATCCTCATCTCTCACCTTATACAAAAATCAACTCAAGATGAATCAAAGACTTAAATCTAACCTGAAACCATAAAAATTCTAGAAAATAATACTGGAAAAATCCTTCTAGGCATTAGCTTAGGCAAAGATTTCATGACCAAGAACCCAAAAGCAAATGCAACAAAAATAAAGATAAATAGATGGGACTTAATTAAATGAAAAAACTTCTGCACAGCAAAAGAAATAATCAGCAGAGTAAACAACCCTCAGGGTTGCAGAGAAAATCTTCACAAACTATGCATACAACAAAGGACTAATATCTAGAATCTACAAGAAAAACAAATCAGCAAGAAAATAATTAATAATAATAATCCCATCAAAAAGTAGGCTAAGGACATAAATAGACAATTCTCAAAAGAAGATACACAAATTGCCAGTAAACATGAAAAAATGCTAAACATCACTAATTATCAGGGAAATGCAAATCAAAACCACAATATGATACAACCTTACTCCTGCAGCAATGGCCATAATTAAAAAAACAAAAAATGCTGGGCATGGTGGCTCACGCCTGTAGTCCCAGCACTTTGGGAGGCTAAGGTGGGCAGATCATGAGGTCAGGAGATCAAGACCGTCCTGGCTAATATGGTGAAACCCTGTCTCTACTAAAAATACAAAAAATTAGCCAGGCACGGTGGCGGGCGCCTGTAGTCCCAGCTACTTGGGAGGCTGAGACAGGAGAATGGCTTGAACCCAGGAGGCGGAGCTTGCAGTGAGCCGAGATTGCGCCATTGCACTCTAGCCTTGGTGACAGTGCAAGACTCTGTCTCAAAAACTAATAATAAAAAAATAAAAAAATAACAGATGCTGGTGTGGATGTGGTGAAAAGCGAACACTTTTAAAATGGCTGGTGGGAATGTAAACTAGTATAACCACTATGGAAAACAGCATGGAGATTCCTTAAAGAACTAAAAATAGATCTTCCATTTGATCCAGCAATCCCACCACAGGGTATCTACCCAGAGGAAAAGAAGTCATTATATGAAAAAGACACTTGCACATGCATATTTATAGCAGCAGAATTCACAATTGCAAAAATATGGAACCACCACAAACGCCCATCAATCAGGTAAAGAAAATGTAATAATGATAATAATAATAATAATAATAATGGCATTCCAAGCAACCTGGATGAAGCTGGAGACCATTATTCTTTCTTTCTTTTTTTTTTTTTTGAGACGGAGTCTCACTCTGTCGCCCAGGCTGGAATGCAATGGCGCAATCTCAGCCCACTGCAAGCTCCGCCTCCCGGGTTCACACCATTCTCCTGCCTCAGCCTCCCGAGTAGCTGGGACTACAGGCACCTGCCACCACGCCCAGCTAATTTTTTGCAATTTTAGTAGAGACAGGGTTTCAGCATGTTAGCCAAGATGGTCTCGATCTCCTGACCTCATGATCTGCCCGCCTTAGCCTCCCAAAGTGCTGGGATTACAGGCATGAGCCACCTAGCCCAGCTAGTTATTCTAAGTGAAGTAACTCAGGAATGGAAAACCAAACATCGTATGTTCTCACTTATAAGTGGGAGCTAAGCTATGAAGACGCAAAAGCACAAGAATGATATAATGAACTTTGGGGACGCAGGGGGAAGGGTGGGAGGGGGATGAGGGATAAAAGACTACACACTGGGTACAGTGTACACCGCTCAGGTGATGGCTGCACCAAAATCTAGGAAATCACCACTGAAGAATTTATCCATGTAACCAAATACCTCCTGTTCCCCAAAAACCTATTGAAATAAAAAATAAATAAATAATATTTAAAAAAAAAAAAGAAAGAAACAGGCCGGGTGCGGTGGCACACACCTGTAATCCCAGCACTTTGGGAGGCCAAGGTGAGTGGATTGTCTGAGCTCAGGAGTTTGAGACCAGCCTGGGCAACATGGTGAGACCCCATCTCTACTAAAAATACAAAAAACTGGCCAGGCGTGGTGGCACAAGCCTGTAGTCCCAACTGCTCGTGAGGCTGAGGCAGAAGAATCACTTGAACCCAGGAGATGAAGGTTGCAGTGAGCTGAGATCGTACCACTGCACTCCAGCCTGGGCGACAGAATAAGGCTGCCTCCAAAAAAATAAAAATAAAAAATAAAAATAAATAAAAAACAGAAAAATCCCTATTTCGGTAGCATTATATAATGTACTAAACACATTCCTTAAATATAATGTATAGTTAATTACCTATTATTACTAATCTTATCTATCTTTACCAACTGAAAATTCTATAAAATTTGTTTTAAAACGGTACTCCCCAATAGGCTGTATTTCCACTGTTATTTTTAAGCCAACAAAAGATAAGATCTTTGGGAAGATAAAGGCAACCACGTCTTAAACTGAAAAGTACACAAGACATAGCTAACTGGCCTATACCACTCACAGTTTAGCAGAAAACAGCTGACAAATTACTCTCCAAACAAGACATAAAAGATCAAGAAATCCTAAAACTTTTTTAAAAAATGGGGTGAAATCTCACCTCACAATTTATACCAGAATAAATCTCAGCAGTATCAAAAAGAAATCATATGTAAGAAATGAAACCTCAGAAGTACAAGAAGAGGCCAACAGTGTGGCTCATGCCTGTAGTCCCAGCTACTCACGAGGCTGAGGTGGGAGAATCCCTTGAGCCAAAGAGTGTGAGGTTACAATAAGCTATGATTATACTACTGTACTCCAGCTTGGGCAACAGAGCAAGACCCTGTCTCTTAAAAAAAAAAAAAAAAAAGAGAGAGAGAGAGGCCGGGCGTGGTGGCTCGCACCTGTAATCCCAGCACTTTGGGAGGCCAAGGCAGGAGTTTGAGAACAGCCTGACCAACATGGTGAAACACCGTCACTACTAAAAATACAAAAATTAGCCAGGCGTGGTGGCGCATGCCTGTAATCCCAGCTACTCAGGAGCCTGAGGCAGAATTGCTGGGAGGCGGAGGTTGCAGTGAGCTGAGATCGCGCCACTGCACTCCAGCCTGGGTGACAGAGCTAGACACCATCTCAAAAAATAATAATTTTTTTTAAAAAATGAAATTTCCCAAGGAGGAGGAAGAAGAAAAATAAAGGGAAAAAAAGCAAATTTCTATGTAGGAAAAAACTACCATGAGCAAAATCAGAAGACAACTGACAAATGGAACAAAATGTCTGTCCCTCAGATCACAGATTAAGGGCTAATTTATATAAAAAGCTAGGCATGGTGGTGCATGCCTATAGTCTCAGCTGCTCAGTGGCTGAGGTGGAACGATCGCAGACCAGCCTGGGCAACATAGTGAGATTCCATCTCTAAAAACATTTAAAAATTAAAAATAAATAATCATAAAAGAGAACTCCTACCAGTTTTTTTTTTTTTTTTTTAAAGACCAGAATCCTAGTAGAAAAGTGGGTTCAGGACATGAACAACTCATAGAAAATACAGATGGTTCTTAAATATATAAAACAATGCTTAATTCATAGCATAAGAAACACCAAAAAACTCTAGTGTTATACCATCTTTCATGTGTCAAATTAGCAAAGACCAAAATAACAATACACTATGCCAGAAGTAAAAATTGGTACAATTTTTAGAAGGCGATTTGACTATGTCTCTAAAATTACAAACGCACATATCCTTTTCACCCAGCAATTCCTCACAGGAATTTATTCCTCAGATATACTAGCAACAAGGCAAAATGATGTATATACAAAGTGATTTATTGCAGTATAGTGTGTAAGAGCTAAAGACTAGAAACATCAATGTCCATCAAAAGAATTATGATACATGTACACAATGGGATATTGTACAGGCATTAAAGATGCTTCTACACAATAATGTCTTTATTGACAAAGAACAATCTTTGAAGTATACAAAACAAAAACAAGGTGTAAAACAGTGCAGATGCTAAAGTTTGCATTTTTATAAAGGAGGAAAGGCTATATCTGTAATTTTGTGTATTAAAACATTGGCTATCTCTGGAAATACACACAAGAACTTAATACTGGTTACTTCAGAGGAGGGGGACAGGGTGGAGCTGGAGGGCAAAGTGTGAGAGACTTCATTGCATGCTCTTTGAATTTTGAACCATGTGAACGTATTACCTATTAAAAAATAAAATAGGCCTATGAGACGTCACAATACCTAATTCCCAGTGCAGACTTTCTCAATAAGTTACTTGAGAAAGGCCGGGCACGGTGGCTCACTCCTGTAATCCCAGCACTTTGGGAGGCCGAGTCGGGTGGATCACCTGAGGTCAAGAGTTCGAGACCAGGCTGGCCAACATGGTGAAATTTTCTCTACTAAAAATACAAAAATAAGCCAGGCGTGGTCGCAGGCGCCTGTAATCCCACCTACTCGGGAGGCTGAGGCAGGAGAATCTCTTGAACCTGGGAGGCAGAGGTTGCAGTGAGCACTGCACCATTGCACTCCAGCCTGGGAGACAAGAGTGAGACTTTGCCTCAAAAAAAAAAAGTTACTTAAGAATATCCACTATCCATTCAACCAATATTTATTGAATTCTATATGCTTCAGGCACCGTTTTAGACCCTGCTATCTCAGCAACAAAGACAGATAAAGCCCTCCTCTTGTAGATTTTAGGTGGGACTAGTCAGTAAGCAGGCAACAAAATGAACGTCAACAAGGAGCATGAAGAAAAATCAGTCAGGAAGAGGGAGTGGCAGGACTGAGGTGGAAAGGTGATGGCAATGCCTTTCTGGTTAGGGCTAAGAGAAAGCTTCTTTAACAGAACCACATTTGGGCAGAGACCTGAAGAAGTGACAGAGCCAGCCCCATGGCCACTCGGGAGGGGGATTCTAAGCAGAGGGACTAAGGATTCTAAGCAGAGCGTGTTACCATTGGCTCTGCGGGTGGGACAGGGAGGGGTGCAGCTGCTCTTCGTGGAATGCAATGGACAGAATAAATGAGGAGGAGGTGGCAGCAAATCACACTGGAGAATTGGGGAGGGGAAAACCACTGTATCAAAAGCAATTCAGATCTTATTCTAAGTGCTACAGAAACACATTAGAAAGTTTTAAGCAGTGAAGAATACGATCTGACCTATACTGTTTAAACGATCACTCTGGCTGACATTAGGAGAACACACTGTAAGAGGCAAGGATGGAGGCAGGCAGCCAGTTGGAGACCTCTGTAATAATCCAAGTGAGAGATGGTGCTTCCTTAAACTAGGGTGGTAGTGGTAGAAGCAGAAGTGTTCAGATTCTGGATATATCTAGAGGCAGAGTCAACAGGCTCTACTGAAAGGACTGGAAGTAGAACGTGAAAAAAAGAAGTCACAGGTGACTCCAAAATACTCAACCCAAACAACTTTTTACAATGATCTAACGGGCTCATTTTTTAAAAGTCACACCTTCATATAAAGTTCAACTACTCTAAAACAGGTTATGAACACCATCAAAAAAAAGCAATGATCATGTACATACCAAACTGGGAAGCTGTAGCCATTTTAAAATGGAAAAAACACATGCTTGGGTTCATTCTCTAACTACTGAGCACCTACACCGTGCCAGGCACAACACTCGGTACTAGGGACCTAAATTATGCTTAAAATACATAACTGAACACCAAAAAAAGACAGGTAAAAATACCAAATTATTAACAGCTGTGGGATATGGAGTTTTTTTCTTCCTTGAGTTTTCCAATTTTCTACAATAAACTACTCTATTTTTATCTTTGGGGGGAAAAACTTTTCCTTTTTACTGCTGCCAATTAAGAAGAAATTCCCACACAGCAAATTGATTTAGTGATTTGAATGATTAACAGGCTTGCCTTCTAAAAAAGCTCCTAAACTAGTCAGATTTCTCAGGTCTTTCTTTCATGCCTGTACCTGTTTGTTACCAGTGCTATGGTAAGATATGGAAGATGTATGGGAAATAGGGGAAAGAGAGAAATACAGTAGAGAGAAATGAGGGGTACAAATAATCACCTGCTGCTCTTTAAATATATCATGTCACCAAACACAGATGAGAAAGATCAGGCAAACAACTGTTCATTGAAAATATTTAACCAAATACCTACTGCATACAATATGCTTACCATAGCAGTCTGCCCACTGTCAATAAGTAAATGACAAAGTCCCTTCTATATGTATCCATTCATTCAAATATTTATGAAGTACCTATAATGCATCAAAGGCACTAAGCTAGCATGCAGAATAGACAGGAGTTCAGCAATCAATCAGATAAAATCAGCCCTCAATAGTCTGTAATCTAGTTTCGTGGGTAGGGAGTAAAGAGACATTACATTTCAATTTCTACTTATTTAATTACTACTGTGGCATGCGCTAGAGAGGCGACCTGGTAGACGGTAACAGGGAGACCTGATCTGGTTTGAAGGTCAGGGTAAAAGGCTTGGACAAAATTACATATGAGCTAAGATTTCAAGGAGTAGGAGTTAAACAGATGAAGGGGCAGACAGTGAGGAATAGAAGCACATTCCAGGCAAAGGAAACAGCATATTAAGAAGAATCTAGGCTGAGCACAGTGGCTCACACCTATTATCCCAGTGCTTTGGGAGGCCAAGGCAGGAGGATAGCTTGAGGCCAGGAATTAGAGACCAGCCTGGGCAACATGGCGAGACCTTGTCTCTAAAAAAATAAGAAAGAAAAAAATTAGCCGAGTGTGGCGGCACACGTCCACAGTCCTAGCTACTTGGAAGGCTAAGGCAGGAGGATAGCTTAAGCCCAAGGAGTTTGAGGTTACCGGTGGGCTATGACTGCACCACTGCACTCCAGCCTGGAAGACAAAGCGAGACCCTGTGTCAATAAATAAATAAATAATAAGATCTATGTCAAAAAAGGTTAAGGTTTGTGAGAGGAATTAAAAGGAAGCCAGCAAGTCAGAAAGATACAATGAAGGGAAGAGCGACTGATAAGGTAGGCAAGGGGTAGTTCATGCAGGGCTTGTACGCTGTGTTAGGAATTTAGTCTTTCATGCTAAAAGCAACAGGAACCATTGAAAGATTTTCAAGCCTGGGAGTGACAATCAGATTCACATTTTTAAAGATCACTGACTGCTCTCCAGAGAGTAGATTAGAGGGAGCAACAGTGGACTAGGAGACCAGTCAGAGGCTGTACAGTGCCCAGGTGAGATGAGGGAGGGCAGTGAAAACAAGCAGATGTAGTCAAGATATATACTTCAGAGAGAAAATCAATAGGAATTAGTGATAGAGTGAAAGTAGGTGGAGGGAGTGACATAAAGGAAAAGACAGTCTCATGAATGACAAGATAGTAAGGCATATAAAGACATTCCATGCAAATAGTAACCAAAATAAAATGACTGTCCAATCCTCAAAACAAAATTAGGGCAAAAACAAATAGAGATAATGAACAGCATAGTATACCAACACAAAGAACAATGCACAGACTAACAATTCTGAATTTAATATAAAGCAAAACTGGCAAAGAGAAACTGTCAAGTCCAGAATCACAATGAGATATTTATAACACATCCATCAGAAACTGATAAATAAGAGGGGCAGTCATAAAAATAGTAATGATATGGACATGTGAACAGTATTACAAACTTCATCAAACATGCATGCACAGATGTATGTCACCTTCAGCCTAACGGAATATACATCCTTTTAAAAAGACATGGAATGGTTTAACTAGGTTACAAAGAAAGACTCACCACATCTCAAATAACCAATATCATAAAAACATATTCCATGACCACACAATGCAAATAAATTAATCAGTTAAAAAAAATTAAACAGCATAGAAACTTAAAAATGCTTGCTTAGGGGAGGCTGAGATGGGCGCATTGCTTGAGCTCAGGAGTTCGAGATCAGCTTGGGCAACAGCAAAACCCGGTCTCTGCCGGGCGTGGTGGTACATGCCTATAGTCCAATCTAGGGGTGAGAAGGGGGTGGGGGAGGGGGGAATCGCTTGAGCCCAAGAGGCGAAGGTTGCAGTGAGCCGTGATGATGTCACTGTACTCCAGCCTGGGTGACCGAGTGAGACCCTGTCTTAAAAAAAAAAAAGAAAGAAAATCACTTGCTTAGAAACTCAAAGATTAAGGAGAAAATAAAAATGGAAATAACAAACTAGGCCTGGTCCAGTGGCTCATGCCTCTAATCCCAGCACTTCAGGAGGCCGAGGCAGGCAGATTGCTTGAGCCCAGGAGTTGGAGACCAGCCTGGGCAATATGATGAAACCCTGTCTCTACTAAAAAAAATTAAAAATTAGCTAGGCATGGTGGCACATGCCTGTAGTCCCAGCTACTCGGGGGGCTGAGATGGGAGGATCGCCTGAGCCTGGGAGGTCAAGGCTGCAGACAGTTGTGATTGAACCACTGCACTCCAGCCTGAGCAACAGAGTGAGACACTGTCTCCAAAAAAAAAGAAAAAGAAACAAAAAATTAGGTCTTGACATGCTGAAGACTATTATTTAATACCACAATGATTATACCCACACACCTAACATACGAGAAGCTCCTCAAACAACACTTAGAGGGAATGTTACAGCCTTGAGCCATCATTAAAAAGCAAGAAAGGATGAACATATTTTCAATTCAGTAAGCTAGAAAGAGAACAAAGTAAACCTAAAGAAAGGAAATAAAGATGACAGACATTCACAAAACAGAAAGCAGATACTAGCTGGCTCTTTGAAAAAAATTTTAATTGACAAACTCTTATAAGTCTGTTCAAGAAAAAAATTAAAATATGAATGAAGGGGTGAAGCTAAAGCTGGTGACTGAACCCAGCAGCCACCCAAGCAGCAGCAGAAAAATGACAGTGCCACAGGAGCTCTGGAGCTGAGGAGGGGAGAGCCACAGTTCCACCCAAAAATGACCACACCCATGACTGGAAACAGGTGGTCCAGAAAGCAAAAGGCAACTGAGTGGGAAAAGGAACTGGAAAAAACCACTTTCAAGAAGGCAGATCTTAAGCTGCCAGTGACAGAGATGGAACTCTGCCGGAGCATATGTCGTGGAAGCTTTAATTGCCCTAACAAACTAACTTGCGCTTTCACAGGAATACCTGCTGTATTAATTTATCGCAATAAATAGTTTTTCCTTGGGTGATGGAGAAAAGGCACAAGAAACAATTTTGGGAACAAAAGGGAAATATAACTTCTGATATAGTAGAAACTTATAATGGAAAAGAAAAGGGAAGAGGACTGAGCAATTAAAGAAATCCAATAGTTAAATTCTAGGTAGAGTAGAAAGAACGAGCAAAGGAGGTGAAGTACTGAGTGGGTCAGAAATGTATAAAAAAAAGTTGAGGTTAAAATGTCAAGACAAAGGATGTTTCAATAAAGAGAAGATGATCAATTGTGTCAAATGCTGCTGAGAGGTCAAGGAAGTTGTGGGCCAAGCGGTGTCCAATGGATCTAGCAACATGAAGTTGAGTCATCAGTATCCTGGAGAAATTGGAGCAGTGAGAAGCAAGGCCATATTGCAGTAGAAGGCTAACTGTTTCTATCTGAATTAGTGATTTTAGAGCTAAACCATTTCAGCTAATGACAAGATCCCGCATGTCACTGTGGTAGAGAGTGCCAGAGGTGGACTAGAGGAGATTAGTGGGGTGGACATGGAAGCCAAGAAAGCTAGCAGCCAAGGTACTTGATGGGTCATGTGATGAAGATGAAACCACCCAAGATGATGGCAGGAACTGGAGTGGAAAGGAAGGCTGTGTGAGTCAGGCACTGGAGTCTTCAATGATCAAAAGTGGCTGGGAAGTCAGTATATGGCCATGAGGAAGAGAGAGAAAGGTGTCATGAGTCTAAGGGTAGAGGCTTCAAAGGGATGCCAGGAGTAGCAAACGGACCAAAGCCTGGTCTAATGTGGCACTTCCAGTGTGTCAGTCAGGGTTCTGTGAAGCCTTTCCAGCTCAACTTATGAGATACTCTCTGAGCTCCCTGGCAAAGTCAGACTGCTGCCACATCAAGGAAAGCCCTGAGCACAACACCCATCATTTTTAAATTAGCTGAGCTAATAACGCCTTCAGTCTTGCTAACTACGTGTACACCTATTCTATATTCAAAGGGAGGAAAAAGGCAATGTAAGGAGTAGTGCAATTCTTGTAATTAATGGGAAAGAAGTAGGGACAGCAGCAAAGCCACCTGCTTCTGGAAGGGAGAGTGCAAGCATTTTCTCCAGGATACCAGGATAGGGAAAGCAAAACTTCCAAACAAAGCTAGTTTCAGGCAAACAAGACACTATGTAAAGCTTACTTCTGGGTTATCCCAAAAGAATTCTAACAACATAAGATTTGAGGTTGTGACTGTCTTACTCCATTTTCTGCTGCTATTAACAGAATACCACAGACTAATTTTTTTTTTTTTTTTTTTTTTTGAGACAGAGTCTTGGTCTGTCACCCAGGCCTGGAGTGCAGTGGCACAATCTTGGCTCACTGCAGCCTCTGCCCACTGGGTTCCAGCGATTCTCCTGCCTCAGCCTCCTGGGTAGCCGGGATTGCAGGCGCACGCCACCATGCCTGGCTAATTTTTGTATTTTTGGTAGAAACAGGGTTTCGCCATGTTGGCCAGGCTGGTCTCGAACTCCTGACCTCAGGTGATCCATCCGCCTCAGCCTCCCAAAGTGCTGGGATTACAGGCGTGAGCCACTGCGCCTGGCCAGACTGAGTAATTTATAAACAAGTTTATTTGGCTCATGGTTCTGATGGCTGGGTACTCCAAGAATATGGCGCTGGTATCTGGTGGAGGTCATCCCATGGCAGGAGCAGAAGCAAGTGCCCAACACAGAGAGAGGAAATTGGTCAACTTGTTTTTATGTCAAACCCAGTCTCATAACTAACCCAATCCCTCAATAATGGCATTAATCCATTCGTAAGGGCAGAGTCTTCATGATCTAATCAGCCCTTAAAGGCCCCATGTCAATTAAATCTTAAAATGAGTTTTAGAGGGAACAGATATTGAAATCATAGCAGTGACTAATTTTGAAAAGCCTCTCAATCAATGCAAAAGCGCTAGCAAGCCTCTGTCTGTGAGTTCCAGTCACTAGCAGATAATTTTGACTTGTGAAAGGGATTTTGGCCGGGTGCGGTAGCTCACGCTTGTAATCCCAGCACTTTGGGAGGCCGAGGCGGGCGGATCACGAGGTCAGGAGATCGAGACCACGGTGAAACCCCGTCTCTACTAAAAATACGAAAAATTAGCCGGGCGTGGTGGCGGGCGCCTGTAGTCCCAGCTACTCGGAGAGGCTGAGGCAGGAGAATGGCGTGAACCCGGGAGGCAGAGCTTGCAGTGAGCCGAGATCGCGCCACTGCACTCCAGCCTGGGTGACAGAGCGAGACTCCGTCTCAAAAAAAAAAAGAAAGGGATTTTGAAAGACTATCTAAGGGCCTGGTAAGGTGGCTCACGCCTGTAATCCCAGCACTTTGGCTGAGGCAGGCGGATACCTTGAGTCCAGTAATTCAAGACCAGCCTGGGCTACATGACAAAACCCTGTCTCTACAAAAAATACAAAAATTAGCTGGGCATGGTGGTACACACCTGCAGTCACAGCTGTTTGGGAGGCTGTGGGAGGTTGGCCTGAGCCCAGGAGGCAGAGGTTGCAGTGAGCTGAGATCACACTGCACTCCAGCCTGGGCAACAGAGCGAGAGAGCATGCCAGCAAGAGAGAGAGAGAGAGAGAAAGAAAAAGAAAGAAAGGAAGGAAAGAAGGAAGGAAGGAAGGAAGGAAGGAAGGAAGGAAGGAAGGAAGGAAGGAAGAAAGAAAGAAAGAAAGAAAGAAAGAAAGAAAGAAAGAGAAAGAAAGAAAAAGATTATCTGATGTGTATTCAACTGAGTCCTTGTTGGAGGACTATAATTTCAACAAATTTGTTCAAATTTTGTTCAACTTAAAAATGAACATAATGTGCCTACTACGTACAGGCACTGTGATGGATATGATCAATAAGATATGGTTTCTGCCCTCAAAATTCACAGTCCAGTAGGGTAAATAGAGATTCAAACAAAAATTCCAATATTGTGTGAAAAGGTGGCAGCTCAATCATAGTAGTCAAACAGCGAGGGCAAAGGAAAGACAGGTTTAAACCACGAAACAGTACAATGCAGTCAAAGCTGCACTCAATGTGCCAATTCCAGTGTGTTGTATTCCCTGCTGTACCGATTCTCCTATGAGCTTGTCTCGAGAAAAGAACTATGTCTATTACATCTGGGTCCCAATACCTAGACCAGTGCAAGACCTCAGTGTAGTTTGCTTTTTTTTTTTTTTTTTTTTTTTGAGACAGAGTCTCGCTCTGTCGCCCAGGCTGGAGTGCAGTGGCGCGATCTCGGCTCACTGCAAGCTCCGCCTCCCGGGTTCACACCATTCTCCTGCCTCAGCCTCCCGAGTAGCTGGGACTACAGGTGCCTGCCACCACACCCAGCTAATTTTTTGTATTTTTAGTAGAGACGGGGTTTCACTGTGTTAGCCAGGATGGTCTCGATCTCCTGACCTCGTGATCTACCCACCTCGGCCTCCCAAAGTGCTGGGATTACAGGCGTGAGCCACCGCGCCCGGCCAGTTTGCATTTCTTACTCGCCTATCCAATATCTACTTACAGATCACTCTCCTATCTACTATCTCATACCCCAACTCCAAAGTAGTCTCCAGAGCAATCAAGTTGTTGGATAATCCAATCTCTTTGCTAAAGGTATGGGTTAGTAAAGACTGGGTTAACCAGTGTGTATTTCCTTAGCCGCAGGAATGGGCTGGTTAATCCAATTTGGAACAATGAGTCAAAGAAGGAGGTTTGGTAAAGGATTCTATAAAATAAACTTTCTTATTTTTATGACAGCCTGATTAGAAGAGCTGTTCATTCTCATCCCGGATATTAGCTCTCATTTTGGTCTATGTAGTACAGTGATGTGAAGCCTAACATTTCCGCCACTGTTTTGCCACCTAAACAGGGCTGAAACACGGTAGAAAGCAGAACCAATGGAATCTCAGCAAAACGGAGCTGACATCCCAATCAAACCATGCCTGAAGCCCACTGTACCTGTGGAATTTTCAGTGACATACACCAATACACCCCTTTAAAATCTAAACTAGTTTGAATGGGTTTCCTCTTACTTGTAAACTACAACATTCCTAAGTATGCTAAATGCCAAAACACACTAGTGAATCCAGCATGGGCAATATGGCGAAACCCTGTCTATACAAAAAATACAAAAATTAAACGGGCATGGTGGCTCAAGCCTGTAGCCCCAGCTACTCAGGAGGCTGAGGTCAAAGAGTTGCTTGAGACCAGGAGGCTGAAGCTACAGTGAGCCATGATCGCACCACTGCACTCCAGCCCGGGTGACAGAGAAAGACCCTGTCTTAAAAAAAAAAAAAAAAAAAATAGCCGAGCATGGTGCTAAGCACCTGTAATCCCAGCTACTTGGGAGGCTGAGGCAGGAGGACTGCTTGAACCCGGGAGGCGGAGGTTGCAGTGAGCCAAGATTGCGCCACTGCACTCTAGTCTGGGCGACTGAGTGAGACTCTGCCTCAACAAAAAAACCATATCCAACAACCCAATTTTTTAAAATGGGAAAGGGATATGAAACATCATTCAAAGAAAAAGAAATATATCTCACTCTTAAATCTATACAACGATGCTCAACCTCACTCAGCACAAGAGAAAAACAAAAATTACAATACGTCATGTATTAGATCAAATACAAAAGTCTAACAACACACTGTTGGTGAGGCTGTGGGAGAACAGGTACTCTCAGCTATGTGGGAGGACAAAACAGTACAACTTCTAAAAAGGGCATTTGGCAACATCTATAAAAAATATAAATGCAGTTGGCCGGGCGCAGTGGATCAGGCCTGTAATCCCAGCACTTTGGGAGGCTGAGGTGGGCAGATCACGAGGTCAGGAAATCGAGACCATCCTGGCTAACACGGTGAAACCCCGTCTCTACTACAAAATAGAAAAAATTAGCCAGGCATAGTGGTGGGCACTTATAGTCCCAGCTACTCGGGAGGCTGAGGCAGAAGAATGGCGTGAACTTGGGAGGCGGAGCTTGCAGTGAGCCGAGATCATGCCACTGCACTCCAGTCTGGGTGACAGAGTGAGACTCCATCTCAAAAAATATATATATATATTATATATATATCTACATATATATATTATATATATATCTACATATATATATATGTAGATATATATATATTATATATATATCTATATATGTAGATATATATATTATATATGTAGATATATGTATAATATATATATCTATATATGTAGATATATATAATATATATATCTATATATGTAGATATATGTATAATATATATATCTATATATGTAGATATATATATTATACATATATCTATATATGTAGATATATATATTATATATATATCTACATATATAGATATATATATTATATATATATCTACATATATATAGATATATATATTATATATATATCTACATATATATCTACATATATATATATATATATGTAGATATATATATATATGCGCAGTTATGCTTTGACCCAGCAGTACCTCCTCTGGAAATTTATCATACATATGAGGTTATTCACTGCAGCATTATTCATATTTTTTAAAGGGATCATCAATCAATCAAGAGTGATGTTGTCAAATAAATTATGGTACATCCACAGCATGGAGTACAAAGCAATGACAAGAAAGAGTGAAGCTCTCTTTTACTAATATGGAAAGATCTCCAGTATAGATCATTAAGCAGAAAAAAACAAGATGAATACCATACACAGTATGTTCCCTCAATTCCTTCCCATCTCTGCTCAAATGTCGTCTTATTCGTGTAACAACAAACGAATAAGTCAAAAGCAAATAAAATATTATCTATAGTTAGAGGAAGGGAGCTAGGAGGGGGAAGGAGGACAGGACTAGAAGACAGACCTCTCTGAATGTAACCTTGTTCTATATGCTGGAACCATGTAAATGTTCTGCATAATTGAAATATAAAATTAAAATTTAAAACCAATCTCTCCTGTTCTAAAACTAGACTACAGTGATAATTGTACAACTCAATAAATTACTAAAAATCATTCAATTGTACACTTAAGACAGATAGCAAGAAGAAATAATTTGAGTGCATTCAAGTTTTTTGTTTGTTTTTAGAGACAGGGTTTTGCTCCGTCACTCAGGGTGGAGTGCAGTGGTATGATCATAGCTCACTGAAGCCTTGAATTCCTGGGCTTAAGCCAACCTATCGCCTCAGCCTCCCAAGTAGCAGGACCACAGATGTGTACCACCATGCCTGGCTAGTTTTTAAATTTATTGTAAAGAGAGGGTCTCACAATGTTGCCCAGGCTGGTCTCAAATTCCTGGTCTTAAGTGATCCTCCCACCTCAGCCTCCCAAAACTGGATCAAGGTTTTTATTTTTTATTTTATTTTATTTTTTTTGAGACAGAGTCTCGCTGTCGCCCAGGCTGGAGTGCAATGGCGCGATCTCGGCTCACTGCAGGCTCCGCCCCCCGGGGTTCACGCCATTCTCCTGCCTCAGCCTCCTGAGTAGCTGGGACTACAGGCGCCCGCCACCTCGCCCAGCTAATTTTTTTTGTATTTTTAGTAGAGACGGGGTTTCACTGTGTTAGCCAGGATGGTGTCGATCTCCTGACCTCGTGATCCGCCCGCCTCGGCCCCCCAAAGTGCTGGGATTACAGGCGTGAGCCACCGTGCCCGGCCAAGGTTTTTATTTTTTTGGAGACAGGCTCTTCCTCTGTTGCCTAGGCTGGAGTGCAGTGGCTCGATCTCGGTTCACTACAACCTCTGTCTTCCCAGCTCAAATAATCCTCCCACCTCAGGCTTCCAAGTAGCTGGGACCACAGGCACATGTCACCACTCCTAGCTGATCTTTTTAAAAAATTTTAATAGAGATGAGGTTTATGTTGCCCAGGCTGGTCTCGAACTCCTGAGATGAAGCAATCTGCCCACCTCAGCCTCCCAAATTGTTGGGATTACCAGCGTGCGCCACTGCACCCAGCTGGATTAACTTTTAAGAGGCAGTGAAACAATCAAAGAAAGCTAGTAAAGACCAGTGCCTCTTCAACTTTAGTGTGTACCTGAAACACTTAAGGATTCTCTTAGAATGCAGATTTAATTCAGTAAATGGGGCCAATATTCTGCACTTCCAACAGGCTCCCAGGTGACCACTGATGATGCTGATGCTGGTCTGTGGATCACACTTTGAGGGTTGAGACAATTTAAACAACCAGAGGTGCTTTGCTCTAAGAAGCAGCTGAGAAATAGGCCAGCAGCAACTGGAGGCACATGACCCATAGAAAATGAGTGGGTGGGCCGGGTGCGGTGGCTCATGCCTGTCATCCCAGCACTTTGGGAGGATGAAGCAGGACCACTGGAGCCCAGGAGTTCAAGACCAGCCTGGGTAACATAGTGAGACTCCATCTCTACAAAAAATGTAAAAACTAGCCAGGGGTGTGGTGGTGCACCCTTTTAGTCCCAGCTACTTGGGAGTGTGAGGTGGCAGGATCGCTTGAGGCCAGTTTAAGGTTGCAGTGAGCTATGATCACACTACTACATTCCAGTCTGGGTGACTGAGAGAGACCCTGCCTTAAAAAAAAGAAAGAAAGAAAATAAGTGGGTGTCAGAAAGAGTCTCTCCCCCTGACAACTGTTTTAAAATGAGAGAAACAGCAACACATTTGCAGGAAACAGAGAACAGCGATTAGCCAAAATGAGGTGGGATTTAGCAAACGAGTCGGGGAGGTGACTTTAGACAGGGGCAGAGCTCTTCCTTAACAATAGAAGGGAAGGCATCCGGTACAGATGCCAGAAGCTGAGATGTGAGGGTAGAAATCTGGAGGAATTCTTTTTTGACTGTTTAATTGTTCTAAGTGAAATAAGAAGTACAGTCATCAACTAAGAATAAGGATAGGGAAGAAGGTTATTGAAGATCTGAGGACAAAGTTATAAAATTGTCATCTAGGCTGGGCACAGTGGCTAATGCCTGTAATCTCAACACTTTGGGAGGCCAAGGTGGGCGGATCATAAGGTCAGGAGTTCGAGACCAGCCTGACCAACATGGTGAAACCCTGTCTCTACTTAAAATACGAAAATTAGCCAGGCATGGTGGTACATGCCTGTAATCTTAGCTACTCAGGAGGCTGAGGCAGAAGAATAGCTTGAACCCAGGAGGCAGAGGTTGCAGTGAGCCAAGATCATGCCATTGCACTCTAGCCTGGGCAATAGAGTGAGACTCCATCTTAAAACAAACAAACAAACAAAAAACTCATCTAGAAGGGTGGGGTCAGTGTGGTGCAACTGCTTGTCAGCGCCATACACCCCTCCAAGGTGATGGTTCTGAATCTTAGGGGAGTGTAGGCAGCACAGATGTACTATTCTTCAACCACATGTGGGGCACACGTGCAGATGTGCAGTAGGCAGAGGATTCACTTTAGCCAAGATTGGGATCGAGTGTGTATACGAGGGGAGTTATAATGATTGGTCACTGCACTGGAACAGGGGTAATGCTTGAGAGAGTGGCAGTGAGGCAGGGCTGAAAGCTTTGAGAAAGGAAGGGAAGCGATGGCACCCCATGAGACAGCACTGATACAATCTGATGACTTCAGCCCTAAAGGAGGACAATACACTAATGTAGTACATTACCTTGAAAATAGCACCAAAAGAAAATACGTTTTAAGACACATTTTTTAAATCACACTAAGAATTCTAAAAGAGGCTAGGAGACAGCCAACATTTAAATGACCACCACTAAGGAAGATAATCCTACCCTCCCCACGCCTTGCACAAGCTTCAGCCCTCACACTGCAGCTCAGACTCCCAGAAGGAGCCATTAGCTGCCACATCCTTAGGCCTTGAGCTTCTAGTTCTCTTAGTTTAGAATCCCCTCCCCTTTCAGCTGACCCACCATCCGAATTCAAATGTCACCTTATTAAAGCTTCTCTAAAGTTCCTGCTGCAATTGAGACAAATATTACACTGTCATCACCTATTATCTGAACCAAATGGAACAAAGTCCACCTTGTAGAGTGGTTCTTGCATTCTGCCCTCTAGTTAGGGCAGCAAGAATGAGCAGGAAGAAGAAAAATGATGCAAAACGCATGGCCAGCTTAGAATTCTAGATAAGCAACTGCTGAGTGAAAGTACCACAAGAGAGCTCTTCATGGAGCTACAAGTTTCACTTCACAGGACATGAGAAACTAGTTACCCTTCTTATATTCAATCACACATGAGATACTAAAGAAGTTAAGTGAAGACTTACCTAAATCAGGGTGCTTAAACTTTCTGTGCCATGGACGCCTTACAATCGTTTTTTGTTGTTTTAGAGACACGGTCTCTGTTGCCCAGGCTGGAGTGCAGTGGTGTGACCATGACTCACTGCAGCCTCAACCTCCTGGGTTCAAGTGATCCTCCCACCTCAGCCTCTTGAGTAGCTGGGACAACACGTATGTGCCACAATGCCTGATAATTTTTAAAAATTTTTTGCAGAGATGGGGGTCTCACAGTATTGCCCAGGCTGGCCTCAAACTCCTGGCCTCAAATAATCCTCCCACCTCAGCCCCAATAATTTTTATTTTATTTTTTATTTTAAGACGGAGTCTTGCTCTATCGCCCAAGATGGAGTGCAACAGTGCAACCTCAGCTCACTGCAACCTCCACCTCCTGGGTTCAAGCGATTCTTCTGCCTCAGCCTCCTAAGTATCTGGGATTACAGGCGCCTGCTACCACGCCCAGCTAGTTTTTGTATTTTAAGAAGGGGTTTCACCATGTTGGTCAGGCTGGCCTCGAATTCCTGCCTCAGATGATCTGCCCACCTCAGCCTTCCAAAAGTGCTAGGATTACAGGCACGAGCCACCGCACCTGGCCCCAACAGTTTTTAAATGCATAAATTTATAAAAGAAATCTATGGCCAGGCATGGTGGCTCAGACCTATAATCGCAGTACTCTGGGAGGCCAGAGCAGAAGGATCCCTTGAGCCCAGGAAGTCAAGGATGCAGTGAGACCCTGTTTCAAAAAAAAAAAAAAACTACATTAAAGAACAGTTGTATTATACTAAATAACTATAAATTTTCAAAAATTTCTTAATTACATATCGAATAACAAGATCTAATGGGGCCGGGCACGGTGGCTCACGCCTGCAATCCCAACACTTTGGGAGGCCAAGGCAGGCAGATCAGGAGGTCAGGAGGTCGAGACCATCCTGGCTAACACGGTGAAACCCCATCTGCTAAAAACACAAAAAAATTAGCCGGGCGTGGTGGCGGATGCCTGTAGTCCCACATACTAGGGAGGCTGAGGCAGGAGAATGGCATGAACCTGGGAGGTGGAGCTTGCAGTGAGCCCAGATCGCACCACTGCACTCCAGCCTGGAGGACAGACCAAGACCCCATCTCAAAAAAAAAAAAAAAAAAAAAAGATCTAATGGTAATTTCAAAGCAGTGATGGGTGTAAATGATATTTGACACACATGCAACAACCACAATGTGATATGAAAACATCCGTGGGCCAGGAGTGCTGCCTCATGCCTCTAATCCCAACACTTTGAGAGGCCAAGGCAGGAGGTTCGCATGAGCCCAGGCGTTCAACACCAGCCTAGGCTATAATATAGTGAGACTTTGTCTCCACAAAAAAAAAAAAAAAAAAAAAAAAAAATTTAAAAATTAGCCAAGCTTCATGTAGACCCATCTACCTGAGAAAGTCAGGTGGGAAGATCATTTGAGCCCGGGGGTGGAGGTTGCAATGAGCCCACATCACACCACTGCACTCCAGCCTGGGTGACAGGGAGACACTCTCAAAAAAAAAAAAAAAAAAAAAAAGAAAAAGAAAATGTCTCTGATTTTCATTGATAATTGCCACAGGTTCCATTATTATTGTGATGTCACCTATATTCATAACTGAGGAACATGTTAAATGTCAGAAGTTAGTAAAAAAAAAAAATAAATTTTTAAAAGTGAAATATTTTTCCCATTCAGGCTACCCTCTAAATTCTAGTCAGGCTAAGGAGCCCTAATGAGTGAATGCTGTCTAATAGAGCAGACATAGTCTGCACATCTACAAAGGGATGGAAAATGCTGAGCTCCTGTATCTGCTTTCCCTTCTCCCCAGAGTCTCTTCAACCTTTGAAAATCCCCACACTGCTCTCCCAGTAATCTCTCTCTGGTCTCTAAGGCTGCTCTCCTTTCCCCATTCTTACCCAGTTCCCCCTTCTCCTTGCAGGGCTCCAGATGAAAGAAAACAACAGTCAATTAGCAAGTCACATGTGAGAGATAGTAGAATGAGTCAGTTGCAGCCCTTTGGTATACCCTTGTATAACTAAAAGAAATATCTTACATTTGACAGTACCTTACCATTTCTGAAAGAGTGTTTATATAATTATCTCACTAATCCTAAAAAAACAGTGAAGTAGGCAGGACAGATAGTCTCATCTCTATTTACAAAAAATGAAACCTGAGGCTCTCAGAGGTTAAACAACCTGCTCCAAGTCACACAGATCGTCGTATAACAGGCAAAATATGCACTGTTGGAGCAATCTCAACCTCTAAAAAGGCTCCAAACATGAGTTGGTCTATTTTAAACTCAGAACTGCTGGGATGGCAGCTTCAGGTTAATGCAGGGAGTAAAAGCTGGACAAAGTCACAAGTCTTTGTCCTATCAATTATTAATAATCCTATCAATTATTATCCATGTCCTTGAATCCATTTCTTCTTCCATAAAGTAGGAACAATAACAATAAATGACTGCCTGACCTTACCTCCCCTAAAGCTCAACTAAGGTGCTCTATGTAAATGCTTTATAGACTGTGAAGTTATCATTCTCACCAATAATCAAGGACAGCATACAAACAAAAAGGCAACAAAGTATACATTCATTTATTCATTCAATAAATATTTCAGTGCCTGCAACATGCCAAACACTGTTCTAGGTACCAAACGGGATACAATGATGAATAAGACAGAAAGGCTTATTCATGCTCTCAGGAAGCTTATGTTCAATAAGGAAGGTGAAACAGACAGACAAATGCATACATAAGTAAACATGACAATACCAGTGCTATGGTCTGAATGCTTGTGTCCCCTCAAAATTCATTTGTTGAAACCTCATCACCAGTGTGATAATATCAGAAGGTGGGGGCTTCTGGGTGATTAGATCCTGGTGGTGTGGCTTCCATGGATGGGACTGGCCCTTATAAAAGAGGTCCCACGGAGCTGCCCTCCCCTTCCACCATGTGAGGATACAGTGAGTAGACACCAACCAGAAAGAGAGCCCTCACCAGATAATGAATCTGCCAACACCTTCATCTTGACTTCCCAGACTCCAGAACTGTGAGAAATAAATTTCTGTTCTTTACAGGCTACCTAGTCTATGGTATTTTGTTACAGTAGTCTGACAGACTAACACAACCAGTAGTAAGTAGTATATGAAAGATTTTTTTCTTTTTTTGAGATAGGGTCTTGCTCTGTAACACAGGCTGGAATGCAATAGCATGAGCACAGCTCACTGCAACCTCAAACTCCTATGCTCAAGAGATCCTCCCACCTCAGTCTCCCCTGGAACTACAGGTGCGTGCTACCACATCTAGCTCATTTAAAAAAATTTTTAACATAGTGAGACAAGGTCTCAAACTCTGGGCCTCAAGCAATCCTCCTGCTTCAGCATCCCAAAGTGCTGAGATTATAGGCATGAGCCCCTGTACCCAAACAAAGGATATTTAAAAGAGTGATGTTACTGAAGGTGACCAATAGCTACCACAAATTGATGGTCAAGAGTAGGTTCTCGATGGATGGTGACATTTCAGCTGTGATCTAAACAGCAAGAAGGAGCCAGCAATGCATAAAATAAGGGAGGTGAGCATTCCTAGTAGAGGATGCAGTTAATATAAAGAGGTTCTAGGGAGGGCACAGGTTGTACTAGCAAATTCTCATCTAGCCGTGTATTAGGCTGTTCTTCCATTGCTACAAAGAAATACCTGAGACTGGGTAATTTATACAGAAAGAGGTGGCTGGGCGCGGTGGCTCATGCCTGTAATCCCAGTACTTTCGGAGGCCGAGGCAGGCAGATCATGAGGTTAGGAGATCAAGACCATCCTGGCTAACATGGTGAAACCCCATCTCCACTAAAAATACAAAAAATTAGCCAGGCATGGTGGTGGGTGCCTGTATCCCAGCTACTCCAGAGGCTGAGGCAGGAGAATGGCGTGAACCCGGGAGGCAGAGCTTGCAGTGAGCCGAGATCACACCGCTGCACTCCAGCCTGGGTGACAGAGCAAGACTCCATCTCAAAAAAAAAAAAAAAGAAAGAGGTTTCACTGGCTCATGGTTCTGCAACCTTTACAGGAAGCATAGTGCTGCCATCTACTCGGCTTCTAGGGAGGCCTCAAGAAGCTTCAATCATGGCAGAAGGTGAAGGGGGAGCAGGCACTTCACATGGAGAAAGAAGGTGCAAGAGGGAGACAAGGAAGTGCCACACACACTTTTAAACAGCCAGTTCTGGAAAGAACTCGTACTCACTAGCATGAGGGCAGCACCAAGTAGATGGTGCTAAACCATTCCTGAGAAATCCACCCCTTGATCTAATCACCTCCCACCAGGCCCCACCTCCAATACTAGGGATTACTATTCAACATGAGATTTGGGCAGGGACCACAGCTCCCAATGAGACTCCTAGTCCTGTGCTTACTGACAATGTAAGTCCCTAGCTTATTGTTAAGTACTCTGGTTCTAGGGTTGAACAGAACTGGGTTCAAACCCCAGGACAATGGCTTATTAGTTTTATAACCTATGCAAAGTATCCAATTGCTACAAACCTCAGTTTTCTCACTTGTAAAATAAGGATACTAATAGTGTCTACTTTATAAGATTATTTGCAAAGATTTAACAAGATCGTGCGGCCAGGTGCGGTGGCTCACGCCTGTAATCCCAGCACTCTGGGAGGCTGAGGCAGGTGGATCACGAGGTCAAGAGATCCAGGCCATCCTGACCAACATGGTGAAACCCTGTCTGTAGTAAAAATACAAAAATTGGCCAGGCGTGGTGGCACATGCCCATAGTCCCAGCTACTCAGGAGTCTGAGGCAGGAGAATTGCTTGAACCTGGGAGGCGGAGGTTGCAGTGAGCCGAGATCACCCCACTGTACTCCAGTCTGGCAACAGAGCAAGACTCCGTCTCAAAAAAAAAAAAAAGAGAGAGAGATCGTGCATAATCTGTTAGCACAATATCCATAATTATCCATAATCCATGCTATTATTAACACGATTAATATGTTATTAATAATGTCAGCTATTACTATTATTACATGATCTCTTAAACCTTGCTGTCTTTCTTATCAATACTTCCAGGGATGTTCAGCTCATTTCTTTATATCCGAGAGGAAGAAAAAGAGTACTCATGGGCCAGGGTGCAGTGGCTCACACCTATAATCCTACCACTTTGGGAGGCTGTGGTGGGAGGATCATATCAGGTCAGGAGTTCAAGACCAGCCTGGGCAACATGGTGAAACCCTGTCTCTATAAAAAAATACAGAAATTAGCCAGGCATGGTGCCTATAGTCCCAGATACTCAGGAGGCTGAAGTGGGAAGATCACTTGATCCCAGGAGGCGGAGGCTGCAGTGAGTTGAGATCGTGCCAGTGCACTCCAGCCTGGGCAACAGAGTGAGACCGACCCTGTGTCCAAAAACAAAAAAAGTAAAAATTAGCCAGGTGGGTGTGAGTGGTAGCATGCTCCTATAGACTCAGCTACTCGGAAGGCTGAGGCAGGAGGATTATTTGGGCCCAGAAGGTTGAGGCTGCAGTGAGCCATGATTGTGTCACTGCACTCCAGCCTGGATGACAAAGTGAAATCTGGTTTCATTAAAAAAAAAGAAAAAGGAAAAGAAAAGAGTACCCATGTCATATCTCTTCTATAAAATATTTCCTGGCCCAGCATGGTGGTTCATGCCTATAATCCCAACACTTTGGGAGGCCAAGGAGGGAAGATCATTTGAACCCAGGCAAGACCAACCCAGACAACGTAGCAAGACCTCGTCTCTACCAAAAAAAAAATTAGCCAGGCATGGTGGTGCACACCTGTAGTCCCAGCTACATGGGAGGCTAAGGTGGGAGGATGGCTTCAGCCCAGGAGTTCAAGGCTGCAGTGAGCTATGATTGAGCCACTGCACTCCAGCCTGGGCTACAAAGTGAGACCCTGTCTCAAAACAACAAAAACAAAAACAAAACCTCCTAATTACTTTTTAGCCTACTATTTCCCACTCTCAGGAATGACATCAGTACCAGTCATAGTTTGTTTTTTGACAGAAAAGCTCACGTAAGAGGCCTTGGGTTTAACACCAGGCTCTACCGTAGCCCTTCAGTATTGGTGAAAACACTACAATCTCTCCAATGACCAAAAAAAAAAAAAAATTCCCCAACAGATGGTTTTGAAGAGAAAATAAAAAGGCTATAAACTTTAAATTAGAGTTATGCATTTATCCTCTCACCAACTGTACACGGCACCTATTAATAGGCAATGTTCGGTTTTGAATGCCTTTTAGCAGCTGCCTTATCATTGCTGGTTTACTTGCCAGTCTCACCACTAGACTGTAGGCACTCTGGGCCAGGGACTAGATCTTATTTATCTTTGGATCCACAGGTCCAATAAATGTTAGTTGAATGAATAAGCCCTTGATTATTCCACTGGACTGTGAACTCTTTGACAGCAGAGATTCTTTTTTTTTTTGAGACTGAGTCTCGCTCTGTCACCCAGGCTGGAGGGCAGTGGCGCGATCTCGCTCACTGCAACCTTCGCCTCCCAGGTTCACGCAATTCTCCTGCCTCAGCCTCCCGAATAGCTGGGACTACAGGCACACGCCACCATGCCCAGCTAATTTTTGTATTTTTAGTAGAGATGGGGTTTCACCATGTTGGCCAAGATGGGCAGAGATTCTTAACAATATAGAGCAGGCATTCAGTAAGTCCCTTTAGAATGAGTGTGTGAATATCATGTCTGTCCTTGGTTAGATGATACTCCTCTTAAGGTCAGGGCCCGGACCTCATACTTGTTTGATTTCCCATGGTCTGGCATACTGCTTTTCACACAAAAACTACTCAAATATTTATTAAATGAAATATTAAGGCAAGACAGAGCTCTAAAGCAGAGATCCAAGTAAGTAAAGAGAATGAGCACCTGTACAAGTTTTACTGTAGCAGAACAAAACTGCGTAGTAAAAGGATAAGCTGGCTGTGAGTCAACTAAAGAAAAAAACAGCTTCACGGCAGAGCAATAATCTACAATGCGGTAACTAAGAATGTTAAAATATTCCCTCTACTGAATTATTCTTACTTTTTTTTGAGACGGTCTCATTCTGTCGCTGAGGCTGGAGTGCAGTGGCTCGATCACACTGCAGCCTCGATCTCCCCACCCTGGGCTCAAGCAATCCTCTTACCTTGGCCTCCTGAGTAGCTGGGACTACAGGCACACACCACCACACTCAGCTAATTTTTAATTTTTTGTAGAGATAGGGTCTCACTATGTTGTCCAGGCTGGTTTCCAACTCCTAGCCTCAAGAAATCCTCCCACCTCGGCCTCCCAACGTGCTAGGATTACAGGCGTGATGTAATCCTATGCCAGGCCTGATTCTTACTTTGTAAATATAAAATCCTTATAAATTCCTTCCTCATGAATGATTCTTGCTTCTTTCTTATAAAACCTATATATTTAAGCTATTTTCCTATTGATACAAAGCAAGATAAGGTGTAACACAAACTGATTTGGCATGTTTTTAGAATAATGTATCTACTTTTTAAAAATCTACTACAAAATAGAATTGACGTCCGGGTGAGGTGGCTCATGCCTGTAATCCCAGCACTTTGGGAAGCCGAAGCGGGTAGATCACAAGGTGAGGAGTTAAGAGACCAGCCTGGCCAATATGGTGAAACCCCATCTCTACTAAAAAGTACAAAAATTAGCCGGGCGTGGTGGCGTGTGCCTGTAGTCCCAGCTACTGTGGAGTCTGAGGCAGAGAATTGCTTGAACCCAGGAGGCGGAGGTTGCGGTGTACCGAGATTGAGCCACTGCACTCCAGCCTGGGCGACAGAGTGAGACTCTGTCTCAAAAAAAAATAAATAAATAAAACAGAATTGATGACACAAAATATTTCTCAATTTACAAATTACCAACTGGCAGAGAAGCTGAAAAGTTGAGAAAAACGCTAAAAGAGTAGTCAACATCTAAAGCTCAATCAGAAATAAAAATAAAGCATTTCTGAAATTAGAAATACAAGGCAACAAATTTAAAAATTTATAAAAAATATGATCTGCACACAACATTTTAGGGCAAATCATCTATTTGAAACCCAATGCAATATTCTTCTACTAGGCAGAGAATACTTTTCCACTTCACCTTTACTCCTTAATTCCACTTGATACTTATATTGCTATGCCACATGCAGAGCACATACCCTCTACTTTGTATTATAATGATAAATACAAAATCAGCCGGGAACAGTGGCTCACATCTGTAATCTCAGCACTTTGGGAGCACAAGGCAAAAGGATCACTTGAGCCCAGGAGTTCAAGGCCAGCCTAGGCAACACAGCAGGACCCAGTCTCTACAAAAGAAAAAAATGTGTTTTTTTTTATTTTTTTATTTTTTTGAGACAGAGTCTCACTCTGTCGCCCAGGCTGGAGTGCAGTGGCATGATCTCGGCTCACTGCAAGCTCCACCTCCCAGGTTCAAGGATTCTCCTGCCTCAGCCTTCCGAGTAGCTGGGACTACAGGCACCCGCCAGCACACCCAGCTAATTTTTTTTATATTTTTAGTAGAGACGGGGTGTCACCATGTTAGCCAGGACGGTCTCAAACTCCTGACCTCGTGATCCGCCCGCCTCGGCCTCCCAAAGTGCTGGGATTACAGGCGTGAGCCACCACGCCTGGCCTACAAAAAATTTTTTTTAATTATCCAGGTGCAGTGGCACATGCCTGTAGTCCCAATTACTCAGGAGGCTGAGGTGGGAGGATCACTTGAGTCCAGGAGGTTGAAGCTGCAGTGAGCTATGATTCTGCCACTGCCCTCCAGCCTAGGTGACACAGTGAGACCCTGTTCCAAACACACACACACACACACACACACACACAGCCAAACTCTTTAAAGACAGGAGTGTTAAATACACTTCACATCAGCCACAATAGACAGCAGTGCCTTGTATATACCAGTCATCAATAAATGCTTGATGAATGAGGATTATGATTTTTTTTTTTTTTGAGACAAGAGTCTCAGCAGTGCCACCCAGGCTGGAGTCCAGTGGCACAATTTCAGCTCACTGCAGCCTCAACCTCCCAGGCTCCAACAATTCTCCCACCTAAGCCACCTGAATAGCTGGGGCCACAGGCATGCACCACCACATGTAGCTAATTTTTTCTTGTAGAGATGAGATCTCACTATGTTGCCCTGGCTGGTCTCAAACTCCTGGGGCTCAAGCAATCCTCCTGCCTCGGCCTCCTAAAATACTGGGATTATGGGCATGAGCCAAGGTAACTTGTCACTGATGCTGTCAATTTCAAGTGTCCTGAAAATTAAAACTGAATTCTACCAATTAGAAATGTCTACCAATTAAGGTTACTTCTATTTTTAAGGTCTTCTCCTGAATAACCAAACAAGATCACATTTCATATTACTACACAAACTAACCTCACTGAGAAACAAACAGAATTATTCTCTAAGATACTAAATTCCAGACGACAAAAATCTTCCTATTTTTAAAACAAGGTTCTTGGCCAGGCATGGTAGGCCACGCCTGTAATCCCAGCACTTTGGGAGGCCCAGCCAGGCGGATCACCTGAGGTCAGGAGTTCAAGACCAGCCCGGCCAACATGGGGAAACCCCGTCTCTACTAAAAACACAAAAATTAGTGGAGCGTGGTGGCAGGTGCCTGTAATCCCAGTTACTCGGGAGGCTGAGGCCTGCGAATGGCTTGAACCCGGGAGGCAGAGGTTGCAGTGGACCAAGATCATGCCATTGCACTCCAGCCTGGGGAACACGGTGAGACTCTGTCTCCAAAACTAAAACTAAAAATAAAATAAAACAAGGTTCTTTAGCCATACAGCCAAACCACTCAGTGACAAAATCCACCATGTTTTGATGCTTGCTCAAGCTCAAGTTTGCCATCAAAGCACGTTACCCTTAAGTCACTATATTAAGTCAATGATAATAAATATTGTATAAGTGACACATTTCTTGAGGGCAGAGACTTTGACTACACCCAGCATCTAAAACAGTACCTTGTATCTGGTAGGCATACTCCATGAATATTTGCTGAAAGAATGGCATTCATGACTATCTCATGGACTTCCATGACATATTCCAGGTGCTTCTCACCATTGCTCATATCCACCCATGAAGTCCTCCTTTTTGGGGGAGGTCTTGCTTTGTTGCCCAGGCTGGAGTGCACTGGCACGATCTTGGCTCACTGCAACCTCCACCTCCTGGGTTCAAGCGATGCTCCTGCCTCCTGAGTAGCTGGGATTACAGGCATGCGCCACCATACTTGGCTAATTTTTGTAGTAGAGATGGGGTTTCCCCGTGTTGGCCAGACTGGTTTTGAACTCCTAACCCCAGATGATCCACCTGCCTTGGCCTCCCAAAGTGCTGGGATTACAGGCCACCCATGGAATCTTTCAAAATCTCATGACCACCCTCCTCTTCAAAGCCAAGAGAACCCAGGTATAGTATGAAAGTATCTCCTGCTTTAAATGATATATTAAGATGCTTTCCCCTCAGTATGCAACATTCTAAAATCAAATAAATCATCAATATTTCAGAAGTCAGTAAATAGCCCTTAATGGAAAAGAAACACAAGTTTCCAGTCATTCAGCAACCCTGTGTGACCTACTAAATTAAGCACAAGATTTCTCAAAGTAAATCTAATACAAAAAGTTATAGACTTCTAAACCTCTTTCTAAATTATAAAAGGGGAGCCAAGGAGGTGTGAAAAAGTACAAAATGGGAGAAGGGTGTGAACATGACCCTCTCTGAAGCAATAAAGTATCTAAAACCAGTCTGTGGGGGGGAAACTTTTTAAAGGCATCTAGTTCACCCTCCCACACAAAGCAGGAATTCCTCCAATGTCACCAACAGGTGGTCCTGCAGTTTTTGACAAAGAGACAGAACATTTCCCATATGAGCATTCCCTTAACAGAACTCTCATTCTCTCTCAAGTCAATCCATTAACTTCTTCTTTAATCAGGATCTAAAAATACTTTAGCTTTCATCAACTGACTCTTCTTCTGGCCCCAACTTCATCTCAGCATCATGAACATAAAGCTCTTCTAGCCGGGAACGGTGGCTCATGCCTGTAATCCCAGCACTTTGAGAGGCCGAGATGGGTGGATCATGAGGTCAGGAGTTCAAGACCAGCCTGGCCAAGATGCTGAAACCTTGTCTCTACTAAATATACAAAAATTAGCTGGGCATGGTGGCATGCGCCTGTAATCCCAGCTACTTCAGAGGCTGAGGCAGGAGAATCGCTTAAAACCCAGGTGCCAGAGGTTGCAGTGAGCCAAGATCAAGCCACTGCACTCCAGCCTGGGTGACAGAGCAAGACTTCGTCTCAAAAACAAACAAACAAACAAACAAAAAAAAAACTCTTCTAGCATAAAGACCTAGAAATCACAATGTTTTCAGCTTGCTTTCCCAAACACCCCATCCCTCTCAATTCCAAATCAAGTAGGCAATGAACCAGAGATGAAGATATCTCCCCAATAGAATGATGAATCCATTTTCATTTAAAAAAAAAAAAAAAAAAAAAAAAAAAAAAAACTCAGCACAGAATCATATAAGCTTTAGAGTTGGAAAAATCTTAGAACCCTCTAAATCTACTTCCTACCTCCTGTAGTTACCACTTCAGTAACTTCTCTGGGCAGTATATTTGTGGCCTGGAATCTTAAGATGTGGGGAGGTAGAAAGGTTCTTTGGCTTGAACGTTAAGTAATTCTGAGTACAGTTTTTGTTTATTATTGATTGTTTTGTTTTTTTGAAACAGGCTCTCACTCTGTTGCCCAGGCTAGAGTGCAGTGGCATGATTACAGCTCACTGCAGCCTTAACCTCCCCAGTTTAAGTGACCCTTCCACCTCAGCCTTCCAAGTAGCTGGGACTAGAGGCACATGACACCACGCCCACCCTTGTAGAGACAGGGTTTCACTATGTTGTCCAGGCTGGTCTAGAACCCACACAAGGTTTCACTGTGTTGCTCAGGCTGGACTCCTGCAATCCTCCCGCCTTGGCCTCCCAAAGTGTTATTAGGATTATAGGTATGAGCCACTACTCCTGGCCTGAGTACAGTTTTTAAAAGTTGTACATGGATCTTGTAGGTGACATGGTTTGACAGAAGTAGATCAAAAGTAATCTGTGTCATTTGTTTACTATTACTTCATTGTCTCTTACACGATTTCCCTATTTTAAGAAGGTTAAATTTTTTATCTACTAGCAATATTTTTAAATGTCTTTTAAAAGATATGAGCTATTAAAAAATACCCCAGTTACTTTTGGGCCCAAAATGGAATAGGTTTTTCAGCTTCTAAAGATCTCTTTCAAGTTTGGCATAGATAGACATGGATTTACTCAGTCATTCACTCAACAAATAAACAGCAAGCGCCTAACTCTAAACTGGACACTATACTGGGCATTGAGAAGATGGAGAGCAGGAAAGATAAGGTCCCTATTCTAAGGGAACTTTGTTTTATAGAACACACAGTTGGATCATCACACAGAATTACAAATTCAGAAAAGTGCTAGGAAGGCAAGGTACAGGATGCTCTAAGAACATGTAATAGAGCCTGTAATCCCAGCACTTTGGGAGGCTGAGGCAGGTGAATCACTTGAGGCCAGGAGTTCAACACCAGACTGGTCAACATGGCAAAACCCTATCTTTATTAAAATACAAAAATGAGCTGGGCATGGTGGTGCATGCCTGTAATCCCAGCTACTCGGGAGACTGAGGCACAAGAATCACTCAGGCCTGGGCGGCAGAGGTTACAGTGAGCCAAGATCACACCACTGCACTCCAGCCTGGGCAACAGAGCAAGATTCTGTCTCAAAAACAAAAAACAAAAAACATGTAATAGGGGAAAACTGATACACCATGGGGATTCAAAGAAAAATTTCCTGAGGAAGTGATGGTTAAGCTGAGATCTGAATGGAGGCCATTCATATTTATGTAAAACAAGATGTCCATAAAATGAGAAGATTGGTCCAATAAGCCCAGCTACCTTACCTTTGGCATCTTTTATCCTACATCCTAAAACAACCTTTTTTTTTTTTTTTTTTTTTTTTTGGAGACAGAGTCTAGCTCTGTCGCCCAGGCTGGAGTGCAGTGGTATGATCTCGGCTCACCGCAACCTCTGACTCCAGGGTTCAAGTGATTCTCCTGCCTCGGCCTCCCAAGTAGCTGGGACTATAGGCGTGCACCACCACGCCCAGCTCATATTTGTATTTTTAGTAGAGACGGGGTTTTACCATGTTGGCCAGGCTGGTCTCAAACTCCTGACCTCAGGTGATCTACCCGCCTTGGCCTCGCAAAGCGCTGAGATTACAGGCGTGAGCCATGGCGCGCAGTCCCGCTCCCCATTTTTGTTGTTTTAAAGACAGGGTCTCATTCTGTTGCCCAGGTTGGGGTGCAGTGACACAATCATAGCTCACTGTAACCTTAACTCTTGGGCTCAAGAGCCCTCCTCAGCTTCCCAAGTAGCTGTGACTACAGGCACATACCACCATGCCCAGCTGATTCTTTTTTTTGTTATTATTTTTTTGAGGACACAGAGTATTGATACATTATCCAGGCTGGTCTCAAACTCCTGGGGTCAAGCGATCCTCCCACCTCAGTCTCCCAAAGTGCTGGGATTACAGGAGTGAGCCACTGCACCTGACCACAATCTCTTTTTTAAAAAAAGGAGAACAAAGTATGTAATAAAGATGTTTACGGCCGGGCACGGTGGCTCACGCCTGTAATCCCAGCACTTTGGAAGGCCGAGGCAGGTGGATCACGAGGTCAGGAGTTCGAGACCAGCCTGGCCAATATGGTGAAACCCCATCTCTACCAAAAATACAAAAATTAGCTGGGCGTGGTGGTACGCACCTGTAGTCCCAGCTGCTCGGGAGGCTGAGGTAGGAGAATAGCTTGAACTCAGGAGGCGGAGGTTGCAGTGAGCCGAGATTGTGCCACTGCACTCCAGCCTGGGCAACAGAGCTAGACTGTCTCAAAGAAAAAAAAAAAAAAGGATGTTTAAAAGCTAGTAGTTGAAAGTCTTTTGGGGAGAGGGACAGGGTCTTATTTAGCTCTGAATACCTCACATCACCTTGCCTAGTATTATTACTATCACAGTAGTCACTCAAATCTGGTGAAATGATTAGTGTCAGTATTAAATCAATGTTAATAGCGTCTTTAGTCAAATAAATTTGCAAACTACATCTCCTCACACAAGAAACCCCATTCTAAACTTCCTCAATTCTGAAAAGATGTTTTAATCTACCTCAAGAATTTAATAAAATAATATATGGCAAAATGCCGGGGTAGATTCTGAGGTGCTTGGAGTATATGATATCCCTGTGATCAAAAAGCTGCATCAGTCTCTTCTAAGCTAGTTTAGACTCAGCTGTGCCTCGTTTTCCTAAGAGAAAAAATTCTAACAGGTTTGCATCCCCTCTCTGGCCTTGGTTCTCTCTGAGGAGGGTGAAATAACAAACTCTAAAGTTCCTTTTAGCTCCAGACACTGACCTGTAAACCTTTTAAAAGGATCAAGACTGCACTCCTCAGCATGAATGTTAGACTACTTCCTCACCTACTCCATTTCCCCAGGACCCCATGTTTCCTCTCAGGAATGGTAGCACGTAATTCATGAGTTAAGTTCTTTAAAAGACCTATTTTCTACTCATTTTACACACAGACTTAAGTTGAATTTACTCATCTAAATTAGATCTTCTGAATAATCCAAATAATTATGTAAAATTTTACACGCCTCAAAGGACCAAAAAAAAAAACAGCCAAAACAGCCAACTGTGCGCTGGGCGTGGTGGGTCACATCCATAATCTCAGCACTTTAGCAGGCTGAGGTGGGAGGATCGCTTGAGGCCAGGAGTTCAAGACCAGCCTGGGCAACACGGCAAGACCTCCATCTCTAAAAAACATTTTTTTTTTTTAAATTAGCCAGGCATGGTGGTGCACACCTGTAGTTCCAGCCACTAGGAAGGCTGAAGTGGGAAGATCATTTGAGCCCAGGAGTTTGAGGCTGTAGTGAACGATGAGCATGCCACCGCACTCCAGCCTAGGCAACAGAATGAGATCCTGTCACTAAAAACAAAAATAAAAACATGTTTAATAGCCACCTGTCAAAAATAGGTTTATAACTACTAACTCTAAAAAGTAAATTTTGGTTTTCCAATTAAGGAAAATGTATTTCCTATATTTTAAATCAGAAAATAGTCATAAAAAGTCACTTATACTCAGAAATAACAATAAATAAATGCAAACTCATTCATGAAAAAAATGTTTAAGTTACAATTAAAAGAGAGTAGAAACATCTGCAACACAATGCAAATGTATCTACAAGATACTACCACACGAAAATGAAATTTTACCCAAAAAACGTTAAAACACTCAAATTATGCAGGTAAGGGCAATTTATCTATTTCACATTTATCTTGTTTAAAATAATTTTTTGGTGTGGTTTTAAAAACCTTGCCTCCTTTTACCCTTCAGGGAATAGCGTCCCACTAAAAGAGAACACTACTGTAATGATACTTCCAGGCAAGAAACCTGTCTTTATGATGTAAAACAGGGCTACCAGATCCAGGTAAGGTCTGCCATTAGGATGCTTCGGAAGTCATAACCTTTCAAAGAAAAAAAATTTTTTTAAGTAATTCCTGCATTAATAATTGCTAGTGAATTTAGTTTTTAAGCACATCGTATTTTTATATAAATATAAATTTTTATAACTTAAAATTTTAAATTTCCTGAGACAAAATTGGTCCTTTCACTCTGATTATCAATGTCAAGACGGCAGCTTCTTATTTGACAGTATTTCTTTAACTATATTTTACATCTACTGAGTGTTTCAGGGCCTTAAAGTTCATTACGATTATTATATTATTAATTACAACGTACACTGTAACATTCCCTTTTTAAAGAGGTGCAAATAGAAGTTAAATAACTTATCCAAGGTCACCCAACAAGTCAGTGACAAAGTTGGGAGTAGGAGTAAAACTTCAGCCTCTAGACTGAAGACTACTTCGAGCTTTTGCAATTCCAAACGAGGAAAAAAAAAAAGGTCAAGCGATTTACCCTTAATAACTTCCAACAGCATACCCTAAATACAGTGGTACACTTATTATCATAAAGACTAATAAAAAAGATTCACCCTGAATGAAAGAAACAACTTTGCTACATTTAGATACCACTGTCATTTCCCTAGCTCTTGTAACAAGCGAAAATCCTGTACTAGATCTGGCTATGTTAAATCCTGAAGAATGTTCACTCTTCAATATAACTATTTATTTTCATGCTAACATGCATTTACGAATTAATCTTTTACCACCTTGTCCTATTTGGAGGTGCTGTGGGATGCATTAATTTCCTCACTCTTCCATGACATCAAGTCAAAGACTACAATCTCAAAAATAAGCAATTCTCAGTGAAAACATAGTTACATAGCCAATGAAAGGAAAGCTCTAATAAATGGCTGCTTTTAAGAGATACTTTTAAAGGATGCTTACATGCTTCACAGAATTACTGGTAACTCGCCTGCCAAGAAGGATGGTCCCTTTAAAGTAGTTTTTAAGGCATATCCCTCCCTGTTTGGGACACAGTCTGACTTGTTGGACAAGATTAATCTGGGCACTCTCACACAACTCCTCTGAACCAGCTTAGTTCACTGGAAACATCATTTCAACTGTAGTACTCAGCCCTTCGCATACTACAAGGGACAAGATGACTCTCCTTAACAATCTTTCAGAAGGTCCCCACGGCGGAGACAGTGACAGCCGTCCTCCCGCGGATGTTTTTGGAAATAGAAATGTTAACACCAGGAGAGACTCCTAGCAAGTGTCAGTGCGGCAGCAGGTGGAGTAGCCCTGCGTGCCGAGCAGGTTCTTTCTGACCTAGTCTCAATCCTCCGCTTCCCGGCCCCGGTTCCGCCTTACAGAGATCTTGTTAAGCTGTCTTGCGTCCCTGTTCTCTAACCCAGGGCGAGACTTCCAACCCTCCAGGGAAGCGAGGCAATCGAAGCAGACAAGACGGCCACCTCACCTCTTCTGGGGACTCGCAGGCCCGTTCCCTGGCCATGTCAGAGTCTGATGGACCAAGCAGGAGGGGACGCAGCCGGCTCCCCCGGGAGCCTCCCAGCCAGAACCCCCGCGCCCCACGGTCCCTTTCCACTGCCCCCACCCCTTCGAAACGCCACCGCCACCACCCTCCTTACTCCTGAATCCCCTCTCCTCAGGAGTACCCCAGTGGAGTTACCGGCCCACTCAAAAGTAAGAGCGACGGCCACCCCTCTCGGTCACCCTGGCCCCACTGTCACCGCCCTGCTCCCGGCCTCTGCCTACGCCGCTGGCTGGCTCCGGTGACGCCCGGGTCGGTACCTTGCGGACCCCCTTGTAGATATAGAAGTACAGCTCCCGGCCCACATTGAAGCAGAGGCGGTCGCCGTTGCCAGACTGGTCGTTGAGGTTTACGAAGGAGACGCGGACAGGGTTGGATCCCTGCGAGTTGAAGGGCACCCGGTTGGGCCGGCTGTACTCCGAGTGCGGCAGCAGCTTGTACAGACCTTCCCGGGTGGTGAATTGGGTCTTAATCTCGTTCATCTCCTTCCCTCCTCCCTCCGTCGCCATCTTGGAAAGCAGCGTTCATCCTGCCCTAAGTGCCCGGATCACGCCCACCGCGCAGGCGCTGTTCCTGGTGCTCCCTCTTCCCCCACCCCCTGCCTGTTCCTTCTCGCCCCTCCCACCCGTGGGCCAGCCCTGCGAGGGCGGGCCAAAGGGAAGGGGCGGGCTTGTTTACGGCCCGACTGCGCAGGCGTGCTCACCTGGCGTGCTCCACCCGGCTGGGCGTCCGCAGGCTCCTCCCCCGGGCGTGGCCTCCGGGAGGCCTGGCTGCTTCCCAGGTGATGCCGGCTCCAGCTGGTGGGGTCTAGCTGACCGTTCCGCAGCCGCCAGGGCCGACGGAAAGCCGGTCAAGGGGAACCGCGGCGCGGCTGGTGTAATGAGCCTGAGCTGAACTTGAGGGTGCCCCCTCAGCGGTCTCCCGCCCTGCCCTGAGGGGCGCCGAGACCCCAAAGAGCGGAGGAAGAGCGCCACCCCGACTGCCACCGCTTCGGGGCCAGCACGCGGGGTACCCTACGGGGAGTGCGGATGCCCCCGTGTTCGGGCGGGGACGGCTCCACCCCTCCTGGGCCCTCCCTTCGGGACGGGGACTGTCCCGCCCAGAGTGCTGAGTACCCGCGCGACCGTCTGGATCCCGGGTCAGGAAGCCCCTTTGAAGCCTCCTCGCCGCCGTTTCTGAGAAGGTACCAAGGGACTCAAGATTTACGCTTCACTATGTTTTATTTCAGGCGGAGTAGGGGGAGAGAAGAATGTGGTACAGCATAGGTGTTCTCAAACCAGATATCCTAATTCCTGCGTGTGATGAGCACTGGCGGCCTCCGCTTCTTAGCGGAGGTTTGCCCTCTCCAGCTGTTCAGAGACACGGGGCGGGGAAGCGCTTTGGGAACCGGGGACTGAATCTACGCAGGATTCACTTCTCTTGCTCAGTAGTTTACGAAGAGCTCTTAATAAAATTTAAGGTAATTGGTTTTTTTTTTTTTTTTCAGAAGCCTCAGGTGGGGTCTGTGAGATTATTTACTAGGAGAGCCATAGGGATAGTTGTATGCATGTAATGTACAGGGTCTAGATTTATAAGGACGGGCACACGTGTCAAAGTAAGATTAAACAATCACTATTTTATACCTGGGTTTCTTGGCATGTTGCACTAGAATAAGAAAGTTTCTAAAGTGACAGAAACATTCTAATAGAATTCCAGGGAGGGGGGGAAGCCAACATTTGTAACACCAAGAAAGAACTATTCCTGGAAGTTCAGATTATATCTGGAGGAGCGCAAAAGAAGTGAATGGAGTGAATTTCTAAAGTAGGAGGAGTGTAAATCATAAACGTCTTCTGTATTAAAAAGCAAGTAGATACCAATAGAAACTGTGCCAATGATGTAGTAATACATTTGATAATAATATCTTTAGCCTTCGTAGTGTTGGAAAAAAAAAAGAAAAAAAAGCACTGAAGTACTACTTAATTAATATAGCCTGAAAAATACTTAAAATTTTTTCTTAGAATTGTTTTGATGTTATCCGACTTTCCCTAATCTTAAAACACCAGGGTATGTTCTGTGGTTACCATAGCTATATCCCAAACTCCATAACTGTGTTATTTTACATTGAAAACACGTGTTTTACAATAATCAGCTTGAAGGATAGTGACATCTTGAATCATCTAAAAATAATTTATGTGTTTCCTAATTATCAAGAGGGAAAAAAAAGTATAATGATTTTTTGGGGGAAAAAAAAACCCAGCAAGCAAAAGTTAAAACAAAATTTTGTATTATTCTTCAATTAACCACAACATTGTATTTCCCATAATACCTATATAATTCAAGCATTCTATCAAGATTTTACCGTATATAAATTCAACATTTTGTTATAATCACAGTAATAGACTATTCACTTTGTCTCATGCATAGCCTTTGGTTTTGTTTTGTTTTGTTTTTAGACGGGGTCTCACTGTCGCCAGGCTGGAGTGCAGTGGTGCGATCTTGGCTCCCTACAACTTCAGCCTCCCGAGTAGCTGGGACTACAGATGTGCACCACCATGCCCAGCTAATTTTTGTATTTTTAGTAGAGATGGGGTTTCACCATGTTGGCCAGGATGGTCTTGATCTCTTGACCTGTTGATCTGCCCACCTTGGCCTCCCAAAGTGCTGGGATTACAGGCATGAGCCACAGTGCCCAGCCCCATCCATAGCCTTTGAATAATCTCTATTTTTATTCTTTTTCTCTCATAACTTTTTTCCCCCATATTCAAAGATTCAATAAGTAACACCCAAATCTAAATAACTAGGCCTGAATGGCCGGGTGTGTTGGCTCATACCTGTAATCCCAGCACTTTGGGAGGCCGAGGTGGACAGATCATGAGGTCAGGAGTTTGAGACCACGTGGCCAATGTGGTGAAATCCCGTCTCTACTAAAAATACAAAAATTAGCCAGGCATGGTGACACATGCCTGTAATCCCAGCTGCTCGGGAGGCTGAGGCAAGAGAATTGCTTGAACCCGGGAGGTGGAGGTTGCAATGAGCCGAGATCGCACCACTGCACTCCAGCCTGAGTGACAGAGCAAGACTCCATCTCAAGAAATAAATAAATAAATGGGCCTGACCTAATTTTATTTCTGATTTTCAATTTCAAACCGGGAATTTTTTTTTAATTTTTTTTTGTGTTTTTGAGATGGAGTCTCACTCTGTTGCCCAGGCTGGAGTGCAATGGCACAGTCTCAGCTCTCCGCCTCCCAGGTTCAAGCGATTCTCCTGCCCCAGCCTCCCGAATAGCTGGGATTGCAGGCACATGCCACCACACCCAGCTAATTTTTGTATTTTTAGTAGAAACAGGGTTTCACCACGTTGGCCAGGCTGGTCTCGAACTCCTGACCTCAGATGATCCACCCGCCTCAGCTTCCCAAAGTGCTGGGATTACAGGCGTAAGCCACCGCGCCTGGCCTCAAACCTGGAATTTCTTTTTTCTTCTTTCCTTTTTTTTTTTGAGAGAAGTCTCGCTCTTGTCCCCCAGGCTTGAGTGCAATGACTCAATCTCGACTCACTGCAACCTCTGCCTCCCGGATTCAAACGATTCTCCTGTCTCTGCCTCCCAAATAGCTGGAATTAAGGCACCTCCCACCACGCCTGGCTAATTTTTGTATTTTTTAGTAGAGATGGGTTTTAACCATGTTGGCCAGGCTGGTCTCGAATTCCTGACCTCAAGTGATTCACCCGCCTCGGCCTCCGGAAGTGCTGGGATTACAGGTGTGAGCTACCACGCCCGGCCCAAACCGGGTATTTTTTTTTTTTGGAGACAGAGTCTCACTCTGTCGCTCAGGCTGGAGTGCAGTGGCATGATCTCAGCTCACCGCAACCTCCACCTGCTGGGTTCAAGCGACTCTCCTGCCTCAGCCTCCCGAGTAGCTGGGACTACGGGCGCCCGCCACCATGCATGGCTAATTTTCGTATTTTTAGTAGAGACGCGGTTTCACCATGTTGGCCAGGCAGGTCCCAAACTCCTGGGCTCAAGCGATCCACCCACCTCTGCCTCCCAAAATTTAAGGCATGAGGCACCATGCCCAACCTGTTGTCATCCTTAGCTATGTCCCTTGCTTGAGATGACCTTCCCCCAACTGCCCCTCTTTCTCCTTCATAGCGTATTCTTTAAGAACTAGTTTAGGCTAGGTGTGGTGGCTCATGCCGTAATCCCAGCACTTTGGGAGGCTGAGGCGGGCGGATCATCTGAGGCCAGGAGTTCGAGAACAGCCTGACCAACCTGGAGAAACCCCATCTCTACTAAAAATACAAAATTAGCCAGGCGTGGTGGCATATGCCTGTAATCCCAGCTACTAGGGAAGCTGAGGCAGAAGAATCGCTTGAACCTGGGAGGCGGAGGTTGCAGTGAGCCGAGATAACACCATTGCACTCCAGCCTGGGCAACAAGAGCGAAACTCCGTCTCAAAAGAAAAAAAAAAGAACTAGTTTAAATCCCATTCTCACCAAGTCCTGGGTAATAAAACTGTATTTGAAACCGAAGATTCTCAACTCAGGACCCATAGTTGGCTTCAGGGAATGTTTGAACTCCCTATAATTGTGTTCAAAATTTTGTGTACATATTCATTATATCATTAGAGTCTTATTAGCATGTGCTAATTATCTTGTATTGTTTTGTTTTGTTTTGAGATGGAGTTTTGCTCTTGTTGCCTAGGCTGGAGTGCAATGGCATGATCTCAGCTCACTGCAACCTCTGCCTCCCAGGTTCAAGCGATTCTCCTGCCTCAGCCTCCTGAGTAGCTGGGACTACAGGCGCCCACCACCACGTTCGGCTGATTTTTGTGTTTTTAGTAGAGACGGGGTTTCACAATGTTGGCCAGGCTGATCTTGAACTCCTGACCTCAGGTGATCTACCCACCGTGGCCTCCCAAAGTACTGGGATTACAGGCGTGAGCCACTGCGCCCAGCCTGCTCGCCCCCGCCGGCTCCCCTTTTTTTTTTTTTTTTTTTTTTTGAGACAGAGTCTGGCCATGTGACCCAGGCTGGAGTGCAGTGGCACAATCTCAGCTCACTGCAACCTCCACCTCCTGGGTTCAAGCAATTCTCCTGCCTCAGCCTCCTGAGTAGCTGGGATTACAGGTGCGCACCACCATGCCAGCTAAATTTTTTTGTATTTTTAGTAGAGACAGGGCTTTGCCATTTGGCCAGGTTGGTCTCGAACTCCTGACCTCAGGTGATCTGCCCACCTCGGCCTCCCAGAGTGCTGAGATTACAGGTGTGAGCCACCACGCCCAGCCCCCTTGTATTGATATTTATATTTTTTACATATATGCTACCTTTTAGCCAGATTGTATGCACACTTAAGCATAGGAATAACCTTGTTAAAATTCTCTGTTGTCTCAATTTTTTTTTCTTTCTCCTTTTTTTAGAGATAGGATCTCACTATGTTGCCTGGACTGGAATTACAGTGGTACAGGCCTGGCTCATTGCAGCCTCAACCTTCCAGGCTCAAGCCATCCTCCTGTCCCAGCCTCCTGAGTAGCTGGGACTACAGGAATGTACCACTATGCCCAGCTAAGTTTTAAATTTTTTTTTTTTTTTTGAGACTGAGTCTTGCTCTGTTGCTCTGTTGCCAGGCTGGAGTGCAGTGGTACGACCTCCACTCACTGCAACCTCCGCCTCCTGGATTCAAGCAATTCTCCTGCCCCAGCCTCCTGTAGTAGACTACAGGCATGCGCCACCACGCCCAGCTAATTTTTGTATTTTTAGTAGAGATGGGGTTTCACCATGTTGGCCAGGATGGTCTCAATCTCTTGAGCTCGTGATCCGCCCGTCTCAGCCTCCCAAAGTGCTGAGATTACAGGCGTGAGCCACTGTGCCCGGCCATTTTTAAATTTTTTATGAAGACAGAACCTCACCGTGTTGCCCAGGCTGGTCTTGAACTCCTGGGCTCAAGTGATCCTCCTGCCTCAGCCTCACAAAGTGTTCTGATTACAGGTATGAGCCACCACAGCCAGCCTGTATTCTCAAATTTTTGAGTGACTACATATGCTACATTGTTGTAACTTTTGGGATGCATCAGTAAACAAAAATTCCTCACTCATAGATTCCATATTCTTGTAGGGAGAAAACAAAGGATAAGCAATAACAGAAAGGTAATGAGCACAACTAAGTACATCATGTAGGGATCAGTACTGGGAAAAAGAAGTGGGTCAGGGTAAGAGAGATTGAGAATATGTCAGGTAATTTGCAGTTTCAAATATGTTGGTCAAAATAAGGCTCTTTGAGACAGTGACATTTCTGTCAAGACTTGAAAGAAGTAAGGAGGTGGGCCATGGGAAGAACTGGGAAAAGAGTGGACCAAGCACAGGAAAAAACTACAGCAGAGGCCCCCAAGGCGGAAGTGTGCCTAGTGTGTTCAGAGAACTGTAAGAAGGCCATTATGGCTGGAGCAGAGTGAGCAGGGAAACCATTGCAGGATTTAAGAATTTATTTGTTTGCTGGTTTGAGAATGGATTTAAGGAAGCAAGAGTAGAACAGGAAGGTCACTAAGGAAGCTAACTGTAGTAATCCAGGCCACAGGTGCCAGAGGTAGGTAGCAACTGAGATGAAAAGAGGCTACAGAATCCTACATATACTCTGAAGGTAAAGCCGATAGGATTTCCCAGCAGATGGGATGTGGCTGGTGGGAGAAATGAAGGAGTCAAGAATGACTCCAAGGTAGGCATAAGCAACTGGATGATGGAAATGCCATTAACAGAGATGAGGAAGGCTGAGGAAGAGCATGTTTTGAAAGGAAGATCAGGAATTCCGTTTTTCACGTATTGGGTGTGAGATATCAGGCATTCAGAGGGAATGTCCAGAACGCAGTTGAATAATCAAGTCTGGAAAGAGGAATGAGCTACCCATCTGTATTCTGCAGTTATCAGCAGATAGGTAGTATTTAAAGCTGGGATAGGCTGGGCATGGTGGCTTATGCCTGTAATCCCAATACCTTGGGAGGCTGAGGCAGGAGGATCACTTGAGCCCAGAAGTTCAAGACCAGCCTGGGCAATATGGTGAGACCTTGTCTCTACAAAAAAATTTAAAAATTAGCCTGGTGTGGTGGTGTATTCTAGCAGTCCTAGGAGGCTGAGGCAGGAGGATCACTTGAGCCCAGGAGGTTGAGGCTACAGTGAGCTGTGATTGCACCACTACACTCCAGCCTGGGCAACAGAGGGAGACCCTATCTCAAAAAACAAAAATTAACTCAAAATGAATTAAAGACCTAAATGTGGCCAGGCGCGGTGGCTCACGCCTGTAATCCCAGCACTTTGGGAGGCTGAGGCGGGCTGATCACGAGGGCAGGAGATCGAGACCATCCTGGTTAACATGGTGAAACCCCGTCTCTACTAAAAATATAAAAAATTAGCCAGGCGAGGTGGCGGGCGCCTGTAGTCCCAGCTACTCGGGAGGCTGAGGCAGGAGAATGGCGTGAACCCTGGGGGGTGGAGCCTGCAGTGAGCCGAGATCGCGCCACTGCACTCCAGCCTGGGTGACAGCGAGACTCCGTCTCAAAAAAAAAAAAAAAAAAGACCTAAATGTAAGAACTAAAACTATAAAACCAGAGCTATGATCACACCACTGCACACCAGCCTGAGCAACAGAGCAAGACCCTGTCAAAAAAAGAGAATGGACAAAGGATCTGAATAGACATTTCTGCAAAGTTATGCAAATGGCCAGTGAGCACGTGAAAAGATTCACATTATTAGCCATCAGGGAAATGCAAATTAAAACCACAGGGAGATGTCACTTCATATACACTAGGATGGCTATAATCAAAAAGATAAATAATAACAAGTGTTGGTGAGAATGTGGAGAAATTTAAACCCCCATGTACTGCAGATAGGATGGAAAAGTAATACAGCCAATTTGGAAAATAGTCTGGCAGTTCCGTAAAAGTTTCAACAGTTACCATAGGACCCAGCAATTCCAATCATATATATATATATATATACCCAAGAAAAATCAAAACATATTCACACGGCCGGGTGCGGTGGCTCATGTCTGTAATCCCAGCATTTTGGGAGGCCGAGGCGGTGGATCATGAGGTCAGGAGTTCGAGACCAGCCTGACCAACGTGGTGAAATTGCGTCTGTACTACAAATACAAAAATTAGCCAGGTGTGGTGGCGCGGGCCTGTAATCCCAGCTATTTAGGAAGCTGAGGCAGGAGAACCGCTCGAACCCAGGAGGCAGAGGTTGCAGTGAGCCCACACCATTGCACTTCAGCCTGGGCGACAGAGCGAGACTCCGTCTCAAAAAAAAAAAAAAAAAATCACACAAAAACTTATACGTGAATGTTCACAGCAGCATTATTCAAAATAGCCAAAAAGTGGAAACAAACCAAATGTCCATCAACTAATGAATGGATAAACAAAATGTGGTATATCCATACAATGGAATATTAATCAGCTATGATAGAAAGGAATGTAGTGGTCTGGCGTGGTGGCTCACGCCTGTAATCCCAGCACTTTGGGAGGCCAAGGTGGGCAGATCACATGGTCAGGGATTCGAGACCAGCCTAGCCAACATGGTGAAACCCCGTCTCTACTAAAAAAAATGCAAAAATTAGCCGGGAGTGGTGGCGTGCACCTGTAATTGTAGCTACTCAAGAGGCTGAGGCAGGAGAATTGCTTGAACCTGGGAGGCGGAGGCTGCAGTGAGCTGAGATTGAGCCACTGCACTTCAGGCTGGGCGACAGAGCAAGACTCTTGTCTCAAAAAAAAAAAAGAAAGGAATGTAGTATAGAGACAGAAAGTAGATTCGTGGTAGCCTAGGGATGGGGAAATGACAGGGAAGGAATCGTGACTGCTAATGAGCCCAGGGTTTCTTTTAGAGGTGATAATTGCACAGTTCTGAATATACCAGAAACCACTGAATTATAGTCGTTGGGTGAATTATATGTGCGGTTAAAAAAATCAAACCTAGCCGGGCAGGCGTGGTGGCACACGCCTGTAGTAATCCCCTGTGGTAATCTCGGGAGGCTGAGACAGGAGAATTGCTTGAACCCTGGAGGCAGAGGTTGCAGTGAGCTGAGATCGCGCCACTGCACTCCAGCCTGGGCAACAGAGTGAGACTCCGTCTCAAAAAAAAAAAAAAAAAAAAATCAAAACTAGAGCCACTCTATCTATAGTGCTCAATTTATTTTTCAAACAGCTGCTGAATTATCCAGACATAACTACTTATTAGGTTGTTTGAACTGTACCTGATAAATGGAACTGTTAGATTTGTCTATTGGTCCAGGGAGCGCCATAAAGAAATTCTGAAACACTAAGGGCTCTGAGAACCAAGAAAACTTGGGAATCACCATAAGGCATAAACCTTTCTCATTTCTTACCTTCCAACTTATACCTCTCTTATCTCTATCTGAACCCATTCTTACTCTTCTAGGTTAAAAGAAGTACCTCTTCTCTTCTTTTCTTTCTTTTTTCTTTTCTTTTTTTTTTTTTTTTTAAGATGGAGTGTCGCTACATGGCTCAGGCTGGAATGCAGTGGCATGATCTCAGCTCCCTGTAACCTCCGCCTCCTGGGTTCACGCAATTCACTGTCTCAGCTTCCCAAGTAGCTGGGACTACAGGCATGCACCATCACACTGGCTAATTTTTTTTTTTTTTTCCGAGACGGAGTTTTGCTCTTATTGCCCAGGCTGGAGTGCAATGGTGCAATCTTGGCTTACTGCAACCTCTGCCTCCTGGGTTCAAGCGATCTCCCGCCTCAGCCTCCAGAGTAGCTAGGATTACAGGCACCCGCCACCATGCCCAGCTAATTTTTTGTATTTTTAGTGGAGACGGGGTTTCATGATGTTGGCCAGGCTGGTCTCAAACCCCTGACCTCAGGTGATCCATCCACCTCGGCCTCCGAAAGTTCTGGGATTACAGGCGTGAGCCACCACGCCCATCCTAATTTTTGTATTTTGGGTAGAAACGGGGTTTCACCATGTTAGTCAGGCTGGTCTTGAACTGCTAACCTCAAGTGATCCACCCGCCTCGGCCTCCCAAAGTGCTGGCATTACAAGTGTGAGCCAGCGTGCCCAGCCGCCTCTTTTCAAGATCAATTTCTCCACCATGTTCTTGTAACAAATTCCTGGTCTCCTCTAGGACACCTGCTCCAGCAGCAAATTACTGTTTCTCCTGGGCAAACTCCCACACTGCACTGCCTCCTCCCACGTAGTATAAGCCTGCTGAGCAAAGAAGAGAGCAGCACAGAGGAACCAATGGTCATTTTTGCTTGAGAGTTTGGCAGTGTGTTGTTAATTGTTAATAGCATTGCTTCTTTCTCCAGTTAAAAACAAAACACGGCTGGTGTGGTGGCTCACACCTGTAATCCCAGCACTTTGGGAGGCCAAGGCAAGAGGATAGCTAGAGCCCAAGAGTTCACAACCAACCTGGCAACATAGCAAGGCCCTGTCTCTGTAAAAATATTAGCCAGCCGGGCGTGGTGGCTCACGCTTGTAATCCCAGTACTTTGGGAGGCCGAGACGGGCGGATCACGAGGTCAGGAGATCGAGACCACCATGAAACCCCGTCTCTACTAAAAATACAAAAAATTAGCTGGGCGTGGTGGCGGGCGCCTGTAGTCCCACCTACTCGGAGAGGCTGAGGCAGGAGAATGGCGTGAACCTGGGAGGCGGAGCTTGCAGTGAGCTGAGATTGCGCCACTACACTCCAGCCTGGGTGACAGAGCGAGACTCCGTCTCAAAAAAAAAAAAAAAAAAAAAAAAAAATTGCCAGGCGTGGCGACACACACTTGTGGTCCCAGCTACTCAGGAGGCTGAGTTGGGAGGATCACTTGAGCCCAGAAAGTTGAGGCTGCAGTGAGCTGTGTTCATAACACTGCATTCCAGCCTGGGCCACAGAGCAAGACCTTGTCTCAAAAAATATCTGTATATATATAATAAAACAAAACACCTCTGCCTATTGCTTACTGTCTCCAGTCCCAGCCTTGAAAGAGTCACAGCTGTCTCCTACCCCCTCAAATAAATATAACTCCACGTGTGCTATTTTAATTATCTTAGACTCTAAGGATAAGACTGAAATGTGGGTTCCAAACCATAGTAATAAAGGGAAAATACAGGAAGAAAATAAGAGAACTGTCATAAGACTGGGACATTCTGTGACAGTCCCAGAACTAATTGAATTATTAGAATATGTTAGAACTGAGCTCAAATTAGGACATCATTTTTTGTAGATAGAACTCATGCTAGCTTTGTTTTTCATTGTTAAGCTCCTCCAGTAAGAAGTAAAACAACAGCTTATCCAAGCAGCTTAATGAGCATTGTGGGTTTTATCTTTGCAAAGATTAGAGCAAGGACATTCAAGCTTAATAGCCTCAATAACAGTTTCTAACTTTTTTCTATCTGAGATCCTGAAATAGGAAAGATGAGATTTTTAAAAGAGCTAGTATGCTATATGTAAAGAAAAAATTAACATGTTACTTATATATAATTAGAAGTGCTTATTGGGAGGAGGCTATGAAGAGGTGATTAAAGAAAAAAAAAAGTACTTCTCACTCTCTGAAGAGCCTCATCAGCATTATTGGCCTTTTGAGAAGCAGCCAGTAAAACTGAGTGATTTTTAGCCATAAAATCATTTACTTGCAGGCTGGGCGCGGTGGCTCACGCTTGTAATCCCAGCACTTTGGGAGGCCGAGGCGGGCGGATCACGAGGTCAGGAGATCGAGACCACGGTGAAACCCCGTCTCTACTAAAAATACAAAAAATTAGCCGGGCCTGGTGGCAGTCGCCTGTAGTCCCAGCTACTCAGAGAGGCTGAGGCAGGAGAATGGCGTGAACCCGGGAGGCGGAGCTTGTAGTGAGCTGAGATCGCGCCACTGCACTCCAGCCTAGGTGACAGAGCGAGACGAGACTCCGTCTCAAAAAAAAAAAAAAGGCGGGGGGAGGGTGGAGGGACAGCATTAGGAGATATACCTAATGCTAAATGACAAGTTAATGGGTGCAGCAAAACAACATGGCACATGGATACGTATGTAACAAACCTGCACATTGTGCACATGTACCCTAAAACCTAAAGTATAAAAAAAAAAAAAAAAATTTCTCACACAGAACATGTCTGTATACCCAGTAACCAGATCAAGAAAGGAAACATGACCAGCACGTCAGAAAACCCTTTCATGCTCCCAGTTCTTTAACCACTCCCAGTAAGGGTAACTAACTACTATCCAAATTCCTAAAGGCGTACGTTAGTATAGTCTATTTTTTGTACTTTACATAAACAGAATTATGGAATATAAAAAAAAAATCATTTACTTGCTGTAAAGTAGTAGTTGGGGCCTGTGGCAGGAAGTAAGATTCATTTGTTAATTTAAAAATTCATTTTAGGGGTTACTGGTTGGGAAAACAAAAACACAGTTTATGATATTAAAAGAATCTAGTCGGCCAGGTGCAGTGGCTCACGCCTGTAATCCCAGGACTTTGGGAGGCCTAGGCGGGTGGATCACGAGGTCAGGAGATCGAGATCATCCTGGCTAACACGGTGAAACCCCATCTCTACTAAAAATACAAAAACAAAATTAGCCGGGCGTGGTGGTGGGTGCCTGTAGTCCCAGCTACTCGGGAGGCTGAGGCAGGAGAATGGCGTGAACCCGGGAGGCGGAGCTTGCAGTGAGCTGTGGTTGCACCACTGCACTCCAGCCTGGGGACAGAGCGAGACTCCGTCTCAAAAAAAAAAAAAAAAGAGAATCTAGTTGAGGATGCAGTCAGTATCTACCCATTTAGACTCCGAGTTTATTGAGAGGAGGAGCCATTCTTTTTACGCTTTAAGAATCCCCTAAGATATTGCTAAGCACATAGTAAATAATCAACACATACTGAATTGGATTTCTAGTTTGTGCCTCTTCCATCTTCTTCATATTTTTGCGTTTTGCTTTTCTCTTTTCCTGGTGTTTCCATGTCCACATGTCCCCTTACTGAGCTATGGTAACTTGTAGTTCCTCATACCTGTCACACCTGTGCTTTCATGCCTTTGCATAAGTGAGATTCCCTTTCCTCTCTGTTCATCAGAGGGAACAGAAGGCTGCTCATCCCAGAAGACTTCACTCCAAAAATCACTCCTGCCTGGTATGCTCTCTGCTTATTCACCCCTCACTTTTCAACTTAAAGTCTACCTTCTCAGAGAGGCTTTCCCCGAGGCCCCAAATGTAAGTTATGTCACCTTATCTTCTCATGGAATTATCTCCCATATAGCACTTAGCACAATTCCTAATAATATATACATCATACACACACATATTTATATGTTTTCTTAAATAAAAGCCACCTCCCTCAGTAGACCGGAAGCTTATAAGAGGGATCCTACCTATTTTTGTTTGGCATGTTGTGTGTAGGTGGGGGCCTGACATTCAATAGGTACTCAATATACACATGCCAAATGAGTGACTCACCTTTGAGAAAGATTCTCTTTTAGCACCTTATGTTAATACTTAACTTTATTATGACATTTATTACATTGCTGTCTCGTCTCACTAGGTTGTTAGCTACACACGATTGCAGTTCACAGACTTAAAAACATGCTCATGCATGCTTTCTTTTCTTATACCTTCCCCCTGAGGTTAAACTCTGCCTTAGGTCACATTACTCATGCTTTCAGAAAGCTCTGCTTCTAGCTTTCTGAGTGGGGGAGATTCAGCCCCTTGTTTATTTTATGTATTTGGCTTTCAGGTAAATATCTACTTAGCATGCCCATTGTTCACTCACTTCCTTAGTCCCAGCTCATTCTGCTTCCCTCTTCCTAAAAAATAACAAAAACGAAACACTCCTGTCCTTGGAGAATAATTTTTGCATATGGTCACATTTCAGTTTAGTAGGATAGGATATTGAATTTGCTGGACAGGTTTTAACATTGCAAGAATTATCAACTGGGTTTTTATTGTGGCTCTAGATCTGTTGGGATAAGAAAAGATTATGAGGTTGGGCACAGGGGCTCATGCCTGTAATCCCAGCACTTTGGGAGGCTGAGGCAGTCAGATCACTTGAGCCCAGGAGTTGGAGACCAGCCTGGGCAACACAATGAGCCCCCATCTCTACAAAAAATAAATAAAAATTAACTAGATATGGTGATACATGGCTATAGTCCCAGCTACTTGGGAGGCTGAGATGGGAGGATCGCTTGAACCCAGGAGTTTGAGGCTTCAGTGAGCTGTGATCACACCACTGAACTCCAGCCTGGGCAACAGAGTGAGACTTCATCTCAAAAAAATAAATAAACAAAGATTATGAATGTGGGCATTGAATGATTTTTCTTTTTACCATGTCTTTCTCATCTATAGCAATGCTTTACAGATTGTTGGTGCTCAATAACTGTTTAGTGGATTGAATATATACTCAAAAAAGAGCACTGGACTTAAGGTCAAAAGACATAACATAAGTTCTATTCATGATCACATTATTTAATATTGTGACAGTATAGTACATAAAAGTTTTAAATGAAATTATTATTTATATATGATTAGATGTTGGAAATCTAAGAGGATCAACTGAAGAACTGTAAGAAACAATAAGAAGCCAAGCATGGTGGCATACACCTGTAATTTCAGCTAATCAGGAGGCTGAGGCAGGAGGATTGCTTGAGGCCAGGAGTTCAAGTTTACATTGTGAATCATGATAGCGCAACTGCACTCCAGCCTAGGGGATATAGCTAGACTCCCATCAATAAAAAAGAAAAAAGAACCAATAGACAATGTAATATAGCAGATTTAAAAAGTAGCATTCAGGCCAGGCACAGTGGCTCACACCTATAATCCCAGCACTTTGGGAAGCCAAGGTGGGCAGATCACCTGAGGTTAGGAGTTCGAGACCAGCCTGGCCAACATGGTGAAACCCCACGTCTACTAAAAATACCAAATTTAACTGGGCATGGTGGCGAGCACCTGTAATCCCAGCTATGTGGGAGGCTGAGGCAGGAGAATCACTTGAACCCAGGAGGCAGAGGTTGCAGTGAGCCCAGGTCGTGCCATTGTGCTCCAGCCTGGGCGACAAAGTGAAACTCCATCTCAAAAAAAAAAGAAATTAGCATTCAAACATCAATAACTTTCTCTACTTCCTCTGTCAAATGGTAACTAATTTAAGTATAATGGAAGAAAATGTCACATTCACAATAACAAAATAAGATAAATAGGCTGGACATGGTAGCTCCCGCCTGTAATCCCAGCATTTTGGGAGGCAGAGGCCAAGAGTTCATGACCAGCCTGGGCAACAGAGGGAGGCCCCATCTCTTCAAAAAATTTAAACATTAGCCAGGTGTGGTGGCACACACCTGTAGTCCCAGCTGCTCGAGAGGCTGAGGTGGGATCATTGTCTGAGCCTAGGAGGTTGAGGCTGCAGTAAGCCATGTTCACACCCCTGCACTGCAGCGTAGGTGGAAGAATGAGACCCTGTCTCAAAAAAAAAAAAAAAAAAAAACACTCATGGTTGCTTGTATACATCTCACAGGGAAGTGGGGTGCCTTTAATTTCATTGACTGCAGTGTGAATGGTGCCCCTTGAGATAAGCCACACAGTTTCTCTGAATATATTTAGAACATGTTCATAAACTATCTGGGCATAGTGGCTTATGCCTGTAATCCTAGTACTGTAGGAGACCAAGGCGGGAGGATCCCATGAGGCTAGGAGTTTGAGACCAGCCTGGACAACATAGTGAGATGCAATCTCTTAAAAAAAAAAAAAAAAAAACCCACAAAGTTTTTAGAAACTACTTGAAGAGCACTGTTAAATTCTGAAGAAACAAAATAATTAAAACACCTCATTCTTAGGTAACAAGACTCAACATTGTAGGAATGACAGAGTTTTTTGTTTGTTTTTTTTGTCTTTCTTTTTTTAGACCGAGTCTCGCTCTGTCGCCCAGACTGGAGTGCAGTGGTTGTGATCTTGGCTCACTACTCCCTCCCAGGTTCAAGCAATTCTGCCTAACCCTCTCAAGTAGCTGGGATTACAGGGGCCTACCACCACGCTTGGCTAATTTTTTTGTATTTTTAGTAGAAACGGGGTTTTACCATGTTGGTCAGGCTGGTCTCGAACTCCTGACCTCAAGTGATCCACCCACCTTGGCCTCCCAAAATACTGGGATTACAGGCATGAGCCACTGTGCCTGGCCAAAATGACAGTTCTGTCTGGATCAGTGTGTAAGTTGAATTCAGGCCAAATCAAAATCAACAGAATTTTATCTACAATTTATCAGAATTATTCTAAATTTCATTTGGAATAAGCATTTAAGAATCACTATGAAAAAGAAGAGTATTGGCTGGGCACAGTGGCTCATGCCTATAATCCCAGCACTTAGGGAGGCTGAGGCGGGTGGATCACCTGAGGTCAGGAGTTCGAGACCAGCCTGGCCAACGTGGTGAAACCCCGGCTCTACTAAAAATACAAAAATTAGCTGGGCATGATGGCAGGCACCTGTAATCCCAGCTACTTGGGAGGCTGAAGCAGGAGAATCGCTTGAACACAGGAGGCAGAGGTTGCAGTGAGCTGAGATCACACCCTTGCACTCCAGCCTGGGCAACAGAGTGAGACTCCATCTCAAAAAATATATATAAAATATAAAATAAAAAAAAGAAGAGTAGTGGCAGGAGTGGAGTGGGGGGACTTGCCTCTCAAATATTAATATGTATTATAAAACCTCTTAAGCTGGGCACAGTGGCTCACGCCTATAATCCCAACACTTTGGGAGGCCGAGGCAGGTGGATCACAAGGTCAGGAGATAGAGACCATCCTGGCTAACACGGTGAAACTCCGTCTCTAGTAAAATTAGCTGGGCATGGTTGTGGGTGCCTGTAGTCCCAGCTACTCGGGAGGCTGAGATAGGAGAATGTCGTGCCCAGGAGGTGGAGCTTGCACTGAGCCAAGATCACACCACTGCACTCCAGCCTGGTCAACAGAGCGAGACTCCGTCAAAAAAAAAAAAAAGTCTTTAAACAGATCCTTTCCCTAAAATGGAATAAGTACAGAATTAGACCCCAATAAAAATGGACATATGATAGAGATGGCAGGATTAATTTAAGAAAAGGTATTGGAACAACCAACTAACCATTTATAATTTTAAAATTGGATTCCTACTTCCCTCCTCACTCCAAAATAAACTCCAGATAGAGCAAAGATTTTAATATAAAAAATAACCATAAGAGTCCAAAAAGTAATGACTTGAATAAATATATTTATAATCTTGAAGTGAGGAAAGCTTTTCTAAACATAGCCCAAAATTCAGAAGCCATAGGATATTTTTATTTTATATCTTGCATGGCACAAGACACCATATGAAAAGACAACAACCTTGGAAAAAATATTCACAACACATATGGCAAGGGATTAACATCCTTAATAATAAAAAAACTTATTTCGAGCAATTAGAAAGAAAACCCAGTAGAAAAAAATAGGCAAAGGACATAAGCAAGCAATTCACAAAAGTTGCATTCATTAGGATTTTTGTTGATGACTTCTGAGTTTCCTGACATGCCTAGAAAGAATTTCCCCACTCCAGGGTGCTCATTGTTTTCTAATAACTAAAGAAATGCAAATTGAAACAATTGTTTACTATCACATTGGAAAATATCAACTATCAATATAAAATTGATAATAGTGTTAGCACAGATGTTAGTGTTGGCACAAGTATTAAGAAACAGGATGGGTTCACATACTTGGTGAGAAAAAAACAGGCATTTTGATTTTCCGTTAGTGAGAATGCAAGTTGCCGTTATTTATTTGGAGGGCAATTTGATCATTTCTGTCAAAATACTTACTGTAGTTATGTGATTTGACTCAACTCAAGTTCTAGGACTTTACCCTCATAAATGTACAAAGATTACATATATAAGGATTTTCACTAAGGCATTGTTCTTAATAGTGAAAAATTGGCAATAACCTAAGTACCCATCAATAGAGAATTCAATAAATAAATTATGGAAATGACATACTTTACAGCTGTTTAACAATGAATTCATAAACTTATATATACTGACATGAAAACATATCCAAAATATATTAAATGAAAAATATAGGCCTGGTGTGGTGGCTCACACCTGTATCCTAGCACTTTGGGAGGCCGAGGCAGGAGCATCAATCATTTAATCTCAGGAGGTTGAAGCTGCAGCGAGTCATGATCACACCATTGCACTCCAGCCTGGACCACAGAGCAAGACCCTGTCTCAACTTTATATGTGTGTGTGTGTGTGTGTGTGTGTATATATATGTTGCAGATTAGTATGTATGATATTTCATTTTCTGAAAAGCAGAAATTTTTTTTTTTTGAGACTGAATCTGGCTCTTGTTGCCCAGGCTGGAGTGCAGTGGTGCAATCTCAGCTCACTGCAACTTCCACCTCCTGGGTTCAAGTGATCCTGCTGCTTCTGCTTCCTGAGTAGCTGGGATTACAGGCGCCCACCACCACGCTAATTTTTGTATTTTTAGTAGAGATAGGGTTTCACCATGTTGGCCAGGCTGGTCTCGAACTACTGACCTCAGGTAATCTGCCCACCTCAGCCTCCCAAAGTGCTGGGATTACAGGTGTGAGCCATCACACCCGGCCTGAAAAGGTAAAATTTGTATATACCTATAACAAAATAGGTTTTATTAAACTCTGAGTTTGAGAACTGACTTCACTACTTACTAACACTTTCACTTTTTAGAGAGTAACCTCTCTAAATCTATTTTCTTGTGCCTAAAGTTAGAGTATTACGTATTTCTTATGTGTGTCAAAAGTTCAAAAGACAAAATATATAAAATCTCTTTGTAAATGGTAATGTACTATATAACTATATGGTAATCAAACAAAAGTCTTTAAATGTAAATGACTCCCATAATCATCTGTATTCTTTTCGTGGGGGGGCGTGGACAGGGTCTCACTTCATCACCCAGCATAGAGTGCAGTGGCATGATCACGGCTCACTGTACCCTCAACCTCCCAAGCTCAAGTGATCCTCCCACCTCAGCCTCCTGAGTAGGTGGAATTACAGGTGCATGCCACCATGCCTGGCTAATTATCTTTTGTAGAGATGGGGTCCCACTGTGTTTCCCAGGCTGGTCTCAAACTCCTGGGTTCAAGCAACCCTCCTGCTTCAGCCTCCCAAAGTGCTAGGATTATAGGCATGAGCCACCACACCCAGTCTGTATTCTAATAAAACTAAGTAGACCTATAATTATTACTTTTTTTTTGAGACGGAGTCTCACTCTGTCCCCCAGGCTGGAGTGCAGTGGTACGATCTTGGCTCACTGCAAGCTCCGCCTCCTGGGTTCACGCCATTCTCCTGCCTCAGCCTCTCGAGTAACTGGGCCTACAGGCGCCCGCCACCATGCCCAGCTATTTTTTTGTATTTTTAGTAGAGACGAGGTTTCACCGTGTTAGCCAGAATGGTCTCAATCTCCTGACCTCGTGATCCACCTGTGTCGGCCTCCCAAAATGCTGGGATTACAGGCGTGAGCCACCGTGCCCAGTCTAATTATTACTTTTTAACTTGATTTAATAACATAAAGCTTAATATCTTTTTGGTGTGATAAGTGATTCTTAAGTTTTTATAGCATAACCTACCCCTTAGGAAACTTCAGGAAAGCTTTTAATTTCATTCTCCAACCCAAATGTATATGCATACCAAATTTTGCATACAACTTTATGGATCATATAGACATTCCCTCAAAACAAAATATCATTCCATGGATTACTGCTATGAATTCTAGTCTTCAAAATGCATAAAGAAGAGGAAAATGGCCAGGTGTGGTGGCTCACGCCTGTAATCCCAGCACTTTAGGAGGCCGAGGCGGGCAGAGCACGAGGTCAGGAGATCGAGACCACCCTGGCCAACATGGTGAAACCCTGTCTCTACTGAAAATACAAAAATTAGCCGGGTGTGGTGGCATGTGCTTGTAATCCCAGCTACTTGGGAGGGTGAGGCAGGAGAATTGCTTGAACCTGGGAGGCGGAAGTTGCAGTGAGCTGAGATCGCACCACTGCTCTCCAGCCTGGGTGACAAGTGAGACTCCATCTCAAAAAAACAAACAAACAACAAACCACAACTAGTTGGTCGATATGATAGAAGTTTTCATATGCAATAATTATGAATAAGATAAAATACCTAAGAATATACTTAATAAGAACTGTGTTAGATCTTTATGGTGAAAATTTTAAAATGCTATTGAAGGACTCAGAAGAACAATTAAATAGATGGAAAGGCACACCATGTTCTTGAGTAGAAAAGCTCAACATCATAAAGGTGTTAGTTCTTCCTAAGTTAGTCTACAAATTTTATGTGATTTCATTAAATTACAAACTAAGTTTGGAAACTAGGCAATATTACTTCAAAGTTCAAGTGGAAAAAGTAAAAAAGCAAGAACAGAGGCTGGGCACAGTGGCTCACACCTGTAATCCCAGCTCTTTGGGAGGCGAGGAGGGTGGATCGCTTGAGCTCAGGAGTTTGAAACCAGCATGGGCAACATGGTGAAACCCCATCTCAACTAAAAATACAAAAATTAGCTGGGTGTGGTGGCAGGTGCCTATAGTCCCAGCTACTTGGGGGGCTGAGGTGGGAGAATCACTTGAGCCTGGGAGGTGGAGGTTGCAGTGAGCTGAGGTTGCAATGAGCTGAGATTGCACCACTGCACTCCTGTCTGAATGATAGAATGAGACTTTGTCTCAAAAAAAAAAAAAAAGGAAAGAAAAGCAAGAAGAGTCAGAGGAATTCTAAAAAGAATGTATGGGGAGGGGGAGGCAAGGGAATCAGCTCTGTCAAATATTAAAATATATAACAAAACATGTAGTGTTGCACAGGCACGTATAGAACAGAATGAGAAATCCAGAAACAAACTCAAATACACCTAAGAATTTTGTATGTGATTTTTAAAATGTTATTAATATTATTTAAAATCTGTAGGTAAAAGATGAACGTTCAATAAATAGGATTAGGATTGCTGGATAGTCATCTAGGAAAGTGGATGAAAGATTAAAATATAAAAAACAAAAAGTGGCCGGGCATGGTGGCTCACACCTATAATCCCTGCACTTTGGGAGGCTGAGGTGGGCAGATTGCTTGAATCCAGGAGTCCAAGACCAGTCTGGGCAACATAGACCTCATCTCAAAAAAAAAAAAAAAAAGTAATAGAAGTAATGAAGGGGAGACATTTTTAATCTCAGAGTGTGGAAATTCTTTCTAATACAACACAAAATTTGAAAGCCATAAAAGAAATCGTGATCACATTAAAAAGTGGTTTTTTATCTGATAAACCACTATAAGTGTTGCAGGATCTTAGGGGGTACCATTTTTCTGGCTAGGAACCTCTGTGGCTGGTGGCACCCTTGTCTGAATTTTGCTTGGGCTCACTGGGTTCATTCTGCCCATTCAGCCTGGCAGGCTGTGCTTGGCTCATGCTACCAGCCTGGATCTTATGCCTCCAAGGGAGTCTGTAAGTCAGGCATGGAGCAGCAAGGGGTGTGTGAACGAGCGTGGAGTCCAGCTACTGCGCAGTCAGACATGCCAGCTGCTGCCATGGAGCAGGCAGCTCCAGGTGCCAGCACAGGCAATGGCTCTCTGCAAGGCTGCAGCTGGACCAGGGACATTGCAAGCAGTTTCCCCAGCTGGCACTGGGGAATGCAGTGGTGCCCAGAAGCTTGGAGACACCAGGAACTGCAGGGCCCCAAAGAGAGACTCACAACCCTGGCTCAGGGAGCTCCCAGGTCTCCCAGGTCTGGGCTTCCCAAAGGGCCACAGCTCTTCTCTCCTTCTCTTCACCTGCAACGTGGCGAGCAGTGGGCATGTTTTAACCCTGTTTGTGTTACAGTTCTTTTAGTCTCGCCATTCGGTGGGTCCTGAGTTTTTGTCCTGTGAACAGAAAGAATGAAGTATGCAGATAAGTGAAGGGTGAGCAAGTTGAAGAGGAGCTTTATTGAGTGGTAGAACTGCTCTGAGGAAACCTGGAGGAGGTAGCTCCTTTCTGCAGCCAGGGTGTTCAGCTCCTAGCAAAGGGGGTAACTCCTCTCTGCTAGGCAGGTCATCCCAAGGAGTGTTTACCTGCTAGCATGGAGGGTAGCTCATCTCTGCAGCTGGTCATCCTGTCTTCAGCTCTGCTCTGGCTGAGTCCTGGGCTTTTATGGGCCTCAGAGGGGACAAAGTGCACACTGATTGGTCCATGAGCGGCCATGGGTGGGCCTGGAAAAGGCACCACAAATTCCCACTCCAATCCATGGGACTGGCAACCTGGCCTGAATGTGGTACCTCACTGGGGACCCACCCCTTTCCACCCTGGAGCTGGTCTGCTTCCTACCACTTTTCATGGCACCCAGGCTATTCCTGCTGAGGGATGCCTGCAGGCCAGTGCCAAGCTGCCCTTAGCACCCCCCTTGGCATCTCTCCCATGCTCCTTCTTACCAAAAGTCCAAAGAGGGAGGTTGACATGTTAGTGCTGCCCTGAGCGGGTGCACACCCAGCTAGGCTGGGACAGTGCCCAGGCTCAACCCTAATGCCACTCTGAGATCGGAGTGGGTGCCAGGAGTGGGGAGAGGCCAGGCAGCGGAAGCAGACACCCCCAAGTCTGTGCCCTGAGGGCACAGAGTGCAGAGATGCCCGGATCCTACACCTGGGAGGGTGGGGCTCCCACCACTGCATGGAGCTTTCAGGCAGCCTGGGGCAGGGGCTCCAGGTCCTCAATGGGCCCCTTTCTGCCTGCCCCCCCATGCCCAACTGCTTCTCTGCACCCAGCCCCATTGCGGCAGCTGCCAGGGTGGTGGGTTCCGTGGAAGGCAGGGAGTGTTGGGGAGGGTCCAGCTTGTCTCTGGCTCCTGCTGGCTCTGTGGTTCATGGCACTGCCCCAGGCACAGCTCTACCTCCTCCCCACGCCCTCTCCGCAGTGGCAGTAGGCTAGAGTGGTGACACGGGGCCAGGGTCCAGAGCAGCAGAGGCTCCCGGCCTGGGGACGGGTCTCACCTGACCATGCAAGGGTGGGGGCAGCACAGTCAGCTGCCTTGGGGATGTGGAGCACAGGGGACTGGGAGCACAGGGGACCCACTGCCACCATTCCTGCTCCCGCAGCTGCCCCTGCCACCACTGCTTGCACCCCCCCGCCGTGGCTGGTGCAGTGGCCACTGCCATGATAAGCAAGATCAACAAACAACAAACTGGAAAAAGAATAAAGCACTCGTAGAAATCAATAAAAAAAAAAAAGGCTAAAATTCTAATGGACAAAGGATTTGAGCAAACACTTAGGAACAAAACAGAAACACAACTGTCTCTCAACCATTAAAAGATGCTCGGTCTTGGCCGGGCACAGTGGCTCACACCTGTAATCCCAGCACTTTGGGAGGCCAAGGTCGGTGGATCACAAGGTCAGGAGATCGAGACCATCCTGGCTAACATGGTGAAACCCTGTCTCTACTAAAAATACAAAAGAAAATTAGCTGGGCATGGTGGCAGGCACCCGTAGTCTCAACTACTTGGGAGGCTGAGGCAGGAGAATGGTTTGAACCTGGGAGGCGGAGCTTGCAGTGAGCCGAGATGGTGCCACTGCACTCTAGCCTGGGCAACAGAGCATGACTCCATCTCAGAAAAAAAAAAAAAAAAGATGCTTCGTCTTAAACTTAAGAAAAATACAAATTAAAATAACAGTTAAGCTGGGCTCAGTGGCAGGTGCCTGTATCCCATCCACTCAGGAGGCTGAGGCAGGAGCTTCACTTGAGCCCAGAAGTTCTAGGCTAGCCTAGACAACATAGGGAGACCCCATCTCTAAAAAAATCTTTTTAGAATCAGATAAATTTTTTTTTTCTTTTAAGACAGGGTCTTGCTCTGTCACCCAGGCTGGAGTGTAGGGTCACGATCATGGCTCACTGCAGCCTTGACCTCCTGGGCTCAGCTGATCTTCCCACTTCAGCCTGCCACAGTACTGGGATTACAGGCATGAACCGCTCGCTGTACCTGGCTAAATATTTTCACAGTCAAAAAGTTTGATAACTGTTTACAACGTATTAGGAAACAAATATGCATATTACTGCTGTTGGTGTAAAACTGTTACAAGCTCCATAGAGAACAATTTGGCAATAACTAATCAAAATCTAAAATGTACATACTCTTCAATCCAGCAATCTCACTTCTTGGAGTTTATCTTACATAAATCCTTGCAAATCTAGATTCCTAGATTCCTTCTCCCATCCTAGCAGAAGTCTAAGGTTTATTTTTTGGAAAAGGTAAAACATAGAGTTGTTTTGTTTGTTTGTTTTATGAGATGGAATCTTGCTCTGTCACCCAGGCTGGAATACAGTGGTATGATCTTGGCTCACTCCACCTCCCCGGTTCAAGGGATCCTCTTGCCTCAGCCTCCCGAGTAGCTGGGGCTACAGGCATGCACCATCACACCCAGCTAATTTTTTTTTTTTTCTTGCTCTGTGGCCCAGGCTGGAGTGCAGTGGCACCATCTCGGCTCACTGCAAGCTCCGCCTCCCGGGTTCATGCCATTTTCCTGCCTCAGCCTCCCGAGTAGCAGGTGGGACTACAGACGCCCGCCACTACGCTCAGCTAATTTGTTGTTGTTGTATTTTTAGTAGAGACAGGGTTTCACCGTGTTAGCCAGGATGGTCCAAATCCCCGACCTCGTGATCCACCCGCCTCAGCCTCCCAAAGTGCTGGGATTACAGGCGTGAGCCACCATGCCTGGCCAGTTTTTTTAGTTCTAGTAGAGATGAGGTTCCAACATGTTGGCCAGGCTGGTCCCAAACTCCTGACCTCAGGCGATCCGCCCGCCTCAGCCTCCCAAAGTGCTGGGATTGCAGTCAGCCACCGCACCCGGCCGTAAAACAAAGAATTTCTATACAGGGAATACTAGGCCAAATTAAGGCATGAATAGTCTCTTGAAAATGGGGATTAAGTGAGTGTGTGATTACTGAATGCTGGAATAATCCCCTGCCTTTTCTCTCCACTAGGCTTTCAAAACACTGGCACCCAAATCTTTACTCTCCATGCAGAAATTTTAGAAGACTCTTTTCTGGAGAATCTGACAATCCCCAGGATATAGGTTTAAGAGGTTTCCCAACAAATTGCCCATGTAGAATACCCTGCAGTGAATCTCAAAGTCTAAAAATCCTATAAACCATGTGCTCAGATCTTCGAAATGGCTTTTTAGTCCTCTACTGTTTATCATAAGCAAACATCCAAGGATTATCATACACCTGAGAAAAGCCTCTAAATGTGACTTAGAGATCAAAATAAATGACATGGCCAGGTACAGTGTCTCACACCTGTAATCCCAGCAATCTCAGCACTTTGGGAGGCCGAGATGGGCGGATCACGAGGTCAGGAGATCGAGACCATCCTGGCTAACACAGTGAAACCCCGTCTCTACTAAAAAATACAAAAAATTAGCCGGGCATGGTGGTGGGCACCTGTAGTCCCAGCTACTCGGGATGCTGAGGCAGGAGAATGGCGTGAACCCGGGAGGCGGAGCTTGCAGTGAGCCGAGATTGCACCACTGCACCCCAGCCTGGGCGACAGAGCGAGACTCCATCTCAAAAAAATATATATATTTTTATATATATAATATATATATATTTTATATATATATTTTATATATATATATTTTATATATATGTTATATATATAATAGATATATATTTTATATATATATTATATATTTTATATATATTTTATATATATGTATATTTTATATATATATATATTTTATATATTTTATATATATATATAAATTAGCCAGGTGTGCTAGTGCACACCTGTAGTCCCAGCTACTCGGATGACTGAGGCAGGAGATTCTTGAGCCTGGGAGACATGAGATCATGCCTCTGCATTGACAGAGTGAGACTCTGTAGCAAAAAATAAATAAAATAAATGGGGGCCGGGTGCGGTGGGTCACGCCTGTAATCCCTGCACTTTGGGAGGCCGAGGCGGGCAGATCACGAGGTCGGGAGATCGAGACCATCCTGGCTAACACGGTGAAACCTTGTCTCAACTAAAAATAGAAAAAATTAGCCGGGCATGGTGGCAGGCGCCTGTAGTCCCAGCTACTCCAGAGGCTGAGGCAGGAGAATGGTGTGAACCCAGGAGGCAGAGCTTGCAGTGAGTCGAGATTGTGCCACTGCACTCCAGCCTGGGTGACAGAGCGAGACTCTGTCTCAAAATAAATAAATAAATAAAAATAAATAAATAAATAAATAAATAAATAGGCCTGGTGCAGTGGCTCACGCCTGTAATCCCAGCACTCTGGGAGGCTGAAGCAGGCAGATCACTTGAGGTCAGGAGTTCCAGTCTGGCCAACATGGAGAAACCCTGTCTCCACTAAAAATACAAAAATTAGCCAGGCATGGTGGGGCACACCTATAATCCCAGCTACTCGGGAGGCTGAGGCAGGAGAATTGCTTGAACCTGGGAGGTGGAGGTTACAATGAGCCAAGATCACAACATTGCACTCTGCACTTCACTCCAGCCTGGGTGACGTAGGGAGACCAAAAATAAATAAATAAATAAAGCCAGGCGCAGTGGCTCACATCTGTAATCCCAGTACTTTGGGAGGCCAAGGCGGGCAGATCGCCTGAGGTCAGGAGTTCGAGACCAGCCTGGCCAACATGGTGAAACCCCATCTCTACTAAAAATACAAGAATTAGCAAGGTGTGGTGGCAGGCACCTGTAGTCCCAGCTAGTCGGGAGATTGAGGCAGGAGAATTGCTTGAACCCAGGAGGCAGAGGTCGCAGTGAACCAAGATCGCACTACTGCACTCTAGCCTGGGCAACAGAGTGAGACTCCATCTCAAAAAAATAAATAAATACAAACAAAATAAATGACACAAATGAACAGCAAAAATAATATTGAAGAAAACAGGCTATACAAGGAGATGAGAATTTACAACAAGTGCTAATATTAGTAGTTTAAACAGATACTGCATCTATGAAATAAGAATGGTCTGCATTCTTGTAAAAAACTTAGGAAAATAAAAAACCTCTTGAATATTAAAAACTTAGCCGGGCGCGGTGGCTCACGCTTGTAATCCCAGCACTTTGGGAGGCCGAGGCGGGCGGATCACAAGGTCAGGAGATCGAGACCACGGTGAAACCCCGTCTCTACTAAAAAATACAAAAAATTAGCCGGGCGTGGTGGCGGGCGCCTGTAGTCCCAGCTACTCGGAGAGGCTGAGGCAGGAGAATGGCGTGAACCCAGGACGCGGAGCTTGCAGTGAGCCAAGATTGCGCCACTGCACTCCAGCCTGGGCGAAAGAGCAAGACTCCGTCTCAAAAAAAAAAAAAAAAAAAAACTTAACAGCAGAAATTAAAATGCTAGAAGGGTTGGAAGAGAAAGTTGAAATCAGCTGGGCACAGTGGCTCACGCCTGTAATCCCAGCACTTTGAGAGGTAAAGCCAGGAGGATGCCTTGAGGCCAGGAGTTCAAGACCAGCTTGGGTAACATAGTGAGACCTCCATCTCTACAAAAAAATTTAAAACTTAGCTGCATGTGGTGGTGTGTGCCTCCAGTCCCAGCTACTCAGGAGGCTGAGGTGGGAGGATCTCTTGAGCCCAGGAGTTCAAGATTACAGTGAGCTATGATCATGCCACTGCACTCCAGGCTAGGCAACAGAGCAAGACCCTGTCTCTTTAAAAAAAAAAAAAAAAAAAAGGGAGAGCCAGGCACGGTGGCTCACGCCTGTAATCCCAGCACTTTGGGAGGCTGAGGCAGGCAGATCACCAAGTCAAGAGATCGAGACCATTCTGGTCAACATGGTGAAACCCCATCTCTACTAAAAATACAACAAAAATTAGCTGGGTGTGGTGGCGGGCACCTGTAATCCCAGCTGCTCAGGAGGCTGAGGCAGGAGAATTGCTTGCTGCAGAGAGCCAAGATCATGCCACTGCACCCCAGTCTGGCAACAGAGTGAGACTCTGTCTCAAAAAGAGAGAGAGACAGAGCATATAATAGAAGACCACCTAGAGAATCTAAGAGGTCCAAACTCCAAACACTGTAGGAGGAAATTATCCACAAAATCTTCAAGTAAAATTTCCAGAACTGAAGAACATGAGTTTACAGAGGGGATGAGCCCACCAAGTGTCCAGCAAAATGGATAAAAATAGATCTATACCAAGGTACATCACTTTGAAATTTTAGAACACTTGGAATAGAGAAGACCCTACAAGCTTCTAGAGAGAAGAAATGTCATATAAAAGGGATCAGTAATCAGAATAGCTTGACTTGTAAACACCACCACTGAAAACCAGAACACAAGTAGGAAAAAAAGCTCTTTTATGCTATCTTGATGTATCTTTGCCTCTGTTGTTCATTGATGGATCCCAAGTGCCTAGAGGCAGTGCCAGGCATGTACTAGATTCTCAGTAAAAATTTATTGAATGTAAGAGAACAATTGAAAAATGGCTTCAAAATTCTGAGGAAGTATTTATTCCTGCTTATAACTAAACCAATATATCACTCAAGTATGAGTTTAGAATAAAGATATTGTGGGACACGCAGGGTCTCAATTTACCCCCTTTGTGCCCCTTCTCAAGAAGCTGTGAAAGGATATGCTTTGTTTTGGGCCAGTTTCTCCCATTTGGAAGGGGTGTATTTACCCAATGCCTGTACCCCCATTGTATCTAGGGAACATGAAAAGGGAAATCTAGGCAGAGGTTCCCAAACCTCAATTCTTGACCTGCAGGCTCAATACCATGTGGAAACTGCCAAGGCTTGGGGCTTGCACCCTCTGAAGCAATGAGCTGTTCCTTGGCCCCTTTTAGCCATGGCTGGAGTGGCTGGGACTCAGGGCACCAAGTCCATAGGCTGCACAGAGCAAGGGGGCCCTGGGCCCAGCCCATGAAACCATTTTTTCCTTCTAGGCCTCCAAGCCTGTGATGGGAGGCGCTGCCGTGAAGACTTCTGATATGCCCTGGAGACATTTTTCCCATTGTCTTGGGGAATTAACATTCAGCTCCTCATTACTTAAGCAAATTTCTGCAGCCAGCTTGAATTTCTCCTCAGAAAATGGGATTTTCTTTTCTAATGCATTTCCAGGCTACAAATTTTCCAAACTTTTATGCTCTGCTTCCCTTATAAAACAGAATGCCTTCGCCAGGTGCAGTGGCTCATGCCTGTAATCCCAGCACTTTGGGAGGCAGAGGCAGCTGGATCACCTGAGGTAAGGAGTTTGAGACCAGCCTGGCCAACATGGCAAAACCCCGTTTCTACTGAAAATACAAAAAATTAGGCCGGGCGCGGTGGCTCATGCCTGTAATCCCAGCACTTTGGGAGGCCGAGGCGGGTGGATCATGAGGTCAGGAGATCAAGACCATCCTGGCTAACACAGTGAAACCCCGTCTCTACTAAAAAATAGAAAAAAATTAGCCGGGCGTGGTGGCGGACACCTGTAGTCCCAGGTACTTGGGAGGCGAGGCAGGAGAATGGAGACATTCATGATAGGGTATACAATTACAGAAATCAGAAGCCTTTATACACACAAAGACACAGGCAGTATTACAGTGAGCATCTTCATATGTGCCCTCGTATGGATCCTTGTGGGAACTTCCCTGGGTCTGTGCTCAGGAACAGGACTGGTGGGACAGAGGGTTCACACAGTCTTCATTTGACTGAAACTGCTAGGTGGCTCTCCAGAACAGCCACCCCAGCTGTCACACCCACCAGCATCCTTGCTAGTACTCATATCCCCTACATATCCTCTGTGCTTGTGGAAAATGTGCTTCTGCAAAACCAGGGGCTAGGCCAGGAGCGGTGGCTCATGCCTATAATCCCAGCACTTTGGGAGGCCAAGGCAGACGGATCATGAGGTCAAGAGATCGAGACCATCCTGGCCAACATGGTGACATCCCGTCTCTGCTAAAAATTCAAAAATTAGCTGGGCATGGTGGCGTGCACCTGTAGTCCCAGCTACTTGGGAGGCTGAGGCAAGATAATTGCTTGAACCCGGGAGGCAGAGGTTGCAGTGAGCCGAGATCATGCCACTGCACTCCAGCCTGGCAATAGAGCAACACTACGTCTCAAAAAAAAAAAAAAAACGGGCTAAACCAAGAAAAAAGCAAGCATGAGATGTAGGAAACAGGGATTCTAACAGAGGGAAGTGGTGAGACGAATCTCTAGGATGTGCGGCAGGCCAGGGTTGGGGCACCACTGCTTCCAGACTCCCCGCCCTCGCCTCCTTAAAGGGCTCAGGATATCAGGAGGAACTGGCCATAGGCTTAGCTGAAATTATTGTCATTGACAACAGTTCTTCTCTCTATAAAGTTTGAGTATTTGTGCCTTCTCTCAGTATCACTCTATATCATCCCCTAAGCAGTAGATCTATGCTTTCTTTGTTCTTCTTGCCCTAAGAATAACTTTAAAGACCTTTTTTATTTTCCTTAGAATTTCTGGCAAATTACAGCACAGTCCTCCTGACAGTATTTTTCAGGATTGTGTCATTCTTCAGGATCCATCACTGATTATACTTCCCTTCATCTATATTTTGCCCATCCTCTCAAAACATTAGCTTAGCAGGGTGGGCGCAGCGGCTCACACCTGTAATCCTTGCACTTTGGGAGGCTGAGGTGGGTAGATCACCTGAGGTCAGGAGTTCAAGACCAGCCTGGCCAACATGGGGAAACCCCATCTTTACTAAAAATACAAAACTCAGCTGGGCGTGGTGGCAGGTGCCTGTAATCTCAGCTACTCGGGAGGCTGAGGGAGGAGAATCACTTGAACCTGGGAGGCGGAGGTTGCAGTGAGCTGAGTTGTGCCACTGCACTCCAGCCTGGGCGACAGAGCGAGACTCTGTCTCAGGAAAAAAAAAAAAAAAATTAGCTCAACAGGGAGCTCAGGCGGGCACACCGGTTTCTATTACTACTTCCCTCTTTTCATCTTCATCATGATTATTCATGATTGTATAATCAGGATTTCTTTTTAAAGAAGCTCCCTACTTGATATTAGCTGACAGAACAAAGGGTTCTTGATTAAATGATGGCTCTTCCCTGCTCACTGAAAGTCAAAAGCTAACAAAATACTTTGATCGAAAAATGGATTTTGATATCCATTGTTATGAAAATAGTGAAAAACTTCCAGGAGTAAATGAATAGTTTTTTGGACAGATGCTTTTAGTGGTCAAGACCCATTGATTGAGAGAGCTGTTTCTGAACAAAGAACTGGAAAAGCCAGGCTCTATCAATACACAATGTAAACGTAAATGAACCACACTGCAGGCACCTACTTTCACGGAACTCTCCCCTCCTTTGCCCTTTGCCTGAATCATTTCAACAGCTTTTTTTTTTTTTTTTTTTTTTTTTTTTTGAGATGGAATCTCGCTCTGTGGCCCAGGCTAGAGTGCAGTGGCACCATCTTGGCTCACTGCAACCTCAGCCTCCCGGGTTCAAGCAATTCTCCTGCCTCAGCCTCCCGAGCAGCTGGGATTACAGGCGCATGTGCATGCCACCACACCCGGCTGATTTTTGTATTTTTAGTAGAGACAGGATTTCACCGTGTTGGCCAGGCTGGTCTGGAACTCTTGACCTCAGGTGATCTACCTATCTCACCCTCCCAAAGTGCTAGGATTACAGGCATTAGCCACCATGCCCAGCCTCAGCAGCTTTCTAATTGTCCCCATGTGTCCAGACTTGTGACCCTCAAATCCAAACACAGCCATGAAGATCTACCTAAAACACAAGTCTCAGAATGAATGACCTTCCCTGTGGACAGAGAACACACTCCCCACTGGCAGGCAAGCCCATACCTTGCAGATGCAGGCACTGTCTCCCTTGCAAGCCCTTTCCCTGCATAGCTCCATGCCTACCAGCTGTGCTCTAGCCACCGCTAGCACCTACCGTGCTGATTCTCATCTTTGTGCCTTTGCACACACGGTCCCCTCCATCTGGCATGCCTTCTTCCACCCTGACCCAGGTTGTTCCTTACTACTCAGTTCAGGCGCCATTTGCCTTTGGGAAGCCTTTTCTCGTCCTCACTGTGCCCCCATAACTCCCTGAGGCTATTTTACATCAGGGTATACAAGTACCTGTTCTTGCATCCGTCTTTCCAACAGTGAGCTCCCAAGATGAGGAACTGGGTGTTCTTTGAATCCCCAGCCCTAGCAAACATTGTAAACTAGATCAGTGTTTGTTGAATGAAGTTTAGTTTTTTGTTTTTTTGTTTTTTTTTTTTTGAGACAGACTCTCATTCTGTCGCCCAGGCTGGAGTGAAGTGGCACGATCTCACTCACTGCAACCTCCACCTCCCGGGTTCCAGCGATTCTCCTGCCTCAGCCTCCCGAGTAGCTGGGACTACAGGGGTGTGCCACCACGCCCAGCTAATTTTTTTTTTTTTTTTTTTTTTTTTTAGTAGAGACAAGGTTTCACCATGTTAGCCAGTATGGTCTCAATTTCCTGACCTCGTGATCTGCCCACCTTGGCCTCCCAAAGTGCTGGGATTACAGGTGTGAGCCACTGCACCAAGCCAAGAATGAAATCTTGTCATTTGCAGCAACATGGATGGATGGGAGGTCATTATGTTGAGTGAAATAAGCCAGGTACAGGAAGACAAATACCACATGTTCTCACTCATATGAGGGAGCTAAAAAAGAGGTAGAGAGTAGAATGATGGTTATCAGAGGCTGGAAAGGGAAAGGAGAGGGAAAGATGAGTCGAAGTTGGTTAATGGATATAAAAATACAGTTAGAAGGAATAAGTTCTAGTATTCAAGAGTACAGTAGAGAAATCAGTTAATAATTTATATGTCTCAAAATAGTTACAAGACAGGAACTGTAGTGTTCTCAGCACAAAGAAAAATGTTTGAGGAGATGGATATCCCAATTACCCTGATTTGATCATTGCACATTACATACATGCATCAAAATATCACGTGTAGGCCGGACGTAGTGGCTCACACCTGTAGTCCCAGCACTTTGGGAGGCTGAGGTAGGTAGATCACTTGAGGTGAGGAGTTTGAGACCAGCCTGGCCAACATGGGGAAACCCCATCTCTACTAAAAATACAAAAAAAATTAGCTGGGCGTGGTGGCGCATGCCTGTAATCCCAGCTACTCGGGAGGCTGAGGCAGGAGAATCGCTTGCATCCAGGAGGAAGAGGTTGCAATGAGCCAAGATCGTGCCGTTGCACTCCAGCCTGGGCAACAGAGTGAATGAGACTCTGTCTCAAAAAAAATATATCACATGTACCCCAAAAATATGTGAACTGTTATATATCTATAATTTTTTTAAAAAACAACTCCATTCATGATCAGTATCATTGGCTCCTAAGAGGTTGTTTGGAACAAGGCTGCTGATGAGATTCATCCAAGTATCAAACCCACATTAACAGTTTCTTTTTTTTGGCCAGGCGCGGTGGCTCAAGCCTGTAATCCCAGCACTTTGGGAGGCCGAGGCGGGCGGATCACGAGGTCAGGAGATCGAGACCATCCTGGCTAACACGGTGAAACCCCGTCTCTACTAAAAATACAAAAAAATTAGCCGGGCGTGTTGGCGGTCGCCTGTAGTCCCAGCTACTCGGGAGGCTGAGGCAGGAGAATGGCGTGAACCCGGGAGGCGGAGCTTGCAGTGAGCCGAGATCGCGCCACCGCACTCTAGCCTGGGGGACAGAACCAGACTTCGTCTCAAAAAAAAAAAAAAAAACAGTTTCTTTTTTTTGAGACAGAATTTCAATCTGTCACCCAGGACGGGGTGCAGTGGTGCAGTCTCAACTCACTGCAACCTCCGCCTCCCGTAATCCAAACTCAGCTCACTGCAATCTCCACCTCCCGGGTTCAAGCAATTCTCCTCCCTCAGCCTCCCAACTAGCTGAGACTACAGGCGCACACCACCACACCTGGCTAATTTTTTATTTTTTGGTAGAGATGGGTTTTTGTTTTTGTTTTTGTTTTGAGATGGAGTTTTGCTCTTGTTGCCCAGGCTGGAGTGCAATGGTGCGATCTTGGCTCACTGCAACCTTTGCCTCCTAGGTTCAAGCAATTCTTCTGCCTCTGCCTCTCAAGTATCTGGGATTACAGGCATCCACCACCACACCTGGCTAATTTTTTTTTTTTTTTTGAGACAGAGTCTTGCTCTGTCACCCAGGCTGGAGTGCAGTGGCACGATCTTGGCTCACTGCAAGCTCTGCCTCCCGAGTTCATGCCATTCTCCTGCCTCAGCCTCCGGAGTAGCTGGGACTACAGGCGCCTGCCACCGCGCCTGGCTAATTTTTTGTATTTTTAGTAGAGACAGGGTTTCACCGTGGTCTCGATCTCCTGACCTCGCGATCCACCCTCCTCGGCCTCCACAAGTGCTGGGATTACAGGCGTGAGCCACCGCGCCCGACCTAATTTTTTGTATTTTAGTAAAGACAGGGTTTCACCATGTTGGCCAGACTGGTCTCGAGCTCCTGACCTCAGGTGATCCACCCACCTCGGCCTCCCAACGTACTGGGATTACAGGTGTGAGCCACCACACCCAGCTGAGATAGGGTTTTGCCATGTTGCCCAGGCTCATCTCGAACTCCTGGACTCAAGCAATCCATCTGCTTCAGCCTTCCAAAATACTGGGATTATGGCATGAACCAATGCACCTGGCCTCCACAAAACATTTTTCTTAAAATTAGCCGGACATGGTAATGTGCGGCTGTAGTCCCAGCTATTCGAGAAGCAGAGGTAGGAGGCTCACTTAAGCCCAGCAGGTTGAGGCTGCAGTGAGTCATGATCATGCCACTGCACTAGAACCGAGACCCTGTCTGGAAAAAAAAAAAAAAAATCAACTCCCACTTCTGTTTTTTTTTTTTTTTTGAGACTGAGTCTCACTCTGCTGCCCAGGCTGGAGTATATTGGCACCATCTTGGCCCACTGCAACCTCTGTCTCCTGGGTTCAAGTGATTCTTGTGCCTCAGCCTCCTGAGTAGGTGGGATTACAGGCATGTGCCACCATGCCTAGCTAATTTTTTTGTATTTTCAGTAGGGATGGAGTTTTACCATGTTGGCCAGGCTGGTCTCAAACTCCTGACCTCAGGTCATCTGCCCACCTTGGCCTCCCAAAGTGCTGGGATTACAAGTGTGAGTCACTGCACCTGGCCCCCCACTTCTTTTTATTTTGTTTCTTTTTTGGGGGGTCTTACTATGTTGCCCAGGCTAGACTCAAACTCCTGGGCTTAAGCAATTCACTCCCCTTGGCCTCCAAAGTGTTGGGATTACAGGCGTGAGCCACCACTCCCAGCCTTGAGTGCTTATTATGTACTATATTTCCCCATATTTTATCTAAATTTAGTCTCTAGAATAATCATAGGAAGTAGACATTATTATTCCCATTTGATGAGAAACTCTCACAAGTCATGTGCGTGGCAGAGCCTCTTCTTCATACAGAGTGTGGAAGTCTGTGACTTACAGGGAACTCGTGTCATTGATGCATTTAGCTTACTTTCCTAAGGGGCTTTCAAGGGGGACACTTCCCCTGGATTCAATTTTCCCCTTAGCCACTAACTTTGAAACCCAACCAGAAATTCAGACCCTTCAGTGCAGCTCTCCTGCAATTGGTTGAGTCATTAGGGTAAGTCTGAATGGAGCCTGGAATAATAACAACTAAGTTCTAGTTTTTGCTGCAGGCCCTCTAGCCCAGTCCAAGAGCACCTGGCCACCCAGAGAAACACTGCTGGAGTGGGGGAATTAGGCCATACAGCATCCACAGAGAAGCCCAGCTCCTTACTGGGACCCTGGTCCATTTCCCAAGTTGACCTTCCTGCAGGAAGAGAACATATCACATATTTTAATCCATTTGACAGTCACAGAGGAAGTCTAAGGAAGTTAGGGCGTGCCTGCTTGGGGCCCGTCCAAGTTCATCCTCTGCCGCCCTATCTCTGTTATGTTTAGTTTGGAAGTCCAGAAGATTGTGTTTATATTCCCAGCAGGGCACCTGTTAACTGGTACCAAGAAAAGGCCCAAGTGTTTCCCTGGCATCAGTTGGTGTCTGGATCCACCACTCCACTCTGTCTCTGGAAACAGCCCTTCCACGTCTCTGCATTCCCTGTTACCGTGTCACTGGCCTCCAGACGGAGCCAAGGTGCAGGGCAACAGCTCTACGAGGATCTGCAGCCATTCATATTGCTTAGGCTACTGGTAAGTGGACTAAGGTTTGAAATTACTATCCTAAACATTTCTAGCTAATGTTAACCAGCCATCCAACCAACCGGTGGTGGGAGTCACAGAAGGCTAAAACAATGTCACTCTCTTTATTGTTTATTCCCTGCCTACCCATCCACTGCATTGACATCTACTAAGGGTCCACTACAGGCCCAGGCAATGTCCAAGAGAGTCCCAGTTCCCTGCCTGGAGTGCATGTGACAATCATGATAATACAGGGCTATAGTGCATATATGACAAAGTGCTGTGGGAGAAAAGAGAAAGACAATCTAATCCCTTGGGCTCCCAGAAGAGGTGGCTTGTGAGCTGCGCCTTGAGCACCCACTCACGGAGGACAGCATAAGCAAAAGTGGGGAGGAATGTGGGCAGGAGGGGCGTGAAGAAGCAGGCAGTGGGGTTTGGAGTGAGTGAACCCTAGGAGGGTGGTGCTGGCAAGAGATGACGGGGGAGTGTTGGAGGGGCCTGGGCAGGCTATGCTGAGGAATTTGGACTTGACCTGAAGGTCACAGTGAACCACGGAAGGGGCTGAGCATTGGAGGAACAGTCACATTCAGTGCCTTAGAACGTCGCTCTGGCCTCTGGTTAGACACAGTGGGTGGAACATTTGCATTCATCTCTGTTCCTTCTGGAGCCCTGCTAATACGGCAGTGAACGTTATATATGTGTGTATCTCATGTGGCCACAGGACAAAAGAATGAGAGAGGAGAAAGCAGCAGGAGAGAGAAGTGAACCAAATTTTGAATGCTGGGAGCAGATGGACAGGTGGTGACTGACCTTCCCTCAAGCATCTCTGGAGCCACAGCCCCCAGCCGGCCCTGTCCAGCACGTGGTAATTTATTGAACGAGAATGGGAGGTACTAAAATACTGACTAGAAGCTTTGTGATTTGTGGGTAAGGATACAGGAATTTCATTAGAGCCCGTCCCGCCATGTCAGAGTTTATACGTCTTTGAAGCTGGTCAGTTTCTTTAGAGAGGAACTTCACAGATGAGGAAATTGAGGCACACGGAAGTCAAGTAGTCTCTCCAAAGTCACATAGAGTGATAGCAGAGCAGGAATTTAAACTCATGGCCAGTAAATAATGAAAATATAGGATTACTAGTCAAAGAAATGCAAATTAAAATCAGAGCTGGGCATGGTGGCTCACGCCTGTAATCCCAGCAGTTTGGGAGGCCCAGGCGGGCAGATCACCTGAGGTTGGGAGTTTGAGACCAGCCTGACCAACATGGAGAAACCCTGTCTCTACTAAAAATACAAAATTAGCCGGGCACGGTGGTGCATGCCTGTAATCCCAACTACTCGGGATGCTGAGGCAGGAGAATCACTTGAACCCGGGAGGCAGAGGTTGTGGGCAGCTGAGATCGTCCCATTGCACTCTAGCCTGGGCAACAAGAGTGAAACTCCATCTCAAAAAAAAAAAAAACCAGACTGGAAATTTTGTTTTTTTGAAACAGGGTCTCACTCTGTCACCCAGGCTGGATTGCAGTGGCCCAGTAATAGCTGATAGAACCAAGCCCTGAGAGAATTCACTGTGAGCCTGACCCTCCTAACACTGCTATCCTTCCTCAAAAAGCACTGGGAGATTTACCAGCTGTTCAGTTTTAAAGAGAAAATTTTTACATAATAATTTTTTTGAATATTTATAGTTCTTTTTTGTTTTCGAGACAGAGTCTTGCTCTGTTACCCAGGGTGGAGTGCTGTGGCACAATCTCAGCTCACTGCAACCTCTGCCTCCCTGGGTCAAGCTATCCTCCCCGCTCAGCCTCCCAATTAGCTGGGACCACAGGCGCATGCCACCACTGCCTGGCTAATTTTTGTATTTTTTGTAAAGATGAGATTTCCCTATATCACCCAGGCTGGTCTTGAGCTCCCGGACTCAAGCTATCCACCCAACTTGGCCTCCCAAAGTGCTGGGATTACAGACGTGAATCACCGTGCCCAGCCTACATTATAATTTTATTTTTGGAATTTTAAAACAGAATTTAGAAGAGATACCACTAATGACAGGAAACCCAGGGTCCCTGTGAGAACGGAGGGACATCAGGAAACCCACCGCTGGGCAGTAGCACTAACGGGCTGACACTTGGGAAACAGAAGCAAGCAAGAAGTGTCCACCTTCTCACTCAGTAAGAACATCAGCCACTGGCCTTCGTAAAGCAGAGTGTTCTTCACCAGCCCTAAACACATGTGTCACATTTAATTAGCTAGCTGTTTTAATGTGGGAAACAAGATTGAATGTTGACTGAAATGCAATGTTAAGGAGTTCTCTCTCCTGCATTTTTTTTCTTTTCTTTTCTTTTTTTTTTTTTTTTTGAGACGGAGTTCTGCTCTTGTTGCCCAGGCTGGAGTGCAATGGTGCGATCTCGGCTCACCGCAACCTCTGCCTCCCAGATTCAAGTGATTCTCCTGCCTCAGCCTCCCGAGTAGCTGGGATTACAGGCATGCGCCACCACACCTGGCTAATTTTGTATTTTTAGTAGAGATGGGGTTTCTCCATGTTGGTCAGGCTGTTCTCGAACTCTTGACCTCAGGTGATCTGCATGCCTCGGCCTCCCAAAGTGCTGGGATTACAGGCTTGAGCCACCGTGCCCACCCTTTCCTGCATTTTTAAGTGAAATACAAAACTGTTGAAAAGGTTTTCAATTTATAAGCAGTATGCTGTATGCTGTGGAGTGCTGCTTGGAATAATACATTATGAAGTAGCTTAGAAATTTTTTTAGTCGGCTATTATATATCCATTAGCCACTTGAAGTATGAACTTATCATTATGATTTGCCACAACATATTAATTGGGACTGGGACGCATCAGTTTATAAAACATTTGCATAATGCTTAGCTGCTCTAACTGTGGAGAAGGTACAGGGTGTCTGCAATGTGTGGAGGTTTCAGCTCATTCTTGCTCAGTTCTACTTAATAATCCACTTCTACCCTAGCTTTTCTGTCCTCTAGTGAAAGAATTTAGAACTACATTAAGATAGAAATGGAACCTGGTCCAACTGTCCCATCCCTACTCCTCATTTTACAGACAACGAAACTGAAGCTTGGCCAGGCGCAGCAGCTCAAGGACTGTATCACTTGAACCCAGGAGGCGGAGGTTACAGTGAGCCAAGATCGTGCCATTGCACTCCAGCCTGGGCGACAGAGCACTTTGGGGGACCAAGGCAGGGAGATCATGAAGTCAGGAGATTGAGACCATCTGGCTAACATGGTGAAACCCTGTCTCTACTAAAAATATAAAAATTAGCGCGGTATAGTGGCACATGCCTGTAATCCCAGCTACTCAGGAGGCTGAGGCAGGAGAATCACTTGAACCAGGGAGTCAGAGGTTGTGGTGAGCTGAGATCATGCCACTGCACTCCAGCCTGGCAACAGAGATAGACTTTGTCACACACACACACAAAAAGGCCAGGCGCAGTGGCTTATGCCTGTAATCCCAGCACTTTGGGAGGCCGAGGTGGGCAGATCACAAGGTCAGGAGTTGGAGACCAGCCTGGCCAATATGGTGAAACCCCATCTCTACTAAGAATATAAAAATTAGCCGGGCGTGCTGGCAGACGCCTGTAGTCCCAGCTACTCGGGAGGCTGAGGCAGGAGAATAGCTTGAACCTGGGAGGCGGAGGTTGTAGTGAGCCAAGATCAGGCCACTGCCCTCCAGCCTGGGAGACAGAGCGAGACTCTGTCCTAAAAAACAAAAAAAAAAGAAAAACAAACCCAAGGCTTAAAGAGAAGAGACTTGCCCCCAGGTCAGTAAAGGAGGAATAAAGAAGCCAACACTCCCTCTCCCTGGAGGTGGCAGGAGGGAAGGCATCCGGAAGGGATAATGTTGATCTGGCTCCTAAAGGAGTGGCCATTTTCCAGGGAAGAGGAACAGCGTGAGAGCAGAGGTGTCAACTAGCCAGGTGCCGGGGTGGGAGGGCCTTTTATTGCAGGGTTTGGAGATGAGGGCAGAAGCTGACAGGACCAGGTTATAGAGGACCTGTAGGCCCAGCCCAAGAGTCTATAAGGAAGTCTGCACTGAAACTCACAACCCATTCGTGACAAGGTGGCCTGATCAGGGTACCCACTACCTGGTCAATTGGCCACATAGGCAATTCCTGACAGCCAGGTGACCCCTGGCTCAGTGTAGACAAAGGAACTATCAGCTCCCCTACCAGGCAGGAACATCACATCTGCTTATTCCTCCTCTAGTTTCAAGGGGTATCTGAGGATAAACAAGTCCTCTGGGCACTGGACGGACCAGCTAGGCCTGTTCTTCCACTGGCTGAACCAGAGGTTGCCCTTGGGGAGACTCAAAGGCCTCTGCTCTTGCATTGGCCAAGACCAGAACAGGAGCAGCAGTGGAGGGGAGAGCCAGCCTGCACCCACCCCAAGTTTGTGCCCACCACCCTAGAGTCGCAAGGGAGATCCTGGGAGGTTTTGGGGAGGAGCAGGGAGGGCTGTCCACAATCCCTGGCTCTCTCTACCTTAAGACTCAGCTTGCTTCAAATTTTGCTTTTTTTTTTTTAACCCTCCATTCTTTCTTCTTTAAAAAAAAAATTGCTTTTGCTGGGCGCGGTGGCTCATACCTGTAATCCCAGCACTTTGGGAGGCCGAGGCGGGCGGAGTATCTGAAGTCAGGAGATCGAGACCAGCCTGGCCAATATGGAGAAACCCCGTCTCTACTAAAAATACAAAATTAGCAAGGCGTGGTGGTGGGCGCCTATAATCTCAGCTATTCGGGAGGCTGAGGCAGAGAATCACTTGAACCCAGGAGGTGGAGGTTGCAGTGAGCCGAGATCGCGCCACTGCACTCCAGCCTGGGCGACAGTGAGACTCTGTCTCGAAAAAAAAAAATTGCTTTCTTCTCTTACAGTTTCATTCCCACTCCATGAAAGTCTAGAAGCTTTGCCATGAACTTTTCAGGGTGAAATATTAATGATGGTGATCTAGACTGGAGGTCACATAATTCTCACTTTGCTGATTCTCCCATACACAGGGAATAACGAAAAAATGAAATTCCTAAACTTCAAAGCCATTTCCAACTGGAGGCCCCATATACAACCAATTAGCTGGCCAGTAGGTGGCGCCAAAGGTTAATCACAGCCTTTGGATGAAGGGTTCCCATTTGGTCCCGCTGGAAAGCAATTCAGTTATCCATTCAGCACACATAGATGGCTGCGTGCCATGTGCCGTGTCTTGAGATGAGAAAGACAGAGTCTAATTTCAATTCACACCAGGGACTAAGAGCTGTGAAGGAGGCACCCAGAGTGAATTTGGCCAGAGCAGGTGATTTCTAAGCCAAGCTCGGCAGACACGTGTTTGCCTGGAGAAGGGCATCACAAGAGGTTCCAGGTGCATTTGGAGAACAACCCAGCATGGAGCGATGATCAGGGGCAGACCGTAGACCCTTGGGCTGCTGCAGTAATCTGAGTGAATGAAAGGGAATGCTGTAATGTTGAATCTGAGGAGCTCTGAGTGCACTTAGCAGGATCTGCTGCCCCTGGAGGCTGGAGGGAGTTGCGAGAGAATGGAGCTGCTGTGAACTCAGAGGAGGAGGAGGTGAGGCTGGAACAAAACCAGAAAACGATGCAGCCACATATTCTTGGTGCACCCCCCACCCCCACCCCCCTTTCGTGTTCTGTTTGCCTCTCTCCATATCTATTTATCTGCCATATTCTTAAATCACCAGGTCCCCTGGTCAGAGCTGACCATGGTGCCCCATTAAGCTGCCTCGGGGAACTCAGCTGGGTTGTGGGCAGGGCTGGAGATGCCTTGGTGACATGTGGGTGCCCAGCATTCCAGGTCTGAGAGCATCAAGGTCAGGCATGGAGATGGGCACAGGATGGGGCCTCCCAAGGAAGGTGTGTGTTGATGTGCCAGCAGTGAGCAGGCAGAGGCGGTGTCAGCCAGGCCCTGGGGTTTGAATACCAAGAGAGGGACTACAGGCTCAGCATCCTGGGAGCCCGGGGGTTTTCTGCACTGGGAAGTGGGCAGATGAAAACGGGAATGTAGAACAGATAAACCCAGCAAGAGCCAGCTGGAAGTGGAAATGGTGTGGGGCCCTGAGGGCCTGGATCAGGGCAGGACCCTAAGCATAGAGAGAAAGAACGTTTTAAAGGAAAAATCCGCCAGACTTGTCAGCTGTCAGAATGTGGGGGCTGAAGGCAAGAGATGAGTCAAAGATGACTCAGAAGATTTGAAGGTGAGTTCAAGGGAAAATGGCAGTACTTTGGGGAAGGAGTTCAAATTCGTTTCCAGGACCCCTGGTTCTGCTAGGAGACAGGAGCATGCCAGAAGGCATCCCACTTGTTTGTATGTTTCTGGCCTGTCCCTCCCCGACTAGAACATAAGCTCCCGAGGCAGCTGCCTCTGCTCTGTCAGTTCTTTGTGCTTTACTCAGAGGGGTTCACGCACACCTGTCCCCTGCCTGACTCAGAGCAGATGCCAGGGGATGCAGACTGAGGCTTCCGCAGGAGGGAGGCTAGGGAGGCCTGAAGGTGAGGGGTGATAGGGAAGAGTCCTGCCACCCCTCTCCCACAGGTGCTCCCACACCCAAGCACCCCCAGGACTGGACCCCCTTACAGGCAACAGCCTCCTGTCCCCCAGGCCTCTATTCCTCTGAGATCCCACGCTTTCCGGCCCTACTGAGACTGCCATCCTGGGAACCATCTTTGTGCCCATCCATGCCTATCCCATTCCCTTCCTTCCCAGTACATCCCTTCCTTCCCAATACATCCCTTCCTTCCCAGTACATCCCTTCCTTCCCAATACATCCCTTCTACCACATTCCTGCTCATGTTCCCAGCATCCTGTTCACTGGAGGCCCATCCATGTGGATGCGCAGCAGACACTGGTCCAACAAAGGTGATACTGAACCACTGGCAAGGGTCACCTGCCATCATCTGCCTGAGCCCTATGTTCCCCTGGTGAGCACAGCCTCACCCATCCAGGAGCCTCTGGGGCTCCTGTGCTTCACCCTGTTAACTCATTCCCCTGACCTCTCCCAAGTTTGCCCCTGCTCCGCCCACCAACTCTTCCGGGACAGGCCCTCCTCAGGTCTCACTGGAAGTGTGCTTCCTACACCTCATGGTCAGAGTGGATGCGGGTCAGACTGCAGCTCCTGGGAAGATGCCACAGCACCTCCTATGATCTCCAGGCCACGTTTCCAGTCCCTTGGCCCCTGCCTACCTCTGACTTCAGCTCCAGTGGCCAACCCCTGCCCCAAAAGGGGCTCTGTGTCTCCCTACCCACTGCACTGAAGGAATTTTCCAGCCTCCATTTTCTTTTCTTTTTTTTTTTTTTTTTTGAGATGGTGTCTGGCTCTGTCCGCCAGGCTAGAGTGCAGTGGCTCGATCTCGGCTCACTGCAAGCTCCGCCTGCCGGGTTCGCGCCATTCTCCTGCCTCAGCCTCCCAAGTAGCTGGGACTACAGGCGCCTGCTCCCGCGCCCAGCTAATTTTTTGTATTTTCAGTAGAGACAAGGTTTCACCGTGTTAGCCAGGATGGTTTCGATCTCCTGACCTCGTGATCCGCCCGCCTCGGCCTCCCAAAGTGCTGGGATTACAGGCGTGAGCCACCGCGCCCGGCCTCCATTTTCTTTTTAATTCTTGCCTTCTCACTGTTCCCTGGCTAACTCCTAGTATTCCTTCTATATTTCACCGCAGACCCTCAGGGCTCTTGCAAACTCTGTTCCCTCCCTCTCCTGCATGCCCTTCCCCACACTCCCTCCCCGCAGCCAGCACCTGCCCTCCTCAGTGCATGGGGTGCCCCTCACCATCCCAGCACTCTTCAAGAGTTTCTAAGTCCACATTTTTAGGTGGTGGGGGCTTTATGCCTGCCTCAACCACAATGGTGAGGACGCAGTTTTGCTCCCACTTTGACCCAAGGCCTGGACACGGGCTTTTGGTAAACGGATATGAACTGAATGGTGAACAGACAAATAATGAACAGTAAGACTCCATTTCTGGCTTATCAACGTGGCCAGACATTTTTTTCCAGCCGCACTCAGTGCTGCCAACAGTGGGAGGGGAGGGGAAGAAGAGTTTGCCGGCTTCCAGGCGGGAGCATGTGGTGAATTCAAGAAGTGACCAACCCCAAGCCGGCCTTTGAAGGATGGGTTGAAACCTGCTTGCTGAAGTTTTGGTACTGAAGTATCCCAATTTTATAGTTACTCAATGGAAAAACTGGTTTGCTCTGTGGAAATCCACTTTAGGGTCAACTCTGAAACATAAATGGCCAGCACCTGCTCCCAGGATCCTCCCACGTTCCTTCTTTTTTCTTTTTTGAGAGAGTCTTGCTGTGTCTCTCAGGCTGGAGTGCCCTGGCACAATCTTGGCTCACTGCAACCTCCTCCCCCTCAGGTTCAAGTGATTCTCCTGCCTCAGCTTCCTGAGTAGCTGGGATTACAGGCGCACGCCACCATGCCTGGCTAATTCTTTGTATTTTTAGTAGAGATGGGGTTTCACCACGTTGGCCAGGCTGGTCTCTAACTCCTGACCTCAGGTGATCCGCTTGCCTCGGCCTCCCAAAATGCTGGGATTACAGGCATGAGCCACTGCGCCCGGCCCTTTCACATCCCTTCTATGGTCACACCCCTATTGTAGAGAGATTTAGACCAAAGCACAGAGAGGCTGAGAAGCTTGCTCAGAGTCACACAGCCAGTGAGTGGCAGGACCAGAATTCACAAAACGGCTCCAGACCTGTGCTTTAACTGATGCCATCTTTCTTGGAAACTGTGTCTCCAAGAAATGACTGATATATATATATATATATATATATATATTTTTTTTTTTTTTCTTTGAGATGGAGTCTTGCTCTGTCATCAGGCTGGAGTGCAGTGACGTGCTCTCGGGTTTAAGCGATTCTCCTGCCTCAGCCTCCCGAGTAGCTGGGATTACAGGCACATGCCACCACGCCCAGCTAATTTTTGTATTTTTAGTAGAGACGGCATTTCACCATGTTGGCCAGGATGGTCTCGATCTCTTGATGTTGTGATCTGCCTGCCTCGGCCTCCCAAAGTGCTGGGATTACAGGCGTGAGCCACTGTACCCAGCCTTTTTTTTTTCAAGTATATATATATTTTTAAATTTACTTTTCCCACACTACACTGATTTACAATTTTTCTTTCCTAAGTATGAACCACTTAATTTTCCTATATAACTATATCTTGATCTTCAACATTTCTTCAACTTTCTACAAGGTTTGCTAAACATTGATTATTTAAAAACAGCTCTTGGCTGGGCACGGTGGCTCACACCTGTAATCCCAGCACTTTGGGAGGCTGAGGCAGGCAGATCACATGAGGCCAGGAGTTCAAGACCAGCTTGGGCAACTTGGTGAAACCATGTCTCTACTAAAAAGCAAAAATTAGCTGGGCATGGTGGCATACGCGTCCCAGCTACTCAGGTGGCTGAAGCATGAGAGTTACTTGAACTGAAGAGGCAGAGGTTGCAGTGAGCCGAGATTTTGCCACTGCACTCCAGCCTGAGTGACAGACCCTGTCTCAAAAAAATAAAAACAACAATAAACTGCACATGTTTAAAGTACAATTGGATGTATTTCAACATATGTATATACCTAGGAAACCATCACTACAATCAAAATAATGAAGATTCATCATCCAAAAGTTCCCTCTGGTCCCTGTGATCCTTCCCTCCTGCCCCTGTCTGCCCCACCTCCTACAGGCAACCAGTGATCTGCTTTCTGCCACTATAGTTTGCATTTTCTAAGATTTTATATAAATGACTGACTGGCATCTTTCTCTTGGCATAATTATTTTTCAAAAAGAACATTTAAACAAAATAGACCATATTCTGGGCCATTAAACAAGGCTCAATAAGTTTAAAAGGATTCAAATCATGCAAAGTATGTTCTCTGACCACAATTAAATATTAGAAATCAATAATAGCATGGTGGCTCACTCCTGTAATCCCAGGATTTTGCGAGGCCCAGGCGGGCAGATCACTTGAGGCCAGGAGTTTGAGACCAGACTGGTGAACATGGTGAAAGCCCATCTCTACTATAAATACAAAAAAATTAGCCAGGTGTGGTGACGCATGCCTGTAATCCCAGCTATTTGGGAGACTGAGGCACGAGAATTGCTTGAACCCGGGAGGCGGAGGTTGTAGTGAGCCAAGAGCACGCCACTGCACTCCAGCCTGGGCGACAGAGTGGGACTGTCTCAAAAAAAAACAAAAAAATCAATAGCAAAAAAAAATCTGAAAAACCTCCAACTGTTTGAAAACTAAGTGAAACATTTATAAATAACCCATGAGTCAAGAAATAAGAAAAGGAAATTTTAAAAATATTTTGAACTGAATGAAAATGAAAAAAAACAATGTATCAAAATGTATGAGCCAAAGGCAGTTGTGGTGGCTCACACCTGTAATCCCAGCACTTTGGGAGGCCACAGTGGGAGGACTGCTTAAGTCCAGGAGTTCAAGACCAGCCTGGGTAATATGGCAAGACCTCATCTCTACAAAAAAAAATAAAATTTAGCTGGGTGTGGTGGCACATGCCTGTGGTCCCAGCTCTTCAGGAGGCTGAGGCAGAAGGATCACTTGAGCCCAGGAGGTTGATGGTGTAGTGAACCATGTTTGTGCCACTGTGCTCCAGCCTGGGCAACAGAGCGAGACTCTCTCTTTTTGTTTTTTTTTTTTTGGAGACAGTCTCGCTCTGTTGCGCAGGCTAGAGTGCAGTGGCGCAATCTCGGCTCACTGCAGCCTCTGCCTCCTGAGTTCAAGCAATTATCCTGCCTCAGCCTCCTCAGTAGCTGGGACTACAGGTGTGTGCTGCCACACCCAGCTAAATTTTTTTTGTATTTTTCATAGAGATGGGGTTTCACCATGTTGGCCAGGCTGGTCTCAAACTTCTGACCTCAATTGATTGGCCTGCATCAGCCTCCGAAAGTGCTGGGATTACAGGTGTGAGCCACTGCACCCGGGTGAGACTGTGTATCAGGATAAAAAAAAATCATGAGCCAGACCTGGGTGTAACTGCCCTGGAGGCCCTTGCTCTGGGTGACCCTGAGTAAAGGACTTACCTCTCCTGAGCCTGTGTTCTCATCTGTACAGTGGGACCAAAGCCACCTACTTCAGAGTTGAGAAGATTAAGAAACTGCATGCAAAGTAGCTAGCCTGCTGCCATTTCCAAAACCAGAAGTGGCTCATTTAAGCTTCATAACCACTCTATGAAGAAGACATGTTCATGTCCATGCTACAGATACTGAACTGGATGCACAGAAAGGGTAAGTGACTTGTCCTGGGTCACACAGGCAGTGGCTGAACTAAGATCTGAATCCAGGTCACCTGGATCCAGAATCCATGCTCCAGCTTTACTGAGGGACACTGAAAGCTTTCAAATGGAGGAGGACAATGGTCAGATTGCCCTAACAGCAACATCACTGTGGGACGAGGTCAACAAATATTTAGGATGCTAAATCTGCAGGGCTTGGTGATCTATTAGAAATACGTTGTTGAGGCCAGGCGCTGTGGCTTACGCCTCTAATCCCAGCACTTTGGGAGGCCAAGGCGGGCGGATCACGAGGTCAGGAGATCAAGACCATCCTGGCTAACACTATGAAACCCCTTCTCTACTTAAAGAATACAAAAAATTAGCCGGGTGTGGTGGCGGGCGCCTGTAGTCCCAGACACTAGGGAGGCTGAAGTAGAATGGCGTGAACCTGGGAGGCGGAGCTTGTAATGAGGGGAGATCACACCACGGCACTCCAGCCTGGGCGACAGAGCAAGACTCTGTCTCAAAAAAATAATAATAATAATAAATATGTTGTTGAGGAAGGAAGAGGAGGAGGCTGGACAGAAAAGGCGGTGAAGCAGGAGTGGAAGAACTTGGGGTGGGAGGGCTAGAGGAAGCAGAGGAGCACATGTGGTCTGTACTCTGAAGGAGAGGGCACCACATTCTGAGAATCTCTCCATGACAGGACACCTGGCCTGGTAGGAGGCAGGTGGGGTTCCTAAGAAAATGTGTGAGCAGAAGGTCCGTGAAAAATTAATTAGAGAAGAACAGAGGGAATGGTGTTCCAGGCAGAGGGAACAGCATTTGCACAGCCTCATGGGGACGAGTCATGGGGAGCGTGCCAGACCCAGAAATAGGAGCACAGTGGGAACTGGCGCTGTATGGGTAGGCAGCAGCGACCTGCAGGGCCTCACAGGTCTAAAGAGCTCTGTCTTCCTTCTAGAAGGATGGGAAGTCAGCTAGGATTTGCGGAGGGTGGGGAGGAGGGAATAGATAAGGCCAGGTGTGTGTTCTCAAAGTTCACCCTGACTACAGTTTGGAGACAGACCAGACCAGATGCAGGGAGCACTTAGGTGGTTACGGAGGCCTTCCAGGTGAGCTGACGGTTGTGTGGAAGCGGGTGATGAAGGTGGAGGGAAGTGGCTGGGTTCAAGAGGTACTTAGGAGGCAGAAGTGGCAGGACTTAGTGCCAGATCCGTTGTGGGGAAGCTTGGGGTTCTTTAAGGTGTGATAGTCACCTGGCTAACGAGCCCTCAAAGAGGGCTGGAGAGCGGGGGAAGCTCATGAGGCTCAGCATCCAGGCCTGGAGCTGAGTCCTGGCCCGGCTCTTCCGTGAGTCATCTGCACACAGGTTCTATTAGTGAGAGTGCTGGACAAGCTTTCCTGGGGGCAAAGACCCACCTCCAGGAGCTCCGTGATGTGCCAGGGAGAGGGGCATGAGTCTGAGGAAACAGAAGGAACAGCCAGGGGCGGGTGTGTTGATGGTAGAAACCATGGCAAAGGTCGCAACTGGTGGGTAACTGTGGAATGTCACTTGGAGACAGGACAAAAATGTCCTGTTTATTAACCCAGGCGGGAGAGCTGGAAAGACAGGAAGTTGTGGAAGGAAGGAGGGACATTAAAGGTGGGGCCTGACGGGAAACAGTGGTTCCCAGTGATGCCCAGACCCAGGGAGGGGCTTTGGAGCAGGTTCACTGGAGAAATGGGGGAAAATGAAGGTCCCAAAAACAAAGGACAAAGAATGTCAGAGTTGGCTGGGCGCGGTGGCTCACGCCGGTAATCCCAGCGCTTTGGGAGGCCGAGGCGGGCGGATCACCTGAGGTCAGGGGTTCGAGACCAGCCTGGCCTACATGGTGAAACGCCATCTCTTGCTAAAAATACAAAAATTAGCCGGGCGTGGTGGTGGGTGCCTGTAATCCCAGCTACTCGGGAGGCTGAGGCAGAAGAATCGCTTGAACCCGGGAGGCAGAGGTTGCAGTGAGCAGAGATTGTGCGATTGCACTCCAGCCTGGGGGACAAGAGTGAGACTTTGTCTAAAAAAAAAAAGAACGTCAGAGCTAGGGCCCTGGATGGCTCCTCTCTAAGAAATCTCAATCCTCCTCCCCCTGTGCAATGGCAGAGACTGCGGTAGGAAAAGTTCTTACAAGTCAGGAGAGTAGGGACAGTGGCTGGTGGTGACAGGAAGGAAACAGGCGGAGGCGGCACTCGCCAGGGAAGACCTTGCGCCCCTTCAGCGACCCGCTCACCGCTCCTCCTGCTTCCGGATTCCTCCCCGCCAGTCCAGGCTGCAGCTGTAGAGAAAGCCTGGGCCGGGGGCGCGCCCCCAGGCTGCGCAACAGCTACCACGGGGCCCGACACACACCCAGTAACCACCGCTGGGGCCCGCGCCACGTGGCTGCTAGTTTCCTTCCACTTCCCCCGCTTTGTAATGCCAGGCAAGACGCTTTATGTTGATTTCACACACTCTTAAGGGGGTCCCAAGCCGCAGTCTGAAAACCCCTGCTCCTGAGCAAGTTGCGTTTCCCTAGAGACCAGGAAGCGGAGGTAGTTCCGTCGTTTGTTTACACGGCAAGGAGCTTTCAGATTATTCCCGGGGCCTGGCTATGCGTCTAGGCAGGAGGCGGCCCAATCATGGGAGGCGCCAGAGACAAAGAGGAAGAGGACATGGACCAGGCAGGGGAGCCAGGTCGAAGGAACACCAACGCCTCCAAGGTTCCCACAGCTGGCCTTGGCCAAAATATCCGAAAATTCCCATGTAGAAACTGGCTCTTCCAGCCCGGGCAATATGGTGAAACCCCGACTCTACAAATAAATACAAGAACTAGACAGGTGTGGTGTCCGCGCCTGTGGTCCTCTGCCCGCGCTGGTCCCAGCTACTGGGAAAGCTGAGGCGGGAGGATCACTTGAGCCCGGGAGATCGAAGCTGCAGTGAGCCGAGATTGCGCCACGGCACCCCAGCCTGGGAGCAATGAGAGAGCCTGTCCAAAAAAAGAAAAAAAAGCCCAAATCTGTCTTTTAGGGCCAGTTAATCACCAAAGTGTTAGATACTTAATTTGGAGACCTCATCGGTCGGCAAGACGATGGGCTTTTCAAAATCATGCCGGGTGTAGCTGGGTAAACATGAATTTGTTCATCAAGTCCCCGACTCCCAAGCTAAGGAGCCCTGAAGTATGAAGCACATGGCTTTCGGGGAACCCAAAGGTAGGGAGCGCTCCCGAGCCGGCGGTGGGTCTGGAGAATCCCTGAGCGCGCAGGCCGCAGGACAGCGTCCCCAACGCGTAGCGGCCTGAGGCCAACAGCCCCCAGGGGGCAGAGCCCCGCCATCCTGGCGCCGCCTGCGGCTGGGTTCTTTGGCAGCGCGCGCGGCGCCAGTCAGGACGATGGCTCTGGTAGTCTCCCGGGAGCGTGAGACCTGGGGCACTCCCCGTCCACGCACGACCCTTCCTCCAGGCGCGCCTCCCGCCCCGGCTCGGCGTTCTGCTCAGCCCGGGTGACCAACTACACCTCACTTCAAAGGCCCCCACGCCCGGGCGTGCCCTCCGCCCGCGCTCGGCAGGTAGGGGTGCAGGGCGGAGGGCGCGGGCGGCCCCCAGAAGGCGCCCGGACCTTCCCGAGAATTCCAGGCCGCGCAGGCGCATTGAGGCCGGCGCGGAGGCGGAGGGGGTGGGCCGCGTGCGAGAGGCGCCCGGCGGCGATTGAGGGAAGGTTGCCCGGGCCGGGCCACGAGCAGGGCCTGCGCGCGCCCGCGGGAGGTGGTGCCGCGACGACGGCGCAGGCGCAGGCGCGCGGCCGCGGAGGCGGTTGGGGAGGGTTCTTCCGGAAGGTTCGGGAGGCTTCTGGAAAAAGCGCCGCGCGCTGGGCGGGCCCGTCGCTATATAAGGCAGGCGCGGGGGCGGCGCGTCAGTTGCTTCAGCGTCCTGGTGTTGCTGTGCGGTCGGTCCTGTGCGGTCACTTAGCGAAGGTGAGGGGCGGTTGTGGGGGCCTGTGGAGGTGGATTGGGGACCGGGACGGGGGGCGGCTGTCGCGGAGCGGAGGCTGTGGGGGCCGGACGGGAACTCTGAACCAGCCAGGGCCGCGCTCCCGGGCGGCCGCGCTTCCTATTCCGGAGGCCTCGGGCCCGCTGCGGTCTCCGCACCCCGCTTCAGGAATGGGTCGGGCGGCCGCGGGCTCCCCGAGGCTCTGCAGCAGCGCCAGAGCTGGCGCCACACGCGAGCAGAGCGGCCCCGCCGCGGGAGTCGCCCGCCCAGCCCCGCTGGGGGCGCAGGCGGAGGAGGCCGCCGTGGCGGAGCCGCAGCCCGCGCGGGAGGGCACACGGGGTGTCTGTTGGGGACCGCGGCGGGGGACTGGGCCCGGGCCTGCAGCGGCCTCCCGGAAGCGCGCACAGGCTCGTGGTAGTTACCGCGCTCCGAAATGAGGTCATCCTTTGTCAGCCGCCCTTCTATTTTCGGTTTACTTAAACTTCACAAATCTCCAATCCGGCTTTAAAAATATTTGGAGGACGCGATGGAATCTCGTGTTGCTCCTGTAGACGTTCTGGAGGGTTTTAAACCGGCGCGGTGTCCTTTCAGATGCCTGAGGAAACCCAGACCCAAGACCAACCGATGGAGGAGGAGGAGGTTGAGACGTTCGCCTTTCAGGCAGAAATTGCCCAGTTGATGTCATTGATCATCAATACTTTCTACTCGAACAAAGAGATCTTTCTGAGAGAGCTCATTTCAAATTCATCAGATGTAAGTCGCATTAACCCTGAGTCGGATTTTGGTTTCAGTATGAACTTCTTGGGGGCTCTATGCTTAAATTAATATTTTTTGTTAATAGGCATTGGACAAAATCCGGTATGAAAGCTTGACAGATCCCAGTAAATTAGACTCTGGGAAAGAGTTGCATATTAACCTTATACCGAACAAACAAGATCGAACCCTCACTATTGTGGATACTGGAATTGGAATGACCAAGGCTGACTTGATCAATAACCTTGGTACTATCGCCAAGTCTGGGACCAAAGCGTTCATGGAAGCTTTGCAGGCTGGTGCAGATATCTCTATGATTGGCCAGTTCGGTGTTGGTTTTTATTCTGCTTATTTGGTTGCTGAGAAAGTAACTGTGATCACCAAACATAACGATGACGAGCAGTACGCCTGGGAGTCCTCAGCAGGGGGATCATTCACAGTGAGGACAGACACAGGTAGGCACCTGAACATTCACTGGTTAAGTGAGCGGTGGAAGGGTGGGGTGCTGCAACCTTTGGACCCCTGGGGATGCGGTGGAGCTTACAGAAATTTGTATTTGCCCAACGATCAGGAGCAAGCTAGAGCACTTAGTGTAATGGCATGACTTGGGGGGTGGTTGTTTTGGGCAAGGCACTTAGATCTGCTGTGGGCGCCTTTGCATCTGTAGTAATGGCAAACCTCGCTTTATAGACACGTTATAAGGGTGTTAGGCATGGCATTGAGCGCTAAATTGAGTCAATTTTTCTTCTCTTGCAGGTGAGCCTATGGGTCGTGGAACAAAGGTTATCCTACACCTGAAAGAAGACCAAACTGAGTACTTGGAGGAACGAAGAATAAAGGAGATTGTGAAGAAACATTCTCAGTTTATTGGATATCCCATTACTCTTTTTGTAAGTTTCTATATAATTGCAGAGTGAATTACTGTCTGTAGGTGATTGGGGTGACTGTACTACATCCTTAGTCCCTACATCTGTTCAACTAGTCTGAAGCCTAAGCTCTACTGCCTAACTCTGTAAAGGTCCCTCGGGCTATTTAAGTAGATGTATCAAATATTGGTGAAAAGCTGGCTGCTTCTCAAGTTGGCTAATTTAGGCTTTAGCCTTAGGTTGAAAATAGTGGCGCAGCGCTGTCACTTAGTTCTAGAGTGCAGCAGTGATGTGATTTCATGTTTTCTTTTGAAGGTGGAGAAGGAACGTGATAAAGAAGTCAGCGATGATGAGGCTGAAGAAAAGGAAGACAAAGAAGAAGAAAAAGAAAAAGAAGAGAAAGAGTCGGAAGACAAACCTGAAATTGAAGATGTTGGTTCTGATGAGGAAGAAGAAGAAAAAAAGGATGGTGACAAGAAGAAGAAGAAGAAGATTAAGGAGAAGTACATCGACCAAGAAGAACTCAACAAAACAAAGCCCATCTGGACCAGAAATCCCGACGATATTACTAATGAGGAATACGGAGAATTCTACAAGAGCTTGACCAATGATTGGGAAGATCACTTGGCAGTGAAGGTGAGTGACTGATGGGAGCTTCAAGCTTGTCTTTAGGTTATCATCTTCCCCCCCCCACCCCAAATATCTTCTGTAATGCATTGTTCATTGGTACTTAGTGTGTCTGTTTTATTACAGCATTTTTCAGTTGAAGGACAGTTGGAATTCAGAGCCCTTCTATTTGTCCCACGACGTGCTCCTTTTGACCTGTTTGAAAACAGAAAGAAAAAGAACAACATCAAATTGTATGTACGCAGAGTTTTCATCATGGATAACTGTGAGGAGCTAATCCCTGAATATCTGAGTAAGTATAGATGGGAAAAATAATCACTGTCACGGATTAAAGAAATACTTTCTGGGTGGGCATGGTGGCTCACACCTATAATCCTAGCACTTTGGGAGGCCGGGGTGGGCAGATGACTTGAGGTCAGGAGTTCAAGACCAGCCTGGCCAACGTGGTGAAACCCCATCTCTACTAAATTACAAAAATTAGCCCGATGTAGTGGCAGGCTGAGGCATGAAAATAGCTTGAAATCCCCCCACCCCGCCCCTGGGAGGCAGAGATTGCAGTGAGCGGAGATGGTGCCACTGCCCTCCAGCCTGGGCAACAGAGTGAGACACTCTCAAAAATACATCCTGTCATCTCCAGGTTATCTTTGATTTTGGGGGTTTACATAGTACCAGTTTTGTTCTTGGAATGACTCGGTGCATTTGGTTTATATTTTTTTCAGACTTCATTAGAGGGGTGGTAGACTCAGAGGATCTCCCTCTAAACATTTCCCGTGAGATGTTGCAACAAAGCAAAATTTTGAAAGTTATCAGGAAGAATTTGGTCAAAAAATGCTTAGAACTCTTTACTGAACTGGCGGAAGATAAAGAGAACTACAAGAAATTCTATGAGCAGTTCTCTAAAAACATAAAGGTTGGTGTAAATATTTGACCGTTAGTTTTCTAACTGGCCTCTTTAGGTTTTTTTTTTTTTTTTTTTTTTTTTTTTTTTTTTTTTTTTTTTTTTTTTTTACTTCAGAAAGTCTTTGTAAAGAACGTACTTTCTTTCAGCTTGGAATACACGAAGACTCTCAAAATCGGAAGAAGCTTTCAGAGCTGTTAAGGTACTACACATCTGCCTCTGGTGATGAGATGGTTTCTCTCAAGGACTACTGCACCAGGATGAAGGAAAACCAGAAACATATCTATTACATCACAGGTAGGAGGACGCTGTGTTACAGTCATACACGTCGTTCTTACAACCTTGTGGGCTCTGTGGGTGTGTTTTCTACTCAGGTAGCACTGTTACAACTGGTATTGATCTAGGCAAGATAACGTGAACTAGGTGATTATCTGTCTTAGGTTCTGCCTAGGTATCTGGCTAGCAAGAAAAGTCAGAACTAGATGAAGCCATTCTTACTGTTAAAAGGTCTAAAAGTAACTTTGTAATACCTCAGGTGAGACCAAGGACCAGGTAGCTAACTCAGCCTTTGTGGAACGTCTTCGGAAACATGGCCTAGAAGTGATCTATATGATTGAACCCATTGATGAGTACTGTGTCCAACAACTGAAGGAATTTGAGGGGAAGACTTTGGTGTCAGTCACCAAAGAAGGCCTGGAACTTCCAGAGGATGAAGAAGAGAAAAAGAAACAGGAAGAGAAAAAAACAAAGTTTGAGAACCTCTGCAAAATCATGAAAGACATATTGGAGAAAAAAGTTGAAAAGGTATGTGAATACAGCATTTCCTGATCATTGATACTTCTAAGGTGCTTTCAAGCTTAGTCATACATAGCCCATTTTCCCATGTTTTCAACTTAAAATAGAAAACTATGTCGTGTATGGCTGGGAGCGGTGGCTCACGCATGTAATCCCAGCACTTTGGGAGGCTGAGGCAGTGGATCACGAGGTCAGGAGATCGAGACCATCCTGGCTAACACGGTGAAACTCAGTTTCTATTAAAAATACAAAAAAAAAAAAAAAAAACAGGCATGGTGGCAGGGTCTGTAATCCTAGCCACGCGGGAGGCTGAGGCAGGAGAATCACCTGAACCCGGGAGGCAAAGGTTGCAGTGAGCCAAGATCGCACCACTGCACTCCAGCCTGGGTGGCGGAGCGAGACTCTATCTCAAAAAAAAAAAAGTTGTGTATGTAAAACATGAAATTATAACCTGTGCTCTTTGGGTACCTAATGCAACATTTAAGTTGTATTTGATAGTAGATAGTATTTTGGATCTATTGAAATTTGGGTTCTACAGTTTTTATTTCACAATAAAAGTTTAGGATTTAATCTTTCTAGGCTCCTAGTCATCACTTTTTGATTACAGGTGGTTGTGTCAAACCGATTGGTGACATCTCCATGCTGTATTGTCACAAGCACATATGGCTGGACAGCAAACATGGAGAGAATCATGAAAGCTCAAGCCCTAAGAGACAACTCAACAATGGGTTACATGGCAGCAAAGAAACACCTGGAGATAAACCCTGACCATTCCATTATTGAGACCTTAAGGCAAAAGGCAGAGGCTGATAAGAACGACAAGTCTGTGAAGGATCTGGTCATCTTGCTTTATGAAACTGCACTCCTGTCTTCTGGCTTCAGTCTGGAAGATCCCCAGACACATGCTAACAGGATCTACAGGATGATCAAACTTGGTCTGGGTAAGCTTTATACTATGTAATGTTAAAAAGAAAATAAACACAGATGACAGTGAAGAAAATGGTAAACTTTCAGTTATCCAAACTTGGAGCACCTTGTCCTGCTTGGAGATATTAAAGTACATTTTTTTAGGGATAAGTAAGATCTTATAAGAGCTAAGAAATGAAATTGAGACTCATGTTCTGTAATACTGTCTTGAAAGCAGGTATAAAACAAGAGTATTACACTAATAGCTGGCTTTAAGAAATCTTTGTAATATGAGGATTTTATTTTGGAAACAGGTATTGATGAAGATGACCCTACTGCTGATGATACCAGTGCTGCTGTAACTGAAGAAATGCCGCCCCTGGAAGGAGATGATGACACATCACGCATGGAAGAAGTAGACTAACCTCTGGCTGAGGGATGACTTACCTGTTCAGTACTCTACAATTCCTCTGATAATATATTTTCAAGGATGTTTTTCTTTATTTTTGTTAATATTAAAAAGTCTGTGTGGCATGACAACTACTTTAAGGGGAAGATAAGATTTCTGTCTACTAAGTGATGCTGTGATACCTTAGGCACTAAAGCAGAGCTAGTAATGCTTTTTGAGTTTCACGTTGGTTTATTTTCACATATTGGGGTAACGTATGTTGTAAGATGTATGTAACATGATGTTAACTTTGTGGTCTGAAGTGTTTAGCTGTCAAGCCGGATTCTAAGTAGACCAAATCTTGTTATCGAAGTGTTCCTGAGCTATACCTTGATGTTTAGAAAAGTATTTGTTACATCTTGTAGGATCTACTTTTTGAACTTTTCATCCCCTGTAGTTGACAATTCTGCATGTACTAGTTCTCTAGAAATAGGTTAAACTGAAGCAAATTGATGGAAGGATCTCTCCACAGGGCTTGTTTTCCAAAGAAAAGTATTGTTTGGAGAAGCAAAGTTACAAGCCTACCTAAGCATATAAAGCTGTTCAAAAATAACTCAGACCCAGTCTTGTGGATGGAAATGTAGTGCTCGAGTCACATTCTGCTTAAAGTTGTAACAAATACAGATGAGTTAAAAGATACTGTGTGACAGCGTCTTATTTAGGGGGAAAGGGGAGTATCTGGATGACACTGCCAAAATGGAAAGCATGAGGCACTAGCAGGAGATGGTTAAACACTAGCTGCTCCAAGGGTTGACATGATCTTCCCAGCATGTACTCAGCAGGTGTGGGGTGGAGCACATGTAGTAGGCACAGAAAACGAATGCAGACAACGTGTATCCCCTGTGTCTGTGAGTTACATGTGTTCTCTTAGTGTCCACATTGTTTTGATGTTATTCATGGAATGCCTTCTGTTCTAAATATAGTTACTTAATTCCTTGGCCTTACAGTGTCCCAAAGTTCTTTACCAAATCTACTTAAAGCCATCCTGGCTGAGGCAGGAGAATTGCTTGAACCTGGGAGGCGGAGGTTGCGGTGGGCTGGGATTGCACCATTGCACTCCAGCCTGAGCAGCAAGAGTGAAACTCCATCTCAAAAAAAAAAAAAATGAGAAAATCAGCCCAATAGGTAAGATTTCCTCTGGTGACTGGGGGTGGTAATGGCTAAATAAGTCTTCACTTGTGAAATTTGGTGGTTCTAGAGAGAAAACTTGGTTAGATAGCATATAGGATTTGCATTCTGAGCCTAACGCCATATATAAAAATGATAGGAAATGCCTGGGACTTGGATATGTGACAGTGACTAAGGGGGCAGTGCACAGGCAGGGAGAGGCCTTGGTCTCAGTCTCTCGTGCTAAGCAGGTATTGAATGCTTGGTAAATGGCAATCACATTTAATCCTTTAAATCCTCTGAGAAGTTCTTAATCCCCTTCAACAATATACAGGAGGAATTACATAAATTGAGGTCTTAGTAGTGGTTAAATTTAAATTTAACTCCAAAGCCCCATTTTATTCTGCTAAGTTTTGTTGCATACTGAAAGGTGTTAGTAGCTAGAAGAAAGGTTTACAGTGTCGAACTAGGAAGTGAATGGCAAAAAGGGTAAAAAGTCAATTTTGTGTTTTCCCAGATCTAGCAAGAGAATATTAAATCTTAAGATTTCTTTCAATTAAAAACAAAAGGCACTTGAGGGAATCAGTCAATGTAGGACCTCTATAAATGATCTCCCAAATGAACTCATCCTCCTGGAGTTACTGGGAAAGCGTTTATGGCAAATAGATGGGTACTTACCTGTGCATCTGGACCTATCTCCCAGCAACCCCTGTGCTGGAGACTGCACCACCAAGAAGATGGATCCCCAGACCAGTAAGTGAGAAGATGAGCTAGATGACACATGAATGTCATGCTGAAAATGCCCTTGCACTGCTGCAGGACCACAATTCTTACCCTATTGCTTCAAAATTTGCTGTTGTTTCAAACCTTCCGTAATCAGGTTCCATCCTGCCAGGGAGGGTGGTGAGCGCTGAAAAGACATGCAAACTGGACAAGAGAAAGACTTCATAGATGACATGGTTGTCTAGGTAGGAAACTCATAAGGAATCTACCAGAATTATACTAGAAGTGATTTTAGCATAGGATAGATCAATATATAAAAATCAGTTGAGCCAGGCATGGTGAATCACGCCTGTAGTCCCAACACTTTGGGAGGCAAAGGTAGGATTGCTTGAGCCCAGGAGTTCAAGACTGTCTAGGCAACAAAGTGAGACCGTCCCTCTGAAAACAACTAAGGCCAGGTGTGGTGGCTCATGCCTGTAATCCCGGCACTTTGGGAGGCAGAGGTGGGTGGATCACCTGAGGATCAGGAGTTCCAGACCAGCCTGGCCAACATAGTAAAACCCCATCTCTACTAAAAATACGAAAATTATAGCTGGGCATGGTGGCAGGCACCTGTAATCTCTGCTACTCAGGCTGAGGCAGGAGAATTACTTGAACCCGGGAGGCATAGGTTGCAGTGAGCTGATTGTGCCACTGCATTCCAGACTGGGCAACAGAAAGACACACCATCTCAAAAAAAATAGCTGGGTATGGTGGCACATGCCTGTAGTCCAGCTACTTGGGAGGCTGAGGTGGGAGGATTGCATGAGCTCAGGTGTTCAAGGCTGCAGTGAGCCATGATCACTCCACTGCACCCCAGCCTGGGACACAGAGCAAGACCCTGTCTCTATAAAGATAAAAGAATGAAAGAAAAGTAGTTGCCTGGGGCCAGGAGTCAGAGCGGGGAGTGACTGCAGAGGGGCAAGAAGGAACTTCTGAGGGCAATGGAAGTGTTGGAAAATGACCAGGTGGTGCCAGCTGTGTGTATATATATATGTTTTTTCTTTGTCTTTTTTTTTTTTTTTTTTTTTTTTTTTTTTTTTTTTTTTTTTTTTTTTTTTTTTTTTTGAGACAAAGTCTCACTCCGTTGCCCAGGCTGGAGTGCAGTGGCGTGATCTTGGCTCACTGAAGCCTCCACCTCCTGGCTTCAAGCAATTCTCCTGCCTCAGCCTCCCAAGTAGCTGGGATTACAGGTGCCCACCACCATGCCCGGCTAATTATTTTGTTTACAGAGTCTCACTTTGTTGCCCAGGCTGGAGTGCAATGGCGTGATCTAGGCTTACTGCAAACTCCACCTCCCGCATTCAAGCGATTCTCCTGCCTCAGCCTCCCGAGTAGCTGAGATTACAGGCACCCGCCACCATGCCTGGCTAATTTTGTATTTTTAGTAGAGACAGGGTTTCATCATGTTGGCCAGGCTGGTCTCGAACTCCTGAACTCAGGTGATCTGCCTGCCTTGGCCGCCTTAAGTGCTGGGATTACAGGTGTGAGCCACGCACCTGGCCAGGACTCTTTCATCTGCTTAAGGCTGATCCTCTCCTGTCCTGAGAGCTCACTTTACCCAGGCCACTTCCACCACATGCATGGCTCTTCTGGAGCAGAATCCCCTGCCTGCTTCGTCGTCTCAGGAAGTGGCCTACACCACCCCTGTCCTCACCATCTCTTGGTCCCTTCAACTTTTAGTGATTCCTACCAGGCATAGATTCATCAAGATCAATGTTTGCTTTTTTTTTTTTTTCCTTTTTTTTTGAGACAGAGTCTTGCTCTGTTGCCAGGCTGGAGTGCAGTGGTGCGATCTTGGCTCACTGCAACCTCTACCTCCTGGGTTCAAGCAATTCTCCTGCCTCAGCCTCCCCAGTAGCTGGGACTACAGGCACACACCACCACGCCCGGCTAATTTTGTGTTTTTAGTAGAGACAGAGTTTCACCATGTTGGCCAGGATGGTCTAGATCTCTTGACCTCATGATATGCCCGCCTCGGCCTCCCAAAGCACTGGAATTACAGGTGTGAGCCACCGCGTCCTGCTGGTTCATCAAGTTTTTATCGAATACCTACTAAAGGCTGGGCACGGTGGCTCATGCCTGTAATCTCAGCACTTTGGGAGGCCGAAGGGGGCGGATCACAAGGTCAGGAGATGGAGATCATCCTGGCTAACACACGGAAACCCCAACTCTACTAAAAAAAAAAAAATACAAAAAATTAGCCAGGCGTGGTGGCGGGTGCCTGTAGTCCCAGCTACTAGGGAGGCTGAAGCAGGAGAATGGCGTGAACCCAGGAGGTGGAGCTTGCAATGAGCCGAGATAGCGCCACTGCACTCCAGCCTGGGCGACAGAGCGAGACTCCATCTCAAAAAAAGAAAAAAAAAAATACTAAAAGCCAGTCCAATACAGTGCAGTGGGCCACACGAGTGATGATGGCACCACTTGGGGAGGCCAGCAGGACAGAACTAAGCTACAGCAGCTACCAGGAACACCCCAACCCAGGGCTAGGCACGGAGCAGGGTGGGGTTTGCTCTGCTGGTGGGGCAGAGTTCAGAGAAGCTCCGGGAAGAAGATACCCAGACTGATAGAAAGGGGACTGCGGTGCAGCACGCCTGTGGTTCCAGCTACTTGGGAGGCTGAGTAGGAGGATCTCTTGAGCCCCGGAGTTCTGGGCTGTAGTGCTGTACTGCAGTCAAGAGTCCATGTTAAGTTTAGCATCAATGTAGTGACCTACTGGGAGTGGGGGACCACCAGGTTGCCTAAGGGGGGGTGAATGGACCCAGGTCAGAAATGGAGCAGCTCAAAACTTCCAGGTTGATCAGAAGTGGGGTCATGCCTGTGACTAGCCACTGCACTCCAGCCAGCCTGGGCAACATAGCGAGACCCTGTCTCTATTTAAAACATTAAATAGGCCGGGCGCGGTGGCTCACGCTTGTAATCCCAGCACTTTGGGAGGCCGAGGCGGGCGGATCACGAGGTCAGGAGATCGAGACCACGGTGAAACCCCGTCTCTACTAAAAATACAAAAAAATTAGCCGGGTGTGGTGGCGGGCGCCTGCAGTCCCAGCTACTCAGAGAGGCTGAGGCAGGAGAATGGCGTGAACCCGGGAGGCGGAGCTTGCAGTGAGCCGAGATTGTGCCACTGCACTCCAGCCTGGGCAACAGAGCGAGACTCCGTCTCAAAAAAAAAAAAAAAAAAAACATTAAATAAATATGCTTGCTCAGATGGTCTAAAGAAAGAAATATATAAATAAATAAAGCTGACCTCATTCAAAAAGAGGGAAGTGGAAGTGGCTTTCCTGGCTGAAGGAAGGGCACACTCCCAGGCTTGAGAAGTGGGCATGCTTGCTCTTGGGAAGGGACATGTGAGCTGTCTGAGGGGGGATACAAGCTGTCTGAGGGGGGATACAAATTATTGTGTGTTCCTGGAACATTAGCCATGGGCCCGGTAGCATGTGGTTTGCCATGAGAAGCCTCTTCAAAACGGTGGGGCCTGTACCCACCCCTTGAAAAATGTCCTTAGTACCAGTAATACTGAGGCAGCTGGCTAAGTCCACTTCTTCTCCTTTCACGAAATTGTCTCAACCTTTTTTTTTTTTTTTGAGACAGAGTCTCGCTCTGTCACCCAGGCTGGAGTGCAGTGGCGCGATCTCGGCTCACTGCAAGGTCTGCCTCCCGGGTTCACGCCATTCTCCTGCCTCAGCTTCCTGAGTAGCTGGGACTACAGGTACCCGCCACCACACCTGGCTAATTTTTTGTATTTTTAGTAGAGATGGGGTTTCACCATGTTAGCCAGGATGGTCTTGATCTTCTGACCTCGTGATCCACCTGCCTCGGCCTCCCAAAGTGCTGGGATTACATGCATGAGGCATCATCCCCGGCCAAAATTGTCTCATCTTCATACCAGGTGGGCCCATATTCCAGCTTTCATTGTATTTATTTTATTTATTTATTTATTTGAGAAGAATCTCACTCTGTCACCCAGGCTGGAGTGCAGTGGTGCGATCTCGGCTCACTGCAAGCTCCGTCTCCTGGATTCATGCCATTCTCCTGCCTCAACCTCCTGAGTAGCTGGGACTGCAGGCGCCCACCACCACGCCCAGCTAATTTTTTGTATTTTTAGTAGAGACGAGGTTTCACCGTGTTAGCCAGGATGGTCTCGATCTCCTGACCTCATGATCCACCAGCCTTGGCCTCCCAAAGTGCTGGGATTACAGGCATGAGCCACCGCACCCGGCTTTGTTTTGTTTTTGAGACAGAGTCTCGCTCTGTTGCCTAGGCTGGAGTGCAGTGGCACAATCTTGGCTTACTGCAACCTCTGCCTCCCAGATTCAAGCAGTCCTCCCACCTCAGCCTCCCAAAAAGCTGGGATTACAAGCATGTGCCACCACACCCAGCTAATTTTTGTATTTTTGGTGGAGGCGGGGTTTCACCATGTTGGCCAGGCTGGTCTTGAACTCTTGACTTCAAGGGATCTGCCTACCTCCACCTCCCAAAGTGCTGGGATTACAGGTGTGAGCCACCATACCTGCCTTATTTTATTTTGTATTTTATTATTTGAGACAGGGTCTGGCTCTGTTGCCCAGGCTGGAGTGCAGAGGTACAAGCTCAGTTCACCGCAGCCTTGACCTTCCAGGCTCAAGCGATCCTCCCAAATCAGCCTCCCAAGCAGCTAAGACTACAGGCACGTGCCACCATGCCCAGCTAATTACTAATTTTTGTATTTTTTGTAGAGATGGGGCAGGGGATGGGGGGCGGTCTCATATTACCCAGGCTGGTCTTGAACACCTGGACTCAAGCAGTCCTCCTGCCTCAGCCTCCCAAAGTTCTGGGATTACAGATGTGAGGCATTGCACCCGGGCCCACTTTATTTTATAGATAAGAAAAACAAGCTCTGGAAGTGGAGGACACGCAGGGCTCTCTGGGCTAAGGGAGGCCAGGGCTGTGGTGCAAGCATCAGACTTCTACTGCACCCTGGCACCTCCCAAATGCCCGAGGGCTGGGTAGGGCCTGGGGAGCGGGACGGATGTCCTAGGCTCAGCTCTGCTTCCAGGGAAGGGGTTCAGGAGGAGCAGATAGGCCCAGTCTTGAGTTTAAGACTACAGATGTGTGTGTGTTTTGCTTGCGTTTGTATCCCAAATACTCATAACGGTGTCTGGCACATGGCAGGCACACAAATCTTTGCTAACAAATAAATTAACCTAAGCACTTCATAGTTTACACTTTCACTTACAGTTTCTAATTTTTTTTGTTTGTTTGTTTTGAGACTGAGTCTCGTTTTGTCACCCAGGCTGGAGTGCAGTGGCACCATCTTGGCTCACCACAACCTCCACCTTCCAGGTTCAAGCAATTCTTGTGCCTCAGCCTCCCGAGTAGCTAGGACCACAGGCACACTTCAACACGCCTGGCTAATTTTCTTTTATAAACTATTTTGGAGATTTCCAAAACATACAAAATAGAAGGAGATAGATAATAACAAATGTCGGCAAGGATGTGGAACATTGGAAGCCTCATAGGTACACTGCTGGTAGGAATGTAAAATGATGCTGTTTTGGAAAACAGTCTGGCTGTTTCTCAAAATGTTAAACATAGCATTGCCACATGAGCCAGCGATTCCACTCCTTGGGATTTACTCAAGATGAATGGATAAACAAAATGTGGTCTATGCATACAATGGAATGTTATTCAGCCTTAAAAAGGAAGAAAATTCTGACACATGTTACAACGTGGATGAACCTTAAAGACATTGTACAGGCCGGGCGCAGTGACTCACGCCTGTAATCCCAGCACTTTTGGAGGCCGAGGCGGGCGGATCACGAGGTCAGGAGATCGAGACCACGGTGAAACCCCGTCTCTACTAAAAATACAAAAAATTAGCCAGGCGTGGTGGCGGGCGCCTGTAGTCCCAGCTACTCGGAGAGGCTGAGGCAGGAGAATGGCGTGAACCCGGGAGGCGGAGGTTGCAGTGAGCCGAGATCGCGCCACTGCACTCCAGCCTGGGTGACAGAGCGAGACTCTGTCTCAAAAAAAAAAAAAAAAAAAAAAGACATTGTACTAAGTGAAATAAGCCAATCACAGAAGGACACACTGTATGATTCCACTTATCTCAGGTACCTAGAGTAGGCAAATTCAGACAGACAGGAAGTAGAATGCTGGTTGCCAGAAGCTTGGGGAGGAGGGAAGGGAGAGTTGGCATTTAATGGGAACAGTTTTCATTTGGGAAGATGAAAAAGTTCTGAAGATGGATGGTGATGATGTTTGTACAATAATGTGGATATCTCCACCACTGAACTGCAGACTTAAAAATGGTTAAAATGGGCTGGGCGCGGTGGCTCATGCCTGTAATCCCAGCACTTTGGGAGGCCGAGGCCGGCGGATCACGAGGTCAGGAGATCGAGACCATCCTGGCTAACAAGGTGAAACCCCGTCTCTACTAAAAGTACAAAAAAATTAGCCGGGTGTGGTGGCGGGCGCCTGTAGTCCCAGCTACATGGGAGTCTGAGGCAGGAGAATGGCGTGAACCTGGGAGGCGGAGCTTGCAGTGAGCTGAGATCACGCCACTGCACTGCAGCCTGGGCAACAGAGCCAGACACTGTCTCAAAAAAAAAAAAAATGGTTAAAATGGTAAACTTTATGTTATGTATATTTTATTTTATTTATTTATTTTTGGAGACAGAGTCTCACTCTGTCACCCAGGCTAGAGTGCAGTGGCGTGACCTCGGCTCACTACAACCTCTGCCTCTGGGGTTCAAGTTATTCTCCTGCCTCAAACTCCCGAGTAGCTGGGATTACAAGCACTGCCACCACGCCTGGCTAATTTTTTGTATTTTTAGTAGAGATGGGATTTTTCCATGTTGCCCAGGCTGGTCTTGAACTCCTGACCAGCATGGCAGGTGATCCGCCCACCTCGGCCTCCCAAAGTGCTGGGATTACAGGCATGAGCCACTGCACCCCGCCTGTTGTGTGTGTGTGTGTGTGTGTGTATATATATATATATTTTTTTTTTTTTTTTTTTTTTTTGAGAAGGAGTGTTGCTCTGTCACCCAGGCTGGAGTGCAGTGGCACGATCTCGGCTCACTGCAACTTCTGCCCCCCTGGGTTCAAGCGATTCTCTCACCTCAGCCTCATGAATAGCTGGGATTACAGGCACGCTGTAATTTTTGTATTTTTAGTAGAGACGGGGTTTCACCATCTTGGCCAGGCTGGTCTTGAACTCCTGACCTCATGATCCACCCGCCTCGGCCTTCCAAAGTGCTGGGATTACAGGCGTGAGCCACCGTGTCCAGCCCCTGTTATGTATATTTTACCACAGACATACACACACACACACACACACGCACAGTAGAAGAAACTTTTTTTTTTTTTGAGACAGTCTCTCTCTGTCACTTAGGCTGGAGTGCAGTGGTACGATCACAGCTCATTGCAGCCTCAACCTCCCAGGCTCAAGCGATCCTCCCGCCTCAGCCCCTGCAAGTAGTTGGGACCACAGGCACGCACCATCATGCCTGGATTTTTTTTTTTTTTTTTTAGAGACTGACTTTCATCATGTTGGCCAGGCTGGTCCTGCACTCCTGGACTCAAGCAATCCACCCACCTCAGTCTCCCAAAGTGCTGGGATTACAGGCATGAGCCACTGCACCTGGTCAGGAATTGTTTTATGAACCAACAGGTGCCCACCAGTTAGCTGCAACAATTACAGTGATGAGGTCTCATCTGAGTCTAGAATCTTATGAAGAAGGTATAGTTTATCAATTCCTTTTGATAGATGAGGAAACTGAAGATCAGAGTGGTCACACAGCAAGTAAGAGGTAGACAGACTATATTTTCCCCTACCCACTTCCGAAATAGATTGTCTCTGGACCCTGGCTTTTCCCCACACCAGCTGCCCCATTCAAACACCCCATTGAAAATGTGATTGGCTGAGCCTAGCCTGTGTCCTAGCTGCAAGAGAGGCTGGGAAAACTGATGTCTGGTCTTTTCATGGCCTTTTCCTCCCAGCTGGCTTCGTGAGGTGGGGGAGTCCCCAGAATGTAGGTGGGGAATTCAGTTCTGGGCAACTCAAAACTGATAGACCGCTGCAGTGGCTCACGCCTGTAATCCCAGCACTTTGGGAGGCCGAGGTGGGTGGATCACCTGAGGTCAGGAGTTCAAGACCAGCCTGACCAACATGGTGAAACCCCATCTTTACTAAAATACAAAAGTTAGCTGGGCATGGTGGCAAGTGTCTGTAATCCCAGCTACTCAGGAGGCTGAGGCAGGAGAATCACTTGAACCTGGGAGGTGGAGATTGCGGTGAGCCGAGATCACACCACTGCACTCCAGCCTGGGCATAGAGCAAGACTCTGTCTCAAAAAAAAAGAAAAAAGAAAAAGAAAAACAAAAACTGACATGTCTTTCTAAGACCTCACACACCAGACACCAGAGCTCCTCTGCCTGGAATGATTTCTCTTTCTCTCTCTTTTTTTTTTTTTTTGAGACAGAGTTTTGCTCTTGTTGCATAGGCTGGAGTGCAATGGCGTGATCTCAGCTCACTGCAACCTCTGCCTCCCAGGTTCAAGCGATTCTCCTGGCTCAGCCTCCCAAGTAGCTGGGATTACGGGCTCCAGCCACCCTGCCCAGCTAATTTTTGTATTTTTAGTAGAGATAGGGTTTCACCATGTTGGCCAGGGTGGTCTCAAATTCCTGACCTCGTGATCCACCCATCTCAGCCTCCTAAAGTGCTGGAATTACAGGTGTGAGCCACTGTGCCCAGCTTTTTTGTATTTTTTTAATTGTGGTAAAATATATGTAACTTTTTTTTTTTTTTTTGAGACAGAGTCTTGCTTTGTCACCCAGGCTGGAGTGCAGTGGTGCGATCCTTGGCTCACTGTAACCTCCGCCTCCGGGGTTCAAGTGATTCTCCTTCTTCAGCCTCCCAAGTAGCTGGGATTACAGACACCTGCCACCACGCCCGGCTAATTTTTGTACTTTTAGTAGAGACAGGGTTTCACCATATTGGCCAGGCTGGTCTCGAACTTCTGACCTCGTGTCCCGCCCACCTTGGCCTCCCAAAGTGCTGGGGTTACAGGCGTGAGCCACCACACCCGGCCTGTAACATAAAACTGACCATTGTAAACCATTTTTAAGTGTACAATCCAGTGCATTAACTACCTTCACAACATTATACAACTATCATTACTATTTCTAAAACTTTTTCATTCCCCAACAACAACTCTGTACCCGGTAAGCCATCAATTGCTTGTCTCCATGTCCCCCCACACCAGGCTAAATCCTTCCACTCTTCCACTATCTGGCCCCAGGTAATCTTTCCATTATCTGGTCTCAGAAAATATTTTCCTGACATAACGTAAGCCCTGCATACACTCTCCTTGCGTCTTCTACCTTTCTTTGTAGCATTATGCAACTGTAAGGAAATGACCATTTGTTTCAGGTCAGTCTTCCTGTCTCTCTGCTGCCTGTCAGCCCAGGAGGGAAAGCGTGAGTGTTCACTGCTAAATTGGTGCATGTGGCAAACACCTGATACGTATTTGTGTACTGAGTGAAGAAGTGGTATGTACAAATGATGTTTTCCCCCTTCCTGTGGGGATGACAATTTGTTTAAATAATTCTGTATAATTTAGGAAGCTTTTGTTCCCTTTGCTAAGCCTTCAAGATCTGCCCAAGACTTTGAAAGTGTGATTATAGATTCTTCTTCCATAGGAGGGAATGTCACATCACCTCCCTGAGAAGAACGTTCCAGGAAGCGGGGCTTTTAGTGAGTCACGGTGTATTAATAGCACCATCAAAATCTGAACAAAGATGCCATTATGTTAGCGCAGAACAAGTGAGCTGAACACGCTGTCTGCCAAGTGTATGTTTTTGCTTGGAACATCTATCATCTTATGAAAGCGTTTTAGGCCTCAACACTTGATCAGTGAAAGTTCTAGAACTTGAAATGCAGTCCAAAAAGAAGCACTCTTGTTTTTCTAATGCCAGGTTAAAATTCAAAAAACAGGCTGGGCGCGGTGGCTCACACCTGTAATCCCAGCACTCTGGGAGATCGAGGCAGGCGGATCACGAGATCAGGAGATTGAGACCATCCTGGCTAACACGGTGAAACCCCATCTCTACTAAAAATACAAAAAATTGGCCAGGCGTGGTGGTGGGGCCTATAGTCCCAGCTACTTGGGAGGCTGAGGCAGGAGAATGGTGTGAAGCCGGGAGGTGGAGCTTGCAGTGAGCCGAGATTGCGTCACTGCACTCCAGCCTGGGCGACAGAGCGAGACTCCGTCTCAAAAAAAAAAAAAAAAAATTCAAAAAACAAAAAACAGGCCGGGCGCAGTGGTTCACACCTGTAATTTCAGCATTTTGGGAGGCTGAGGTGGGTGGATCATTTGAGGTTAGGAGTTTGAGACCAGCCTGAGCAATGTGGTAAAACCCCATCTCTACTAAAAAATAAAAATAACAGAAAACACATTAGAATGAAAATCAATAAAACATTTAAAATTTGAATCCCATTTGTGGTGGATATAGAAAAGTATGCTATTTTGTACTCCACCCCCTGCTTATTTTTTGTGGTTTTTTTGAGACAGGGCCTCATTATGTTGCCCAGGCTGGACTCAAACTCGTGGCTCAAGCAGTCCTCCCACCTCAGTCTCCTGAGTAGCTGGGATTCCAGGTGTGCACCACCACACCTGGCAACACTCTCCTTTTTTTTTTTTTTTTAAGATGGAGTCTCTCTCTGTCACTAGGCTGGAGTGCAGTGGTGTGATCTCACCTTACTGCAATCTTCACCTCCCAGGTTCAAGAGATTCTCCTGCCTCAGCCTCCCAAGTAGCTGGGACTACAGGTGTGCGCCACCACGCCTAGCTAATTTTTGTATTTTTAGTAGAAGTTTTAGAGGTTTCACCATGTTGGCCAGGATGGTCTCCATCTCTTGACCTCATGATCCGCCTGCCTTGGCCTCCCAAAGTGGTGGGATTACAGGTGTGAGCCACCGCTCCTGGCCAAACACTTTTCCTTTTAACAAAACCAATTGGTACCATCTCTAAGCAGTTCCTGAATCCTGTGGCTTCTGCTGTCTCAATCTCCTTCCTTAGCCTGGAAGGTCAACACACGTAAGAAAAGATGCCCAACCGCACTGCACGTCATGAAAGGGAAAGTGAGCGTAAAAAGATGCATTTTACACCCATCAGGAATGGCAGAAATTAAAGGAGGACAGTACCAAATGTTGGCTATGGTCTGAAAATGGGGTCTCTCATGTGACTCGATGGGGGTACAGATCAATACAGTTAATCTAGAGGGCAATTTGGCACATCTAATGGAGGGGAAGAACTTACCCTGAGTACTTCCTGGTATGTGCTGGAGAAAGTCTTTCCACTTGCACCAGGAGAAAGGTACAAGAATGTTCTCCACAACCCCGTAGTAGGGGAATTTGAAAATACCTAAATGTCTCAAAACAGGAGACTATCTTGGTAATTTGGGTTAATAGGAAATACAGGGGATAAAGGGACGTACTAAATGACACTCTGAGGAAGCAGGTGGACAAATCCAGATGTGTGGGATATTTGGCTTGGTCTCTTCCACAAATAAGTGCCATTTAAACAACTCTTGTTGCCGGGCGTGGTGGCCCATGCCTGTAATCCCAGCATTTTGGGAGGCCAAGGCAGGCGAATCACTTGAGGTTGGGAGTTCGAGACCAACCTGGCCAACCTGGTGAAACCCTGTCTCTACTAAAAATACAAAATTAGCCGGGTGTGGTGGCAGGCGCCTGTAATCCCAGCTACTCGGGAGGCTGAGGCAGGAAAATCGCTTGAACCCGGGAGATAGAGGTTGCAGTGAGCAGACATCGTGCCACTGCACTCCAGCCTGGGCAGCAGAGCAACACTCTGTCTAAAAAAAAAAAAAGTACACAAAAGCAGATAGAAAAGCATGAAACCTCAGTGGCCATCACCATCCCCAACAACCAGCGAACTGGCCATGGCCATTCCCACCCATCCACACTCAATGCAACCTTCTCCTTTCTCCAAGTCATTCTGGGGCATTCTGAGATTTCATTGTATCATTTTACCCATAAGTATTTCATCTTTTCCTACTACATCTCTGCACTCAAACATATTCAAGGCACTTGGTACTATAATTAAATGTACAATTAAATGAGTGAATAAGAACAAGTCAAGATGTTCATTTTTGTCATTTCTATTTAACACTGTACTGGAGGTTCTAACCACGGGCAATTAGTCATGAAAAAGAAAAGACATCCTGATATCCTGATTGTACAGGAAAATGTAAAAAGTATCTGTATTTGTAAATGACATGATCTTGTATATAAAAATATCCTAAGGATTACAAACACACAAATCTATAGAACTAATGAGTTCAGCAAGATTTTAGGATACAAGATTGGCTGAACATGATGACTCACACCTGTAATCCCAGCACTTTGGGAGGCCAAGGTGGGAGGATCACTTGAGCCCAGGAGTTCAAGAGCAGCCTGGGTAACATAGTGAGACCCCTGTCTCTACTTAAAAAAAAAAAAAAAAAAAAAAAATACAAGGTTAATATATAAATATCAATTGTATTTTTATACATTAACAATGAGTGATCTGAAAATAAAGAAACATTTTTATTTGCAACAGCACCAAAAAGAATAAAAGACTTAAAAATAAAATTAGGTCAGGCTTGGTTGCTCATGCCTGTAATTCCAGCACTTTGGGAGGCCAAGGTGGGAGGATTGCTTGAGCTTAGGAGGTCAAGGCTGCAGTGAGCTAGGATCACTCACTGTCCAGCCTGGGTGACACAGTGAGTCTCAAAAAAAAAAGTAATAATAATAATAAATAAATAAAATTAACAAAAGGAATGCAAGACTTTTTATACTGTGTATTGAAAACTACAAAACATTGTTGAAATTAAAGACAACCTAAAATGGAAAGACATACCATGTTCATGGATTGGAAGGCTTGATGTTGTGGAGACAAGCAATACTACCCAAACTGATCCATAGATTCAACCCAATCCCTATTACAATTTCCCAGCACTTTGGGAGGCCGAGGCGGGCAGATCACGAGGTCATGAGATCAAGGCCATCCTGGCTAACATGGTGAAACCCCGTCTCTATTAAAAATACAAAAAATTAGCCGGGTGTGGTGGTGGGCTCCTGTAGTCCCAGCTACTTGGGAGGCTGAGGCAGGAGAATGGTGTGAACCCGGGAGGGAGACCTTGCAGTGAGCTGAGATAGCGCCACTGCACTCCAGCCTGGGTGACAGAGCAAGACTCCGTCTCAAAAAAAAAAAAAAAAAAAAAATTCAGCTGGCATTTTTGTGCAGAAATTGACAAGCTGGTTATAAAGTTTATATGAAAATGTAGGCCAGGCGTGGTGGCTCATGCCTGTAATCACAGCACTTTGGCAGGCCAAGGCAGGTGGATCATGAGGTCAGGAGTTTGAGACCAGCCTGGCCAAGATGGTGAAACCCTGTCTCTACTAAAAAATATGAAAATTAGATGGGCACAGTGGCGGGCACCTGTAATCCCAGCTACTCGGGAGCCTGAGTCAGGGGAATCGCTCAAACCCAGGAGGTGGAGGTTGCAGTGAGCCGAGATCGCACCACTGCACTCTAGCCTGGGCGACAGAGTAAAACTCTGTCTCAAAAAAAAAAAAAAAAAAAGAAAAGAAAATGTAAGGAACCCAGAAAAGCCAGTCTTGAAAAAGGACAAAGTAGTAAGACTCACACTTCCTGACTTGAAACATTACTAAGAAAAAAAAGTGAGGCCGGGCGTGGTGGCTCACGCCTGTAATCCTAGCACTTTGAGAGGCTGAGGCAGGCAGATCCCGAGGTCAGGAGTTCGAGACCAGCCTGGCCAACATAGTGAAACCTTGTCTCTACTAAAAATAAAAAAAAAAAATAGCTGGGCGTGGTGGCGGGCTCCTGTAATCCCAGCTACTCGGGGCTGAGGCAGGAGAATCACTTGAACCTGGGAGGTGGAGCTTGCAGTGAGCCATTGCACTCCAGCCCGGACAACAGTGCAAGACTCTGTCTCAAAAACAAAAAAAAGATAAGAAAAAAAAAAACTGAGCAGCTAACATGACTTGTGGCAGATTCAGTTCACCAATTCCTTTTATTATTCATTCAAAAATGTTTTTGAAGGTTACTGTGCCAGACACTGTGCTAGGGGCTTAGGAGCTTAGGGTTCAGAATGTCTAGGCTCAGAAGATGACATTATAGTAAGCATCGTAGAATTCAACCAACATGGCTGAGCACAGTAGCTCATGCCTGTAATCCTAGCACTTTGGGAGGCCAAGGCAGGTGGCTCATTTGAACTCAGAAGTTTGAGACCACCCTGAGCAAATGGTGAAATCCCTTCTCTACTAAAATACAAAAAATTAGCCAGGTGTGGTGGCGCACGCATGTAGTAGTCTCAGCTACTTGGGAGGCTGAGGGAGGAGAATTGCTTAAACCTGGGAGGTGGAGGTTGCAGTGAGCCGAGATAGCTCCATTGCACTCCAGCCTGGGTGACAGAGTGAGACTCTGCCTCAAAAAAAAAAAGAAAGAAATCAACAGACACTTTCTACACAGGCTGGTCTGGCCTGCTGTGGTAGTGCAGAGGGGTTGGCTGGATCCTAACAAAGACTTGAGAGGTCAAGGAAGGCTCCCTGGAGGAGGTGTTGAACCCAAAGGTTAAGTCAGGGCCAGGGATGAGGGTGAAGGGAGCATTTTTGGCAAAAGAAAGAGCTGTGGCTGGCTGGAAGGAAAGGTGGCTTGGTGCCTCCCAGGAATGAGAGGAGGTGGGAGTCGCTGCAGCCTTGGGGTGAAAGATTCTCAGATAGGGACTGAAAAGGGGGTTGCTGGGTGGCCGGGGCAGCGTGGGCCCTGTGGCCACGTTAAAGGATTTGGATGTCATCCCAGGGCATAGGGGAATTCCCCAAAGTTTTGTGGCATAATCACGACCTCACAGAGGCCTCTCTGGAGGTGAGTGGAGCCCAGAGCGGACAGGAGGAATCTGAGGAGCCTTGCGGGGGCCTGGGCTATGGGCAGGGCCGGCAGGGAACAGGCAGGGGGATGGAGGAGCAGTGGGGCCTGCAGGGGAGGTCCTGGGTGGGCTGGCAGGGCCCTTCCGTACTAGGTTGCCGTGGAGACAGCAACATCATACAGGCTGGACCTCAGGACCCCCGCCACCCTCAACTCCTGGGTGATCACTCTGGGAACAAAATGGGCATCCCCTGCAAGAGGTAAGTGCAGAGTGGCAGCCCTGCGCCCTCCGATGGCCCTGGAGCCTCAGCCTCAAAGACTTTATATAAGTATCACCCCCAGGGCCAAACTGATCTTGCCCGGATTCACAATGGCCCCAGCTTGAGTAACAATGCGCTCTGCTCATAGTCGGAGGCCACAGACCAATTATTTGCTACATCAGGCTGAATTCGGGGCTGCTTTTCTGGCAACAGAGGAAACTCTGGCCTAGCCCGGGTCTCGGTGCAGATGGGTGCAGACATGCTGGGTGCGAGTGTGCCCAGGTGCCCCCAGCCAGGTGTGTGGGCCGCTGGAGGGGCTGCCACCATCAAGAAGAGGCCCCCAGTGCCAAGAGAGGCCCGAGGCAGTCTGGCCCACCCGGGGAAGTGAGGACTCCTCCTCACACAGAGGATGGGGGTGTCCCCGCCCCATGGGAGTGAGGATATGACTCCTTCAAGAGTGTGCCGGGTGCCAGTGGCTCACCCTGTAATCCCAGCACTTTGGGAGGCCGAGGCGGGCAGTTCACCTGAGGTCAGGGGTTTGAGACCAGTCTGGCAACATGGTGAAACCCCGTCTCTACTAAAAATACAAAAATTAGCTGTGCATGTGTTGCACCTAAGCGAATTAGAGAAAACGCCACACTTTGAGATGAATTAAGAGTCTGTTTATTTAGCCGGCGGCCAAGAGGCCGCTAACGCTCGAAGTTCTCTCGGCCCTGAAGAAGGGGCTAGATTTTACTTTGGTTTAGAAAGGGGAGGGGGGGTCTAGTTAAAACAATTTTACAGAAGTAAAGTAGGCAAAAAAGTTAAAAGGATGGCCGGGCGCGGTGGCTCACGCTTGTAATCCCAGCACTTTGGGAGGCCGAGGCGGGCGGATCACGAGGTCAGGAGATCGAGACCACGGTGAAACCCCGTCTCTACTAAAAATACAAAAAAAAAATTAGCCGGGCGTGGTGGCGGGCGCCTGTAGTCCCAGCTACTTGAAGAGGCTGAGGGAGGAGAATGGCGTGAACCCGGGAGGCGGAGCTTGCAGTGAGCCAAGATCGCGCCACTGCACTCCAGCCTGGGCGACAGAGCGAGACTCCGTCTCAAAAAAAAAAAAGGATAAATGGTTACAGGAAAGTAAACAGTTCCAGGTGCAGGGGCTTTAAGACTATTACAAGGTGATAGACGTGGGGCTTTGGGCGTTACTAATCGGACGAATTCCTGGGAACTGCGGGTATAGCTTGCAGTTAATTATCAGTTAATTGCATTCTTGGACGTGCTGGGAGTCAGCTTGCACAAGTTAAGTCCTTGAGGAAGGGGCTGCCAGTGAAAGAGCCAAGATGGAGTCTGTCTGGCTCTCTTAGCGAAGGGAGAGTCAATTCAGGTGGAAACAAGGCGAGGTGATTAAAAGAAAGGGAGAGTCTAAGAACAGGGTTAGTAAAAACCAGGTTGGGCATTACACGTGGTGGCAGGTGCCTGGAATCCCAGCTACTCGGGAGGCTGAGGTGAGATAATCACTTAAACCCAGGGGGGGAGGTTGCAGTGAGCGGAGATCGCGCCACCACACTCCAGCCTGGGCAACAAGAGCGAAACTCCATCTCAAAAAAAAAAAAAAAAATTAGCTGGGCAAGGTGGCATGCAACTGTAATCCCAGCTACTTGGGAGGCTGAGGCAGGAGAATCGTTTGAATCTGGGAGGCAGAGGTTGCAGTGAGCCAAGATAATACCACTGCACTTTAGCCTGGGCAATGGAGTGAGACTGTCTCAAAAAAAAAAAAAAAAAAAAATAGAAGTGTGTGTGTTCATCCTGGGAAAACGGGCCTCTACGGCACTCTAGGGCTTCCTGCTTTCCCTGGTGCCTGATCCAGGAAAGGTGCTCAGATACTGAAAGCCTAAACCAGATCACCGTTGCAGGTGGGTGGAGGAGTAAAGATGCAGCACCCTGGGAACTGAGAGCATTTCAGTATTGCCTGGGAATGAAGGGGTCTGAGTCTCAGCTCACGCTAAGGCTCTTAGGAACCACGCTGGGGAGAAGGAGCCTGAGAAATCTTTCACAACACATTTCAAGGAAAGGATGTCTGGTTTTGAACTATTGGTGAATTTTTTTTTAATTTTATTATTATTATACTTTAAGTTTTAGGGTACATGTGCACAACGTGCAGGTTTGTTACATATGTATACATGTGCCATGTTGGTGTGCTGCACCCATTAACTCGTCATTTAGCATTAGGTATCTCTCCTAATGCTATCCCTCCCCCCTCCCCCACCCCAAGTCTTGGCTGGGACTTGAACAATGAGAACACATAGACACAGGAAGGGGAACATCACACACCGGTGAATTGTTAAATATTGTTAAGTGGGAACTTCTGAATCACGTTTTTCCTTTAAGGCAGAAATGCGGCATTAAGTTAAGCCCTGGTCTGAACCTGAGGACAGCCTCGAGGTCAAGGCAGAGGTCATCTGTTCTGAATCCTGACGCACCCACCATTCCTGGGGTGGGGGCCTGGAAGATTGTTCTCTTTGCTCTTTGACGGTGTGGAGGGTGACGACAGGTCTGGAGAGTACATTTACTAGCCCCTGTTTGTGGAAAGACCATTCTGGACCCCAGTCTCCCCCGCTCTTCTCTCCGGAGCTTGCTCCCCAGACTACACTCCGCCTTCTGGACCCCAGGTAGGAGCTCTTGGAGGCGTTTGTGGCCTCGCAGCCGCCTGGCCGTACCAGCCGCCGCTCCCCCAGGCGTGGCTGCAGGGGCGGGGTGACAGGGCTGGTGGCTTCGGGAATCCGGTCAGTCCAGTCTCAGGGAGGGAGGCCGCCAGCGTGCCTGAGGCTTTGGGCTGCCTGGGGAAAGCCCTGGCCTGTCATCTTTGTCCTCTTACTGCCTGGTTGACAACCATTTAATTATTATTATTATTTTTAATGTTTTGCTATTATCCAGCATTTTACTAATGCATCAGACAATTGAATTTACAAACTAAAATGTTAAAGGCGTTCATGAGGAAACCTGTACTGATCCTTTGCCATCTGGCAATGGTACGTGCAATCAGCAAAAGACGCCAGAAGACGCCTGGTGACAAATGCGCCCTCTGGTGTTCTATTTGTGTTTTGCTGTTGGGTTTTTCATACTTCTTAGTCGTCACAGCTTGTGAAGTTGGGAGCCGGCGTGGACGCGGGGGCGGGGCCAGGAGGGGTGCGGGGCGGGGCCAAATCGGCCAGGGGTGGGGCCCACACTAACAAGGGGCGGAACCGAGGGCTGGTCAGAGTTGCTTTGCTACTCCCTAACATTTCCATTCTATTTTATTTATTTATTTTTATTTTTATTTTATTTTTTTGAGAAGGAGTTTTGCTCTGTCGCTCAGGCTGGAGTGCAGTGGCGTGATACCAGCTCACTGCAACCTCTGCCTCCCAGGTTCAAGCGATTCTCCTGCCTCAGCCTCCCAAGTAGCTGGAATCACAGGCGTGCACCACCACGACCGGCTAATTTTTTTTTTTTCTGTATTTTTAGTAGAGACGAGGTTTCACCGTGTTGGCCAGGCTGGTCTCAAACTCCTGACCTCAGGTGATCTGCCCCCCTCAGCCTCCCAAAGTGCTGGGATTACAGGCGTGAGCTACCAACTCAGCATAATGTTTCCACTTTAAAATGTCAGTTTTGCCGGGGCAGTCGTGCCTATCTGTAGTCCCAGCTACTTAGGAGGCTGAGGTGAGCAGATCCCTTGAGCCCAGGGTTTCAAGGCCAACCTGGGCAATATAGTGAGATGCCTCCATCTCTTTTAAGTAAATAAGAAAAAAAAGGCCTGCACAATGGCTCACGCCTGTAATCCCAGCACTTTGGGAGGCTGGGGGGGGGGGGGGCGGATCATCTGAGGTCAGGAGTTCGAGACCAGCCTGGCCCACATGGTGAAACCCTATCTCTACTAAAAATACAAAAATTAGCTGTCATGGTGGTGGACACCTGTGATCTCAGCTACTTGGGATGCTGAGGCAGGAGAATTGCTGGAACCCGGGTGGCAGAGGTTGCAGTGAGCTGAGATTGGGCCACTGCACTCCAGCCTGGGCTACAGAGCGTGACTCCGTCTCAAAAACAAACAAACAAAAAACCAAACTGCCTTCTAAAACTAAGCTATGAAGTTGAAGGATGATACCTTTGGAAAAATGAGACCATAGTTGCATTCAAATTACCCGCCACCTCTTTTATCTGTTTTCCCTACAAATTGGAGTATTTCTACGTTTTGGAAATGTCACTTTGAAATGACTGAAGTTGCAGTGACCCAAATTGAATACTAGATGATTTTTTGTCTAGCCTGGTCTTTTGCCTATCGTGGGTCCTTAAATGTTTGACTAAAGATGCCTCCAGTCTGGACCGATGCTTCTCCACTGAGTATTGGCATCGTGAGTTGCACTTGCTCTTCCTAACTTCAAGTGGAAGGAACAACATGTCTCTTAGATAATGTCTTTTTTTTTTTTTTTTTGAGACGGAGTTTCACTGTTGTCGCCCATGCTGGAGTGCAGTGGCACAATCTCGGCTCACCGCAACCTCTACCTCCTGGGTTCAAGCAATTTTCCTGCCTCAGCCTCCTGAGTAGCTGGGATTACAGGCGCCCGCCACCACGCCTGGCTAGTTTTGTATTTTTAGTAGAGACGGGCTTTTACCATGTTGATCAGGCTGGTCTTTTTTTTTTTTTTTTTTTCCCCTGAGACATAGTCTCGATATCTCCCAGGCTGGAGTGCAGTGGCGCGATCTTGGCTCACTGCAAGCTCCACCTCCCGGGTTCACGCCATTCTCCTGCCTCAGTCTCCTGAGTAGCTGGGACTACAGGAGCCTCCACCATGCCTGGCTAATTTTTTGTATTTTTAATAGAGACGGGGTTTCACTGTGTTAGCCAGGGTGGTCTCGATCTCCTGACCTCGTGATCTGCCCGCCTTGGCCTCCCAAAGTGCTGGAATGGTCAGGCTGGTTTTGAACACCCGACCTCAGGTGACCCACCCGGCTCGGCCTCCCAAAGTGCTGGGATTACAGGTGTGAGCCACCGCGCCCAGTCTAAATAATGTCATTTTTCTCACAGCACCCACTTCATTTTTTTTTTTTTTTTTTTTGAGAGAAGTCTCGCTCTTATCCCCCAGGCTTGAGTGTAATGGCTTGACCTTGGTTCCCTGCAACCTCTGCCTCCCGGGTTCAAACGATTCTCCTGCCTCTGCCTCCCAAGGAGCTGGGATTAAGGTGCCTGACACCACGCCCGGCTGATTTTTGTATTTTTAGTAGAGATGGGGTTTCATCATGTTGGCCAGGCTGGTTTCGAACTCCTGACTTCACATGATCCACCCGCCTCGGCCTTCCAAAGTGCTGGGATTAAGGCGTGAGCCACTGCGCCCAGCCCCATTTGTTCTTAGACCTCACAGAGTGTAGGAGTTTCCTATAGCTGCCAACAAATTACCACAAACTGGTGGCTTCAAACAACAGAAAATGACTTTTTTTTTTGAGGTGGGGGGTCTCACTATGTTGCCCAGGTTGGTCTCAAACTCTGGGTTTAAGGGATTCTTCTGCCTCAGCCTGCCGAGTAGCTGGGATTACAGGTACGCACCACTGCACCCAGAAATCTATTTTTTTTTTTTTTTGAGACAAAGTTTTTGCTCTTGTTGCCCAGGCTGGAGCACAATGGCATGATCTTGGCTCACTGCAACCTCTGCCTCCCGGGTTCAAGCAATTCTCCTGCCTCAGCCTCCCAAGTAGCTGGGACTACAGGCGACTGCCACCACATCTGGCTAATTTTTATATATTTAGTAGAGATGGGGTTTCACCATGTGGACCAGGCTGGTCTTGAACTTCTGACCTCAGGTGATCCACCTGCCTCGGGCCCCCAAAGTACTGGGATTACAGGCGTGAGCCACCTCGCCCGGCCAGAAATCTATTCTTTCACAGTCCTGGAAATGGCCCTCTAGGGCTTCCTGCTTTCCCTGGTGGTCGTGGAGGTCAGAATTCTGACAGGGCGCTTTCCTCTGCAGGCTCGGAAGGAGGGTCTGCTGCAGGACCCACTTCCGGCTTCCGGAGGCTCCTGGCAGCCCGGAGCACTCCTTGGCTGGGGGATGCCTCTCCCCTGTCTCTGCTTCCGTGTGTGTGTTTGAAATCTCCTTCTGCCTTTCTCTTATAAGGACACCTGTCATTGGATTTAGGGTCTGTCCTAAATCCAGGATGATCTCGAGATCCTTAACTTAATAATTTCTGCAAAGATTCCATTTCCAAATAAGGTCACATTCACAGTTCCAGGAGTTTCGACATGGATACGTATTTTGGGGGGGTCACCGTTCAACCCACTCCACAGGGCCCCCTGAAAGCATTTTAAACAAGACCCTCCCTTCAAAGAGGAAGACGCTGGGCTGGCACGGTGGCTCACGCCTTTAGCCCCAGCACACTGGGAGCAATGTGGGAGGAGTTTGAGACCAGCCTGGGCAACACAGCAAGACCCTGTCTCAAAAAAAAAAAAAAAAATGGCCGGGCACTGTGGCTCACACCTGTAATCGCAGCACTTTGGGAGGCCGAGGTGGGCGGATCACTTGTGGTCAGGAGTTCGAGACCAGCCTGACCAATGTGGAGAAACCCGTCTACACTAAAAATACAAAATTAACAACAACAACAACAACAAACCCAAAACAAAATTAGCTGGGCGTGGTGGCGCATGCCTGTAATCCCAGCTACTCGGGAGGCTGAGGCAGGAGAATCGCTTGAATCTGGGAGGTGGAGGTTGCAGTGAGCTGAGATCGCACCATTGCACTCCAGCCTGAGCAACAAGAGCAAAACTCCATCTCAAAAAAAAAAAGACACTGCGTGTGGCATGCAGACTTCCACTGCCCTGGGTGACAGGTGATGCTCTTATTTAAAATGCAGTTTTCCAGTAGCTGGGTGTCCTCTGAGCCTTGTGATTCCCATGGGCGGTGATTTGTGTGGGAGTGGGAAGTTGGATGTTGAAGTGAAATGTTTACCTCGGGGTAGCCAATGAAATGAAAAGCCTCTTCACCTGTCACAGCGGGGACTCCTCACCATTTTGTCCAGATTTACCGATGGGAAAACAGGCTGGGAGAAGCCACTTTAGATGTCTGAAGTCACACAGCTGGGTTGGTGGCAGATCCGTTTTTTGGAGTCATGTCACTGCCCAGTGGGTTCTACCCACCGGCTGCACAGACAAAATCAATCCACTTTAGTGCATGGCATTGAACTAAAGAAAGAGTTCAGGAGGCTGGACATGGTGGCTTGCGCCTGTAATCCCAGCACTTTGGGAGTCGAGGCAGGCGGATCACCTGAGGTCAGGAGTTCGAGACCAGCATGGCCAACATGGTGAAATACCTTCTCTACTAAGAATACAAAAATTACCTGGGCGTGGTGGCACACATCTGTAATCCCAGCCACTTGGGAGGCTGAGGCAGGAGAATCGCTTGAACCCTGGAGGTGGAGGTTACAGTGAGCCGAGATCACTCCACTGCACTCCAGCCTGGGAAACAAGAGCAAGACTCTGTCTCAAAAAAAAAAAAAAAAAGTTAAATTGACATGAGGCTGGCCACGCCACAAAGGAGACGGAGTTATTACTCAAATCAATCTCACTAAAGGCTTGGAGGTTACACGTTTTTCAAAGAAAGTATGGTGGGCTGGGGGCTAGTGTATGGGTGCTGCTGCCTGGTTGGGGATGAATTGTAGGGGTGCGGAAAATGGGCCTCATGCACTGAGTCGGTTCCTGGGCGGGGACCACAGGACTGGTTGAGTCCTGATCTGGCTGGGGCCATCCTTTGACCAGAAATGCAAAATCCTAAAGAAATCCCAAAAGGACAATCTTAGCTTAATTGCAAGAATGATTGTGGAAGTTGCAATTCTCGTGACCTCCAGAACAACGGCTGGTAATCGTTTTAACTAAGTCGACCGTTAGCAGAAATCAGGGCCCTCTCATCCTCCTAACCTGGTGGCCTTTCATTAGTTTTACAAGTGCAGTTTAGTTTGGGGAAGGACTATTACCATTCAAACTCCAAACTAGATTTCTCCCAAAGTTAGTTTGAACGACTCCCAGGAATGAGTGAAGAGGCCAGGCTGTGAGGCTAGAAGCAAGATGGGGTCGGCCACATCAGATTTCCCTCGCTGCTATCATTTTGCAAAGGCGGTTTCACCCAGGGAGTCTGGTTCTAGACCCATCAGCTCTTCAGCCTCCAGTGGAAGCTTTGTGGCTTCCAGCTCAGGAGTCTTCGTGGATGGTGGGAGGCAGGTTTGCCCTAAGCGGTTCCCAGCTTGACTTTTCCCTTTAGCTTAGTGATTTGGGGGCACTCAAGGAACGCTGCAGACAGAGGGGCACGTTTTGTGGGAAAGGCATTTGGTTTGGGTGTTAGGTGAGTGGTCTCATCCAGCAAATGCCTGCTGAGCACCGCTGCCTGCTCAGAGCCAGGGCTTTGGCTTCCGGGACACAGCTGTAGACAAAGCAGCCGAGCCCCAGGCCCTGGAGCACAGGTCCTTTTGGGAGGGAGTGACTCTGATCCTAACCGTGATAGAGGAGGAAGATGTGAGCACGTTAGAGTGCAAGGACCAAAGAGAAAAATGCAGCGTGTGTGCGCGCGTGTGTGCATGTGTGCAGCGTGTGTGTGCATGTGTGCGTGTGTGCACGTGTGTGCAACTGCAGCGTGTGTGCGTGTGTGCACGTGTGTGCAACTGCAGCGTGTGTGTGCGTGTGTGTGCATCTGTGCAGCATGTGTGTGCAACTGCAGTGTGTGTGCGCGCGTGTGCGCACCTATACGTGTGTGAGGTGTGTTGAAATATGAGAAGGGGACTCCAGGAAGGCCTCAGGGAAGGGTGACCCTATGACCCTAGAGTAAAGACTGGATGGAAGGACGGGATGGCCAGGTGCAGGGGTGGGGGTGGGCTGAGCTGCAGCGGGAGTTGGGGGTGCGGTGCGGGTTCAGTCTCTCTGGCGTGCTGCGTGGTGGGGTTTAGCAACATGTGAAAAAAAAATCTCGGGGCCCCCAAATCACCAAGCTGAAGGGAAAAGTCAAACTGGGAACTGCTTAGGGCAAACCTGCCTCCCATTCTATTCAAAGTCATCCCTCTGCTCACTGAGATAAATGCATATCTGATCTCCTCTTTGGAAAGGCTCATCAGAAACTCGAATGCAACCATTTGTCTCTTACCTACCTGTGACCTGGAAGCCCCCTCCCTGCTTCGAGGCTTTTCCAGACGGAACCAATGTCCATCTTACGTATGTCGATGGATGTCTCATGTCTCCCTAAAACATATAAAACCAAACTGGGCTCTGAGCACCTTGGGTGCGTGTTGTCAGTGTAGCAGGACAAGCCGCAGACAAAACCCCTCAGACGCCGAGTTGTAGAAGGAAGGGCTTTATTCAGCTGGGAGCATCCGCAAGCTACCATCTTAAAATCCGAGCTCCCCAAGTGCGCAGTTTCTGTCCCTTTTAAGGGCTCACAGCACTAAAGATTTCACCTGAATGGGTCGTGATTGATTGAGCAATCTAGGGGATATGTGACAGGGGTTTCACGCACTGGTAGTCAGAGTGAAACAGAACAGAGCAGGGAGTCTCACATTGTTCTTCCATATGATGCCTGAAATCTATGGGTAACATCGGGTTCTAAGTCATGAGCTGATTTTTAACTACTAGGTTTAGGCCAGGCAGGCCCAGGCCTGGTTTTGGGCCTGGCGCCGGGCTGCCTGTCTTTGATTTCACTTCCTTGTTTTTTTCTTAAAACAGGTACTGAGTATAAAACAATATGAGAGGGTCTCTCTCCCCTTCAGTCAGGACCTCCTGAGGCTGTGTCATGGGTGCGCGTCCTCAACCTTGACAAAATAAATTTCTAAATTAACTGAGACCTGTCTCAGATTTTCGGAGTTCACAAGCATTGCTCTGGTCTGAGAGTGGACGCTGGGCTGGGGGCCAGAGCGGGGAGCTAGGGCAGAGATTGAATGGAATCGTGGGGCCCAGGGCCAGGCAGGGAAGTGGGGAGATGTGGCTGAATTCTGGACATGTTTCGAGGTTAGAGTCAGCGTTTGCTAATCAGCTGCCTGTGGGGTTTGGAAGGAGGAGGAGCCAGGGCCTTGGGAAGCATTTCTTTTTTTCTTTTTTCTTTTTTTTTTTTTTTTTTTTGAGACGGAGTCTCGCTCTGTCCCCCAGGCTGGAGTGCAGTGGCACGATCTCAGCTCACTGCAAGCTCCGCCTCCCGGGTTCACGCCATTCTCCTGCCTCAGCCTCTCCGAGTAGCTGGGACTACAGGCGCCCGCCACCGCGCCCGGCTAATTTTTTGTATTTTTAGTAGAAACGGGGTTTCACCGTGTTAGTCAAGATGGTCTCGATCTCCTGACCTCGTGATCCGCCCGTCTCGGCCTCCCAAAGTGCTGGGATTACAGGCGTGAGCCACCGCGCCCGGCTGGGAAGCATTTCAGCCTGAGCAACCAGACACCCGGAGGTGCCGTGGAGCAGGGACAACCTCGGGGTTTTACCTTGGACAGGTGGAAGAACCCACCTGGGGCTGTGCAGAGCGGGAAACCAGGGCGGTGAGTGGAGCTGGGCAGAGTGGGAAACCAGGGCGTGCGTGGAGCCTTGGCCAGGTCGAGGAGGGTGCTGAACAGATGTCCAGAGGGCAGTGGGGACATGGGGGTGGAGGTTCATTGGAGGTGGAGGTTTGGTGGCTGTTGGCGCAGAGGCGGTGACTCCAACAGAAGAGCATGGGGTCATATTCTCCCAGCTTCAGAGATTGTCAAGGACCAGCAGATCCTGTTTCATCGCCCCACCTGCTCCCCGCGTGTCTCCCTCAAAGAAGAGGCCTTTTTGACACAGCCACGCACCCTTGGTCTAGGTGTTCCCAGCCTTGTCGGCTCTGTCGGGTGGGGTGCTGCTGCAGGAGGAGCAGAGTGATGGTCATGAAGTGCACGCTGGATCTGTCACTTAGGTGACTTGTCACCTGAGTCCAGAAGACAGCTGGGATTCTGAGGTCAGAAAGCTGACTTCCAGGGGTGGAAGAGAGAGGGTGGAAGTGAAGAGGAGGGGGCTTCTCCTCCAGGGTCCTCGCCAAGGCCCACTTTGACCTGGGCTAGGAAAGAAAAGTCCAGAACGAGTGGCCAGGAGGAACTGTAGATGTTTGTGTGTAACAAGGCGACTTCAGTAATAATAAGGTTGGGCTGGGTGCGGTGGCTCAGGCCCGTAATCCTAGCACTTTGGGAGACCAAGGTGGGTGGATCACTTGAGCCCAGGAGACCAGCCTGGGCAACATGGCAAAACCCTGTCTCTACAAAGAAATACAAGAGGGCCAGGCGTGGTGGCTCATACCTGTAATCCCAGCACTTTGGGAGGCCAAGGTGGGCAGATCACCTGAGGTCAGGAGTTCGAGACCAGCCTGGGAAGGATGGCGAAACTCTGTCTCTACTAAAAATAGAAAAATTAGTCGGGCATGGTGGTGGGCACCTGAAGTTCCAGCTGCTTGGGAGGCTGAGGTAGGAGAATCATTTGAACTTGGGAGGCGGAGGTTGCAGTGAGCCGAGATCGCACCATTGCACTCCAGCCTGGGCAACAAAGCAAGACTCCGTCTCAAAAAAAAAAAAAAAAAGTTCTGCAAAGGCCCTGTTGGCGATGGTGTTGTAACTGGTGTTTGGGTGGCCCTGGGGGTTGGGGGTGGGCTGCGCCACCTGCCCCTGCTTCTCAGGTGCATTGCTTTGAGAACAGGTAAGGGGCACCTTTGAAAACAAGGTTCGGTCTTTTTTTTTTTTTTTTTTTTTTCTTTTTTTTTTTTTGAGACGGAGTCTCGCTCTGTCGCCCAGGCTGGAGTGTGCAGTGGCGCAATCTCAGCTCACTGCAAGCTCCGCCTCCCGGGTTCACGCCATTCTCCTGCCTCAGCCTCTCCGAGTAGCTGGGACTACAGGCGCCCGCCACCACGCCCGGCTAATTTTTTGTATTTTTAGTAGAGACAGGGTTTCACCGTGGTCTCGATCTCCTGACCTCATGATCCGCCCGCCTCGGCCTCCCAAAGTGCTGGGATTACAAGCGTGAGCCACCGCGCCCGGCCAAGGTTCGGTCTTAAGTGCCCATTTCAGCTTCTTGCCAGCCACCTTGGCGGCAGCCTTCGGTGTGAAGGTGGAGGCTCCCCAGAACGCCCTTCAGGCCCTGGATGCGGCAGAGGGAAGACTTGGGGGTGGGTCTGGCCTCAGCTTCGCTTGCCCTTCACCAGGAAAATGCTGCCTTGCCCTTTGGAAGAGGTGTTGAGAGGAAAAGACGGAGCTTGGCCCTGCCAACGGAGGGCAGGGCAGTTTGGGCCAAGCCTCCCAGGTCTGTGCCCAGCACTGCGTTGACAGCTTTCTGGGAGCAAGGCTCAGGCTGAGTCCCCAGCGGTGGTGGGCTCTCAGTTTCAGGCTGTTTTTAGGTGATATGAATATTAATCTAACGCATTTTTAAAAATTCATTTGCAGCTGGGCACAAAGCTGAGGTGGGGTGGATCACTTGAGCCCTGGAATTCAAGGCCATCCTGGGCAACATGGCGAAACTCCATCTCTACAAAAAATACAAAAATTAGCTGGGCGTGGTGGTGTGCACCTGTAGCCTGAGGAGGCTGAGGTGGGAGGATCACTTAAGCCCACGAGGTCGAGGCTGCAGTGAGGTGAGGTTGTACCACTGCACTCCAGCCTCAGTGACACAGCTAGACTGTGTCTCAAAAAAAAAAAAAAAAAAAGAGGCCGCGTGCGGTGGCTCACACCTGTAATCCCAGCACTTTGGGAGGCCGAGAGGGGCGGATCATGAGGTCAGGAGATCGAGACTATCCTGGCTAACATGGTGAAACCCTGTCTCTACTAAAAATCCAAAAAATTAGCCGGGCGTGGTGGTGTGCACCTGTAGTCCCAGCTACTTGGGAGGCTGAGGCAGGAGAATGGCATGAACCCGGGAGGTGGAGCTTGCAGTGAGCCGAGATTGCGCCACTGCACTCCAGCCTGGGCAACAGTGGGAGACTCAGTTTTTTAAAAAAAACAAAAACAAAACAAATAAAAATTCGGCCAGGTGTGGTGGCTCACACCTGTAATCCCAGCACCTTGGGAGGCTGAGTCGGGTGGATCACCTGAGTCAATAGTTCAAGACCAGCCTGACCAATATGGTGAAACCCCGTCTCTACTAAAAATACAAAAATTAGCGGGCGCCTGTAATCCCAGCTACTCAGGAGGCTGAGGCATGAGAATTGCTTGAACTCGGGAGGTGGAGGTTGCAGTGAGCCGAGATTGCGCCACTGCACTCCAGCTTGGGCGACAGAGCAAGAGTCTGTCTCGAAAAAAAAAAAAAAGAAAAATTCATTTGCAAGGCAGAGCCTGCAAAAACCAGCATCAGTGACGGGAGGAAGAGTCAGTGCATGTGAGCATGTTAGACTTGATTCCGCCTGGCAGAACTGCTCACGGACTGAGAAACACTTTTGTCCTCAGCTTTTAGATCTTTACGATGGCGATTTGGAAGACACCCCCAAGTCATTCCGACTGGAGCTGCAACGACTGTTCTCTGGGTGACACGAGCTGTAAGGTGGCTTCCTACACACTGAAGTCAGAGTCCAGAGGAAGTTCATACAGTAGATGCCCTGTCACCAAAAACTCCAATTCTTGTCATAAAAGTGTTCAGCTGGGCCCGTGTCCCTGGAAGCCAAAGATGTGGACATGTAGTCCAAGGACTTGAGGCTGGCAGAGGAGGACCAGACGCCCAGGGCTGCCGAGCCCTTCCTCACTCCCATGGAGCCTCCTGAGACTGGCAGATGTGCCAAGCAGAGCTCGAGGGGCATGGCCACCACCTAGGTTCGGGAGAGAGAAAAGGGGCCCAGAATTTCCTTCTCCAAGAGGAAGCTGGAGCTCTTCCTTGCGGAGCCTGAGAAAAGGAAGAGGGAGAAGCAGTAGGTGGCTTAATCCAAGGTGAGCAGACTCAGTCCAGGAAGGGGTCCCAGCCCAAGAGCAGCAGGGGCTCTTCTGATCAAAGCTGATGTCAATGCACATAAAAAATGTTTTTAGGGGCTGGGTATGGTGGCTCACACTTGTAATCTCAGCATTCTGGGAGGCCAAGGTGGGAGGCTCACTTGAGCTCAGGAGTTTGAGACCAGCCCGGGCAACATGGTGAAACATTGTCTCTACAAAAGATACAAAAATTAGCCGATGTGGTGGTGTGTGTCTGTGGTTCCAGCTGCTCAGAAGGCTGAGGTGGGAGGATCACTTGATCCCGGGAGGCTGAGGCTGCGGTGAGCCATGATCACGCCACTGCACACCAGCCTGGGCAACTGAGTGAGACCCCGTCTCTAAAAAGAAAAAAAATGTTTTAGGGGCTGAACTCAGTGACTCACACCTATAATCCCGGCACTTTGGGAGTCTGAGATAGGAGGAGCCCTTAATGCCAGGAGTTTGAGACCAGCCCAGGGAAAACAGCGAGATCCCATCTCTATAAAAAATACAAAAATTTGGCCAGGTGCAGTGGCTCATGCCTATAATCCCTGTACTTTGGGAGGCTGAGGCAGGAGGATCACTTGAGGCCAGGAGTTTGAGACCGGCCTGGCCAACATGATGAAGCCCTGGCTCTACTAAAAATATGGTAATTAGCTGGGCATGGTGGCACATGCCTGTAATCCCAGCTACTCAGGAGGCTGAGGCAGGAGAATCACTTGAACCTGATAGGTGGAGGTTGCAGTGAGCTGAGATCACACCACTGGCACTCCAGCCTGGGTGACAAGAGCGAAACTCCATCTCAAAAATAAAATAATAGAAGACATTGAAATGCCAGAAGCCTGTTTCCACGGGTGTAGCACACCCGTCACCTCCAGCATCGTGAATGTGAGATGCAAACAGTCAGCTGTATGGGCCACTGTCATCATCACCACTGGAAGGTCGTGTGGGAATGGACGTGCTAGGGCGGCGATGGGCAACTCCCTCATCTGGAGCAGAAAACTCCCTTGTCTGGAGCCAAGTCCTGGGGCCCTGGTCAAGAACACAGGTAGCTGGGGGCTGCCCTTTTTTTTTTTTTTTTCCAGTTCACCGCAACCTCCGTCTCCCAGGTTCAAGCAATTCTCCTGCCTCAGCCTCCCGAGTAGCTGGGATTATAGGCATGTGCCACCATGCCCGGCTAATTTTGTATTTTTAGTAGAGACGGGGTTTCTCCATGTTGAGGCTGGTCTCGAACTCCTGACCTCAGGTGATCCGCCCGCCTCGGCCTCCCAAAGTACTGGGATTACAGGCGTGAGCCACCGTGCCTGGCTTTTTTTTTTTTTTCTTTCTTGAGACAGGGTCTCGCTCTGTCTCCCAGGCTGGAATGCAGTGGTGAGATCACAGCTCACTGCAGCCTCGACCTCTTGGGCTTGGGCGATCCTCCCACCTCATCCTTCAAGTGGCTGGGACTACAGGCACGCACCACACCTGGTTTAATTTCTTGTAGAGATGGGGTCTCACTATGTTGCCAAGGCTGGTCTTTAACTCCCAGACTGACTCCCAAAGTGCTGAGATTAAAGGTGTGAACCACTGTGCCCGGGCCCCAGGGCTTTCAGAGCCACATCTGGCTGTGTCTGTGAAGGGGCCCCAAGGTCTTCCTTCATGAGTGCTGTGGCCGCTCTGGAGTTCATGGAGCGAACTCGTGATGAAAGCGAGGCGGGGAGGGGCGTGGCTGCCATGGGCTGCCCTCCCGGGGCTGCATAGAAGGCAAGGCTCTGTGCCCTGGGACAAAAGCGGAGACAGAAGAGGCAGGGCCAACTCATGCTTTAGTGTTTTATTTCCTCAAAGGAGCCACGCCACTGGCCCTCCCAAATGCCTCCTGGTATCCTTCCAATTTCCACCACTCCCAACCGTCAGATTCCATTCAGCTTCCTCCAGCCTCAAACCAACCACTTTTCACAAGCTCAGACCTTCCAAACATTTTAAAAATGAATAAATGTTAAATACCAACTTTCGCTATTACAGAAAGGGGCAGCTAGAAAAGTTTAATTCTACTCTGTGCACAAGACCGCGACGCCCCGCTCGTAGAAGCTGCGAGGGTCCTCCTTTGTAGCAATTTCGAAGTCGACGGTGAAGATAAGGTCTGCACGGGTGAAGTTCAGGTAGACAGGTAAGGTCACCTGCAGGAGAAGCAGAAGGGTTTACCGGTGGCTTAAGGGAAAAGTAAGAAACTGGAAGACTGCCTGGGACAGCTGATGGGGCCCTGGCAAGGAGAGGTTTGGACAGGTGCGAAAGGGGTTTCCTCTGTGAACCTCATTTCCCGTTCCAAGTGGAACCCAGGCACAGAAGAGGAGCCGCCTCTGCCCTTGTTACCGCAGGGGCCCTGCAGAACGCTCGGGAAAGGCAGCGCCTCCTTACCACACTGGCCTTCTTCTCGGTGTTCGTCTGCTTGACCCAGCGCAGCTGCGTCAGGGGAAGGGCGGTTGAGATGGCGTTGGACAGTGACAGCTTGTTGTTGTTGCACGTGGCCCCTTGAAGTTTCAAACCTGTGAGGCGGAAGCCAAAACCCAGGCTGAGGTGAACACAACAGCCACACAAACGCCGGTCACAGGGCGCCCAGAGGCTGACAAACACGGCGGCTCCACCCGACCACCAGCCGGTCACCTTAAGTGCATGTATCTGGGAACAATGGTCTCAGGCCACTGAGGTCACCTGCAGAGAAGAGCCAGTATTTTCTGTGAGACTCCACTTACCCGTGACTCCAAAGCTGCAAGCGTCAAGGGTGGCGCCCTGTGAGGTGGTGACGTTGACTTCCAGGCAGAGCTCCTCCAGGGACCAGCTGTTGGCCTGGGCCACGTACTGCCTGGTGGCAGTGATGTACGCCTCAGGCACGAACAGGCCACCCAGGCACACGTGGATGTTCTGTGGAAAGCAGCAGCCCCCAGGGGAAGGAGTTCAGGTCAGACCTGGGCCCTGTGTGTGTTCCCAGAGCCATTCCCACCCCAGCCCAGGACAGCTGCTGACAACCCCAGACTTGTCAGGAGCGCCTTCACCTTTAGCTCCTTGGCGCCACCAGACGCAGCCGCCAGTGAGATGTTCTGCAGCTGTTTGATCCTCTCGCTGAAGTCGGACACCCACTGGATGACAGTCATGCCGGCAGGCACCGTGTAGTGGGACCAGCTCCGAGGCAAGATCCCTGCAGCCGAGGCACACAGAGCCCAGGGCATCAGCTCTCACAACTCCCCCAGCACAGATGCTTCAGCATCCTGGCTGCCCACACGGGCACCTGGCAGCTCCACCTACTGCCTTTCCCAGGCTGTGCTTTATGCCCCTGGCGCCGCCCTCACCACATCTGCTCTAGCTCAGGCTGCTCCAGAGCGCCTCAGAACCGTGCAGTTTCTAGGGTCAAGTTAGTCCAGGTGTGTCTTTCTGGAGGACCATAATCACGTCCAAGTAAAACCACGGCTAGAAACTCATGTCACACAAGTGGCTCAATGTTCCTGGCGATTAGGGCTTTTGGGGCAAATAGGAGGATGCTGGGGGCTCCCCACAACTTTGGATGAGCCCCCCATGCCCGCCTGCCCCTGCTTTTCCACTGTCCTGGGGGACACCTATTCTTCACAGGCCGTAACCTACTATCGTCTGTCACCGTCCTGGACCACCACATTCCCCATTCACTCTCTTGGAAGACCCCTAAAAAACTGTAGAAGTTGTGTAAAGATTTTGGTCAACATTCAGTGAACCAGCACAGAAGAAAAACAAATTCTTCAGCATTTCTAAGCCCCTCCCCTCCCCCCACCCACCTCGAGGGTAAGAGCACAGAGCTGCTCTCGGAGGGAGGCCCCCGCAGGCCTGGCTGTCCGCACGTGGTGCTGCGTGGCTGGGCTGGGTCGTGGCCCCAGGCCAAGGTGCCCTGCCGGAGGCCACACCACGAGTTCGGCCTCTCACGCACCTTTCACCAGCTCGTTGATCAGCGTGCGCAAGTAGTTGGTCTGCTTCTTCTTTCCTTCGCACACCTGGACGACATCCGCAAGGTCCTGGCGAACGTCCTGAAGCAGCTTCGCGCCCATTTTCACTTCTCTCTCAAAGAACCTGAACAAAGGATCCTAAGATCGTCCAAAAGGGTGAAGAGAAGTTAGGAAGAGGCCCTTTCTCCAGCGGAAAGGCCAAACAGAAGTAACTCGGCCTCCGGGCAGAGCCCCAGGGCTTCCGACCTGTCCAGGGTCACGGACAGCTTTGGCAGAGCGAGACTTGGAACCGAGCTTGTGTGAGGCCGAGGCCCCTGCCTGAGTCGCAGCTCTCGGGCTCTCTAGGGAGGAAGGGCTGCGGCTGCTCGCTGTGGAAGCTGTCTGCCTATCTCACAATCTTCTGGAGTGTTTTCAGTCCATCTCAAAAGGGCCAACTCATCTTGCCCAATGCCTGGGCTCAGCTGGACACCTGCCCTGAGGTGACACTGGTGTGAGCACGTTCCGTCCGGCACGATGGAACCAATGGTCCACGGAACAATGGTCCATGACCATCCCCAGCACGTGGGACCTTGAGACCTGGCCGGCCCACCACCCTCCCAGCTACCTTGATATTCTCCACGGTGCGCTTGAGGTGGCTCAGCGTCTGGGGGATGAGGTGGAGCCAGTTGGACGCGGTGGTGTGCAGCGTCCGCATCCAGGCGGGGCGCCCGTCGGACGTGGAGTCTGTCCTCGTCTTCTTCTCGGTCTCTGCGTAGGCCAGGTCGTCCTCGTCCTCCAACATCTGCATCTTCAGCATCTTACTGATCATGTCCACACCTGGGCCACAGTCCCACAGTTGCAGCAGGAGGGAGGGAGGGGACGGGCAAGAAATCACAGAGGGAAAAGGGACTTGAATGTAAAGGCCACATGGTGAGTCCACACTGGGAACTGCAGCAATTTGGAAGGTGCTCAGCCGTGTGTGTGTGTGTATACTTTTTTTTTTGAGACGGAGTCTCACTCTGTCACCCAGACTGGAGTGCAGTGGCGTGACCTTGGCTCACTGCAACCTCTGCCTCCTGGGTTCAAGCGATTCTCCTGACTCAGGCTCCCAAGTAGCTGGGATCACAGGCATGCGGCACCGCGCCTGGGTAATTTTTTCTTGTATTTTTAGTGGAGACGGGGTTTCACCATGCTGGCCAGGCTGGTCTTGAACTCCTGACCTCAGGTGATCTGCTCGCCTCGGCCTCCCAAAGTGCTGGGATTACAGGCATGAGCCACCACACCTGGCCAGTCATATATGTTTTTAAAGCACAGACAATGGCCTGACCAGAAAGCTAAGGAGACAAATACAGAAGAAGAATTGTTACCAGGTCAAGTACATGACTATTAAAGCTGACCCAGCAAGACAGCCACAGTGGCTCACGCCCACAGTCCCAGCACCAGCAAGACAGACACAGGCGCTCACGCCCACAGTCCCAGCACTGTGGGAGGCTGAATTGGGAGCATCTCTAGAGCTCAGGGGTTCAAGACTAGCCTGGGCAACAGAGTAAGACCCTCATCTCTACAAAAAATTAGAAAGGCAGATGTGGTGGTGGCACCTGTGGTCCCAGCTACTTGGGAGGCTGAGGTGCGGGGATTGCTGGAGCCCAGAAAGCTGAGGCTGCAGTGAGCTCTGATTGCACCATTGCACTCCAGTCTAAGTGACAGAGCAAGACTCAGTCTCAAATTAAAACAAAAAAACGGAATTAGCAGCCTGAGTCCAAAGACTCAAGGAAGGCTCTTCAGGACCCTGGGTTTGGGTTCACTGTGAGACCTGGGCCAAGCCCCAGCCCACTTTGAGCCCGACCATGAATGAGTGCGTGCTCGAAAGGGGCTCCAGGAGGGGGTGCCACCTGCCCTCTTAACTCAGAAAACTGGTCACCACAGTGTCCCTTGGCCTGTGACTGCCACCATGTGGCTGGGATTACCCCGAGTCTTGTAGTGCCTGCAGTGTGCTCTGGCCTCCCCCAGCTCACCTGGCTTTCCCTCCAGACCCACCCAGCTCGCCTGGCTTTCCCTCCTGATTCTGTTCTGTTAACCAGCTATTAGCTTCAGCAACGCCCTTGTCTTCTTAGCTTTTCGTGACTTTTTCCCATAACAAAAAGTTGAGATTTGACCAGCTGCTGTCAACCCCACGCGTAGTGCTTGGAGGCTTTGTGAAGGCCACTTGCTGGGCCCGTCCCCATTCCTGATAAGAGTGCGTCTGGGCAGGGCCTAGGAACCTGCATTTCTTTCTTTTTTTTTTTTTTGAGACAAAGTCTTGCTCTGCCGCCCAGGCTGGAGTGCAGTGGCATGATCTCGGCTCACTGCAAGCTCCGCCTCCCGGGTTCACGCCATTCTCCTGCCCCAGCCTCCCGAGTAGCTGGGACTACAGGCGCCCGCCACCACGCCCAGCTAATTTTTTTTTGTATTTTTAGTAGAGATGGGGTTTCACCATGTTAGCCAGGATGATCTCTATCTCCTGACCTCGTGATATGCCTGCCTTGGCCTCCCAAAGTGCTGGGATTACAGGTGTGAGCCACTGTGCCCGGCTGGGAACCTGCATTTCTAAGAAGTTCTGGGGAGGCTGCTGCTGCTGGTTTGGGAGCCACACTGTGAGAGACACTGGGTTAGAGAATTTCTTAGCTCCCTTCTGGCTCACAGCACTTGAAGTCTTAAAAAAACATCTTGTAAGTGAAAAGGAAAAAAAGGCTGCTAAAAAATTCTAGGCAAGATGAATGGTTTTAAAAAATCACTTAATATCAGGTACTTTTCAACTCTTGAAGAAGAAAAAAGGAACTGATTTTCTTTTTATTTTTTGAGACAGTCTTGCTCTGTTGCCCAAGCTGGAGTGCAATGGCGTGTTCTCAGCTCACTGAAACCTCCGCCTCCCAGGTTCAAGAGATTCTCCTGCCTCAGCCTCCCGAGTAGCTGGGATTACAGGCAACCACCACCACACCTGGCTAATTTTTGTATTTTTTGTAGAGATGGGATTTCACCATGTTGGCCAGGCTGGTCTCGAACTCCTGACCTCTGGTGATCCATCCACCTCGGCCTCCCAAAGTGCTGAGATTATAGGCATGAGCCACTGCACCCGGCTTTTTTTTTTTTTTTTTTTTGAGACAGAGTATCGCTCTGTTGCTCAGGCTAGAGTAGAGTGATGCGATCTCGGCTCACTGCAGCCTCCACCTCCCGGGTTCAAATGATTCTCCTGCCTTAGCCTCCTGAGTAGCTGGGATTACAGGTGCCTGCCACCATGCCCACCTAATTTTTGTATTTTTAGTAGAGACTGGGTTTTGCCATGTTGACCAGGCTGGTCTGGAACTCCTAACCTCGAGTGATCTGCCCGCCTCGGCCTCCCAAAGTGCTGGGATTACAGGTGTGAGCCAGTGTGCCCAGCCAGTAACTCCTTTTCAATATGAGGTGAAAATCTAAATGTTATTTCTAGGCTCATTTACATAAATATCAAGCCTTTTCTCTAGAACTGAGTTGATGCTACAGAAAAGATCCCTGTTAGAGCCAGTTCCTTCCTCTGCCTCCCCTCGGAGTGGAGCTAGGAGCACCTGGAGATTGGCAGGAAGGCCGAGGCTGACAGCCACACCCAGCATAACCAGGGAGGGCCCTGGGACAGCAGAGCACACTCACCCTGCACGTGAGGACTGTCGCCACCGACCCCACGTGTGAGCAGGACCCTCGCCACCCACCCTGCGTGTGGGGAGGACCCTCGTCGCCTACCCTGTGTGGTAAGGAGGACTCTCTCGGCGTTGTTGGGCAGGCCCAGCCAGGAGGGCGTCTGGGTGTCGGGGAGCAACTCCACCCACTGCACAAACTCCTCTCGCCTAGAAAACCAGTGCATTTGGAAATGATGTCAGTGGTCACCTCTGAGTGACACCAGATGCTCTGACGTCACTACTGTCTCCATTCCAGCAGGCAGCAGCATACCTGATGCCATCTGGCATTTGAATGTCTTTATGCCCGTCGACCTTGCACGCCAGCTTAAACTCACTGTCGAAACTCCTGGTTGTGAACAGGCGCTCCAGGAAGGTGTTGAGCAGACGCTGGTCAAACTCGTTGTCCACGCGCCCACCATAAATGGACTGGGCCATTAAGGTCTTTAGTGCAGACCACGGGATCTTATCCGGTGAGATGTTCTGCCTGCCCTGGGGGAGGAAAAGCAGGGTTCGTGTGTGTGGTTGGAGGCGGGCAGGCCCGGGGCTTCCTTTCGCGGGGCACAGCTTTCCTCCTCACTCCCCACGGCCAGCTAGGCTTTGGTGGTCACGAGGGGTCAGCTTGCTCTTCCATGCTGAGCCTGGCCTCTCAGCACCACGCCCTGCGGCATCCTTCCCAGGTACACATCCACTGCCTGTCCTGGCATGGCCCACACTTGCCTTGGCCGTGTCATCCAGCCACGTGTCCACTGTATCGCAAGCTGACCGCAGGTCAGACTCTCCAAATTCATACTTCTTTGACCACCCCAGTGGTGCGTATCGTAAGCGTTCTTGGATGATCGCATGGAACCAGGCCAGCAGGAAGTACAAGCGGGCACGCTCGTTGGGAGACTGGTGAGGAAAGTGACCAAGCACAGAGTCATTAGGAAACAGCACTTGCCAAGAACAGTGCAGATGCCAGGTCAGCCAAAGCTTTACAAAGAGCTCTCCACATCGTGACGATGGCCGCAGATTCACGCGAGGACTGTTGCTAGGAGAAAAGTATGCCAACTTTTCTATTAATAGACGCGTCATCCAATGAGACCATCAGAGAATTTATTCAGCTAGTAAGAAATCTAGAGAAGACAGAGTTTCTAAGAATGTCAGAAAAGGTGGATGTGGCACAAAATAGAACAGAATTGACAGAACGAAACCCCTGCCACAATCCCCCTCCTCTCGCCCAAGAGTTTCGGTCTTCACTTGGCGCCTGGGAGGGCGCTGCTTGGTCTCAGGGGCCTGTGCTGGGGGAGAGGAGATTGCCTGCCACCTGGGGACACAACTCTGAGTTCCAGCTTCTCCGTGGGCATCTCTGCTCCTCTGGGACCTAATCACACCCCATAATCAAACATGGCTTTTATTTTTCAACCTGCTCACAGGGAAAGAATTTTATAGAGAGACAAGATCTCACTACGTTGCTCAGTTTTTTTTTTTTTTTTTTTTGAGACGGTGTCTTGCTCTTTTGCCCAGGCTGGAGTGCAGTGATGTGATGTCAGCTCACTGCCAACCTCTGCCTCCTGGGTTCAAGCGATTCTCCTGCCTCAGTCTCCCCAGTAGCTGGGATTACAGGCACCCACCACCACACCTGGCTAATTTTTTATATTTTTAGTAGAGACGGAGTTTCACCATGTTGGCCATGCTGGTCTCGAACTCCTGACCCCAAGCAGTCTGCCCACCTCGGCCTCCCAAAGTGCAGGGATTACAGGAGTGAGCCACCACACCTGGCCTGCCCAGACAGTCTTGAACTCCTGGGCTCAAGTGATCCTCCCACCTCGACCTTCCAAAGTGCTAGGATTACCAGTGTGAGCCATGGTGCCCGGCCATGGAAGGAAATTTTACCTACAGCTGAAAAGCAAAAGCAGCTGTGCAGTTCACCACATGGCACTTCTGGGGGACCCAGGGACCCACTTCTGCATTTGGTGATGGGACTGGGCTTTGGCTTCTATGGCGAAAGCATACCAGGAGGACAAGGTCCTTACCTTGCATATCCGTGAGACGGGAATGCTGCTGAACGTCCTCAGCATGTTGGCCTTCACCCCTGGTGGTGGCTCAAACACAAAGATGCGACCCGCACGGAGCAGATTCACAGGCACCTAAGGGAGAGCGCCATTCCCGTTATGGCTCGGGTGTGGATGCGGGCGCCTGTTCAATTCCACCACACACGTGCCGACAGGACAGTGCCAGGCCAGCCTGCAACGTCTCCACTCCTTCAACCACCCACCTTGGGGTTTATCTCCATGGTAAGGAAGAGTCGGAAGCAGGCATGCGGCTGTAGGGAATGCAACTTCTTCTCCAGCTGCATCAGCCACCCTGGGGCCAGATGCACATTCTTCAGCATCACCCACCTACACACACAAAGTGAGAGTCACACAGCATGCCAGGCTGCCTGCCTGAATGCCTGGGGACTAAGGCTTTCTTCAGCCAAAGCGAACAGGCCTACCTGCCCGACTTCACAGCGGTGTTTATTGCCTTATCTGCTTGGTTAAAGCCTTCTGCAGAGCCTGGCGCAGGGAAACTTAGTGTTAGCAGCGGCAGCCTCTGACATCAATGCCCACCACGAATCCTGCAGGGCTCCAGCCCATGAAGCCCATCAAGCATCCTTACCGATTGCAATTGAAGTGATCTGCGTGTTCTGCTCGGCTGCAAGGTCCTCGACATGCCCACTGGCATCGTAACCAGGCACAGAGCACATTAAGACAGGAGTGTTGGGCTTCACCTGCAAACAAAGAAGGCAGAAGTTATTGCGGTGCCAGCAAATAGTGTGCACCTGTCAAGGGAAAGGAGAGCCCTGAGTGAGGGGCCTGAGATGTTCTTTCTGGGCCCAGAGGTGTGGGCACCATGCAGCCAGTAGCTGAGAATCTGCAGCGAGTTCCTGGTCTTAGGAGGAGACTGTAGCCCGGGCTGAGAGCAGATGTCAGGGCTGCTGCCAGCTGTGGCTGGGGAGGTGGGCATGGAGTCTCTTGGGAAGCCCGGGCTGTACCAGGACATTACCTCTGTGCCCACAATGTGGGTCAGGTCGAGCGGCTGCTCCATGATGGACATGAAAGACTCCCCAAGGTTTGTTGAAACAAACATGTGGGCCATGGCCAACAGGCGATCGGGCCGGAAAGCCTGGATCAGGAGCAGGCGGTGGATGGCCTGGCCAATGGGTGCTGAAACAGGTACAGAGGGGTGGGTGCTGGGTGGAAGCATGCACTTGGAGACGTCCTCCCCTGCCTGGACTGTTCTTCCCAAAGCACCCACTCAGCAAACGCTCAGCATTTCAGGATCAGCTCAAATCTGGAAATTCAGCCACATCTCCTGTGCCTTCCGTGAGCCCTCTGGACACGCCTGTGAGAACACCTTACTACCTGGATGTATCCGTAGGACAAGGTGCCGTTTGCTGATTTTTAAATTACTACACTAATACCTGCTCACTTCCTGAGAACACCTGAAGGTACTCAGGAAGGGGGCTCCAAGCTCTGCCCTCCACAGTCTGACACTTCCTCTCAGCCTGGCTAGCCCAGGGTCTGGCCTCACACACTAAAGAATGGCTGATGGCATTCCATTCCTGTCTGCAGCATGAATATAGCCAGTTAACTCCTTACCATTGGGCAGGAGCTCCCCATCTAGTTCTCTTGTGGTCTTTAAGCATGAGATGAATAGGAATTGGAAATTTCTGATTTACTTCTAAGCCAACACCTATCTAGAAGCGATCTCCTTAAGTGGTTTCCTTAAAAAGTTTTAACACTGAAATATTTATCTTGGGAATCAGTGACCATTCATTCAGAGACAGGTCTCTGTCTGCTGCCCAGGCTGGAGTGCAGTGGCGCGATCACAGCTCACGCAACCTCGACCTCCCAGGCTCAAGTGACCTTCCTGCTTTAGCCTCCCAAGTAGATGGGACTACAGGTGTGCACCGCCACGCCTGGCTAAGGTTTTATTTTTTGTAGAGATGGGGCCTATGTTGCCCAGGCTAGTAACTTTGTGTTTTTTGAAAGCATCCCTTTAAGCAGCAAAACCCAACTTTACATTCAGGTCCAGAAAGAAAAGCACAGCGGGGCTTACTTGCAGGTGTTTCTTCACTCCAGAGGTAGGGCACGGTCTGCTCCGGGGAGCTGCTGTCCAGCCAGATGCCAAATTGCTGTGGAGACAACAGTGGAAGCACCCATGGCGCAGGGCTGGCCTCTGGGGGCAGCAACCCACGACTGATGCGAGAGTCTGACGCGAGAGCACAGACACAGCATTCTGGGTTTTATACAACATGCGATTCCTTCTATTTCCTGGGAAAAGGCCAACATTTTTCACTGGGAACATTCAAAAGAACAATCACCTCGTCTGCCTGAACCTTTGCAATCAAGTCCTTAAACGCGGGAAGGCAGCTCAGCCTCACCACCGCCTCTGCCTGCTCCATGGTCAGGCCCTGGATCCTGGGGGTGGAGCCAGCACTCAGGACAATCTCATTTCCTCTCAAGAAGTGCTGGAATTCTGCATCGTAGGTGGGCTCCCTGCAAAGGGTGCAACAGGTTAGCTAGGGTCTCTCACGTTCATGCCCACTGTCACTAAAATAACAGTTGTGATTTAAAGAAGAGAGAAAACAGGCCAGGCAGAGTGACTCTATCACTTGAGGTCAAGAGTTTGAGACCAGGCTGGGCTGCCAACATGATGAAAATCTGTCTCTACTAAAAATACAAAAAAGATTAGCTGGGCGTGGTGGCATGTGCCTGTAGTCCCAGCTACTCAGGAGACTGAGGCAGGAGAATTACTTGAACCTGGGAGGTGGAGGTTGCAGTGAGGTGAGATTACACCACTGCACTCCAGCCTGGGCAACAGAGGGAGACATCGTCTCAAAAAATAAAATAAAAGAAAAAATAAAAGCATGTATCTGATCATGAAACCCTTGTGGGCCATCAGCAATATGGCATCCTCCTGTGGGCGTGAGTGCTCTTACCCCACGGTGCCCTTCAGTTTGATTCTCGCCAGCAGCATGGCAAAGGTGATGTGGTCCTGATGCAGCATGCCTCGAGCCACTCGGTTAAATGCCACCTGGGACAAGAGCAGGAGACGATGTTGTTCCATAACAGAGGCAGCACCCTGCTTCCCCCCGCTGGGGAGCAGCTGAGGACCTCACTCTACCTGGAAGAGGTCCTTCGTTATAATGGACAGGCGCTGTGTGTGGTCGGTGACGCCCTTCAGGTTCGGGTTCTCATATAAGACGTTGTGATAAATGTCCAGGAAAAACTGGAGGGAGTACTGGTACAAGAAGTGTATCTGAAAGGAAGCAGTGGGCGGCCGTGAGCAGCTCCCCCAGCACCCCGCTGAACTTCTGCACGGCCACGGAGCTACTGTGCGGGGCCCCGGCAGCCTCTGTGCGGCCAAGGCACCCACCTGCTTGAGGGACTCCATGGTGAAGTAGATGCTGCTGCAGGCGGTGGAGAGCGGGAGGTACTGCTGGGACACGGTCTCCACCTCCTGCATGACAATGTCCGTCTCCTCGACTTTCCTGGTGACCTCCGCAGCCTCTCTCTTCAGGTTCTCCAGAGTGGTTATGATCGTGTCGTCATCCAAAATGCGCCCTTTCACCTCGTTCAGAGCTTGTAGTAGAGATTTTTCCAGCTGACGCAAACGGAGCTGAAATTCCCCTTAAATGAATAAAACATCCAGAGTTTGCAATAATCCTTCAAAAGGTATGCTCTCAGAAGGGTTTGCCACAAACGTGGAACATCCTAGTCACTTAAAAGTTCAGCCCCTTCACCTGCACCAACCATCTAAAAGCCACAGGTCCAGATCCCACCTTGAAGTTTAAGAAGATCAGATCGTTTCTCGTCCACATCAGGTCTTTCTGCTTTAAGTACTTCATTTAGACACTGGCTTTGTAAACTGCTACGCGTAACTGTGAAGTTTACAAAAGTAACCCGGGAACAGAGATCTGGTGGGAACTCGACCTGCCAAAATGGGTAACAGAACAGTCTGTCTTAATCCAGCTTCAAAACCAAATCCTGCCAGATTTCCCTGGGGAAGGGTCCCATTCCTTACAGTTGGATCCCGGGTGGACAGGAAGATGACAAACGATGGCGACAGGTCTATGTCCTGGTCCCCGAGGGTGATCAGCACTCTCCCCCCTGTTCGCCGCACTTCACGGTTCAGCACCGGGTTCAAGACTGGATCGTAGCTTTCCACATCCTGCATTCCACACAGGTGGAACTTGATGGTCAGGGCTTTCTAACTCTATCTTCACCCAAATGCTATGTTGCTGTCCTACTCTAGATAAGCATGCCTTTCCAAAAGCCACCCGCCACTTGTGTATGGTGGCCACTAGCTATGTGTGGCTACTTACATTTAAATGGACTAAAATTAAAAACTCAGCCAGGCATGGTGGCTCACGCCTGTAATTCCAGCACTTTGGGAGGCTGAGGCAGGCAGATCACTTGAGGTCAGGAGTTCGAGACCAGCCTGGCCAACATGGTGAAACTCCGTCTCTACTAAAAATACGAAAGTTAGCTGGGGGTGTATGGCACATGCCTGTAGTCCCAGCTACCTGGGAGGCTGAGGCAGAATTGCTTGAACCTGGGAGGTTCAGACTGGGGGACAGAGCAACACTCTGTCTCAAAAAAAAAAAAAAAAAAAAAAAAAAAAAGTTCCTAGTCACACTAGCCATGGGAAGTGCTCAGTAGCCTCCTGAGGCTAGTGGCTACCACACTGGACAGTGTGGACCATAAGGCATTCCTGCCCCTGCAGAAAGTTCTGGGGACAGTGCTGACACAGACCCTCTGAATGGCATTTTTCTTCATGTCTTAAATTTTTTTCAATTTGCATAATGAATTCTCATTGCAAACCTGATGCTTCCTAGTGACCTTACATGCTTTATTTAAAAACAAATTTTTAAGTTCAGGAATACAAGTGCAGGTTTGTTACATAGGTAAACTTGTCATGGGGTTTACTGTACAAATTATTTCATCACCCTGGTTATAAGCCTAAACCTCCACGCTCTGAAAGGTCCCAGTGTGTGTGGTTCCCTCTATGTGTCCATGTGTTCTCATCATTTAGCTCCCACTTCTAAGTGAGAATATCTGGTACTTGGTTTTCTGCTCCTGCACTAGTTTGCTGAGGATAATGGCCTCCAGCTCCATCCATGTCCTGCAAAGGAACATGTTCCTTGTTCTTGTTTCTTGAACATTTTTCTTGTTCTTTTTTTTTTTTTTTTTTGAGACAGAGTCTCGCTCTGTTGCCCAGGCTGGAGTGCAGTGGTGCGAACTCGGTTCACTGCAGCCTCTGCCTCCCAGGTTCAAGCAATTTTCCTGCCTCAGCCTCCCGAGTAGTTGGGACTACAGGTGTGCACTGCCACACCCGGCTAATTTTTGTATTTTAAATAGAGACGGGCTTTCACCATGTTGGCCAGGGTGGTCTTGATCTCCTGGCCTTGTGATCTGCCTGCCTTGGCCTCCCAAAGTGCTGGGATTACAGGCATGAGCCACCACACCTGGCTGTTTCTTGCTTTTTATGGCTGTACTGAATATATATATATATTTTTTTGTTTGTTTGTTTTTTGAGATACAGTCTCTTTCTGTCTCCCAGGCTGGAGTGCAGTGGCATGATCTCGGCTCACTGCAACCTCTGCCTCCTGGGTTCAAGTGATTCTCCTGCCTCAGCCTCCCGCGTAGCTGGGACTACAGGTGCCAGCCACCTCAACCAGCTAATTTTTGTATTTTTTGTAGAGACGGGGTTTAGCCAGGCTTTTCTTGAACTTCTGACCTTAGACGATCCACCCGCCTCGGCCTCCCAAAGTGCTGAGATTACAGGTGTGAGCCACCTCGCCTGACCACTGAATAGAATTTTAAATGCAAATAATGATTCTGTTGAATGTATCTATTATAGAACCACCTCAAAGCTTTATCCTTCTGATACAAAATGAAGTCTTACAAAGTTGAAAACTAAATGCAGCCCCGCAAAAGGAATTCACTCTTGAATGCAGTGTTTCAAGAATTCAAAGGCCAACACCAACCTGGACCAGAAGGGGGTTACCGAATCTCAGTGCACTCTCTAAGTTCTTCCTGAAGGCATCATCCAGGAAGCTGGTCCGTGTGATCTTACGATCCTTATATTCGTTCATAATGAATTCTGTGGCCTGTCCAGAGGGGTCAATGATCAGCGGATACCTGAGGATGAGGCCACAGAAGAGAAGGTTGAAACACCGAATGGGGAAAGCACAGGATCACGGTTAGCTGAGTCCCTGATGAGAGACCCTGACAGGCTGTTACCACCACCCCAGAGTGCTTTCTGGAGACGTTTTCAGGTTTACCAATAAAGCTTACATGCTTAATGCTAACATCACCTCATCCTTTTGAAGAACTATCGGCATGAGGAGGTAGCTTGAGTCATACACCAAGAGGGCCATAGTTAAAAATCTTTTTCCTTCTGGGACAATCATCCTCTCTCAGCATCCTGCACTGTTAGAATAGCTTTTCCATGTTTACAATCCTTCTAGACAGCAGGTATCAACACCAATGCTGTAGCAGCATCAAAGGATTAACATTAATAAACAGAATTTAAATTGCCAAGGACCGTGTCAGATTACAGACACTACCTCATGTAATCCTCATAACAGCCCTATGAGGCTGACACTGTTAGCAAACCATTCTACAAATGAGGAAAGAAGGGCACAAATAAGCTAATGTGATCTACCTACGGTCTAGCCAGTTAAAACGTTAAAAAAAAACCCGACTGGTAATATACACACAAGCTTCTACAAAACTCAAACTACAAAAGGGCATATGGTGAGAAGAACCATGCTGCTCTGCCTTTCTGACCCTATTCTTTGGTTACCAAAGTCCCTTCCCCAGGTGATGGCTTTTACCAGTTTTTCATTTGTCTTTACAGAGAGGGTCTAAGCATTTACAGACACATGTGTCAGTGTGGGAGTTGTGGCCCCAGGGGAGGACTCTACCGTCCACTCTGCACCTGTCCAGCCTGTATTCGAATGTCCTGTGTTGGCAAAGACTACCCAGCACCACAGCGTGGTGGGCCCTCAGGAGGGCCATCTGAGTTATCTCCAGTCTTCAGCTGGTACACACTTGGTACCTACACACATTTTGTACCTAGGCCAGGCTACTGTTGAATGAACACCTAGAAGTGGAACTCCTAGGTCAAAGGGTCATTTAGGCAAATCCAGCCCTGCGCACAGGCTGTACTGATTGATTCATACTCTTGTTGGCACCACCCAGTGAGACATGGAGCCCTCTCGGCACCTAGCCCATCTTCACTGCAGTTACGTCCCATTTCTTATTCTGTCCTTCCTAAACAGAAAAACAGGTAGCACTTCCCCTTTAACTAGCTATTTTCAGTTCTTGTAACAGAGGAGGACTGTTTGAACGTCCACCCCCAAACACAACCCTGCCAATCCATTTTATTTTTATCTTTTTTGAGACGGAGTCTCGTGCTGTCACCCAGGCTGGAGTGCAGTGGCACCATCTCGGCTTGCTGCAACCTCCGCCTCCCAGGTTCAAGCGATTCTCCTGCCTCAGCCTCCTAAGTAGCTAGGATTACAGGCGCCTGCCACCACGCCCAGCTAATTTTTTGTATTTTTAATAGATATAGGGTTTCACTATGTTGGCCAGGCTGGTCTCAAACTCCTGACTTCGTGATCTGCCCACCTCGGCCTCCCAAAGTGCTGGGATTACAGGTGTAAGCCACCGTGCCCAGCCTATTTTTGTTTTTTTTTTTTGAGATGGATTCTTGCTCTGTTGCCCAGGCTGGGGTGCAGTGGCGTGATCTCGGCTCACCGCAACCTCTGCCTCCTGGGTTCAAGAGATTTTCCTGCCTCAGCCTCCTGAGTAGCTGGGATTACAGGCGCATGCCACCACACCTGGCTAATTTTTTTGTATTTTTAGTAGACACAGGATTTCACTATGTTGGCCAGGCTGGTCTCAAACTCCTGACCTCACATGATCCACTGCGCCTGGCCCGTGCCAATCAATTTTAGAAGGTTACAAGAAGCATTCACTGCAGAATAACCCAGACACTGGACAATAAAGAGAACAGAACACGCCCCACCGTCAGAGGAGCACCAAGGTGCCAGCACTGTATGCCCACGCCCCATTTTCTATTCCTCTCTTCAAACAAGGGTGTATTTTGAAAAAAATTCAAGATCACCACCCACATTCCTCCCATGTCTCTCCTTGGCACCCGAGCTCATACCTATTGAATCGTTTCAGCATGATGGCATTTTCTGTGCAAAGGTCATCAGCAGGCAAGGAGCTGGCCTGCCAGCGAAGACGCTCATCGGCATTGGAAAGGTATTCCGTCCTGGCAATATCTGTACGGAACTGAAAGGCAAGGCCGTTACCTTTCCTCCTCTTCAAAGCCACAGACGGGACTGTTCTTAAGTTAAGACTCTAACTGTGCACTAAACACCAGCTTGCCTCACACTGTTCGCACATCCTTTGTGAATTCCCCGTGATTCTCACCTGGATGTTGGCTTGCTGTAGGTGATGGGACCAGGTAGTGAACAAGTTCTGACGCATCTGCTGGTCAAAGTAACCCGCGTAGGCAATGAACGCAGCTGACAAGAGACAGTCCCCAGCAATGGTGGACATCTGGTTTTTGAAAGTTTCACTTGTTTTTTCCCATCGTTCACGTTCAGCAGACAAGCTCTTCAGAAGAGCAGTGCTCCGGTTTACCTAACAGGAAAACCGAACAAGATGCTCAGGGATCAGGCCTTTCAGGATTTATACCGAATCCTGCAAATCGGTTCATCCACATTATATGCAGGGTTTTGGGTGGGTTACAAACGTGCCCAAGTTGTTCACAATCCCAAAGGAGATGAGACCCAGATGATATATAACGAATGACCACACACGACTCAGAATCTCAGCGAGGCCGAAGCTGGGTACCGAGCGAGGCCCTCAGGCAGCAGAGCAAACAGGTCTGGAGCTGCCGGTGGGGGATTCAATGGCTGTAAAGTGTCCAGTTTGTATCAATCTATCCTAATTAACAACACTTAGTGAATACTCAGTGTATTATTTTCCAGGGAAAAAGTCCTCAGGGGCCTTACAGATGTTAAAGAGCTAATTCACTGAGGCCAGCATGGTGCATGCAGCGCATGTTAAAGTGTGTTAATCTCTGCTTCCACAGCAGGAAAGACTGAGGATGAATGATGATAATCTTACTTTTGCCTCGACAGCTGCCAGGTCTGCCTTGATGGCCTGGGCCTCTGAGATCAGGACGGCGTATTCCTCCTTGTAGCGGGCGATGCTGGCTTCCAGGTCTCGGATCATCTGCTCCACCTCGTTGGCCTTCTGCTGGTTGTCCTTGGCGTCATCTTCCAGCTTCTGCAGCTCATTGCGTAGGGGCTCCACTCTCTTTAACATGTCTGCATAGTTAAGCTGGAAAGAACCAATTGATAACTGTTATTTAAGTGACAGGAAAAGAGGTCACCTTTCACACGGGAGCTCCTGGCTGTGTTAATCACCTGTGCAATTGCCCATTTCACCATAGGGCCGCAAGCCAGGGAAGCCCGATTCACAATTTCGTAATTGTAACTTGGATTGGACATGTAATTTTTCTTCATCTTCTCCCTTATGGCGTCACTGTAAAAGACGAATGATATTTCTAAACACATGCAGGACAAAAGCAAGGAAGAGTTTTCATAAAATTAAAATGGAAGAGACCAGGGCCAGCTCCCATCTCATTGCCCCAGTGACTGACCACTGGGGATGAGCTAGACTGACCCTTGGTTCTCAGGCGAAAGCTGAAAATGTGCTCTACACTTGAACAATTTCTTTCTTTCTTCTTTTTTAATGAGACAGGTCTTTCTCTGTCACCCAGGCTGGAGTGCGGTGGCATGATCTCGGTTCACTGAAGCCTTGATACCCTGGGTTCAGGCAATCCTCCCACCTCAGCCTCCCAAGTAGCTAGGACTACAGGTGCATGCCACCCCACCCAGCTCATTTTTGTATTTTTTTGTAGAGACAGGGTTTCGCCATGTAGCCCAGGTTGGTCTCTAACTCCTAGGCTCAAGCACTTCACCTGCCTCAGCCTCCCAAAGTTCTGGGATTGGAGCCGTGAGCCACCGTGCCTGGCCTGAACAGCCGAAAGTTCTGGGATTGGAGGCGTGAGCCACCGTGCCTGGCCTGAACAGCCGAAAGTTCTGGGATTGGAGGCGTGAGCCACCGTGCCTGGCCTGAACAACTGATTTCAATTTCTGGCAATACCTTGGCACTTCCACTTTCTCACCTGATCTCCTCTGCAGAGAAGTTGACGATGGTGGGGATGAAGTTCTCCCGCATGATGATGGAGCGGATCTGCTTCCAGTCTGTGGTGCTTTCCCCCAGCAGCAGGCAGATGGACTCCAGCGCCAGCTTCACGGCAGCAGGAGGGTTGGCCATGGACCTCACCTCCACCAGGTGCTGCTTCTTGATCGACTTCACAGCTGAGTGGCAGCAGGAGTGGATGAGGGTTGATGGGTGGGAGAAGACAGAGCAAAGCATGGTGAGAATGTACCAAACAGCCAGGAGCTCCAGCTCCAATGAGAGAAAGGACAGCTAGCTGCTCAGAAGAGCTACGAAATGAGAGACTTTTCTGTATTAAACCCTCTGGAATAGGGTAAGTAGCTCATCTCTTAAATGATTATGAAGATCTTACAAAATGCAAGCATTCCTTAAAAAGCAGGATATTACCTTTAAAAATGTCTCACAAGTGCTAATTTCTTTATCTCCATAAAGATTAAGAATATATTAATTTACTATTTATTTGAGACAGAGTCTAGCTCTGTCGCCTAGGCTGGAGTGTAGTGGCGCGATCTCAGCTCACTGCAACCTCCGCCTCCCAGGTTCTAGCGATTCTCCTGCCTCAGCCTCCTGAGTAGCTGGGATTACAGGTATGCACCGCCACGCCCGGCTAATTTTCTATTTTTAGTAGATATGGGGTTTCTCCATGTTGGTCAGGCTGGTCTTGAACTCCCGACCTCAGGTGATCCACCCGCCTCGGCCTTCCAAAGTATTGGGATTACAGGCATGAGCCACTGTGCCTGGCCAATTTTTTGTATTAAGTAGAGATGGGGTTTCACCGTGTTGGCCAGGCTGGTCTTGAACTCCTGACCTCAGGTGATCCACCCGCCTCTGCCTCCCAAAGTGTTGGGATTACAGGCGTGAGCCACTGTGCCTGGCCAAAAATATTTTTAAAAAATATTAAAAAAAAATATTTTAAGTGCAATTGTGCATTTATTTTATATAATTTCAACAGACATTTTAAATTACAATTTAGAGGGATGAGTAAAGATGCGGAGTTAACAGTTCTAAAACAATGGCTGCCAGGCACAGTGGCTCACACATCTTAGTACTTCTGGAGGCTGAGGCAGGTAGATCGCTTGAGCCCAGGAGTTTGAAACCAGCCTGGGCAATACGGCAAAACCCTGATTCCACAAAAAATATAAAAATTAGCTGGGTGTGGTGGTGCGCACCTATAGTTCCAGCTACTCAGGAGGCCCAGGTGGGAGGATCATCTGAAACAGGGAAGGCTGAGGCTACAGTGAGCCATGGTTGCACCACTACACTCCAGCCTGGGGGACAGAGTGAGACCCTGTCTCAAACAAAGCAAAACAAAAACAATGGCCAATGACTTCTATACACTGAAACAGTTTTCTAGGCTGAAATTTTTGTAAAACAATTTTAAATAATTATTTAGAAGGTGAGAACTACATTAAATTATCATCCAAATCCAACTCTGAAGGAAAATCTATAGGTTGAGTGGTGCATTTGAATTCGTCTTGTTGTATAAGGTAAAAACTACAGGTAATTGGGTTATTTGAAGCAGGTTAAACACAGTGGGCAAGAAGACAGCACTCTTTTTTTCTTGTGTTTTCATTTATTCATTTATTTTAAAATAGAGATGGGGGTCTGGCTGTGTTGCCCAGGCTGGTCACAAACTCCTAAGTTCAAATGGTCCTCCTGCCTCAAATGATCCTCCTGCCTCGGCCTCCCAAAGTGCTGGGATTAGTGTGAGCCACCTCGCCTGGCTAAGAGCAGTCTTAATCACTGTGTAAATTGCAAATTAAAACAGGATGGCAGGTTATCGCCCTATTTCTATAGCATCTTACAGGCATGTAAGGAATGGAAAAAGAGAAGTAGGTGACTGCTATCAATACTTAAATTAGCAATTGGGTCATAGCCAGAACACTCAGAAATAATTACAAGACAGTTACACTGAATATTTTATATTTCTTGGTGAAATTCAAGTCAGGGATTGATAAATAGCATACTTATGTAATTATCAACAGATCTCTAAAAATGTATATTGACATAAAGCTTATATTGTGAAGTTTCTTTTATGAGAGGGGTTTCACTATGGTAAACACAATCTAGCTTTGTAGGAACTTTGCTTTGAGAGATGAAGACAATCTCAAGCTTTCAGAAAAAGCTTCAGATGGTTACTAATTATATTTTTGGAAACCAGAACCTTGGAGGGAAGCGTTGTGCAATGTTCAGCGACCTGAACTCCGCAGTAATGTTGACGGAGACCACCCTTCCTAGACATCAAAGCTCTGACAGTCTTTACATACCATTCTGGGCCTCAATGACGGCAGGCTCCACCTTATCAAGATCTTCTTTGACACTCATCTGTTTGTCCGCAATTACCTCCTGCTGCTTATGCAGCTGTTCCTGGATTTCTTGGCTCATAACCTAGAAAGGAGGGATGGCTTAGGTATGGGTTAAGCATTGGTTAATTTGCTGACTAAATTCTAAACAACATTCTTCACTCCGCCAACACACACACACACACACACACACACTCTCTCTCTCTCTCTCTCTCTAACCCTAAGACCCATTTTGAACCACATTTCCTACTCTCTCATTGGAGACTGAAAATGCTCAGCCCTTACAGGCCAGAATTCCCTGACACCATACCTTCTTCTTTTCAGCCTCCTGCTGGTCTTTCACCATCTTTTTCAGCTTATCATTGGCTGCTGCATTCTTCACCTCCAGCTCTTGGCTCTTTATCCTCAAGTCACGACGCAGTTCTTCTACCTAAAGAGCAAAGCCCACACTCAGAGACGACACATGCAGAAATCATACAGAAAGGGGTCCTCACTGCAGCTCACTCCCGTGAGGAATCTGTGCCTGTGACGCACCTGGTCGACTGTCTCTTTGATCTTCCTGAGCCCCACGTTCAAGTGCATCTGCTGCTCCTCCAGCTCGCTCCGCTTCTCGTGGAACAGGTTGGCGTAGTGATTGATGAAGTCCAGGTAGTGGCGAGGGGTGATGGCCATCGTTCTGCCGCCTCGCTTTGCTAGCCGAGCATTCGCCTTTCACAAAATAGTTACATCTTCTCACTCTTCAGGAAACTCTGTGACTTAACCTCAGAAAACAATTTTGGCCTTGGCAGATGGGTGTGACATGATAGAAGGAGCCTGGCCCTTGGGGCCAGAACACTCGAGTCGGGCCTCAGCTTAGCCACTTAGAGCTTTCGAGATACCCCTTACACTTCCAAACTTCTCTAAGCCCTTTAACTTCTCTAAACTGAGGATGGTGATTACACCAACTTTAGAGGTGTACTTATGTGAAAAGGCATCACAAATGTCAGTTACTATAGAAAGGTTGGCTAGCCTGCTTCCACCTTTTATTAGTAAGAAATGACAAGAAAGGGGCAAGGCAGGCCTGTGTGAGAAACTGCTCTGGTCCCTTGATTTCTGAAGCACAGCAAGATGATCAGACTACCAGGGGAAGCCAGGGCTGGACGACATTCCAAGGGCAATGGAGATGGCCTGCAGGGGCTGGGCAGCAGGACACCTACAAGCTCAGAGTGGATTTCACAAAGCTCTTCTGGGAGAGAGGAGTAGACTGAGCTCTTCTATTACAGAGAATCTACAGCAAAGATTAGCAAAATATGGCTAGCAGGCCAAGCCTTGCATTTTTCAGTAATGAGGTTTTACTGGCCACAGCCACACCCATTCATTTATATATGGTCTCTGGAGGCTTTTGCCTTACAATGGCAGCACTGAGTAGCTGTGCCCGAGACTACTCTACCTGCAAAGGCTAAAACATTTACGATCTGGCTCTTTAAAGAGAAAGCGTGCTGACTCCTGGTCTAGAGGAGAGAGTAAGGGCCTGAACATACAGCAGCAGTGGGAGGCAAAGGCAAAGGAGATCATTTTATCAGAGGCAGAGTCAGAGTCAGAGTCAGTGGGGGCACTAAAGTGTTAGACGACTCCAGAATTTGCAGCCCAGTGACGAGAATGAGATGTTATTAAAGAGGTAAGAGGTAAGAAACAAGCATTTCCTTTACAAGTAACAGTACAATGTCAAACATGAAGTGCCCTAAGGTCTATTTATGTTTTTTTGAGTCTGGGTCTCGCTCTGTTGCCCAGGCTGGATTGCAGTGGCATGATCTCAGCTCAATGTAACCTCTGCCTCCTGGGCTTAAGTGATCCTCCCCCATCAGCTTCCTGAGTAGCCGGGACTATAGGTGCCCACCACCATGCCCGGCTAATTTTATTTGTATTTTTTTGTAGAGATGGGCTCTCGCCATGTTGCCCAGGCTGGTCTTGCACTCCTGGGCTCAAGTGATCCTCCTGCCTTGGCCTCCCACAGTGCTGGGATTACAGGCGTGAGTCACTGCACCTGGCCTTAAGGTCTATTTTTATAGCAATTTAGTTTTATATTAGCGTGATGGTTAGTTTTGTGTTTTATGTGTTGATCTCAAAACTGAACCCACCTGGTGAAGAGTCTGATGAACAAACACACAGCTGTTCACAATGGCTTCCCGATGGGATGGTGGCTGCGGCAGTTTATCATACACAACTGGCATGTAATCAGGTACGATGTAATTTGGCTTCTCCAGGTCCATCTTACTTGTGAATTCTTTGCCAACCTGATACAGTGCTTCGGTGGACCAGTCTCCAAACCAATTCAACACACACCTGAGAAAGAGGCCCATGTTTCAGAACAGCTATGAGGGGCAGGCTTTGTCCCTTGGAAGGATACCGACTTTCCTGACCCGGAGCCAAGTAAAGGCCCGTGTACCTGTTGAAAAGTGCCGGTGATGTGGCTGCCCGGTCCTTGAGTCCCTCCGAGGACGGGTTCATGGTGAACACGACATGGAGGTTGCGGATAACCTGGCTAGTGAACCACTTGTAGAGCTCCTCGTGCGAGTCCAGCATCAGGCCTTCCTTCTGTGCCCCCTCTTTGCACTGCGTCATCAAGGTGGCATACTCGTCTCCTTCAAAGAGACCAGGCACCTGGGAAACAGCACAGTGCTGACTTACTGGTCCCCCGGTACCACGTAATGCAACGCAACACGTCACCTAATTACCTCTCCATTGGCCAGAAGGGTATTCATTCGCTCCAGGAATCCAGAATCTAATACATTAGATTCATCCATTATAAATGCTATCTTTTCATTTTTACAGCCAGAACGTCTCAATACTGTCCGCAGATCTTCATCAAAGTCTTCCCCTGTGTATTTCCTATGGACCTACAGAAGCAGAGGCAAGTTAGGTCTATTCCTACTCACTGAGCTCTGCACACATACCAAGAATCTGTTGCTGGGATTAAGAGGCCACCGACCAGACGCACCTTAATCTGGTACACACTCAAACCGTTCATCCAGGCGACGAAACGAGACAGGGTAGTTTTTCCTGCTCCACTAACACCAATCAGAAGCAAGTGGCCTTGAGGTTGACGGAATATTCTGAAACATTATGAGAACTGATCAATGTTAAGGCTTATAATGCCTCATTCCCCTTTTGACTCATATCTAGTGTCTACAGTATTTCGGACATGTTTTAACTTGAACTTGATATTAAACATTTGCTGAGCAACTGTTATTTATGAAGTCCAAGAGGAATGCAAAGACCAGTAAGACACGGTCCTGTCCTCTAGACTGACATGAGAGACTAATGCAATTCCAGCAGAAGGTCAAAGGGCCATAATCATGGCAGGTATGCAGTGCTGGGGGAGGAATAATGGAGTTCTGCTTAGGATAAACTGAGGATGATGTTAAGCTGGACTTAGAAAGAAGACAAGGGGGAAGCTGCTTGGCGGAGAAGGCTGAGGGGGAGGTGGTAGGACAGCAGGAGGCCTGGCGTGACCCGGCACATGCACTTACTCAAGAGCAGCTTAGGCGAGGGTGGGGCTGTAACAACAAAAAAGCCTACCTGTCAATCCTCAGCACGTGGTCTAGGACTTCATTAAACAGGACCAGCGGAACATCAAGTTCTTCTTCATAAAAGACCTTCAGCCTAGCTTTGACGTAATCTCTTAACTCTTCTTGGTCTACTGGGATGTAATCCTATAGAAAAAAAGGTAATACCCAAATTACTTAGAAACTATTAGATAGTTAATAACTATTAGACCAAAGTCAACTGTATTTCCACATACCACGAAGAAACTGTTGAAAAATGCAACAAAAAGGGTATCATTTACAACATAGCGAAAAAATATAAATTCATTAGGAATGGATCTAAAAACATGAAACACTTTTATAGAGAAAACTGAACTTCACCAAAAGGCAATGAAGACGACCTCAATACATGAAGAGGCACACCATGATCACGGAGGGAAAAACACTCTACTATAAAAATGCCAGTTCCATCAAACTCAGCCATAAGTTCAATGTAATCCCAATCAAAATCTCAGTGGTGGCAGGTGCTTATTGTCCTGGTGCAACCTGACAAGCCAATTCTGTATTTCATTTGGAACAGGAAAGATCCCTCTAAAAAAGAACCAGGTGTGAGGGCCTGCCCTGTTGTTTTTTTTTTTTTTTTTTTTTTGAGAGTAGCCTCGCTCTGTCACCAGGCTGGAGTGCAGTGGCGTGATCTCAGCTCACTGCAACCTCCACCTCCCAGGTTCAAGCAATTCTCCTGCCTCAGCCTCCCAAGTAGCCGGGACTACAGGCACGCGCCACCACGCCCAGGTAATTTTTGAGTAGAAGATAATTCGTTAGAATTCATTAAGAGTTAGAAAGGGATGGCAGAAAAAGAAGTATGTCTGAAATGATGCGAGTTTGCTACCTTAGACAGCCAGTTGCTGTACAAGATGGGTCGGCTCATTGCCTTCTCTCTGTCGATGTTAGGGAAGTGCTTCAGAGCAACCGTGTCGATGTTCTCATCAGTCCAACGCCTCTCCTCATCCTCTACGAGTCTGTGGGGAGAGCAGCATGTGCATTTGGGTAACTAGAGGGCACGGTGAAGAAGCACCATGTTTGTGGGTGCTGTGGGCTCTTCCAGAGGATGCAGTCAATCTTTACCACACATCTTCCTTTACTATGCATGGACGAACCTAAAAGCTGAACTCATGACAGCTTAGGCAACCTGAAATTTTATTTATTTACTTACTTACTCACAGAGTCTCACTTTTTTTTTTTTTTTTTTGAGACGGAGTCTCTCTCTGTCGCCAAGGCTGGGGTGCAGTGGTGCTATCTTGGCTTACTGCAAGCTCCGCCTCCCGGGTTCACACCGTTCTCCTGCCTCAGCCTCCCGAGTAGCTGGGACTACAGGCAGCTGCCACCACGCCTGGCTAATTTTTTGTATTTTTAGTAGAGACAGGGTTTCAGCATGCTAGCCAGGATGGTCTCAATCTCTTGACCTCGTGATCCGCCCGCCTGGCCCAGAGTCTCACTCTTACTTACGTACTTACAGCCTGGCAACAGGCTGAAGTGCAGTGGCGCGATCTTGGCTCACTGCAACCTCTGCTTCCCAAGTTCAAGCGATTCTCCTGCCTCAGCCTCCTGAGTAGCTGGGATTACAGGCATGTGCTACCATGCCCAGCTAATGTTTGTATTTTTAGTAGAGATGGGGTTTCGCCATGCTGGTCTCGAGCAGTAATCCCAGCACTCCGGGAGGGCAGAGGCAGGCAGACCACTTTAAGTCAGGAGTTCAAGACTAGCCTGGCCAATGTGGTGAAACCCTGTCTCTACTAAAAATATAAAAATCAGCCAGGCGTGGTGGCACATGTCTGTAATCCCAGCTACTCTGGGGGCTAGGGCACAAGAATTGCTTTGAACCCAGGAGACGGAGGTTGCAGTGAGCTGAGATCATGCCACTGCACTCTAGCCTGGGTGACAAAGCGAGACTCTGTCTCAAAGAAATGGGAACTGTGATGCGTGTAGTTTCAGAGGTGTAAGACTTACTACAAGGCAAGCAGGTGAGACTGACTGCGCTGCTGTGTGAGGACCTTTTGAGAAGCTGACTGTAAGATCTCCTATGCAGGCTACCAGGTGAGGGTCTAGTGAAGGCAGGTATATACTTACTGAAGCCAATCTGAATTTGTAAGCACAACTGCTGTTGCTACATTTGAATTTAAACAAAATTCTCTGTGGTATTAGAAATCTGTGAAAACTACATTGTGGGAGACAGGGTCTTGCTCTGTCACTCAGGCTGGAATGCAGTGGCACGATTATGGCTCACTGTAGCTGCAGCCTCCCAGGCTCAATCAATCTTCCTGTCTCAGCCTCCCAAGTAGCCGGGACTACAGGTACATGCCACCACACCTGGCTAATTTTTTTTTTTTTTTGTAGAGATGGGGGGGTCTCACTATGTTGGTCAGGCTGGCCTTGAACTCCTGAGCTCAATGATCCTCCTGCCTCGACCTCCCAAAGTGCTGGGATTATAGATGTGAACCACTACGCCCAGCCAATTTTTTTTTAATTGAGAAGGGGAGAGTGAAGGTAGCTGACGTAGCAACAATAACGAAAGACTGTTTAAAAAGCAGCAGAACTCCAATAAGAAATAAAAACAGGGCTGCCACGGCCAACACGCTCTGCACTCTGCCTTGCCTGCTCATCTCTTACAGTGGCTCTCAGTAATGTACCTGGTGTTGCCCAAGAACGCCAAGGACTCGGGTTGGAAAGCCAGTGATTAGAACTAGGCAGTACGCTGAGACTCCTTGTACAGTACTGACAGGAAAAACTGCAGGATGCCACCTGGTCCAGAGGCACAGCTGCCAAACACTTAAGCATTTCTTGGTCTGGAGGGAACCATCTGCCAAGTCATCTTACTGCAATTCAAACCACAAAACCTTCCACAGTTGATGCCGATCAGTCATCCGTTAGCAATTTTTTCCCTTAAGTATTGGTCACTTAACTAGAAAAACTCAAAACTTACAAGAATTGATCCAAGTGGGCAACAGGTAAAAGTGAAAACCAGTGCCCCAGAGCTGCAGCTGCAAAGCCTTTGATGAGAACACAGACAGAATCAGGAAGAAGGGTGGTGGTTACAGAGCATGCACAATGGGCAGTTGTTGGGAGACCTTTTAACTCAGCAGTGAACCCATGCTCTGGTAAGGTTATCACAGGCAGCTGCTACCTTGTGTGGTCCCACCTGACAGTTTAAAAGGTTTATTAAAGTGCCCCGTTTTTTGACTTCTATGATACATTTTTTAAAAAAGTACCCTGTTCACGGCCACAAGGTTTACGAAAGTGCCTTGCGTAAGCAGACGGTGGGCCAGCCGGTGCATTCAGTGCACTGTGACTTTGTTACCCTGGGGCAACTGTGACCAGTGTCCAGACGGGAGGCTGCCCTGGCTGACTCTGCTCCTTCCACCACTGGCACCACCTGGCTCTAACTTAGGCAGGCCACCCCTGCAAAGACCCCAACTTCGACAGCTGTTAAGAACTCAGAGCAGGGGAGAATGGGACCAACTGGATCCTTGGCTTCCCTTACCTGTCTTGGAAGAGACGCAGAGCTTCATGTGCCCAAATCCGAATGAGGCCTTCAACAGGCAAGGTCTCCAGAGGTCTCAGCGCTTCAAAGATGCCTCTCACCCACCTAGTCATTTCACGGGGTGAATAGATATAGTGAGGTTGTGTATCCTGGGTGAATCTCTCCTACGGGAATGACAAAAATTAGACACAGAGAAGTGATCAAAAGGGAAAATATGGCAAAACATGTTTACATTAAAGAACCTAGACCCTGAAATATTTAAGAAGATAGTTGGACATGGTGGTGGGTGCCTGTAGTCCCAGCTACTAGGGAGGCTGAGGCAGAAGAATCGCTTGAACCCAGGAGGCGGAGGTTGCAGTGAGCGGAGACTGTGCCACTGCACTCCAGCCTTGGTGACAGAGCGAGACTCCGTCTCCAAATGAGTAAACAATGTTGGAACAATTGGATAACTGTCCAGAACAAAGTTAGATGCAAGCTGCTCACTTTATGCTGAAATACATTATATTTAACGATTTAAATATTTAAACAATGAAACTACAAAAATACCTTCTGAAAATACTTAAAATTAAAAGCAAATTAAATACTGGGAAAAAGCATCTGCCACCTATGACAAGCAAGCTGTCCCAAAGCATGAAGAGTGAGGGAGACACAGCAGGGCAGTCGGCGGCTCCCACTCATCCCCCGCAGCCAGTGGCTCCATGGGAGGCTCAACAGAGAAATGCAAATAGCAACGAGAGTCACTTCTCACCAAATGGGCAAAGACGTTTTTGTTAATGACTATTTTTTAAATGTTGCAGAATACAGGGAAGCGGGTGCTGCTGGTGGGAGCATAGCTGGTCCAACCATCTTGAGAGCAATCTGGCAGATATGCAGCCTTTATATACACTAGAAACTGTACAGCTCTATTTTCATCACATACACACACATACACACGCATATAGGATAATGATTAAGCATGGAAATGTCAGCAGGCTTAGCACCTGCATAGAAAAGTGCCTTTGATGACAGACCTTGGAGAAAGTCTCTCGGCTCAATAACATCTCTGAATAAAGTCCAATCTTTATTTCAATAAAGTTCTCATTTTATTTTGAGATAGAGTCTCACTCTGTCACCCAGGCTGGTGCAGTAGCACAATCACGGCTCACCGTAAGCTCTGCCTCCAGGTTCAAGCAACTCACCCACCTCAGCCTCCTGGGAAGCTGAGACTACAAGCATGCACCACCACGCCCACCTATTTTTTGTAGAGACAGGGTTTTGCCATGTTGTCCAGACTGGTCCCAAACTCCTGGGCTCAAAGGATCCACCCACTTCAGCCTCCCAAAATGCTGGGATTACAGGTGTGAACCACCACACCTGGCCAATAGAGTGCCTTAATTATGCGAGGAAAACAATTTCTGGAAGAGCAAAGAAACTCTGCGTACCTGAGACATGGTGTAGAACTCCACCATGGCAGCAGTGAGTGGCTCTGCATATGTCCGCAGGGATGGAATGAGCCTCAGCATGGCGCGGTTGAAGGTGCCGTAGATCTGTGTGAGGGAGGCGGGGCCCGGGTAATCCACATACACGACAGGCACATGACGCAGGAACCTGTGCACAGACAGCCCAGCTCAGTGCCCCTCCCTGACAGCGGCTCCAAGGAAGGGGCAGTGTGCCAGTGGAGTCGCCCTGTCCAGGGCCCTGTCTGGAGGTCACTTCCTAACCCAGCTATGCAGACTTGACATCAGTGTTAGCTGAGATCACACACACACTGCCCAGGCTTGGGGTCTGACACACAACAGTCGATGGAAAACACTTGAAAAAGAAACCAGCAAAGATGAAAAAGTAACCAAGGCTTATTTCAGCCTCATCCTGGCTCTACAGACGAGTCTGGAGCAGTTCATCACTACCAAGAGATCAATGCTTTTATTTCATTTTATTTTATTTTATTTTATTTATTTATTTATTTATTTTGAGACAGAGTTTCGCTCTGTCGCCCAGGCTGGAGTGTAGTGGCGTGATCTCGGCTCACTGCAAGCTCCACCTCCCAGGTTCACGCCATTCTGCTGCCTCAGCCTCCCAAGTAGCTGGGACTACAGGCGCCCACCACCACGCCCAGCTAATTTTTTGTATTTTTAGTAGAGATGGGGTTTCACCGTGTTAGCCAGGATGGTCTCAATCTCCTGACCTTGTGATCTGCCCATCTCGGCCTCCCAAAGTGCTGGGATTACAAGCGTAAGCCACCACGCCCGGCCTTAATTTTGTTTTTGTATTTTCAGTAGAGATGGGGTTTCACTGTGTTAGCCAGGATGGTCTCGATCTCCTGACCTCATGATCCGCCCGCCTCGGCCTCCCAAAGTGCTGGGATTACAGGCGTGAGCCACCGCGCCCAGCCAATGCTTTTATTTTTAACATGTTTTCCTGGCATTACAACGCAGAGAAGTAACCCAAGAGGAACCCATAATAAGCAGTACTGTTATCTTTATTATCAAAACCAGGTTTTCGTGGTGCTGTGTTTACAGCCATCCTGGAGCTGTGTGTGTGTGAAGCAGAGCAGTCTACCGAGCTGTTTTACCTGTGTGAGAGGGGCTTTCTTCCAGGGTCCGTGGGGGGATTACAAGCTCCAACAAACTGGATTCTCTCCAGCTTCACCCACGTTTGATCTGAGGTACGGTAAAAGCCTCCGTGCTCCACCATCTGAAGGAAGGGACAGGTACCACATTAGGAGCAAAACGTGAACAAGAAACATTGTGGGCAGGAAGGGCCTTGTGGATAGAAACAAACCTGTCTGATGAAGGATATGACCCTCTGGGTCCCATATTTATCCATATCTGGCAAGTTGATTTCATCACAGAACAACACCAGCCACTTTCCAAGTTGAACAGGAGCCAAAACAACTCCGTTAGGCGTGCGCCTGTACTCGCAGTAGTGATCAAAAGTCTTCAGAAGCAGCTCTGGAGTAGTAGCACTGGAGAAGTTGAGACCCACCACCTTTGGAGGGAAGACACAAAACCGTGACACTGTAAGACCAACCCCATGCTCAACACCAAAAGGTCTGCTGTCCACCTCCTGGCCTCTTTACCTCCATGTCAGGCAAGGCCCGGAGGGCGCTGAAGAGTGTCATGGTCTTGCCAGACCCAGGAGGGCCACACAAGACCAGGGGCTTGTGCTCGGCCAGCCAAGTGTACAAGAGGGCTTCGTGGCGGACTGTGTCCAGTGTTGGCACGACGACATCAGGGGCTGCCACCTTGTGCGTCTCCACTTCAATCTGAGGCACCTTGGCCTGCCACGGAGACCACTCTCCACTGATGGACACCTACACACACAGATGGAAGTGTGAGTCCGGCTGGAACCAAGGTGCCTCCTCACGAGGTCTGTTTACCTGAACACAAACTTGAACTTTCAGAATAAGGAAGCAATTGGTCAGGTTAATCTGCATTCTTTGCAAACACATGGAACTAAAAGGATAAAGTCCTTCTATGAAATGGAATAAAATGAAAAGATGAAGTCAAGGTCCATGGTCAGGTTGTTCCAGGATGAGTTAAATCAACAAGGCAAGCATCAGAAACACGGGCTGTAACTGCATGCTCACCTCATAATCGATAATGGGTATGTTGGGCGCAGTGGGCAGAGGCACGGTCGTGATTCTTCTGATGTATTCACCCAGCTCTGCTCTCATTTTTAGCCGGCTGTCTCCAGACAGGGACCAGAGTATGGCATAAACCAGATATCGCTATTAAAAAAGGAATTAAACTTTGATTTTTATAAAATTTCAACAACAAAAGAAAGACACTTACAGCAAAGTTAACCTAAAGACAGTGGTTCCAGTCTTCCTGCATCACAGACACTCAATGCACCTTTCCTAGCCCCTCAACGAAGGCTTTGCCCTCGCCTAGGAGAGAGCGCACATCCACACAGGTGCAGCATTTCAGAGGTCCTCACACCTGTGGTCTGGCGCAGTGGTGAGCTCTGGGAAGCCCCTGATGCCCCCTGACCTGAATGTAGCGCTCCAGCTGCTCGATCTGCATGGGGAAGTCGGGATGGTTGGCGTTATACTGCGCCACGTTGCGGCAGGCCTGGTGCAGCATGGAGAAGAGCGAGCCCAGGCAGCGCAGGCGTGTTAGGTCCATGATGTGCTCCAGCTGGAAGGCGTGCTCTAGCGCCTTGGTGACCAGGCCGTTGGACGTGAAGTACGGTTGCATGATTGTAGCTGCATCTCTTTGGATCTAGAAAGTGGAATGAGTGATACTTAACTATCTTTCAAAAGGCAGGTGAGTTTCATCGATTCTAACCTGGTCCCAGGAGAAGGTCATACGACCTTGAAAAACTAATTTTGGATGAAGCTTCAATGACCAATCTTCATTTTCCTTCACCTTGGTGGTTCTCAAAAACCCTGCTTCCCAGGAACTTTGGTTTTCCCACTGAACACGGAAAAGAGCAGTCTTTCATCAATTTGTAGAGAAAAGTAAGATAACGAAAAGAATTCTTTAAATTTTCCCATACATAACTTTTAACATTTGTAGCTGCTACAGCTGGGCTTCCTTGTTTAAGCTGGCAGAAGACAACATTGATTACACAAAACTTGGCTGGGTACAGTGACTCACACCTATAGTCCCAGCACTTTGAGAGGCCAAGGCAGGTGGATTGCTTGGGCCCAGGGGTTCAAGACCAGCCTGGGCAACACAGCGAGATCATATCTGAACATCCTAGCACCCTCACGTCATGATATGTGGGTCCCACCTGGGCGTACCTGCAGCATGGGGGAAGCGGCCTCCTCCCCCTCATCCTCTTTGCCCTTGCGCCGCCGCTGTGCCTCATCCTCCCCTTCATCCAGCGGGATGCTGCGCAGCCTGGCCAGGAAGTTGTTGAAGATCATGTCAGTGCTCAGCACATCCTCACTGAACCAGACCATGCCGCAGCGCGACACTGTGGCCAAGGTTGCGTATTTCAAGTCCTGCACCTCAAACATTATTCTCACCTTGAAAGAAAACATTAAGCAGATTTAATGACATAGGTTTGGAACAAACCTGGACATTACGATTCTTTTACCTATATACACACTGAAAGGGTGACTTAAAACTTAATTTTCCTATACAGAAAGTAGCTGGGCATGGTGGCGTGTGCCTGTAATTGCAGCTACTTGGGAGGCTGAGGCAGAAGAATCACTTGAGCCTGGGAGGTGGAGGTTGCAGTGAGCCAAGATCATGCCACTGCACTCCAGCCTGGGTGACAGTGAAAACATGTCTCAAAAAATTTTTTTCTGCACTTATTTAAAAAAAAAAAACAAAAAACGCCTACAGCTCACATCATTACAGTATTCACCATTCTTTCTACAGGAATCTGGGCAGGACAAGTGTGTGTAGCAGGGCGAAGAGCAGGGCAGACCACCTTGTTTAAGGTTTCCCACTCTTTTGAGGGCACAGAAGCAACAGTCCCTCCAAGGGTGACGTCAGCAGTGACTGTGTCCTGGATGCCCACCGGGCCTGGATCCCTCCAGTCTCACATAACCTGACCAGGCAGGCACGCTGTCGTCTCCGGTGTTTTTTTTTTTTTTTTTTGAGATGGAGTTTTGCTCCTGTTGCCCAGGCTCGAATGCAATGGCGTGATCTCGGCTCGCTGCAGTGCCTCCTGGGTTCAAGCGATTCTCCTGTCTCAGCCTCCTGAGTAGTTGGGATTACAGGCATGTGCCACCACGCCCAGCTAATTTTTTGTCATTTTAGTAGAGACGGGGTTTCATCGTGTTGGTCAGGTTGGTCTCAAACTCCTAACCACAGATGACCCACCTGCCTTGGCCTCCCAAAGTACTGGGATGACAGGCGCGAACCACCGTGCCCAGCCTCATCTCCAGTTTAAAGATGGTGCAGGTGACTCGCTGGGGTCCCACTGCTAGTAAGTGGTTGAGATTCAAAGCAGGTGATAGGACTCCAGAGCCTTAACCTCAGAGCTGTAATTGCCTCGCAAGGAGATCATTCTCCTCTGACAACAGACTCTACTGGATCAGCTGTCAGAGCGGAATTTGAGTTGCTGGAGTACGAGCACACTTTCAGGCAGTACTAAGAATCCATGGCTGGCTCCTGAAGCTGAGATAAATACCAATCCTAAGCCTTGTTGTTAAAGGCTCATAAGCTGATCAGGCCAGAAACCTTGCATCGTCCTTGAATCCTTTCCCTCACACCCACATCTAGTCCATCAGCAAATCCCACGCATGCTTTAAACTCCGGCCACAGTCAGTCACCTCTCAGCACCTTCACTGCTGCCAGCTCACCCCGTCCCTGGTGCCTGGAGGTCTGAGGCAGCCTCCAACTGGCCTCCTGGCTTTCACCCTGCCCTCTTCATTCTCCAAATGGCAGCCAGACGGATCTTCGTGGACATACATCAGGGAACATCGCTCCTGTCCAGGCTGCTCCACGGATCCCAGCTTACCCAGTGTACAACCTCACACCCCCACAATGACCTCCAGGGCCCCTGACCTGGCTCGTTTCCTCTCTGGTCTCAGCCCTGACTTGTCCTCCCCAGTCCTCTCCGCTTCAGCCGACTACCCCTTGCTGTCCTCATGTACAACAGCCCCCTGTCCCAGACCTGCTACTCCTGCTGTGTGTTCCTTTGCCCAGCATACTTGGGAGACTTGGGACCTACTCCCTCACTCCCCTAAGTGTCTGCTCAAACCACGTTCTCAGGGAAGGCTTCACATTTTAACCTCCAACCCCCACCAACACCTGACAGCACACTTTCCATTTCTTTTTTTCTTTGCACCAATCACTATTTATTTTGTTTGTCCATTTTCTGCATCACACGTGAGCAAGGGCTTTTGTCTTCCTGCTTTTTTTTTTTTTTTTTGAAACGGAGTCTCGCTCTGTCGCCCAAGCTGGAGTGCAGTGGCGCGATCTCGGCTCACTGCAACCTCCACCTCCCAGGTTCAAGGGATTCTCCTGCCTCAGCCTCCTGAGTAGCTGGGACTACAGGTGCCCCCCACCATGCCCGGATAATTTTTTGTATTTTCAGTAGAGACGGGGTTTCATCATGTTAGCCAGAATGGTCTCGATCTCCTGACCTCATAATCCACCCGCCTGGGCCTCCCAAAGTGCTGGGATTACAGGCGTAAGCCACTGCGCCTGGCCTGTCTTCTTGCTTTCTGACTGCTGTATTTTCAGCATCTAGAACAGGGTCTGACTCAGTGCAAATCCACACCGGGCCTGGCTGTGTTTACTGATCAGTAGGTGTTGTCAGGCACCTGTATCACGCACTCATTTCCCAAGGGACAGCCTAGAAAGCCCCATTCCAAATTTCTCATTTTCCCAACTCTATAGATGTGTAACAGCTTAAGAAACCTTAACGACAACCCCACCATACAGGGTTAACTGATCATTGTAGAGTGTGCTTATTACTCAATAAATGATAGAAAGCCATTAATAAAACCTATTAAAACACTAGCCATGGAAATGGAAAAAACATCTAGCAGTTGAGATGCTACCTTTGAAAATTACTTAGATGCGATGATCGCTACTCCATGGAATCTGGGTCCATGACTCCAGAGCTGCACTTAGCTAGCACATGAATTTTAGTTGGCCAAAAGGAATTATTCAGTTGATGACATACGAAAGGTCACTTACATTGGGTGGGAGACTGAGGCGCTCTCCATTGGGCAGAGTTAGGAGCTTATTGTCATCCAGCACCGAGTTCAAGTTCTCAACCCACTCTGGATCCACATCACCATCGAAGACGATCCATTGGCGCTTCTGTAGCTCGCCTCTCACACTGTCGATGATCCTGGTTGGGAAGGATTTTAAAACAGCTGCTGACTAAATCAAGATTTTAACGTTAGGCATGTTTACCGATGATGGTTTCTGAAGTGACCTTTAATTTGCTCAGACTTCAGTTGAAAAATAGTGTATACTCTGCTCTTGTGAGAGCGAAGTACTTAGGGCCCATATCCAGGAGAACACAAACACAGATCAAAGACGACGTACTTTCTCAGCACGTGTGTGAAGAGCCCATCTGTCCATTCCCTGGTGTTGGGGTCCAGGGTTCCGTAGAGGTGGTCTTTGCTGATGGCCTTGGGGTCGATGATATGGGCCACACCTTCCACACCCTCGAGTCTCTCCAACGCCTTCAGCAGGACACGCCAGGCCATGCTCTTCCCACTTCCCGAGGGCCCCACCATCATCAGGCCATGATTGATCTGGGTGATCTGATAGAGCTGGAGAACCTGCAGGGCCCAACAGACCAGCAGAGTGACCGTCATCAGGCCATGATTAATCTGGGTGATCTGATAGAGCTGGAGAACCTGCAGGGCCCAAGAGACCAGCACAGTGACCATCCCAGAGGAGGAATGGGGACAGCTCCTCACTCAGCCACCTCTTGTGAAAGTGAGCAAGAAACATTACGTATGGATTTTTTTTTTTTTCTAAAACGGAGTCTCTCTCTGTCGCCCAGACTGGAGTGCAGTGGCACGATCTCAGCTCACCGCAAGCTCTACCTCCCAGGTTCAAGTGATTATCCTGCCTCACTCTCCCAAGTAGCTGGGATTACAAGCGCCTATCTATGGATTATTAAAGGCAAGTACTGAAACTCCCCAACTGGAGAGATGTGACACAGGTCACATCTAAAACATTTCCAACTGTGGCGATTTCTTCGGTAAGTCAGGAAGGCTGGAGTCAGTGGGACAGGAGACACCAATGAGCAGCCTCAACAAGGACACATCAGATCCCGCCAGGGACAACCAGAGACCGAATGGATGAACCGTGTGTTCAATCCCGTACAGCGTCTCTCAGGCTAAACACACAGAGCTTGTGTAAACAATAAACTTTTTCTTAAATGAATCACATAGAGGAAGGAAAGAAGCCAATACAGAATGTAAACTGCGTACTGATCAGCGATTTAGGTTGTTCATCTCTGGCACTGGAAAGTCTTGTAAGCAGAATTTTTACCAGTATAAACAACTTTCCAATATAGTCATGCACTTAGCATTTTCAGAAATTGAACTGTATCACGTAAAATTTTCAGGTTAAGTATTATTTCCTCTTCATTTAAACAACAAAAAAATTTCAAATAGGCCATAGGCAAATCTTCATAAAGCATATTATGCACCTCCACAGCCTTTGTGGACAGTTTCATCAAAGGGCCCACGGTTGCCATTACTGGACACTAAAGTCAGCAGGGTCTGTGAGGGCAGTGGCCAGTGAAACAATCCAAGTTACCTTTTCAACCCACATTCCACCAACTTCTTCTCCATCTCCATATGTCAAATACATCTCCTGACACACTTTCTTCAGCTCTTCTCGAAGGGCAGTCATCTCACCCCTGTGATACTGGACTCCAGGGAACACGTCCGACAGGAGGCTGAACAGCAGCGGGATGTCCTCTGCCACCAGCTTCGGCACCATCGTCTCACAGACGCTCTGTATCAGAATCTGCGGGGAGAGGACCGGGCTGTGAGCAGCGGAGCACGGCTCGAGTACCACCCGCTGCATCTCCAGGAGGTGCGTGATCAGTAGCTGTTGATGAACAAACGGTGCGACCACCACTCGCCCACATTCGTGCCCTCGACTCACTGGGTCAACATTACAGTCTATTCCAGCCATCCCAAGACATGTGAACTCAAGAAGAACTCACAAGTCATGGCTTAAATGTTAAAAAGGTAAATTTAAATAACGTATAAGGTTTGAATGATCAAAACGTTTGTAACGAACCTCTTGTTCAGGGAGATTTTCAGCAATTTCTCCTTCATCAACTGCTTCCCCTCGTTCCTCTTTCTCCCTCTTTATCTTCTGGATTCTCTCTCTCTTCACATTGCCTGCACTCACCAGCACACTCTTCAAAGCCCGAAGACCAAAGTCATAATGGCTTTGGGAAGAGAGCTGCTCGTCACATAGTCTAGAAAAGAAAAAAAAAGGCTTTCTTTAAAAACAGTATACTTTAAGCAATAATAGGGTCAAGTGTCAAGAAATCAGAGATGGATATTTTGAAAGACGTACCATCGTTACACATAAAAATTTTAAGGTTAAATGGACACATTTAACATATGCAAGAAACATGATTTTGAAGAATTCTAAGCTACTTACTTAAAAAACGGGACGATTTTGTTGGCAAGCACTTCAGCAGTGCGGAAACCCTGTGAGTAGAGCATGACCTGGGCGATTAACTGCCGGTCGGGCTTGGTCATGGCCAAGCTCCGGAACAGCTTCTTCAAGTTGTCAGGAAGGTTAGACCGGCCCGCGTAGCCAGGGTTCATGGTGATGAAGATGGCCATGTCTGGGCTCACCTTGACTTGTTTGTTCAGCAGCTCACAAGTAATGGGGGCAGAGGCTGAGAACAAGATGATAGTGTTAAGACTAGAAATGTTAAAAAACAAACAAACAAAAAAGCCCATTCTAAAATGTCTCTAAAACAACAGACAAAGCTCTCGTTCTCCCAGGGAGCTGGAGTAGAGGCTTCCTGGGGGGCTGCTCTCTGGCCTTTCTTCAGGGACCACCAGCCACGCTCTCCCAGCCCAGGTGGACCCATTCCCATGTACTTCACGTGCAAATGTGTCCCAGGTCAAGCCAACAGAGGCAGAGACCACTATTTTATTTGGGCAACACAACACTGAGTGTCATGGAGAACTCGAGATAGAGATGCAGTCCAACAAATGTGCAAAAATAAAAAGGAATAAATGCCGCGACACTGACTGGCTTAGATCATGGGAATTACCTGCTCCTAGCATCATCACAATAAAAAAAACCCCAAACCTCCAAGCACCTCTGAGCCACTTTGTAACAGAGTGTATTCCCGCCTTAAGAGAATACTGATCGCAAAGGCAAGTGTTGCTTTCCTCCACACTCCTTTTGTTTTATTTAGGAGGAAACATTAAAAGCTACACTGTGCACATAAGACAGAATTTCACACCTACCCAATACCCAAATGTTTGCCTCCTTCAGCATCCCACCCTCCCTGACCCCACATGCTAGGACTTTGTGTTGAACCGGGAAGGGAAGTGGTCCCTGGGGCCTGACAGCTGCTCCTATCGTGATAAAGGGCTTGTTTCCAAAGACAGACGGCAGGACACTGGCCAGACAGGTGGCTGGGGAGGCTGGCTCTCTGATGATGTGAGAAGAGGGGGCACCAAGGGCCCACACTAGAGGTCACATTCATCCCGTGGCAAAGGCCGTGGAGGGAACACACAAGCTCTAAGGGGGCATGGGGGCATCTGGCTGGCTGAGGAAGGACTGCTCAGGTTTTTGGTTGTCCTAGGACATAGAAACCTCTATGCTGCTGCCCTAGAATGAGGACTAAAAGCTGTGATGCAGTACAGTCCTGGGTTTCTCTTTTTGGGGGGACAGTTTTGCTCTGTAGCCCAGGCTGGAGTACAGTGGCATGATCTCAGTTCACTACAACCTCTGCCTCCTGGGTTCAAGGGACTCTCCCTGCACAGCCTCCTGAGTAGCTGGGATTATAGGTGTGTACCACCATGTCAGGCTCATTTTTATATTTTCAGTAGAGACGGGTTTCACTATGTTGGCCAAACTGGTCTTGAACTCCTCACCTCAACTGATCTGCCCTCCTTGGCCTCCCAAAGTGCTGGGATTACACATGTGAGCCACTACGCCTGGCCTGGGTTTCTTACCTTCCGTCTTTAACCACAGCTCACTATACTGCCTGCAACAGTGAGTTCCTGTGAACTAAATTCTTGCTTATTTCTAATTCAAGAGGTAGAAAATTAGTTCACTGGGGAATTTCCCTCTACACTCTCTAAGTAATTTTTGAAGAAAAGGTGTCTTACTCTTGTCGTAGTTGGGGTTGGAATGTTCACGCAGTGCTTCCTGTATGCACTGCACCTGCTGGGACACAGCCGACAGCATCCGCTCCTCCAGGCGGTTGAACTCGTCAAAGCAGCCCCAGGCACCCACCTGGCAAAGGCCCACAAAGATCCGGCCCATTGCCTGGAAAGGAGAGGAAGAAAGAAGCTAAAACCACCTGCTGTGCCCTCAATTGTCTCCCCTCTCCCTTGCCACAAATTAGTATGTTGATGCCCTAACCGTAGTGGGTTTGTCTTTAGCGAAAGAGCACGTAAGGACATAACTAAGGTTAAATGAAGCCATAAGGGTTGGGGCCGCTGATCCATAGGACTGGTGCCCTTATAACAAGAGGAGGAGGAACCAGAGTGCTCTCCCTGCATGTATTCCGAGGAAAGGCCTTGTGGCGACAAAATAGCCATATGCAAGCCAGGAAGAGGGCCCTCACTGGGAACTGAACCCCGCTGGCACCTTGATCTTGGACTCCCAGCCTCCAGAGCTGTGAGGAAATACATTTCTATTGTTAAGCCACACAGCCTGTGCTGCTTGGATATGGTGGCCTGAGCAGACTACCATACCACCTGCCTCAGTGCTGGCTTCACGGGGCTCAAACCCTGACTCTGACGATCTGCTTGGCCTTGGGCAAGTCACGTCTTTTTGAAATGCACATCTCCTCATCTGTGAAATGGAATACTACCTTCTCCCATGGTGGCTGTGAAGGATAAATTAGAGTCACACCTCAGGTGACGGGCCCAGAGCCTACACACAGCAGTTACTTCATGAACAACAGCCGTTATCATGACAGATGTAAAGCATAACATCTTCTTTCTTCTGTGCCAATAAAATCTCAATGGCAAAGCTACTGTTTTTATTCTATCACTTTTTGTTGATTAAAGATAAACCTCTTCCATAACATGTGCTTATTCCAAGACACAGGCACTAAAAATGTCTTAAAAAATCTGACATTTTAGAAAAATATTACATTAAAGATCTAACTTTGAAAACATGAAACTAAAGTCAACTTCAAAGCATGTATGCTGGACACCTCAAACACTTCAAAATAACACGTATCCCTACTACAGGACTCAGGAGGCCGTTTAAACAATGCTGAGCTGTAAGACCAATGGCTTTGAGAGAGGTACGAGCTCGATATTCCCCAAATGATCCCTGCAGGGCATTACATTTTAGGTGGAGCCCATAAAGTGTCTCACCTGGAAATCAAAGGTTTCATCACAGTTGAAAACTAAAACAAACCGTCCAAGCTGATGGCCAAGAGCTTTGACAGACTCTGTTTTCCCAGTTCCAGCAGGTCCTGTTTAAAGAAAAGCAGCAGAGTGCTTGAGTCCATTACCTAACTGAAAACATATCTTTAGCTTTCAAAGAACTACAAAAAGCAACTCATTTAAAAAATCCAAGTAGTGGCCAGGTGCGGTGGCTCATGCCTGTAATCCCAGCACTTTGGGAGGCAGAGGCAGGCAGATCACCTGAGGTCAGGAGTTCAAGACCAGCCTGGCTGACATGGTGAAACTCCATCTCCACTAAAAATACAAAAATTAGCCGGTCACAGTGGTGGGTGCCTGTAGTCCCAGCTACTTGGGAGACTGAGGCAGGAGATCGCTTGAACCCGGGAGGCAGAGGTTGCAATGAGCCAAAGTTGCACCACTGAACTCCAGCCTGGGAGACAGAGCAAGACTCCATCTCAAAAAAAAATCAAAGTAGTAATAAATACAAACAAATTTAAGATTTTAGAATGTACACACCACATAATTAAGAAGTACATTCAGGCTGGGCGTGGTGACTCACGCCTGTAATCCCAGCACTTTGGGAGGCCGAGGTGAGCAGGTCACCAGGTCAGGAGTTTGAGACCAGCCTGGCCAACATGGTGAAACCCTGTCTCTACGAAAAATACAAAAATTAGCCTGGTGTGATGGCGTGTGCCTGTAATCCCAACTACTCAGGAGGCTGAAGCAGGAGAATGGCTTGAACCCGGGAGGCGGAGCTTGCAGTGAGCCAAGATTATGCCACTGTGCTCCAGCCTGGGCGACAGAGACTCTATCTCAAAAAGAAGTACATTCAAATCATTAGCTTTATCTTTAAACATTTTAATATATGATTCCATCTGTCCAGATCTGTGGAAGAACTTACCAAATGGGGAACCCCCCAGCCTGGCCTCCAAGGCTTGTGTCATTGTCAAATAGCAGCGGTCAGTGAGGGGGGTCTGGACCAGTTTGTCCTGAACACCCAGGTACTCAAAGCCATAGTTAAATTTGGCATTTGCCATTTGAATTGACAACTGCTGTAACACATCAGTTTGCTTAGGGTCAAAGTAAAATCGCATCTGGCTGAGCCATTCAAAAGATTTGGCGTTGTCAATCTTGCTTTTGATCAAGGACCTTGTAACATCTCTCTGGTGAACCAACTCTGTAATCTGAAGAAAGAGAGTCACTTTAAAAGTTCATCTACACTAAAGTAATACAGTGCATTCTCCGGATTTGTGGACTGTTAAACTGAAATTGAGGTTCTAGGTCCAGTTACAATGGCTTTCAGTAAATGTTCCAAAAGGCAAATTCACTTTCAGAGATGAGAGAAATGTTACTCATGAGATGGTATTACATAGAACCCAGAGCTGCAGCAAAAACAAAGAAACAGAAACACCTGGCTTTAAATATTTTAACATTCTGCAACTATCTTAAAACATGATGGAAGACTAGCTTTCTGATGTGTGTCCTAAGAGTCTGCCATGCACTGCCATGGGGCTTGGAGCAGGTACTGCCCATGCCGTGCGGCTTAGCACTGCTGTGGCCACCTCTCTGGGGAGATGACAGGAAAGAGCAAGAGATCCTGACCAAAGTTGATCTCTTTCTCTCTACCGTGATGTCGTGTAACCCCTGCATGCCCCTGAGATTACCTTTCAATAGGGACAAGGAGTCAAATGCCCACCCTCAGAGGATATCCATACACCATCCACTATTCCCCTTGATACTACCTGAAACCTTTTTCAAGCATGATTTCCATTTAACTGCGTGGTTGAGGGTGTAAGAGTCTAACTGGTAAGGAAGGAGTCAGGTGCGAGACTAACCAAGTGTTCTAGCTTCCGCCTTCGGAGTGGGGGCTGCTCCATGAGGACAGAGTCTGCTAACACATTGAGGGTGACCTCCACGTTGCTCAGCACGGAGTGCAAGGGCGCGGCATCTCCACCTCCACCCATGCTGCTCAGTGCGGTCTCCACGTTCTCAGACCAGGCTATCTGGGCTGACAAAACCACAAGCTGGGCCTGAAAGACACAGAAACAAGATCCCAAAGGATCATTTTAAAGATTGGTCCGCGTTTTCACCATGAGCCCACTCACTTCTACTATAGATTACCTGGTATTTATCAATCCAAGTAATGTAGGTATTTGGGTCAATTGAAGTTGCTTTACCAAAAATCTCAACTTCCGTAACAGACTCAGCAAGCAGTTTGGCCAGGGTGACTCTCATCTCCTTTTCTACCAATGTGAGCCACTCATTGATTTTGGGATGTTCAGTAATTGACACAGGAGTTTTAAACATAACCTGAAATAAATACAATTTTAAGAAATGAGGTATGCAAAAATGTGAGAGAAGTTTTAAAAGTTACAAACATAAATTTACCTCCTCTCCTTCCCGAGATGAAATACCCAAAACAACAGAGTTATCCTCGTTCAGGATGATGCTCGAAACTCCAGCAAACATCTTCTTGAAGTGTTTCTGTAATTTAGCGACATTCTTGCTGTTTCCAATGATTTCAAGCAAATCTTCATCACCCACAAAATAGAACCTAAAATCAAAATAACACTAAAGTTGTGAAAATATTATATACACATATAAGGTGAATCAAGGCAAAATCTCAAACTGCAGGACGGGAAAGAAGATGTGGCTGGTGGTGGCAATCTCCAGCCCAAATTCAGATCACATCAAAATTTCTTCCAGCCCTTGGCAAAAGATACACACTTACCTAACAAGATCTTGAAGAGGATTAATTCAATGAATGCAAAGAATCTCATGTCATTTGCCTTAGAAAGTTACTTTATTTATTTTTGAGACCGAGTCTTGCTCTGTTGCCCAGGCTGGAGTGCAGTGGCACGATCTCAGCTCACTGCAAGCTCCGCCTCCCGGGTTCATGCCATTCTCCTGCCTCAGCCTCCCGAGTAGCTGGGACTACAGGCGCCCACCACCACGCCCGGCTAATTTTTTTTTTGTATTTTTAGTAGAGACAGGGTTTCACCATGTTAGCCAGGATGGTCTCGATCTCCTGACCTCGTGATCCGCCTGCCTCTGCCTCCCAAAGTGCTGGGATTACAGGCATGAGCCACCGCACCCAGCCAGTAAGTTATTTATTAACTCTTTTTTTTCTGAGATGGAGTCTTGCTCTGTCACCCCAGCTGGAGTGCAGCGGCGCAATCTTGGCTCACTGCAGCCTCCGCCTCCTGGATTCAAGCAATTCTCTTGCCACAGCCTCCTGAGTACCTGGGATTACAGGCAGCCGCCATCATGCCTGGCTAATTTTTGTATTTTTGTAGAGACAGGGTTTCACCATGTTGTCCAGGCTGGTCCTAAACTGACCTCAGGTGATCTGCCCGCCTTGGCCTCCCAAAGTGCTGAGATTACAGGCATGAGCCACCACGCCTGGCCTATTAACTCATTTTTAAAAAAATCTGGGCCGGGCGTGGTAGCTCACGCTTGTAATCCCAGCACTTTGGGAGGCCGAGGCGGGCGGATCACGAGGTCAGGAGATCGAGACCACGGTGAAACCCCATCTCTACTAAAAATACAAAAAAAATATTAGCCGGGCGTGGTGGCGGGCGCCTGTAGTCCCAGCTACTCGGAGAGGCTGAGGCAGAATGGCGTGAACCCGAGAGGCGGAGCTTGCAGTGAGCCGAGATTGCACCACTGCACTCCAGCCTGGGTGACAGAGCGAGACTCCGTCTCAAAAAAAAAAAAAAAAAAATCTGTCCAATTCAGTCTAAGCAAACTATTCAGAAAGGAAAAGATGCCACTTAGAAAACTGTCAGAGGCTGGGTGCAGTGACTCATGCCTGTAATCCTAGCACTTAGGTGAGTGGATCACCTAAGGTCAGGAGTTCTAGACAAGTCCGACCAACATGGCGAAACCCCATCTCTACTAAAAATATAAAAATTAGCTGGGCGTGGTGGTGGGCACCTGTAATCCCAGCTACTCAGGAGGCTGAGGAAAGAGAATCACTTGAACCTGGGAGAAGGAGGTTGCAGTGAGCCAAGATTGCACCATGCACTCCAGCCTGGGCGACAGAGCAAGACTCCATCTCAAAAAAAAAAAAAAAAGAAAGCTGCCAGAGATAAACACTGAAGAGATGCAATGCAAGCTGCCTTGGAGGGTAGATGATAGTTAAATTAAGGATTTAAGAAATCCAAGGTAGGACAATTTAAAAAATCCAAGATGGGTACAATTAGTAATCACTGCATGACAGGGAAGGGAATGGTAATCATTATATGTATTATTAGCTAACAAAATCCTTGATGTCAAAACTAACAAACACAGGCCCAGAAGGGAAAGAAGATCACTGGAAAAATGCACAACTGAAATTCAACTTGACTCCAGGCCAAGTCAAAGCAAGGATCTTACCTGGGGAAAGATGACCGCTCTCTTTCCAGATATTCTCCCAATGCTTTCTGGATCTTTCCCAGCAGGTCTGCCAATCTTTCCAGAGACCTCTGTACTCCCTGGATGTTCAGAACATCCATAACAAGGGGAGACTTGGACACTTTTTTCATTAGAGCCAAAAACTCGGTGCTGATGCTGCAAATGAAATGAAAACATGCGTCAGCCTTTGTGTAGGGTAGTTACTGGCCGCTGGCAAATTTGGCTCTCTGGCTGGAGACCATACCTCTGAAACCGCTGGGTTTCCACTGGCAGCAGGTGCTTGATATCTGCACTGCCTGTGAAGATACCTTCCAGGTAGACCCACCGCCTCTGCACATCAATCCACACATCAAAGAGAGCCATGATCCTGTTCAGCTTATCTTCCCAGCTGAGTGCATCCTCTTCAAAAACCTGGTGGACAGACAAGAGGGCAGAGGTAAACTGCTAACTCTTTTACTCACAGATATGCCAAAATTCACTGAAAAAGTGCAGATCAGGATCTCATGAAGTAATCTGATTCACATTTTAAAAAACAAGTAGACGGGTGCGGTGGCTCATGCCTGTAATCCCAGCATTTTGGGAGGCCAAGGCGGGTGGTCAGAAGTTTGAGACCAGCCTGGCAAACATGGTGAAACCCTGTCTCAACCAAAAATACAAAAATTAGCCAGGTATGGTGGCAGGTAGCTGTAATCCCAGCTACTTGGGAGGCTGAGGCAGGAGAATCACTTAAACCTGGAGGCAGAGGTTGCAGTGAGCTGGTATCGTGCCATTGCACTCCAGCCTGGGTGACAGAGTGAGACTCCATCTCAAAAAAAGAAAAAAAAAAAAAAAAAAGCAAGCAAACAAAAAAACAAGTATTGACTGGCTGTGGTGACTCACGCCTGTAATCCTGGCACTTTAGGAGGTCAATGCAGAAGGACTGCTTAAGCCCAGGAGTTCGAGACCAGCCTGGGCAACATAGTGAGATGTTGTCTCTACAAAAAATAAAAAGTTAGCCCAGCATGGTGGCATGTGCCTGTGGTCCCAGCTACCTGGAGGCTGAGGTGGGAGGATCACTTGAGCCCAGGAAGTCAAGGCTGCAGCAGTGAGCTGTGATCATACCACTGCACTCCAGCGTGGGAGACAGAGTGAGACCCTGTCTCAAAAAATAAAATAAAAAACAGGTACCTAGTAACTGTCAGTGAAAAGTATTATAGTGAAAGTGTGGGAGACCACTGGCGGGGAGGGAAAGCTTCCCCAGCAACAGCACCTTGTAATATGGAGAGAGCTTCATGGCCGAGACGCTGTTGATGTGCTCTTTGACCTTGTTGAAGAGGTCATCCCAGCCACGGATCAAGCGGCACTTGTTCTGATAATTAACCAAGTCTAGTTCGTAAGTATTCCACACTTCTCTTATCTGAATTCAAACCAGAAAGACGCACGTTATCAATATGTAGGCACTCACTAGTTGCACAAGGGACCAAGCATTATGAGAACCAAAAGGACCACAGATGACAAGGCTCCATTTTTACACAGCTCAGATCTATACAACAGCCCGAAACACAACATAAAGCAGCTGTTCAGTCCTATTACTTGCCTGCTTCAAAAATTCTTCCAAAGCCATCTCCCCTTGTGCCACAAGCAGTACATCCTTGACAATCGCTTCATTTTTCTGCAAGTCAACATCCCAGATTTGGCCAAGGGTTAGCTCAGAAACAACCCAATTAACATGAAGCCTTTTCATGAGCTGTTTCCAATGGCGGTCTTTAAGTGCTTCGGATTTCAGTTCAATCACCAGCATATTTATCTGTGGAGAAAGTAAACAAAGTGATCTGTGCAGGTGCATTTCTAACAGACACTCATCACCGTGCAATACTGGCCACCTACCTTCATGTAACCTTTCAGAAGCCTCTGAACAAACTCATAGGATGCATACTGTCGCAATCGGGCAGGGAAGCTTTTCAGCTGGTTCAGGAGGGCATCCAAATTTTGTCGAAGCTGCCGAGAGAAACATAAGATGCTATTTAGCTTGCCAACATTTCTTTAAATGGTGAAATATTTCTTTAAAAAATGGTTTCAGGCCAGGCGCGGTGGCTCATGCCTGTAATACCAGCACTTTGGGAAGCTGGGGCGAGCAGATCACTTGAGGTTGGGAGTTCGAGACCAGCCTGACCAATACGAAGAAACCCCGTCTCTACTAAAAATACAAAATTAGCCGGGCGTGGTGGCACATGCCTGTAATCCCAGCTACTAGGGAGGCTGAGGCAGGAGAATCGCTTGAACCCGGGAGGTGGAGGTGGCAGCGAGCCAAGATCGCGCCATTGCACTCCAGCCTGGGCAACAAGAGTGAAACTCCGTCTCAAAAAAATAAAAAATAAAAAATAAGGTTTCAAAATAAGTTTTACAACATTTTGGATGAATAATGTAAATGACATACAGGACATTAAGTGACATCTTATGAACTCACAATACAAATACACAAACTTGGCTTGTCACATTCTAAATAAGGTCTGTAACTGTTAAAATAGACGTACACAAACACCGATTTCATGAGATATACCTTTCGAGGCTGTACTGAAACCCAGGGTTGCTCCTTCATCTGATCGATTTGCTCCCAAACCTTAGAAAGTTCTGACCAAACGCCTTTGAGGTCCTGTAATTCTTCTAAGGCCACCTGCGATTGGGAATAGTAAAGCAGTTGACTTTGGAAATAGAAATCACCCCAGAATCTGGCGGGGCCCTGAGGATGAACAAAGTCAACGGCAGAGTACGGGTGGGGAGCGGGATTCTCCACCCCCTCCCCAATGGTTCATACCTGCACGCGCTCTTCACTGCCACTGAGAAGCCCAGTATCTGTCAATTCCAGCGCCTCCTTGGCCTTTGCACACTTCTCTCTGTCGTCCTTCAGCCTACCAAACTTCCCCTCATATATGGTGAGAGCCTGAAGTGCCTCTTCTGGGCGAAGGTTGCCCTGAAAGCAGTCAGAGCACAGAGAATTGGAGCACAATGTCTCAGGAGAGATGAGCATTTAGGCTTTAAAATGATGCACAGAGCCTGCAGGGCTTCTGGACATTTTGGATTCTTTGGACACATCTTCATAAGGAAACATTGAACAAGATGTCCACTTTGGATGTGTGTATAGTAGTGAATTTAATTTTTACATCAATATTTTACATAAATAAAACAGAATGGTGGAGCATCTCTTGATTTAGCCATTGTCTTATTCAGTACCCTGGAAGGCGGGAGAAGAGGCAGCACAGACTCAGCCTCAAGTGCACATCCCCAGTGATAGAAGAGGACAAACCTCCGAGGCCTGCCAGCCACAACTTCCCCAGAGAACACAGTTGTTACATCAGTTACCCAGCCAAGCCAGGAACGAGAAATTACCAGAAACAGACTCTACTTCAGCATTAACACTACTATTTGCATACTTCCTTTTCATTTTAGTAACTGTTGAGAGCTGTACAAAATATTACTGTTTTCTACTAAGGCAAGATATCAAAGAACATTTTACTTAGGCTGGATGTGGTGGCTCACGCCTGTAATCCTAGCACTTTGGGAGGTGAAGGTGGGGAGACTGTGAGTTCAGGAGTTTGAGACCAGCCTGGGACTTCATCTCTATTAAAAATAAACAGTAAGCTGGGTATGGTGGGGCACACCTGTAGTCCCAGCTACAACGCTTGATCCCAGGAAACGGAGGCTTCAGTGAGCTATGACCACGTCACTGCACTCCAGCCTGGGTGACACAGTGAGACTCTGCCTCAAAAAAAATTTTTGGCCGGGCGCGGTGACTCACGCCTGTAATCCCAGCACTTTGGGAGGCCAAGGCGGGCGGATCACGAGGTCAGTAGATCGAGACCATCCTGGCTAACATGGTGAAACCCCGTCTCTACTAAAAATACAAAAAATTATCCGGGCGTGGTGGCAGGCACCTGTAGTCCCAGCTACTCGGGAGGCTGAGGCAGGAGAATGGCATGAACCCAGGAGGCGGAGCTTGCAGTGAGCGGAGATCACGCCACTGCACTCCAGCCTGAGAGACAGAGCAAGACTCCGTCTCAAAAAAAAAAAAAAAAGTTTTAACTCTAACACATTACTGGCACCAAGGTGAGGTGATGAGAAATATTCAAATTTTGATGACCAGAATCTTGCTATTGATTAATATTCAGTTCCTCCACTGGAGCAAGCATTCATAACCTGGCAGTAACAGCAGCACTAGCAAAAGCAGAGACCATCAAATCAAAATTAAGCACACAGTAGAACCTGCAGGGGCCCAGCAGCACGGAAACGGTTATAGGCAGGATGGGACAATTAACCAGCATATCTCTGTGGAAGGCTAAATCTGTCATTGTCATTAGGCCTACTGTGGGAAACTTACATCCCCAAATAAGAAAAACAGATTAATATTCAAAAGATGTTCACATCTTTTCCATTTGTCTTTTCTACGCTTATATTCCCTAAATACATAAAAATTTGAAAATTAAAAAGAAAACAAACCAATCGCCTGGGACTCGCCATAACCCAACTGGATCAGCGTTTATAGAGGGAAGAGGGGTCCAGGCATTTGTATTATCGGATCAGTGTTTATAGAGGGGAGAGGGGTCCAGGCGTTTGTATTATCGGATCAGTGTTTACAGAGGGGAGAGGGGTCCAGGCGTTTGTATTATTGGATCAGCGTTTAGAGAGGGGAGAGGGGTCCAGGCGTTTGTATTATCAGATCAGCGTTTATAGAGGGGAGAGGGGTCCAGGTGTTTGTATTATCGGATCAGTGTTTATAGAGGGGAGAGGGGTCCAGGCGTTTGTATTATCGGATCAGCGTTTAGAGAGGGGAGAGGGGTCCAGGCGTTTGTATTATCGGATCAGCGTTTATAGAAGGGAGACGGGTCCAGGCGTTTGTATTATCGGATCAGTGTTTATAGAAGGGAGAGGGGTCCAGGCGTTTGTATTATCGGATCAGTGTTTATAGAGGGGAGAGGGGTCCAGGCATTTGTATTATCGGATCAGCGTTTATAGAGGGGAGAGGGGTCCAGGCGTTTGTATTATCGGATCAGCGTTTAGAGAGGGGAGAGGGGTCCAGGCGTTTGTATTATCGGATCAGCGTTTAGAGAGGGGAGAGGGGTCCGGTCCAGGTGTTTGTATTATCGGATCAGCGTTTATGGAGGGGAGAGGGGTCCAGGTGTTTGTATTATCGGATCAGCGTTTATAGAGGGGAGAGGGGTCCAGGTGTTTGTATTATCGGATCAGTGTTTATAGAGGGGAGAGGGGTCCAGGTGTTTGTATTATCGGATCAGTGTTTATAGAGGGGAGAGGGGTCCAGGCGTTTGTATTATCGGATCAGCGTTTATGGAGGGGAGAGGGGTCCAGGTGTTTGTATTATCGGATCAGCGTTTATGGAGCGGAGAGGGGACCAGGCGTTTATATTATCAGATCAGCGTTTATGGACGGGAGAAGAGTCCAGGCATTTGTATTATTGGATCAGCATTTATAGAGGGAAGAGGGGTCCAGGCATTTGTATTTATATGCTCTCCAGATAATTTCACGCACCCTTAGGAAATAACAAAAATAACAGGGAGCAAAAAATAAAATAAATAAAATTTTGAATTCCACTCCCAGTAAACCAAACACACTGTTATCTACTATCACCTCTGCTATCAGCACGAGTTGCCAGCCCCCTTCCGCACCACCCTCCCAGGCACAGCAGTAGCCACTGAGCCAGCGCCCTCTCATCTGCTTCTGTCGCAGCAGCACCACCACCTGCCTTGCCTGTCTATTCTTGCTCATTTTGTTTCTCTCTCCCACTGAGCGTGATTCCATGAAGGTAGGAGACTCTTGTCCTTTTCACTCACTGCTATATCTCCACGACCTAGAACAATGCCTGGAACACAGTCGGTGCTCAATAAATACTTGAATGCATGAAGAAAAGTGGATGTGGCAGTTTCTGGGTGGTGGAAGGTTTAATGGCTACAGTGACGAAGACAACAGAACCTGCCTCTCCACAATCCACCAGCAGCACTGGCAAAAACAGAGACTATCCAACCAAAATTAAATTAACTAGCAGCAGCAGTGGAAAGCTTGGCCTTTGTCTACACAAAATTAAATTCTAATTTCTGCGCATATCTACGTAAGAGAATGATCTAAGAACAGAAAAACTTTACTCCTTAAAACCAGCTCCTGAATGCCATTCTGAGTAAAAAGAGGTCTAAGCTGGGCTTCATATTTTCACATTTACTATCTCCATCTGCTTTTTTAACTACAAAAAGGAAAAGAGTCTTCAATACTAGAAAGCTCAGTCACAGCAAGGCCTTTTAGGCTTGAAAGAAAGTCACCAGTCACGCTGCTGGGTGAGGAGTCTCCGGGGTCCCCACCCGGCGGGACTCACCGTGACAGGCTTGGTCTTCTCCCAGTCGGTCAGCAGGTCGGTGGTGCGGCTTTCCACGGCCCGATCCTCCTGGACAATCTTCATTTGCAGGTTTGCCACCTGCTGCTGAATGGCAGAGTCCTTTCGCCGCATGATGTCATTGAAGGCTCCCCACTCTCCCTCGATGTTGTCAATATAAAGCCAGGAAGGTGGGAACTGGAACCTTTGCTTTTCCAGTAAGCGCTGGCCATTGCGGTAGAGCTTTGAGAGTTAAAAAATAAATCAAGTTCTGTCTTCTATAACAATGACAGAAATTATTAATTAGAGCCCCATGAAAGAGAATGCACTTTATAGTTATAAAACATGTAAGGCTGGCCAGACTCAGTGGTTCTTGCCTGTAATCCCAGCACTTTGGGAGGCTGAGGCAGGTGGATTGCTTGAGTCCAGGAGTTTAATACCAGCCTGGGCAACATGGCAGGACTTCATCTCTACTTAAAAAGAAAAAAATTAGCCGGGCATGGTGGCATGTATCTGTAGTCCCAGCTACTCAAGAGACTGAGGTGGGAGGATTGTTTGAGCCTGGGAGATTGAGGCTGCAGTGAGCTAGGATCCTGCCACTGCACTCCAGCCTGGGTGACAGGTGAGACGCTGCCTCACACAAAACACAGAAGATCAATACACGTGCTCTTCTCCTAAAACCATACATCCTAAGACATCATGGCCAGAGGGCAATCCTCTGAGAGCCCACCGCAGCAGTCTGGATGTTGCACTCCACTGCATTCGGATGGCCCGGGTCAGGATACAAAGCAAGGTGGAGCTGGGCTTCACTCTTTATTCCAAGTTATTAAAAGGATAATTGGCCAGGCATGGTAGTTCATGCCTGTAATCCCAGCACTTTGGGAGGTCAAGGTGGGCAGATCACTTGAGGCCAGGAGTTCGAGACCACCCTGGCCAACATGGAGAAACCCCGTCTTTACTAACAGAAAAATTAGCCAGGCATGGTGGTGGGCACCTGTAATTCCAGCTACTCGGGAGGCTGAGACAGGAGAATTGCTTGAACCTGGGAGGCAGAGGTTGCAGTGAGCCGAGATCACGCCACTGTACCCCAACCTAGGTGACAGAGCGAGACTCCATCTCAAAAAAAAAAAAAAAGAAAGAAAAACCTAGATGCCAAGTATCTGCAGTGAGTTCTTCATTATTTATTTAGCTTTTTGAGATAGTCTTGCTCTGTCGCCCAGGCTGGAATGCAGTGGCACGATCTCAGCTCACTGCAACCTCTATCTCCCAGCTTCAAGCGATTCTCCTGCCTCAGCCTCCCGAGTATCTGGGACTACAGGCATGTGCCACCACACTCAGGTAATTTTTTGTATATTTTTAGTAGAGATAGGGTTTCACTATGTTGGCCAGGCTGGTCTCAAACTCCTGGCCTCAAGTGATCTGCCCGCCTTGACCTCCCAAAGTGCTGGGATTATAGGCATGAGCCACCGCGCCTGGCCTGCGCTAAGTTTTAACAAGCATATCAGGCTGTTGTAATAGAGATGATCTGTGGGCCATACCAAGAAAAGAGTGCCTTAAGGGTTGAGTCAGGTCATTCTCTTAGAATGCAAAATACCGCAGAAGCCAAATTAAACTACAGATCTAGTATTTTTTTTTTTTTTTTTTTGAGACGGAGTCTCACTCTGTTGCCCAGGCTGGAATGCAGTGGCGCAATTTCAGCTCACTGCAAGCTCCGCCTCTCGGGTTCATGCCATTCTCCTGCCTCAGCTTCCTGAGTAGCTGGGAGTACAGGTACTCGCCACCACACTCGGCTAATTTTTTGTATTTTTAGTAGAGACGGCGTTTCACCGTTAGCCAGGATGGTCTTGGTCTCCTGACCTCGTGAACCGCCCGCCTTGGCCTCCCAAAGTGTTGGGATTACAGGCGTGAGCCACCGCGCCCAGCCAAAAATTTTTAAATATCCATAGAGCTCACCTCAACTTGCTTCTCAAACTGCTTGATCTTCCGTTTCAAAGACTGCACATAGGTGATGAAGGTCACTGCATCGGAGGTGCTGGCAGTGTCTACTGAGTGCTGCTCCAACTCTTGGCGGGACTGTTCAGAGAGAGGGGAGTATTTCATCACAGAGCTGGGGTTTACCAGTAGACTGGTTACAGAGGCAGAATCCTACGTCCTCACCTTTGAGATCTGGGAATGGAATTCCGTCATGTTTGATCCTAGCATCTGCCCAAATTTGCTAAGAACCTCCTTATGCCAAGAGTCATATTTCAAGTTCACCTTAGATTGTACCTGAGGGTGAAACAGCACACAACACATCATCAGCTCTTTCCTGCTGGCGTGTTTATCCTTCAAATGAATATCAGTCTAACAGAAATGTTGCTTTTACACTACCCTTGACACCTTTCAACCAGACAGCAGGACTCACCTTGCCATAATCTATAACTACTGGTCCAAACTCTTTCTTGGTTTCTGCATTGTCAAAGGTTCCTCTGGCCTTCCTTATTTGGACCAGGAGAGCCTGCCATTTGTTGAGATCTTCTCCAAGTCTGTTATAGATGTTTTCAGCTTGCATATCCCATAAACACTGATACTGAAGCCAAACCTGCAAATGAAGAACACAGTTAAATAATAGTTTGAGTTTTCATTTTGTAGAATACTGGCACCTCTTATGTTCACATTCCATTAAGAAGGTTCATGTCTTTCACCACTATTAGAGAAATTCTCACTTCAGATTCTCAGAATTTTCATATCAAAAAAGATTCTCGAATGTCATGGTTAAAACTCCAAAAGATGTATCCTATCATTTACTCTCTGCTTTGAAACAGCAAATAGTATCTAGTGAACCATACATACAGTCAAGACCTTTTAGCTCCATGTTCTTTATATCTTGTACTCTTAAGCGTCTAGAATAGACCATATGCATATTTGAATGAAATTAGGAGTTTCTTACCTTGACATACTGTTCAACTTCAGATACAATGCCCATGACAGCAGAATAAGACTCTTCCAGGGCAACAGGGCCATCAGGCATCCGTGTTAAAGCGTTCCGATAGAATTTCTCTTCCTCAGTCAATTCGTAATGTACACCCACCTAGCCAACCAAAGCCGAAATGAATGCAAGTAGTGTATATGAAAACGGTAATCTAAGTGTCACCTTTTACTTAATTAAAATGAACTGAAAGAAAAGCTCATGACCAAAATGGCATTTAAGGAATAACATCCACTTACCCTGGCCACAAGTAACCAGAAAGCCTACTTATATTTAACTCATCAAACCAATACAAGAACATTAATGAAAACAGAGAAATGTGGCAATGCAAAAACAGCTGAAAAGTGCACGAAGCCATCTGCTCATTCTAGCTATCTGAGTGCCTGTTATGTGCCAGGCACTATTCTAGGTACAATAAGCAGATAAAAATCCCTGCTCACAGGGACTTACACTCTATGGGAGGAGAGACGTGATTAGGGAATAAGCAAAATACACAGAATGTCAGGTGGTGAGAGATAACTACGGAGCAAGAATGAGAAGGAGAAGGAGAGGGAGTGTGGGCGCAGCATGGGGAAGGCTGCATTTTCAATAGTGAGGTCAGGAAAGGCCTCGCTGAGAAGGGGAAAGTTGCGAGAAACCAAGAGGAGAGGGGTAAGTTGTGAATATTTGCCGCCAAGGATTCTCAGTTGAGATCAACAAATGTGAAGGCGCAGGGGCAAGAGTCTACCGGCATGTTTGAGGACCAGCAAGACTCCAGTGTGATGGGGCAGAGCCAGTGAAGGGAGAAGCAGCAGGAGCTGAAGTCAGAGAAACAATAAGCAACACATTACACGGGCCCAGCAAGCTACTGCGGCTTTGACTTTCATGAGGAGTGAGATAGGAAGTCATTCAAGGGCTCTGAAAAGAGTGTCAGGATTGACTTAGAATCTAAGACTTGCTTTGGCTGCTGTGTTGAAAACAGATTTTAGGGAGGCAAAGGCAGAGAGAACAGATAGGAGGGAACATTAATAATCCAAGTGAGAGGTGAGGGTACCTTGTACGGAGTGGTGCCAGTGAAAGAGCTCAGCATTCATTTTCAAGAGACACACAACGGGAGTCAAGGACAATACCATGATTTTTGGCCTGAATGAGCTGAAGGGTGGGAAGTGAAAGACTGAGGGAAGATAAAACTTGGGGAGGCAGGGCTCAAGAGGTGCTCAGTATGACGCGACTCTGAGACAGCCAAGTGGAGATGCCATGCTGGCAGCTGGCCAGACAAGCCAGGAGTCAGGAGAAAGGTCAGCTGGAGATACAAACACAGAGCTGTCAGCTTGCAGGTGGCATTTAAAGTCAACAAGACTAGATGAGACCACAAAGAGAGTGCACAGGAGTGGAGAGGGAACGAAACATTTAGAGGGAGTTTAAGGGGAAGGCAAAATAGGAACCAATAAAGGAGACTAGCCACTGAGGTGGGAGGAGAACCAGGAGGCACGGTGTTCTGAAGAGTCCAGAGCATCATGCAGGAGGGAGCCTCCATCAAGTCTTGCAGTTAAGAGGTGAGACAAGGACAGAGAAGCCCACTAGTCAGCAGTGGGGCTGTGGGTGATCACACAGAGCAGTGCTGGAGGAGGCTGGAGGAGTGCCTGAGAAGGGAGCTGCCTTATGAAGATTGCAGGGGACATGGGGTCCCGTTTAGGTACTGAAAGAAGACCCAGAAGAGAGGGCAGAACAGCTAAACAAGAGTGAGGGGATGGGCTCTAGGGAACAAGGAGACTGCTGGCTTCAGTTTGTTAAATTTGGAGATAAGCAAGAGAACAATGCAAATAGAAACACGGCTGGTTAAAAACAGGAGAAACATGATGAGAATGATGCTAAGGATTGTATGTAGACTCCTCGAAAGGCAGAAGCCAATATCCATAGCTTGGTTCTGATTAGCTGGACAGTGCCCAGCATTAGGTGAAACACCACCACAATTTTAGCCATAGGCAATTAACTACCTCAAAAAAAATCCTAAAAGATCTGAGTTTATGTTCAAAGTTAAGAAAACGGTTAATGTCTTAAGAAGATCACTAAATTCTGGAAGAGTCTGCAATAGCAGAAGTTGTCCCATCTTTTTTTATGAAAGCTACTGGTTCTGTTTAGAAGTGACACTGGGGACTAAATGGTCTTTTGAGCTTTCCTTTTGTTCTAAAAATATACTAAGAGTATATTACATCTGAGATTTGCTTTAAGATAATCTGGTGGGGGTGGAGAGGTAGGGAAGAAAATATAAATAACATTGGCCACATATTGATAAAGCTGTGTGGTGGGAGGCTCTTGATTCCCTCAACTTTTGTGTATGTTTTAAAATTCCCCTAATAAAAAGTAGGGGGTGGGGAGGAGAGGGAGAAGCAGGAATTGAGATTCCCAAAGATGCTCATGGACAGAAGTTCAAAGAGACTACTGAGACCAAGCTACAAATCCCAAGTAACTAGTTGGAAAAAAGGTCAGGGCACAAAAAGCCTCCCTAACTTTCCCCTGGGATGTCTGGAGTTTGTAAACAATATCAAGAGCTTATTTAAAGAAGCACCATGAAGAAATGGTGTCACAGAGCCCATGAGAGGCCTGGTCAGAGGCGTGTGCCTCAAGTTGCCAAAGGCTTACCTGGTACCTCTGACTCTGGATCCTGGGGAGAGACAGTACAACCATCTTCCAGGCAAACATTTCCTGGTACAGCTTGTATCTGCACTCTTCAATTGGCGGATTCAAGTAGATTACCTGATTGGTTATTCTTAGCTCATGAACGACATTCTGTGAAAGAAAGGTTTCATTTCTACTCAGCAATCTATTTCAATAAAATTTTTTTTTTTTAAGACAGAGTTTCACTCTTATTGCCCAGGCTGCAGTGCAATGGCGCAACCTTGGCTCACTGCAACCTCCACCTCCCAAGTTCAAGCGATTCTCCTAAGCCTCCCAAGTAGCTGGGATTATGGGCATGCGCCAGCATGCCCAGCTAATTCTATATTTTTAGTAGAGACGGGTTTTGGCATGTTGGTCAGGCTGGTCTCAAACTCCTGACCTCAGGTGATCCACCTGCCTCAGCCTCCCAAAGTGTTGCAATTACAGGTGTGAGCCACCATGCCAAGTCCTTTGCTTTTTGTTTTTTTTGAGATAGGGTCTCACTCTATCACCCAGGCCGGAGTGCGGTGGCGACATGGCTCACTTGACATTCTGGGCTCAAGCAATCCTCCTGCCTCAGCCCCTCAAGCAGCTGGGACCACAGGCGTGCACCCATCATGCCCAGTTAATTTTTGTATTTTTTTTTTTTTTTTTTTTGAGACGGCGTCTCACTCTGTCATCAGGCTGGAGTGCAGTGGCACCATCTCAGCTCACTGCAACCTCTGCCTCCCAGGTTCAAGCGATTCTCCTGCTTCAGCCTCCTGAGTAGCTGGGACTACAGGCATGTACCACCATGCCCAGCTAATTTTTGTATTTTTAGTAGAGACGGGGTTTCACCATGTTGGACAGGATGGTCTCGATCTCTTGACCTTGTGATCCACCCGCCTCGGCCTCTCAAAGTGCTGGGATTACAGGCGTGAGCCACCGCGCCCGGCCTAATTTTTGTATTTTTTTATAGAGATGGGGTTTCGTCATGTTGCCCAGGCTGGTCTCGAACTTCAGAGCTCAAGCGATCTGCCCACCTTGGCCTCCCAAAGTGCTGGGATTACAGGTGTGAGCCACCGTGCCTGGTCTCAATAAAATAGTTTTGATACTCAACACCTTCTCTCTCTAAATTACTAAACTACTTCAGTCTGAACCACAATGTCTGTCACTTGATTATCAGACATGGTCTTTTATAATGTCATGTTTGCCATTTGTGCCTTCCCCAAAAGAACGTAAGTCAGACAGCAGGTGCTGCTTCACCTTCTCCTGGGTCCCTGGTGCCCAGGCATTGAACACGTAACAGGTACTCAATGAACCTTCATCTGGTTTGACATAAGTATATGACGATGTCTCAATATAACAATCTTGAGACCCGAGAAGCTAGCACCACTGAAGCAGTGATACAACCCAGGTTATCAGTTGTTGGGCAATGATTTATGTTGACCAAAGTCAGGTAAGTCTGTGCCACCTGCCAGTGCTTTACGCTAAACAAGAATTCCAACTTAGTCTCCACTAGATAGTCATGTGTTGCTTAACAACAGGGATATGTTCTGAGAATCATAGTGAGGTGATTCTGTCACTGTGCAAACTCCACAGCATGTACCTACACAAGTCTAGATGACAGAGCCCGCTGCCCACCTAGGCTACGTGGCATGGCCGATTGCTCTCAGGCTACAAATCTGTACAGCATGTTACTGTACTGAATACTGTAGGCAACTGGAACACAATGGTAAGTATTTGTGTATCTAAACATATTACAACATAGAAAAGGTAGAGTAAAAATATGGTATTGTAATCTTCAGGATCACCATTGTATATGTGGTCTGTCGTTGACTGAAATGTCATTATGCAGTGCATGACTGTAATGGTATCAATTTAGAAACACTCATTTGCTTCTCTGGGACTTGGTATTTTAAAAAGTATGCTCTGGGGATGAATATCCAATAATAGTAATATTCAAAGGTGGCAACAGAAATATTCAAAAGTGAAAACATTTTTCAAGTGTAAGGGAAAAAAATAAAAAGGTAAAGTGTAGGTAGGGGAAAAAAGCCAACTGTTTCTCCCAGATCAAAGTTTTTACTGTTTTGTGAGGCCTTTTTATTGGTAAATATAACACAAATACTATAAACACTTACTGTAAGGTGGATTCCTTTGTAACCACCACCAATAGCAGCAGATAGGGCCTACTTACACAGTGCTAGCTGACATAATGATTCAGTTGTTTAGAAAGCTTGCTAAGCTCCACACAAATGGGAAAGAGATGGCTCGGGAGGCACAGACTACTACTCTGCGTGGTGGCCACTGTGTCACCACCTTCTTCCCGGGGATGTGGACTGAGACCTTTGTTAAAACAGTGGAGTACGTTTCAATGTCATGGTCTGAACATTGACTTCTGGTGGATTACATGCGGTCCCTGAAATAATTTTTTTTTTTTTTTTTTTGAGACAGAGTCTCGCTCTGTCACCCAGGCTGGAGTGCAGTGGCGCAATCTCAGATCACTGCAAGCTCCGGCTCCCGGGTTCACGCCATTCTGCTGCCTCAGCCTCTCCGAGTAGCTGGGACTACAGGCGCCCGCCACCACGCCTGGCTAATTTTTTGTATTTTTAGTAGAGACAGGGTTTCACCATGGTCTCTATCTCCTGACCTCGTGATCCGCCCGCCTCGGCCTCCCAAAGTGCTGGGATTACAAGCGTGAGCCACCGCGCCCGGCCTGTTCCTGAAATAATTTATTGCATGAATGTTTGGTAAGAAGTTTTTTTCCACAGTGTAGTTTTTTTTCTAAAATTTAATTTTTCATTTTTTAGGACTTAAAATAATTATTTTAGATTTATAGGAGAGTTTCAAAGAAGTACAAGGAGTTTCCACACATCCTCCACCAGCTTTCTTCAATGTTAACATCTCACATGAGAGTGAGGAATTTTGGAGAAAGAGCGCAGAGGTGACCTGCCCTTCCCATCGCATCATATCAGAGGGCACGTGACACCTGCACATCGCCACTGGTGAGGCTGACCTCCATCACCTGGTTAAGGTGGCATCTGCCAGGTGTCCACACTAAGTGACCTCTTCACAGGTACTTTTTAACGAGAGAGTTCTGTTATTTTACTTATTAGTAAACAGAATGCCACAGAAGCACTCACTTTGATCTTTGGCTCTCCACCAGGCTTGTGACTAACTTGTGGAGCATCCGTGTCCATGTCAACTTCTGCTTTATCTTCAGCTTGTCCAAGAAGAACCTGGGTCCACGCTCTCAGGCCAGCTTGCAGACGGACGCCCAATATTCTTTCAATCTACAGACAACGTTATATCAGAGAACAGAGTTTCTTCTGAGTTAGCTCACAAAGCAAGTTAATCGGAAAGTGGTAGGTGTTTCAGATAAAAGATGCACAGTTCCTAACTAGAAGCCTTCATATCTCTCTTCTCAGAATCTCACTTTCTCCCAGCCACAGATCACTTGTTAGGCTGTGTTCTCCAACTTTGGATACTGAATCACCAATCCTTCACAACCTGTAACCTCTGCTATAAAATACCCTCCTCCCCAACACTCTCCACTGGCGTGCTCTCTGAAGTCCACCAGTGAGAAAAGGCATGGATTGGCAACTGTGCTTTACGTACACATACCACACCTTCTACCCGTCCCCACTTGTCCACGGGGATACGGGTGGGGGCAGAATGTGGCTGTTTCTAAATTGGGTGTTGGGGAGGGGCAGGGTCATCAGAGGAGGACACCTGGAGGGCTAGAAAAGGTAACACAAATCATAAGGAAAGCAAGGAAGGCCGTATAGGAAGTTATCAAATATCCAGCAAATAAAGGCAATACTTTCTCCTCCCTCTTATCTCCCTGCTTCCAACTTAAACTTGATGTGAGTACTGACATGTAGTATCATAATGTGGTTCTTTTTGTGTGTGTGTGTGATAGGGTCTCACTCTGCTAGAGTGCAGTGGTGTGATGTCGGGTCATTGCAACCTCCGCCTCCTGGGCTCAAGTGATCCTCCCGCCTCAGTTTACTGAGTAGCTGGGACTACAGGTGCTCATCAGCACATCTGGCTAGTTTTTGTATTTATAGTAGAGACAGGGTCTTGCCATGTTGCCCAGGCTGGTCTCGAACTCCTGGGTTCAAGCGATCTGCCTGCCTCGGCCTCTCAAAATGCTGGGATTACAGGCATGACGAACCACTATGCCTGGCCACAATTCACTTCTTTTTTTTTTTTTTTTTTTTTTTTTTTGAGACGGAGTCTCGCTCTGTCGCCCAGGCTGGAGTGCAGTGGCGCGATCTCGGCTCACTGCAAGCTCCGCCTCCCGGGTTCACGCCGTTCTCCTGCCTCAGCCTCTCTGAGTAGCTGGGACTACAGGCGCCCGCCACCACGCCCGGCTAATTTTTTTGTATTTTTAGTAGAGATGGGGTTTCACCGTGGTCTCGATCTCCTGACCTCGTGATCCGCCCGCCTTGGCCTCCCGAAGTGCTGGGATTACAAGCGTGAGCCACCGCGCCCGGCCCACAATTCACTTCTATCACTAGTTAAATGAGATTTTGGAGGGGAATTGAACTATCACAGATAATTTCCAGGGAAAAATGCTTTTTAGTGACAAACTAATAAGCTTACTGGAGGGTCAGCAGAAGAAAAAGGAGGAACACGCTAGCAAATTCTATCCCTTACCTCCATGTCAAGCTTGTTGACCCAGATGGGCAAATTGGAATAGGAGTGCAGATTTAAGTCATCCACTGCTTTCTGGACTCTGTTCAAGATCTCCGAGAATGTCTTATGGTCATACATACAAGTTTCCAAGGAACGGACTTCTAGGTCTATTTTTTCTTCAATGATCAGCAGATCATCCACCTGAAGGAAGAAGTATTTAATATTTAAAACACCCACTCACACTCTGTTCCTTTATTCTCACATAACATTCTTCCCAAGTATTATAGATTGACAAATGCTCCAGGCACAGTTCTTCCATAAGTAGCTAATCCTAGCTGCTGGGGTGAGAACACTAATCCCCACTTGCATGTCCTTGTAGAGGGAAGGAAAATGCATGGAGCCTCCCCAGCTTTCTTCCCTTACTCCCACTCACAGGAGAGGTGGCCTCTGATGGGTAAATCTGGGAGAAGGAAGTAAACGTGCTTTGTTCAGCTCCTCCTGTGCCTGGGGAGCCAGCCTCGCTGTCGTATGCATCTGGTCCGCTGGCAGCCGCAGGCTCTGGGTAAGGCCTTCGTGGCTGAGACCTAGAGCCTGCTCTGCTTTCAGCTGTAGCAGCAATAAAAGTGCATTCTGCTCTCTGTCAGACCCCTGTGTCCTTTAGCTCTCCAACTGTTTCTAAACTCAGGTTGTTACTTAGTGGCCTCCCTAAAACGCAGCACCATTAAATAGCCTGGTGAGTACAAAGGGTCCTCCTCCCTTGCAGCTCACATGGCCATATGCTGCATCAACCATGCATGCCTTCTTTGGGAGAACTAGTGTTTTAACTGAGTTCGCTATTACCATGCTTCATTCGTTACCAGGACACCTGAGGATTACATGAGAGCATACCTTTTCTTGGAAGTTGAAGACAGTCTCTGCTAAGCGCTGTACATATGGGTCAAGTTTGTAGGACTCCCACACCAATGCAATGCCTTCTGCGATCAGGGCCTGCACTTCCTTTTTCAAGCCAGCCACCAAAAGCGAAATGGTGTTCCGCTCCTCCACCTTCTCGCAGGTCCGTTCATAGGTACGAACGCTCTCGATCAGTGAGATGGCAAACGGGTAAAGCTGGTTTGCTTGATGGGCTTTGTTCACAATCGCCAGTGGGACGCGGAAACCAAGCCACTTGAGGTTCCGGACTTCTTTGGATAGTGTGATAATCTCAGGAAGAAAGTTAACTTTCAGCTTAAGCACATTTCCAGTTCGGCCCCGAACCCGAGTACTTTCGATGGTGAAAATGCGCCCCGAGACACCGAGGTTGCGCTGCTGCACCTTCCTTGCCCAGTCATCAAAGATCTCCTGCGTGTTGAGCTTCATGCGGAAGCTGTCTCCATCCTGCTTCAGCTTCTGCCCCTCCACGTGATTCTCCCAGCCCTTGCCAAGGACATCTTCCACCCGCTTCATGTAGGCCGTCAGCTGCCTGTCGATCTGTTTAGCCCAGATGATAGACCCTGACACAGGGGGCAAGTCACGAACGTGACTCATCTTACAAGCCTGACTCTGTGGGTACTGGACCTTGAACTTGTCGTGAAGAGACTCGATGTCATCTTTCACACGCTGGATCAGCTGGGTCTGGTATTCACGAATGGCCCCACGGATGTGAGGCCTGACAAACAGTGCATTAAACCTGGAGAAAATCCTGAACATCTCGTTGGCATTCTTGGCTGTGCCAAGCTGATCCCGAAGGCGAGCAGTGATCCGGGTCTCCACTCTGTCGATCCTCTCATCGTACCTCTTCATAGCAGCCTCCCAGGCTTCCGTGCCCTCTTTGGAAACATCCAGTCCATCCACTTCCTTGACGTTCTCATAAGCAAGGTTTACTTCCTCAATGGCATTTGCATCTGCAGCATCAAAGAGAACCTCAGCCACTTTCATATCTTGGGGTTCAGGGACCTCTCCTTGATTCTGTTGTGCAACTGCCGTGACCTAAAGGAGAAAGATATGTAATCAAGAAATGCTGACCAAACCAAGGCTTTAAAATTTATTTTAAGCCGGGTACAGTAGCTCACGCCTATAATCCCAGCACTTTGGGAGGCTGAGGCGGATAGATCAGCTGAGGTCAGGAGTTTGAGACCAGCCTGGCCAACATGCTGACGCCCCGTCTCTACTAAAAATACAAAAATTAGCTGGGCATGTTGGTGCAGGCCTGTAATCCTAGCTACTCAGGAGGCTGAGGCAGGAAATCACTTGAACCCGGGAGGTGGAAGTTACAGTGAGCTGAGATCGTACCACTGCACTCCAGCCTGGACAACAGAGTGAGACTCTGTCTCAAAATAAATAAATAAAACAAACTTTATTTTTATTTTTTATGAGACAGGGTCTCACTCTGTGTAGACTCTAACTGCTGGGCTCAAGCGATCCTCCCACCTCAGCCTCCCAAAGTGCTGGAATTACGGGTGTGAGCCACCGTGCCTGGAAGACTTTTAAAATTCTGTTGTACACGCCACACAAAAGCTACCAATTAGCAATACAGATTTTTAAACTTTGAGTCAAACATTTTATAACCGCAACTTAGCAATGCCAAGTAAAATACTATAGAGTATATTTTAACTCTATACTACAAAGGTTTTTCAGACAATGTGGTTTCATTGGACTAGTTTTTTTTTAAAGAAGAACTGGTAAAGAAGAATGAATAGGCTGGGTGCAGTGGCTCATGCCTGTAATCCCAGCACTTTGGGAGGCCAAGGTGGGCGGATCACGAGGTCAGGAGTTTGAGACCAGCCTGGCCAACATGGTGAAACCCCGTCTCTACTAAAAATACAAAAAATTTGCCAGGCATGGTGGTGCACGCCTGTATTCCCAGCTACTCAGGAAGTTGAGACAGAGAATCGCTTGAACCCGGGAGGTGGAGGTTGCAGTGAGCCAAGATCACACCACTGCACTCCAGCCTGGGCGACAAAGCAAGACCCCGTCTCAAAAAAACAAAAAAGAATGAAAGATAAATTCAGAAGAGAAAAAAAAATGTATAAAGAAATTAGTCATTTAATCATTTTAATAAATCTCAGGCATATGTAATTGCTATCCATGTTTTACACAGGAGGACTCTCAGAAAAAGAGATTAAATAAAGAGTTCCGGTCACAGAGCTAGTAAACGGTGGAATTAGGATTTAAAACCCAGGAAGTCTGGCTCTAGGGTCCTTGCAAGATGGGGGAAGGGATAAATGGATGGAAAACACTAAAGATTTGGATGGGCTGGCCAGGGTGGCTCAACACCTGTAATCCCAGCACTTTGGGAGGCCGAGGCGGGTGGATCACTTGAGGTCAGGAGTTCAAGACCAGCCTGGCCAACATGGTGAAACCCTATTTCTTTTCCTTTTTTTTGAGATGGAGTCTTGCTCTGTTACCCAGGCTGGAATGCAGTGGTGCGATCTCGGCTCACTGCAAGCTCCGCCTCCTGGGTTCATGGCATTCTCCTGCCTTAGCCTCCCAAGTAGCTGGGACTACAGGCGCCTGCCACCACGCCCAGGTAATTTTTTTGTATTTTCAGTAGAGATGGGGTTTTACCGTGTTAGCCAGGATAGTCTCGATCTTCTGACCTCGTGATCCACTGGCATCGGCCTCCCAAAGTGCTGGGATTACAGGTGTGAGCTACCGCGCCTAGCCGGTGAAACCCTATTTCTACTAAAAATACAAAAATTAGCTGGGTGTGGTGGCTGGTGCCTGTAATCCAGGCTACTTGGAGGCTGGGGCAGAATTGCTTGAACCCCAGAGGCAGAGGATGCAGTGAGCCGAGATCATGCTACTGCACTCCAGCCTGGGTGACAGACCAAGACTCTGTCTCAAAAATAAAAAAATAAAAATAAAAATAAAAAATAAAAAATAAAAAATAAAAAAATTACACAAATACTGAATCACTAGATCTTAAAGACAACAGAAAGAAGTAGTTAATTTTTCAAAAAACACATTAAAACAATGCATATGGGCAGGGTGCAGTGGCTCATGCCTGTAATCTCAGCACTTTGGGAGGCTGAGGTGGGCGGATCATTTGAGCTCAGGAGTTCGAGAATAGCCCGGGCAACGTGGTGAGACTCCTCCTCTACAACCTCCCCCCTCCACCTCCAACACACACACACAAATAAATTAGCTGGGCGTGGTGGGGTACGCCTATAGTCCCAGCTACTCACGAAGCTGAGGCAGGAGAACTGCTTGAGCCCAGGAGGCAAAGGCTGCAGTGAGCCAAGATCCCTCCACTGTACTCCAGCCTAGGTAACAGAATGAGACTGTCTCAAACAAGAACAGGCTGGGTACGCTGTCTGACGTCTACAATCCCAGCACTTTGGGAGGCCGAGACAGGTGGATCACTTGAAGGTCAGTTCAAGACCAGCCTGGCCAACATGGTGAAAGCCTGTCTCTACTTAAATATAAACAATTAGCCGGGCGTGGTGGCAGGCACCTGTAATCCCAGCTACTTGAGAGGCTGAGGCAGGAGAATCGCTTGAACCCAGAAGGCAGAGGTTGCAGTGAGCCAAGATCACGCCATTGCACTCCAGCCTGGGCAACAAGAGTGAAACTTCGTCTCAAAAAAACAAACAAACAAACAAAAAACAAAACAAAAACAAAAACAAAACACAAATTTTTAGAATGCAAATCTTACCTGTGGCCTCAGGACCCTGACGATAACAGCTCTCAGCTGTTCATGCTGGCGTCTAAATTTTCTCATCTGGTCAAGGCGGGCCTGCAGCTTCCTGTGGGCAGGGTTGATACGCCACACCATCTTCAGATTTTCTTCCCTTTTTCTTTTGACGATGTCTCTCAACAATACCTGAAGTTTCTCATACTCATCATCCCAAGTCTGAAAAACTTCAAAGCATGCTACCATAACCTAGGACAGAATTTCAAAAATGAGGCTTATCATTAAGACATATTTTCATCTCAACGTCTTGAGGTTGGTTTTCTTATATATTCGAACTTACTTTTTCAAATTCTTCGTAAGCAACATGCATCAATTTCCTAGTGCCCAATACTTTGAGTAATTGAGAACTCAAGTCTCTTGAAATCGCCTCCACCAAACGCAGTGCCCTCTGAATAGGATATTTTGTGTTTCGGATCTTTCTCAAATGGGTGAAAATGGCAACAAGCGCCTGTCTTATTTTGTCCAGCTCCGTGGCAGACAGCAAATCGTTCAGAGGGAAATCTTTCATCAGAGGATTGTAGTCATTCACAGTTTCCAAAGCCTGTTTTAGACCTATATTAACAGAGAAAGAGTTAATGGTTTTCACATAAAGTAACAAAACTAAGTAAACTAAAATATGCCATTACAATGGAACATTTTGACGTTGCAAAAGATCTAGTGAGACAAAAACTATTCATATTTGAAAAAACAACACGTTATTAACAGGATAACCCTAGTGTTGTTCCATTTTTGCTTATTTAAGAGTATGAGTCAATTCATATATACTCTAAAGGCTGATGGTGGCAGCCTCAGAGAATTTACTATGCTTTGCTTTGCTTTCTATATCAGCGGCCCCCAACATTTTTGGCAACGGGGGACCAGTTTCGTGGAAGACTATTTTTCCACAGACGGTTGGGGAGGGCGGGGGGTGGGTAGTTTCTAGGTGATTCGAGCACATTACATTTATTGTGCACTCTATTTCTGTTATTTTATTTTTTTGAGACGGAGTTTTGCTCTGTTGCCCAAGCTGGAGTGCAGTGGCGTGATCTCGGCTCACTGCAACCTCTGCCTCCCAGGTTCAAGTGATTCTCCTGCCTCAGCCTCCCAAGTAGCTGGGACTACAGGCGCCTGCCACCACACCCAGCTAATTTTTTGTATTTTTAGTAGAGACGGGGTTTCCAGGATGTGTTAACCAGGATGGTCTCCATCTCCTGACCTGGTGATCTGCCCGCCTAGGCCTTCCAAAATGCTGAGATTATAGGTGTGAGTCACTGCACTCAGACTATTTCTATTATTATTATTACATACTCACCATAATGTAGAATCTGTGGGAGCCCTGCGCTTGTTTTCCTGCAACTAGGTGGTCCCATCTGAGGGTGATGTAATGGGAGATAGTGGACAGATCATCAGGCATTAGATTCTCATAAGGAGTGCACAATCTACACCCCTCGCATGTGCAGTTCACAACACGGTTTGCGCCCCTATGAGAATCTAATGCCGCCACTGATCTGACGGGGCGGCGCTCAGGCAGTAGTGCTCACTCACTGCTGCTGGCCTCCTGCTATACAGCCTGGTTCCCAACAGGCCACTGACCAGTACCAGTCTGGGGGTTGGGGACCCCTGTTCTCCTGTTCTATATTATTTTAACGTTCTATCAGTAACAATTAAGTTTAGAAGAACTAAAATTTTATGCTTGAGAACATTAAAATTTAAGTTTTACATTCACAGCTTAATTTAGGTGAACGTATTACTAAGGACATGGAATCACGAAAGTGCTTGGATCCTAATCTATTTATTGACTTTCTTTGGCATAAGATCAAAAAAAGTATTTGGAAAAAAACAAAGGTTTCAGCAGTGTTAAAAAAATCAAAGTATACATTTCAGCACAGTGAATGCACAGGTAATGTGTGCAGTGTGATCTAAGTAACCGGAAGGTTTCTACTTGCAATTTCCTCTAACCTTTAAGATGTGGGTATCACGTGTTTTTTGGGGGAAGTGAGAACATGACAACTACTACTGTCTTAATTGCTTGTTCTAACATGTCTTTTGTGAGCACAGAGTCGAACAGAAATGCCTAATAATGCCTCGTGTTCAAACATTGTAGACCTAGTACGTGCTAATGAAGCTCAGTCAAGTTTTAAAGTTTTTAACGGAATTTAAAAATAATCATAATGATGACTGCCTGTAATCCTAGCACTTTGGGAGGCCAAGGCGGGAGGACTGCTTGAGACTAGGAGTTTGACACCAGCATGGGCAACATGGCAAGTCCCCAAAATTAGTTGGACATGGTGGTGCATCCCTGTAGCCCCAGCTACTTGGGTGGCTGAGGTGGGAGGATTGCCTGAGCCTGGGAACTCCAGGCAGCAGTGAGCTATGATCACACCACCACATTCCAGCCTGGGCAACAAAGTGAGATCCCATCTCTTAAAAAAAATAAATTTTAAAAATTTTAAAAAGAAAAAAAAAAAAAAACCAACATCACTGGCACTGTTCTCCACTCAGAAAACTAAATTCATTTTGGCCACTTATCAGAATAGGGAGGAAGACAAAGAAGAGAAAGGGGCAAGTAAAAAGAAGAAGAGAAAGTGGTACTGACCAGTTCTTTTTCCACAACCCTCTGGGCAAATAGAACTGCTTCACTTAAACCACCTTCTTGCCTGGCCTGTCAAAAGCATACTTGACTTTGTGCCAGCTGTACAGCCGACTCATGGAGATGACTCATGGAGCCCAGCAGTGGGGAAACAAGAAGGAATCTGTGCTCATACCTAGAGACTGTTTCACGTTCTTAAAACCCCTGAAGGGAAAGGGGAAAGCTAAGTGTGTAGGAGAATAATTTTCATTACTTGGAACTGAGGGAAAGATAGGATGTGATGTAAGAAAGGAAATGGTTAAAAACGACAGTGTATCTACGAAAACTACAGTTTTCATTTAAATTGTCAAGTAAGATCTCGTAAAAGCCAGATCAATAACTCACTGATCAGATTATTAGTTCTAGTTGTTACCTGTGTCGGTGTCAAAACTGACAGTGGCATGGAAGCGCTTGCCATGTTTCAAGATATCCAGAGTCAGGAGAACTTCCGGGCTCTCCCGTTTCTCCTGGATGCGGTATAACGCACGTTCCAAGTTTAGCCAAAAACTAATTTCCTGTAAGGCAGTTCCTGATGCAGGATCTCGATCCAGTTTGGTCACCTTTGAAAATAAAATAACATCCAAGGGTATTCACTATTTAAACAAGGTAGAAAAGATATCGTTAACTAAACACATGCATTACAACTCAATTTTTATATTTCAAGTAGATTTCCTTCCCTGTAAATCAAAAGTGGCTTGATTTGAAATCAAAGGTATGAGACTGCTGAGATTAATGCTCTATCAGGGTGACTACTCAAGCAACCTCACACTGGCCCCTGACCATTCCACCCAGACCAAGGCTAGTGCTGCACTGGACAATCCCAGGACCAAGAGGAGGCACCACTAATTATCACATAATTTACCTCACTGACAAAATCCAGATCAGTTTTCCCAAAGATATTAAAGAGTAACATATTTTACATAACTTTCAATCCTGTGCTCTTACTTTTTGAATTTCTCGGATCCAGCGGTTAACTCCAGATTGTAACTGATTAAGAAATGTTGGGTCTTCAACCTTATCACCAAAGTCTGTAACTTTTGGCTTTTCTCCACGCTCATAACACTGTTTTGCAACATTTGTGATCATTGGATGAATCGGCAGGCTGATCTCCGGAATTTCAATATTTTGCTGCAAGTGAAGGAGTCCCATTTCGAGTTCTGCAATCTTCTTCTCAACTGAAGGAGCCATTTTATCACCATCCCTAAAAAGAGATTTCATACCTCAACATTTAGTGTGGTGTTGGTCTCCAAAGAGATCCTATCATTTCAGGTCTGTCAAAGAGTAATGACACACACATTTATTAATACACAGGGTTTATATCGCCTTGGTTCACTAGCATTACCCTACCAATTTCCAAGTTTTACACCGAGTTCTATACTATCTTGTGAACATTAAGTGAAATACAACATTCAAACCACAGAAGAAAAATGGTTTTTACCTGTCTGCCTTGCCAGACTCTCTAATATAAGACTTAAAAAAAGGAGCCACAGCATTGCTAATGAAAGAATGCAAAGTTTCGTAGGGTGAGTCTTCACTGAGTGTAAGGACCCGGAGCTGAGAAGATACGGGTTTATCTGCATCAATCACGGGAGTACGTTTAATGAATGCCAAGCTAAAAAGAAAAATAAAACAAGAAATTAGAAAAGTTACACTCCTAATTAGGCTTATTAATTTAAAAATCATACTAAGAATATACTGAAGTGTTGCTTTTCTAATAGTGAAATGTACTGCTTGTCTTTCTTTAGTACATGACAGCTACTGAATCAAGGTTATGATTATAGAATGTGAACAAACTTGAAACCAGGCAAAGTTAACTTGTCTCATACATGGGTTGAATTCATGATATTGGCCTAAAACTAACCTGCCCTAGAAATACAAGCAGTACTTAAATCTGATCTTACGCTAATTTGTAACATTTATTTACTGTACTAAGTAAACAAAAGTTGCTCACTGGTTAAGGTGACAAGAGGGCATTCCAGCCAGGCTCCCCTTAGCCTGGTCCTACTCAACTCTTCCTGTTTCACCTCCTGCTATGTATCCTCTTTCCCACCGAGACACCACTTAGACCAGATGTCCCATTTCCTAAACACATCACGTGCTTTGTGCCTTTGCTTAAGAATCTGTATTCATCTGCTGAAATTCTAACCCTCAAAACTCAGTTCCAGTGTGACCTCTTCTGTGGGCTTCCCCTAATCAGAAGCGATCTCTCCAATCTTCATGTTTCCATTGTATTTTGACAAATATTACAATTAGTTATGTATCTGCCAATCTTTCTCCCAAAGACAAGCTTCTTGGGAACAGGAAGCAGGTTTTACTTCTTTGTGTATTACTCTATACCTATTGCCACACCTTGCACAGAACAGGCACTCAAAGTTGGTTAAATTAATGCCTTCAAGGTAATTAATAAAATTTTCTAATTCCCTTGCCAGTACTTTATATACAGTATTTCATACGCCAGGCATGGTGGTTCACGCCTGTAATCCCAGTACTTTGGGAGGCTAAGGTGGGTAGATCCCTTGAGGTCAGGAGTTCGAGACCAGCCTGGCCAACATGGCGAAACCACATCTCTACTAAAGATACAAAAATTAGGCCGGGCGCAGTAGCTCACACCTGTCATCCCAGCACTTTGGGAGGCCGAGGTGGGCGGATAACTTCAAAAAGTTATTCAAAAACTTCAAAACCCCATCTCTACTAAAAATACAAGAACTAGCTGGGCATGGTGGTGCATGCCTGTAATCCCAGCTACTCAGGAGGCTGATGGAGGAGAATCACTTGAGCCCGGGAGGCAGAGGTTGTAGTGAGCCGAGATCGTGCCACTGCACTCCAGACTGGGTGATAGAGTGAGACTTCGTCTCAAGAAGAAAGAAAAAAAAAAATTAGCCAGGTGTGGCGGCAGGTGCCTTTAATCCCAGCTATTCAGGAGGCTGAGGCAGGAGGATCGCTTGAGCCTGGGAGGCAGAGGCTGCAGTGAGCTAAGATTGCCCCACTGCACTCCAGCTTGGGCGACAGAGTGAGACTCCATCTCAAAACAAACAACCCCAAAAAACTTCATATAACTGTAAAGTCAATGAAACTTTCTGATGTAACGTATTGAGAAAGAATGAAGTCACAATAGTATTTCTGTCAAAATCGTATAACCTGAATCTAAACATCAGGCAAACCCAACAGTTCCATGAAGCTACTGGTATGCAAATGTCAAACACATCAGTGTCATAAAAGGCACACAAAGGCTGAAGTACTACTCCAGATTAAAGGAATTTAGAGTGACAAGAAACTAAAGTGTGATCCTGGACTGGACTCTGAATTAGGGGACAATTACTATAAGGGACATCACTGAGACGATTTGAACATGTACTATAATTAGAGAATAATACTGCCGCACCTCTTACACTTCTTGAATTTGATCATTGTACTGAGGCCACGAATGAGAATGTCCTTGTTCTTAGGAAATACACACAAGTATTTAGGGATAAAGGAGTATATTGTCTATAACTAACTGTGAAATGATTCAGGGGAAAAATGATAATGCAAAGGGGCAAACACTAACAACTGATATCTGGGAGTTCTATACACTATTCACGCAACTCTTCTGTAACCTGAGATTACTCAAAATAAGTTTAAAAAAAACGCAGAATCCATTATGACATTTACATATTTAAATTTGGATATGTTGACTAGGATAAATTAGCACAATCTTTCTGAAAGGTGGAAAATCTGGTAACATGCATTAAAAATTTTAATGATGTTTTGCAAGTGAACTAGTAATGCTGTCTTTAGAATTTATCCTAAAAAGAATCAAACCTGTACATAGAATGTTTACTAGTTATTTGTAATAATGAAAAATCTGATATCCAGTTGTCCCTCGGTATATGCGGGAAATTGGTTCCAGGACTCCCCTGGGACACCAAAATCCGCAAATATTAAGTTGCTTGTATAAAATGGCACAGTATTTCATATAACCTATGCACATCCTCCAGTACACTTTAAATCATCTCTAGATTACTTGTAATCCCTAACACAACATAAACAATATACAAACAGTTGTTATACTAGCTGTTTTTCACTTGCTTTTTAATTTTTGTATCGTATGTATTGCTTTTTTCCCGCAAATATTTTCTGTGGTTGGTTGAATCTGCAGATGTGGAACCAGATATGGAGGGCCGACTGTAATCTGAGAGTATTATCAGACATGTTACATATATTACAGCTCAAACAGAAGATAGATGCCATGATATGGCAACTAAAAGGACAGTATTTTAGAATTTATATTGTCTTGAAAATCTTCTTAATTTGAAGACATGAAATCAAAGACACTGAATTTAAAGACCAGAAATCTTTTGAACGTTTTCTTTTCCTTTTTTTTTTCTTTTTTGAGATGGAGTTTCACTCTTGTTGCCAAGACTGGAGTGCAATGGCACGATCTCGGCTCACTGCAACCTCTGCCTCCCGGGTTCAAGCTATTCTCTTGCCCCAGCCTCCCAAGTATCTGGGATTACAGGCATGCGCCACCAAGCCTGGCTAATTTTGTATTGTTAGTAGAGACAGGGTTTCTCCATGTTGGTCAGGGTGGTCTCAAACTCCTAACCTCAAGTGATCCGCCCACCTCAGCCTCCCAAAGTGCTGGGATTACAGGCATGAGCCACCGTGCCAGACTTGAGTGTTTTCTTAATGTGTTTGTCTGAGTCAATTAAGATTTATATTAATTTTAGGCCGGGCGCGGTGGCTCATGCCTATAATCCTAGCACTTTGGGAGGCTGAGGTGGGCGGATCTCCTGAGGTCAGGAGTTCGAGACCAGCCTGACCAACATGGAGAAAGCCTGTCTCTACTAAAAATACATAATTAGCCAGGCATGGCGGTGCATGTCTGCAATCCCAGCTACTTGGAAGGATGAGGCAGGAGAATTGCTTGAACCCAGGAGGCAGAGGTTGCAGTGAGCTGAGATTGCACCATTGTACTCCAGCCAGCCTGGGCAACAAGAGCAAAACTCTGTCTCAAAAAAAAAAAAGAGAGAGATTTATATTAATTCTCTTAGTAAGAATTTCCAAGTTTGAAAAGAAAAAAGATTCATATTAATTCTCATAAATTTATAACCTGAGATAATGGTAATAATCGTACTACTCACCTATTGGATTTAACCCCATAATGAATGTCTATGTTGATGTTATAGGAAATGAATTCTTTTTCTTCTTCTCCTTCATCACCGACGTCCTCTACAAATCATAATAAATATATTAAATTAATATCAACATTTCCAATTTCTTATTTATCGACTGCTTAGACAATGACTATCCTCTCCCTACTCTCAACCTGACATATCAACACCTACATGACTTGGCACTATTTTTCCCTTCCTATCTGTTTTTTTTCCTCACTCCTGACTTTGCTGTGTGACTTTGGGTGAGGTGGTTGTCTGTGAAGCGGGGTAGTGTGAGCATGCCAGGGCTTCTGCAGGGATAACTGAGTTGGTGCATGAAAGCACTGGAACAGGGCCTGGCTGTGGGCAGTGCTAGCCGCTGCTGGCTATGGCCAAGTTCTCAGCATCCCATCCCAGGAAGCTCATCCATTGTGCTTCAAACACAGAAGTCACTTTCCAGCCCTGCTCTCAAGAATATTCTGCTCAGCTGTTCACTCAGCACCACCCGTGTGACAGGCATTTTTACTAAGCACTGTACAGCTATCACACATTTAACCCTATGGGGTTGGTGTGACTATTATTATCCTTGTTTTCTCCGTAAAGAATATCAGTAACTTGCCCACAGACACTTGGGTGGGAAGCAACAATGTGAGAATTCAGAAGTTTGTGATTCCAAAGCCCAGGCTCCTCGCCACAATGCAGCATGGCCAGTTTTCATCAAGGCGAGGCCCAAGGCAAACCCCAATCAAGAAAACTATCAAGAAACATCCCAAGGGTCACTGAGAAGCATTCGCCTAGCCTTGCCCTCTGCTGCACCACAGCACTTACCTGAGTCTGCTCTGGGTTTGACTTATGAATGTATCTTCCTCCCCAACTGTGAGCTCTTGGAAGGCAGAGACCATGCTAGATTCCACACAGTACAACACGCACACCGTAGCCACTTTCAAACGCTTACGGAGGCCGGGCGTGGTGGCTTACGTCAGTAATCCCAGCACTTTGGGAGGCTGAGGTGTGGACCACTTGAGTTCAGGAGTATGAGACTAGTCTGGGCAACATGGTGAAACCATGTCTCAATTTTTTAATAATAAAATTTAAATTTAAAAAAGCTTACTGGAAATTAATAGTAAGATAGCCTCAAGAAGCATGTGAACCAAATTTTTAAATTAAAAATCAAGATCGAAAAACTAAAAAAAGTATAAGAATAGAAAATAATCTAAACCTCTACATCTAGTACTAATCCGTGTGATGCCTAAACATTCTAGTCAAATTATCTTTGTAATAACGTACTGATGAAATATATGTTGGCAAAAATTACAATCTATGGATTAATGTAACATGACTATTTTATACATGGTTCACCTTTTAAAAGTCATGATGTAACAGAAAGGGAAGGCTGGGCATGATGGCGCACGCCTGTAATCCCAACACTTTGGGAGGCCAAGGCAGGTGGATCACCTCAGGTAGGGAGTTTGAGACCAGCCTGACAAACATGGAGAAACCCCGTCTTTGCTAAAAATACAAAATTAGCCAGGCATGGTGGTGCATGCCTGTAATTCCAGCTACTTGGGAAGCTGAGGCAGGCAAATCGCTTGAACCCGGGAGGTGGAGGTTGTGGTGAGTCGAGATAGCGCCATTGCACTCCAGCCTGGGCAACGAGAGTGAAACTCCATCTCAAAAAAAAAAGGAAAGGGCAGCAGCTTTAACAGATCAAGTTCTATTGCTTAGAAGATGTGTGACACGGCTGGGCGCGGTGGCTCACGCCTGTAATCCCAGCACTTTGGGAGGCCGAGGCGGGCAGATCATGAGGTCAGGAGATCGAGACCATCCTGGCTAACACGGTGAAACCGTGTCTCTACTAAAAATACAAAAAATTAGCCGGGCGGGGTGGCAGGCGCCTGTAGTCCCAGCTACAAGGGAGGCTGAGGCAGGAGAATGGCGTGAACCCCGGGGGGCAGAGCCTGCAGTGAGCCGAGATCGCGCCACTGCACTCCAGCCTGGGTGAAAGAGCGAGACCCCGTCTCAAAAAAAAAAAAAAAAAAAAAGATGTGTGACCCTGAGAAAGTCATTTTTCTTTCTCTGAGCTTCAAATTTGTAAGGTGTAAAATGGGCGGTGAAGCAGGCAGTAGAATGTTGAGTTAGGTGGTTATAATGTTTCATTAAGCACTAAAAACTATGAAACCTGGTTACATAGGGTCTGAGCAAAAGCTATTTGCTTCCTTAGTTGTTGTTTTAAAAATCGTGCTCCTTCTGTAAGCATTTTATTTTAATTAATTAATTTATTTATTTAGAGACAATGTCTTGCTCTGTTGCCCAGGCTGGAATGCAGTGGCTTCATCACAGCTCACTGCAGTCTTGATCTTCTGGGTTCAAGAGATCCTCCTGCCTCAGCCTCCCAAATAGCTGGGACCACACGCTCATGCCACCACCTTCAGTGGATTTTTAAAACATTTTTTAGAGATGGGGTCTCTCTATGTTGCTCAGGCTGGTGTCAAACTCCTGGGGCTCAAGAGATCCTCATGCCTCGGCCTGTCATTACAAGCATGAGTCATTGTGCCCAACCCCTGCTTCCTTAGTTTTAAGATGAGACAAATACAAAATTCACACTAAAGAGTGTAAAATATTAGTCTATCTGGCCAGGCGCGGTGGCTCATGCCTGTAATCTCAGCACTTTGGGAGGCCGAAGCGGGCAGATCACTTCAAGTCAGGAGTTCAATACCAGCCCGGCCAACATGGTGAAACCCTATATCTACTAAAACTTCAAAAATTAGCCGGGTGTGGTGGTTGGCACCTGTAATTTCAGTTATTTGGGAGGTTGGGGTGAGAGAATTGCTTGAACCTGGGAGGTGGAGGTTGCAGTGAGCTGAGATTGGTCTCAAAAAAAAAAAAATTAGTGTATCTATCAAGAGAACAATAATTCTTCCAAATTATTGTTTTGGGTATATTTGGATATAAGTTTAGGAAGAGGAAGGAGTAGGCGGCAGAACATTCTAGTATGCCAGATATTTGCTAAGCTATTTTTTAAAATGACTATTAAAAAAACTAAAGAAATCAACCAATTTTTCTAACCACTCAAATGTAGCTAGACCACAAGAGAAATCACACTGCCTGAAAGCAGCCACCCACGATTACAACCTGTAAAATGTAAGCACACAGAGAATAAAGAACTCTCTCCAAACTGAAACAGCTGTCAAAGTACTGAGATGATTTTCTCCCTCAATCTTCTGAATGTTCCATAATATTGTTCTACCATTTATACAAAATATGCCATCAAAATAACACCAAAACAATATACAGAAAATAAAATTAACATTCTATAATGATCAAAGGAAATCACTGATGCAACTAAAAATATGGCTTGTTAACTCTGAATCATTTCTTCCCCCCATAAAGAGTCATCATTGATACAAATAAAATCACGCAGAAATTGCGCAGTCCGGACACAGCATCTGAGCATGTGGCCTACACTTCCTAATGCAAACCGGGTTAGGGGAACTAGGTGCCATTCCAAGCGATGAGTCACCGCTGTGTGGTGAGCGCTCCAGCTCTGTAGTGGGAATACTGCAATGCAGTAGAATGCTGCTTCAGCTCAGGAAGGCACACCCAATGACATAATCCTCAAAAACGATAATGCAAATAGATATTCCCTGCTGCTTTGTTAAATTCTAACTTCTCTTGATAATAACTTATGGAAGTCACTATGAATCAGTCACAGAAAACATCTTGGACTAGTCTTTCTGTGCATATTCCCTATAAAGACATGGATCAAACACAGTTGAGTATGTCTGACTCCCATTTACAGTCAAACAATTTAGGACATTGTTTCAAAAACTGCCATCAAATAATAATCTGACATTCTACTTTTCTTTTTTTTAAATAGTTGTCCAGAGGAGGAAAGACATTTGATTATTAATTCTTAATAACGAAGATGCTACTAGCCTTGTTATATTTATAAGCTTACATACAAACACAATCTGCAGGTTTGATTAGGTAATACCACTTTCAGTAAAATTTGAATCCATTTCCTTATGCTTGGCAAAGTTACTAGTTAATACAAAGTTACTGTTAACATGTAACAGACCAATACTGTACTATCTGTCCATGCAGTCAAAGAATCAAAGTACTGGGCCTGCTTCATGAGTTCGTTCCCTGCAAGCTATACTGACACACATTATAACAACTTGTGAACACTTCCTTGGTTAACTTCTGAGAGTTTACTGAATTTCTAGAGATGTTCAAAATGGCATTTAGCACTAATGTGTATACTTTTATTGAAAGACTAGTTTAATGTATTTCAAACTACTAGTAATTTGTATCATTAAACTATGAATTAGGTAAGCATTACGTCTGCTTTATTTTTTTTGAGACAGGATCTCACTCTGTCACCCAGGCTGGAGTGCAGTGGTGCAATCACAGCTCATCGCAGCCTTGACCTCTCTGGGCTCAAGTGATTCTCTTACCTCAGCCTCCTGAGTAGCTGGGACTACAGGTGTGCATCACCACGCCTGGCTAACTTTTGCATTTTTGTGGAGACAAGGTTTCTCCATGTTGCCCAGGCTGGTCTTGAACTCCCGAGCTCAAGTGATCTGCCTGCCTCAGCCTCCCAAAGTGTTGGGATTACAGGCGTGAGCCACTGCACCCAGCCAGCATTATGTCTTGTTTAATGAAATACAAAAACTATGCAATTTCAATTACCTTAAGAACTATACCACCCTCGACTGGGCCCAGTGGCTCATGCCTGTAATCCCAGTACTTTGAGGGGCCAAGGTGGGTGGATCACTCGAGCTCAGGAGTTTGAGACCAGTCTGGGCAAGATGGTGAAACCCAATCTCTACAAAAAATACAAAAATTAGCAGGGCGTGGTGGTGCATGTCTGTGGCGGGAGGATCTCTTGAGCCCAGGAGACCGAGGCTGCAGTAAGCTCAGACTGCACCACTGCACTCCAGCCTGAGCGACACAGAAAGACCCTGCCTCAAAAAAAAAAAAAAAAAAAAAAAAAAGAATGACACGGCCCTGAGTAGACAGGGCATGCCCTCTCAAAGTCTGGTGAACGGGCAGCTGGCAAAGGGACAAAGCACACTGGTAAAGTGCCAGGTGAGGCTGCCCAACTCCTGCATCCTTGCTAATTCCCTCATGTACTCTTCCTTCCAAACTTTCCCCCAGCCATAGAGCAAGTCTCTTCCTGGTCTCGAAGCCATTCATCTCCTTTGGCCTGCATATACTACCAAATTACACGTTAAATGTTCCTGGGGTTCTCTTTATCTTTTGGCTTCTTTCTCTTTTAAAATCCCAAACATGGGCTGGGCGCAGTGGCTCACGCCTGTAGTCCCAGCACTTGGGGAGGCTGAGGTGGGTGGATCACCTGAGGTCAGGAGTTCGAGACCCGCCTGGCCAACATGGTGAAACCCATCTCTACTAAAAATACAAAAATTAGCCAGACGTGGTGGCACATGCCTGTAATCCCAGCTACTTAGGAGGCTGAGACAAGAGAATCACTTGAACCCAGGAGGCGGGGGTTGCAGTGAGCGGAGATTGTGCCACTGCATGCCAGCCGGGGTGACAGAGCAAGATGCCATCTCAACAACAACAACAAAAAAACCAAACATACTAATACCACATTATTCTGGTGGTCAATCACTGTTATACACGGCCTCCCTCTTTTTCCCGCTTTAGTTTTCCCCTTTCTTGTCTCTGGCGCTTTCTCTTGTCACCTGGACGTCCACCTGAGGGGCCATGACTTCTTTCACATAACCACTCCCTGCTCTGGTACAAGGCTCAGAACGTGGTGAGAAAGTTGCAGCATTCTCCTCAACCTGAAGATTTCCATTGTAACATCATTAGGAGTATGAAGGGAGCATGAAACCCCATATAATACTTATATTTAATGTAAACTGGAGCTCATTTTCGTATTTCCCGAAAGAAAAGAAAATTTTTAAAAACCTACTAAGTTATTAACACCAAAGGAACTTAAGACTTAGTACTTTTCAAGTTACTACTAACTCAAAATAAATAACAGATACCAAGGCACTGCAGAGACGAGTTTTTAGGTTTCAGAACCCTCCTTAGAACATCCTTTTCCCAACTGTGTCTTAAAATCCTAGGGTTTTGGTTTCCTCATTCATGAAAGATGAGGGCTGGACTAAATCTCTCCTGCTGCTCCCAATCTGACATTCTCCGATGCTGACACGCAATTTTCATCCATGTTTAGTTTTTCAAAAGAAGTGATAACTGTTTTCCCTTTGCTGTACATAAATTTCATTTACTATGCTACACTGCACATTCAGATTTATCTTGCTGCAGACGGTGTGTCGTCCCACAGTGTGACAGCATGCGGCAGTAAGAGCCTCGCTGAAGTGCGGATACCACTGAGTGCAGAGCCTGGTAGCTAGGTTTGTTTTCTCCTTTTGAACTGGAGGCCCCCGGTGCAAACATGCGCTGCCAGATCTTGGGTCAGGCCAAGAAGCGTCTGAGTCTGATCCCCCTCTTTGTGTCTGCTGGAGCTGGAGGTACTGGAGCAACACTGTATGGCCTGCATCTGGCACAGTTCAATCCAGATTTTACTAGGGACAGAAAGAATAACTGGGTGCCCTAGAAGAAACTAGGTCACAGGGATCAATACAAGTTCTACCCAGTGAATGTGGATTACAGTAAACTGAAGAAAGAAGGTCCAGATTTCTAAATAAAATGTTTCACTATGAAGCTACTTTAGAAAGAAGGTCTTGGCCAGGCACGGTGGCTCACGCCTGTAATCCCAGCACTTTGGGAGGCCAAGGCGGGCGGATCATGAGGTCAGGAGATCGAGACCATCCTGGCTAACACGGTGAAACCCCGTCTCTACTAAAAAAAAAAAAAAAAAAAAAAATTAACCAGGTTTGGTGGCAGGCACCTGTAGTCCCAGCTGCTCGGGAGGCTGAGGCAGGAGAATGGCGTGAACCTGGAAGGCGGAGCTTGCAGTGAGCTGAGATCGTGCCACGGCACTCCAGCCTGGGAGACAGGGCAAGACTCTGTCTCAAAAAAAAAGAAAAAAAGAAAGAAGGTCTTGCAGAAGTCATCAGTACAATTTTCCACTTAACCAGAAAACATTTCTCCTCTAAATGCACGAAATCATGTTGATATGTTGTGTTGGAGATTACATTGATTAAACTACATTTCTTCATCCTTTAGAATTAAATCGGCCGGGCGCGGTGGCTCAAGCCTGTAATCCCAGCACTTTGGGAGGCCGAGGCGGGCGGATCACGAGGTCAGGAGATCGAGACCATCCTGGCTAACACAGTGAAACCCCATCTCTACTAAAAATACAAAAAATTAGCCGGACGTGTTGGCAGGCGCCTGTAGTCCCAGCTACTCGGGAGGCTGAGGCAGGAGAATGGCATGAACCCGGGAGGCGGAGCTTGCAGTGAGCCGAGATCGCGCCATTGCACTCCCGCCTGGGAGACAGAGCAAGACTCCGTCTCAAAAAAAAAAAAAAAAAAAAAAAAAAAAAGAATTAAATCCTCAGGCTGGATGTCATGGTGCACGCCTGTAATCCTGGCACTTTGGGAGGCTGAGGTAGCAGGATCACTTGAGTCCAAGAGTTCAGGACCAGCCTGGGCAACACGGGGAGACCCTGCCTCTACAAAAAAATACAAAAATGAGCCAGGCGTGGTGGTGTGTGCCTGTCATCCCAGCTACTCGGGAGGCTGAGATGGGTGGATTGCTTGAGACCGGAGGTTGAGGATGCGGTGAGCAGAGATTGTGCCACTGCACTCCAACCTGGACAACAGTGAGACCCTGTCTGAAAAGAAAAATTCCAAGTCTCAAACACTGGAGTGTTAAACAAACAAACATGTGGGGTGTGGTGGCTCACACCTGTAATCCCAGCACTTCGGCAGGCGGAGGTCAAAGTATTGCTTGAGCCCAGAAATTCCAGACCAGCCTGGGCAAAATGGTGAGACCTCATCTCTATAAAAAAAATGAGAAAATGAACTGGGAGCCCAGGAGGCCAAGGTGGCAATGAGCCATGATTGGGCCACTGCACTCCTGCCTAGGTGACAGAGTGAGACCTTGTCTCAAACAAAACAAAACAAAACCCTCTCCCCACCAAAAACAAACAAAAAACCCAAACTACATGCGCTCATACAGACCAACCAACCTAGCACCCAATTCCAGGCAGGTCATGAACAAGCTGCAGAGCACAGACAAGCCATGGAAACGTCAGTTCCATCAGCCGCAAACTGAAGCATACCCCACCCAGCGGAGATATACAACCAAAAAATGGTCCATGGAGTAAATAAAAAATGCTACAAAAACGTCATTAACATAAAATGGCTAGTTAAGTAATAAGCACCTATTTTGTCACCATACTGTAAGCATACTATGAGGAAGATAATTTCCTACAGGCCAGAAACTATAGAAAGGTTTCTCTTTTTAAAATGAGGAGCTTGCCGGGGCGGTGGCTCACGCATGTAATCCCAGCACTTTGGGAGGCCCAGGCGGGCGGATCACGAGGTCAGGAGATCGAGACCACGGTGAAACCCCGTCTCTACTAAAAATACAAAAAAATTAGCCGGGCGCGGTGGCGGGCGCCTGTAGTCCCAGCTACTGGGAGAGGCTGAGGCAGGAGAATGGCGTGAACCCGGGAGGCGGAGCTTGCAGTGAGCCGAGATTGCGCCACTGCACTCCAGCCTGGGCGACAAAGCAAGACTCCGTCTCAAAAAATAATAATAATAAAAATAAATAAATAAATATATACATAAATAAAATGAGGAGCTATAACTTAATCCCTTTTTCCCACAAACTCTCCAATTCCTCAGTATCAAGATAAGTTGTTAAATTCACAACATTTATTGTATACTTTGAGTAATGCTGTACTTGATTTATTTTAGAGATAGGGTCTCACTCTGTACCCAGGCTGGAGCAAAGTGGTGTGATCCTAGTTCACCATAGCGTCAAACTCCTGGGCTCAAGCAATCTTCTCAAGTAGCTGGAACTACTCGCATATACCACCATGCCTGGCTTATTTTTAAATTTTCTGTAGAGATAGGGTCTTGCTATGTTGCCCAGGCTGGTCTTGAACTCCTGGCCTCAAATGATCCTCCTGCCTTGGTCTCCCAAAGTGCTGGGATTACAGGTGTTAGCCACTGCACCCAACTCAACGCTGCACTTTAACAACAAAAGTTTATAGCTAGCTGGGGTAGCTAAAACAAACAAATAATATATATAGTTTCACATAAAAATGTTTCTATATTCAATTACAAGTGTTTGGATACTTCCTTCCATAAAAAAAGCGGAAGGAATAAAATAAATAAAAGTAATTTCCACTGTTCATTAAATTACATGACTTCACTGTTGGTGATCTTTATTCAGTTTAAATAATTCAGCTCTGTTTTCTATATTAATGCATGCCTACCTTTTCACTGTAATTAACTACTGGATGCACATATTTGATTAAATGTACAAATGCCAAAGCTAACTCATAAAAGCCACCAAGAAGAAAGCCCTCCTACCAAAAGTCCTGGGTCTCTACTTATATCTAAGGTGTCCTAGTATAGCCAGGCTGCTAATAAGACAAACAGACCATTTATCATAAAACTGGATTAATTTTAAAATCTTTCCTTAGGTTTTTGTAAGTGAAAAATAAATTATAGACAGGTTGAATTGGTTGAAATACTTCAAGGATTGTTATAAATACAGAAATGAGGTAGGATTTCAATTTTAGATAGTCTCATTCCTTAGTCAACTTTCAAAAGTGCAAGTCATTATGGAGCCAAGATTTGGATACCTGCATATTTGTTTTGCTGAAAGAAAAAAAGGTACCCGTAAGACAACACAGAGAGAATTTGTACTAGATAATGTACTACATAAACATAGTCCCCCCACCCCAATAATTTTAGCAACGTCCAATTTTAAGATGCCTGGAAAAAGCAAATTACTGGTGATCACTCTAGAAGCAAAGTATAAAACTTAAATTTTTTTTCATAAAAAGAAATGGTGACCCAAGGTAAAAAAAAATAAAATAAAATCACCGATTCTAATACATAAACTATGCAATAAAAATATCAAGGATTAGCAATGGTCAAGCTACTAAAAATACAATTAACTTTAAAAATGCAGATTAAAATGTATTTTAATAAAATAACGAATATGCATTGAAAAATGACCACAAAGACATAGACCAAAAATGCTGACATCTGGGTCAAACAATTTCCAGTGATTTTTACTTTAGCTGTATACTACATTTTCTACAATGACTATATACGTTTTTTGGAAAAAAAAAAAAAAAGAGTAGATGAGTTAATTTTTTAACTCTTATGGCTTCCACTTAGGAATACATAACCCCAAACATCACATTAAAAAACCCTCAACAACATTAATACTCTAAATATGCTCAAATGGTTTATTTGCCTTGAACATTCCACGTGGATATAAGAAAAAAATATTCCTTTACACTCTGCTAATCTCTGGCAGGAAACCAAGGCTACAGGGAAGCATCTTCTGAGTAAGAACAGCCTTTGAAAGAAACAAACTATCAGAAACACAGCATGTGTTAAGGATGGGGCAGACAGTACAGGTTCTCTGACAGAACCACACAGTTTTTTGAAATTTTAAGAAGCTTGTTGGCAAATATTTTTAGACAATCTCCAATCCCTAGAGGCTAACCTTGGACATCATCCTTAGGTTCTTTGATGGACATGCCACACCCAAAGTGGTTGTCATGGGCTACAAAGTGGTTGTAATGAATCCATGAGAAAGCCTGCCTGCGGGCAAGCCCCAGACTTAGATGAATGTAACCTTGCTGGTGGGCGATCTTTATTCGAGGAGACAGCTGGAACACGCTAACTCTAGCCTCTTCCCCTTACTAGGTGCCTAACCTGCATCTTTTTTTTTTTTTATCTGTAAAATTAGACTCATATATTACAGGGTTATCATTAGCATCATCGAAGCATTAAACAAATATGAGGTATGATCAGTGAAAACAAGCAGTGGATGGGGAACTGAGACAGTGAGTCTAGTCTCAGGACTAGGATTAGCTGGTGATCTTGGGTGAAATCACTTAACCTGAGCGTCGGTTTCCTCAGGTGTAAAATCAGGATACGCCCGTTCAGCAAGGATGCTGTGAGAGCATCTACCTACAACAGTGATGCTCGCAGGCCCGGGGCTGGCACCGTCGCTCTGTGGGCCTCGGCCTCTGGGTCCCCACAAGACTGGGCTGGGACACCTGCCCGACCTCCTCCCGAACCAGAACCCCGGCCGCCCCCGGCTCCGCGGGTCTGACCCCGACACATCCCTCCCGAAGGCCGCTTGGCCTGGACACAAATCGAAACCGAAAAGCTCATGTGACACTGGAGGCAGGGATGCGGCCTCGCCCGCGCTCAGCCCAGGGAGACGCTGTCTCCACCCAACTCGGCCATCTTGAGAGGCCCGAGCAGACAAAGCGACCCCATTGTTTTGGGTGACGGCAGAAGGGGACCCCTTTCCCCTCCCCGCGACCGGGAGCGGGGCGCCCTGGGGGCTCCGGGCCGGGCAGTGGGTGTGGCGAGGGAAAGCCCCGGGCGCCGCGCCGGCCTCTGCGGGGCGTCTGGGGCCCTGGGGACACGGCCGGCGGGACGTCTGCGGCCGCCGGGCTCTGCCCATCCCGGGGTCATCTGCAGGCGCCGGGCTCCTCCCATCCCGGGGACATCTGCGGCCCCGGAGGACCTGGCAGGCCCTGCATTCCGCGAGGCTTGGCCCTGGCGACCCTGCCCTCCGCGGCCCCGCACCTTTGAGCGTGGAGCGCTCCACCAGCACCGTGTGGACCTGCGGGTCCGAAAGGAACTTGCGCATCTGCTCCAGGGCGCTCTTCTCCTCCAGCGCCGCCTCCAGCGCAGCCGGCGCCTCGCCGCCGTCCTCCAGCAGCAGCGGCACCAGCTTGCGCAGGTGCTTCTGCAGCACCGACACGTCCGCCACATTCTGCACGGCCGACACTTCCAGGCCGGCCGAGCCATCCTCGCCGCCGCCGCCCCCGGGCTCCGACATGGTGCCGCGCTCGGGACCTTCCAGGAGCTATGAGAAGGCGGCCGCGACTCAGCGAGACAGCCAGCAAGAGACAGAAACGGCCGCCGGAAGCCGAACCACCCGCTAGCCCACTGCAGACTGAGAGCGGGAGCCGGCTCCGCCCTAAAGGCAGCCAGTGCCAGCTGGCCCCGCCCCGCCCCGCCGGCCGCAGCCGCCGCAGCCACCCGCGTTCGCTCGCGGCGTTAGCGTCACGGCGTCTCGCGAGCGCGGGGGGTGGGCCCGGCGATTTCGCCGCGCGCCCTTCTGGGACTTGTAGTCTCGGCGCTGGTCGGGGCCCGCAGCCTCCGCACTGCGAGTCCTAGGAGATGAGGACTTCGCTCAATGTCCTGGCTCGGCGCCCGGGCTCGGCGAGGTTGGTCAGGGGCCGCGTCTGTCTTCTTCACTGCTGTGGACGCAGCGAATAGCACACAGCCAGAGAAACTTTATAGTGAATGAGTGATGTTATTGGCGAGAGCTAACGTTTAGCGAGGGCTTAGCCTGTGCCCGGCGTTGTTCTAAGCCCTTAACCTCTCATTGAATGTTCTCTCATTGAATGAATGAATGACTACATATCAGGTACCAAAATATAGGCACGACAGATGTGTTATTAGATATAGACAGGGAGATTGAGGATACTTTTCAGAGGGGGAGGAGATGAGGGGCGTGCTCAGAGGGTCCCATTGCCAGGCTGGAAACGGACAGGTGGGGAGGGGCCTTTGGGGCAGTGTAAGGTTAAGCCAGGAATGACGCCTTCACTGTACGTAAAGCCAAGCTGTGATGGGATCTGGTTCCTAATGACAAAAATCATTGTCCCCAAGGACGCTGTGAGGACCAAGAGGGAAACCTACTGAGAACAGCTACCTCCAGCAGTGGCGCTCCTCCAGCCCCCTAGAGCTGGCACTGTCATTCTGTGGGCCTCAGTATCTCGGTCCGTACAAGACAGGGGCTGGGTTGCCTGCCCACCAAGTTTCCCCTTAGTTCCGACCCACCACGACCTCCTCCTCCCCTACACCATGACTACATAAGAGCCAGAATCCAGGCTGCCCAGCTGGGTGCGGTGGCTCATGCCTGTAATCCTAGCATTTTGAGAGGCTGAGATGGGAGGATTGCTTGATGCCAGAAGTTCCAAGACCAGCCTGGTCAACATAGCGAAACCCCATCTCTATGTGCATTTAAAAATTAAAAGAAAAATTTTTTTTTTGAGACGGAGTCTCGCTCTGTCACCCAGGCTGGAGTGCAGTGGCGCAATCTCGGCTCACTGCAAGCTCCGCCTCCCGGGTTCACGCCATTCTCCTGCCTCAGCCTCTCCGAGTAGCTGGGACTACAGGCGCCCGCCACCACGCCCGGCTAATTTTTTGTATTTTTAGTAGAGACGGGGTTTCACCGTGGTCTCGATCTCCTGACCTCGTGATCCGCCCGCCTCAGCCTCCCAAAGTGCTAGGATTACAAGCGTGAGCCACTGCGCCTGGCCTAAAAATTTTGTAAAATAATTAAAAAAAAAAAAATAAGGCCGGGTGCGGTGGCTCACGCTTGTAATCCCAGCACTTTGGGAGGCCGAGGCGGGCGGATCACGAGGTCAGGAGATCAAGACCACGGTGAAACCCCGTCTCTACTAAAAATACAAAAAATTAGCCGGGCGAGGTGGCGGGCGCCTGTAGTCCCAGCTACTCGGGAGGCTGAGGCAGGAGAATGGCGCAAACCCGGAAGGCGGAGCTTGCAGTGAGCCGAGATCGCGCCACTGCACTCCAGCCTGGGTGACAGAGCGAGACTCCGTCTCAAAAAAAAAATAGAATCCAGGCTGCCCATCTTTGTAGTTTAGAGATGGTAGGTTCTTCTAAGGGGTAGTAATTGGCCTTTGAAAGTTCACATTCATAACTTCTTTCTTAAGTTGGGTGGAGAGAGGGAAGCCAATGGCTTTTTTTTTTTTTTTTTTAACATCAAAGTGCACTGTCAGAGTGCCGAGTCCTGATTGGTGGAATGATGATGGTATGATTTGATTCTCCCAAATCATCTTTGAAAAACTGTGAAACATACAATAAGCTTATTCCTTGCCTAATTACCGGTTGCTGGGTCCCAGGGGGTTGCTGGAACACAGAGACTAATCAGATGATTCTTGTCTTTAAGGAGCATGTGGAAGAGGGGACAGATTAATACCCCATCTTCCTGCTCTCCATCAGTCCACCCTGGTGTGATGTGCCCAAGCAGTTCTGAATAATCTTCCTGGAAAAAATAAATAGGCAACTGCAATGAGTTTGTGCAATGATCCTAATGGTAATGAATAATAATAACACAGCAGTGACAGCGAACGCTGAGTGCTCACTGCGTGCTAGGCACTATGCAGAGGGTTTCCCCTCACATGTACTTTAGGGGTAGAAAGAGGGACAAAGAGGAAACTCTATTAGGTGTAGATCAGTGAACTCTGAACAGGCCATCCACCATCTGAGACTCAGAAACCTGCAGGGACCTGGCAGATGGGCAGGCTGCATGCTGGCTGCACCATGAGTCAGCACCAGACTGGGAGACGCAGCCACTCCGGGATCCAAGGACTCAAACATCTGCAACCTGGCCCCAGGCCAAGAGAACAAACTGCAGGCTCCTGATTTGCCACCCTGTAGGATAGGCTCAAAATAAAACATGTTTGTTATTTCTAAGTGGATGGGAACTGAAGGAACCTGGACAATCAGTGTACAAGGATTCATAAATGGACCAAACATGCTTGCTTTTTGTTCTTGAAAGATGTTTGTTGTATTTAATATATAATGAGAAGAGTGGTCAATGCTGACTGGGTGCTGAACACCTTAAGTGCATTACCTGGGTGGCTGGCTGGGCTGTGCCAGGGCTGAAGGGTGTGGGGAGCTTCTTTCAAGGTGCCCCTTCTGCCTCCTGGCACAGGACTCTGGATCCAGCACACCCCAATCCGACCTTGGTGGGGTTAGGGCCCCTCACCCAAACCTGGCCTCTCCCATGTCTTGTTCTGCTGCCTCAGCTTTCTCCTGTCTGTGGTAGAGTCTGCTTGGACAGACTCTGGGCAGGGCAGGGGGCAGGGCAAGCTGGAGAGAGAATTCGTTCTAGGTTGATGTGGGATGATAGTGGCTAGTAGGGCACTTGTATCCTATTGGAAATCCGTGATGAGATCCCATTCATTCCCACCCTTCTCTTAACAATGTCTCCTCAAGTCCAAGTCTCAAGTCGGGTGCCCAGTTTCATACCATCCTTCCTCTCCCTCTCACAACCCTCGGGCAGGACCAACCCTCTCAGAGGAACCCCTGCTGCCCCAGCCCTTTCAGGCTCTATGCCCAGGATCTCCCCTCCGCTCCCTGGAAATTCCACATTGGGCCAGGTGTGGTGGTGCACACCCTTGGTCCCAGCTACTCAAAAGGCTGAGGTGGAGGTCGAGGCTGCAGTGAGCTGTGATCTCACTACTGCACTCCAGCCTGCGCAAGAGAGTGAGACCCTGTCTCTAAATAATAATGATAATAATAATAATAATAATTAATAATAATAATAATAAATTTAAAGAAAAAGAATTTCCATCTTGGGCTCATTCATTCATTCATTCATCCCCACTTGTGAGAGCAGGGAGGTCTAAGCTTCTCGGGATTCTCAGCACCAGCAGGGCCTGGACCAAAGCGCGCACTTGGTTGGTGGGTGTGAGACTAATGCCTTACCCTGAGGAAGGGGCGCTGGCGGTGGCCGTGGGGACACGGGGTACACCGTGGATCAGGACTTTTCTGGCCACATCTCTGGGGCTGTCAGGGTGCTGCTGGAGGGCAAGGCTGGGACTTCACAGGTTCGCAGGGCTGCAGGACGCTTTCCGAGGAAGCTCATTCCAGGATCCACCCCCTTTCTGTCTTGATTCCTTGTCAAATGAGTCTCAGGGTGAGGCTTGAGCCATATCTGGTTCCTGGAGGCTTTGACCCCAGCAGGTTTGAGTTTGAAGCGCATGGTGAGAACGGAACGGTCTCTTGGCGCCGTCTAGTGGCAGCAGAGGATGCGTCGCAGGGAATTTTCTTCTGCTTGCAGGGGACCCACCTCCCCAGCCTGCTGCCCATCCATCCTGGTGACAGCAGGCTCACCTTCCCAAGGTCACCTGGCTTGCTTGTCCAGGGTCACAGAACAAGTAATGACAATGACCAGAAGGAAAATGCTAGCCCGCACCCCACTGGCCACGGGGAAGACGTTAGTGAATCTTGTCTCTACCTAGGCAGACAATTCCCACCTGGCTCTCCTGAGCCCTGGATTAACCCAGGCTGCCTGCAGACCCTCAAAACCTCTGACACGGCCCTGGCCCTTCCCTCTGGTGGTGTGTGGCCCCTTCTCTTACCAAAGGCTGTCGGTGTCCCCAGCCAGGACCACTGCTCCCTGGGTGTGCTGGGATCCGTCTCCTCTCAGGGTATCACCTCTGAAATTCTCCCCTCGCTCCCAGTTGTTCTCTCTCCCTCCTAGATTTTTTTGACTGATGTCTGAGCTATTCTATCCCTTCTTCACAAGGAAAAGAAGGAAGCCCTACCGTAGCCCACGGGCAGCACCTCTCCACTGCTTTGCTGCCCTTTACAGCAAAACTCCTTGAGAATAAGCATATGTGGGCATTGCCTTTCCCACCCCAACCCCACATTCATGAAAGGCGCTCTTGGCAAGGTCACCAGTGACTTCTGCGTGGCCAAATCCAGTGACCAGTTCTCAGTCCTCATCTTGCTTGACCCGTGGACACACTGATGCAGCTGGCACTCCATCCTTCTCTGAACACCACCTTCACCTGGCTTTTGGTGGCCGCACTCTCCAGATCCTCCTCGTCACCAAGGTTCCTTCTCAGTCTCCTCTGCTGGATCCCGCTCTTCGCGACCTCTAAAGGTTGGAGGGGCCCAAGGCTTGGCCCTCAGGCTGCTTTGTGTTCTATCAACACGCCCTCTCCAGCGCCCTCTAGCCTTGGATTTTCTTTTTTCTTTCTTTCTTTCTTTTTTTTTTTTTTTTGAGATGGAGTTTCGCTCTTCTTGCCCAGGCTGGAGTGCAATGGCGCGATCTCTGCTCGTCGCAACATCTGCCTCTCGGGTTCAAGCAATTCTCCTGCCTCAGCCTCCCAAGTAGCTGGAATTATAGGCATGTGCCACCACACGTGGCTAATTTTGTATTTTTAGTAGAAACGGGATTTCTCCATGTTGGTCAGGCTGGTCTCAAGCTCCCGACCTCAGGTGATCCGCCCGCCTCAGCCTCCCAAAGTGCTGGGATTACAGGTGTGAACCACCACACCCAGCCCTTTTCTTTTTTTTTGAGACAGGATCTCACTCTGTCAACCCAGCTGGAGTGCAGTGGCACAATCATGGCTCAACCTCCCTCCCAGCCTCAAATGATCCTCCCATCTCAGCCTCCTGAGTAGCTGGGAATACAGACACATGCCACTACACCTCAGTAATTTTTGTTTGTTGTTATTTTTTGTAGAGACGAGGTTTTGCCAAGTTGCTCAGGCTGGTCTCAAATTCCTGGGCTCAAGGAGCCTCCTGCCTCAGCCTCCCAGAGTGCTGGGATTACAGGCATGAGCCACTATACCCACCCAAGCCTTCCTTGAATTTTCAATACAGCCATGCCTTGACTCTCAACCTTAGAAGGTGGTGTTCTGCTGTTGTTGGGTGGAATGTTCTAAGAAATGTCAATTAGGCCATGTTGGTTGAAAGTGTTCAAGTGTTCTATATCTTTATTGGCTGGGCATGGTGGCTCACGCCAGTAGCCCCAGCACTTTGGGAGGCTGAGGCAGGAGGATTGCTTCAGACTAGGAGTTTGAGGTTACAGTGAGTCATGATTGCACCACTGCACTCCAGTCTGGGTGACAGAGACCCTGTCTCTATTTTTTAAAAAAATAGTAAAATAAATATTCATTTAGTACATTCTAACTTAAAACATTAGAAACACTGAGAATTTTTTTTTTTTTTTTTTGAGACAGGGCCTCACTCTGTCACCCAGGCTGGAGTGCAGTGGCACAATCTCGGCTCACTACAACCTCCGCCTCCCGACTTCAAGCGATTCTCCTGCCTCAGCCCCCTGAGTAGCTGGGATTACAGATGCATGCCACCATGCCTGGCTAAATTTTTTTTTTTTTTTTGTATTTTTAGTAGAGATGGGGTTTTGCCATGTTGGCCACGCTGGTCTTGAACTCCTGACCTCAAGTGATCTGCCTGCCTTGGCCTCCTAAAGTCCTGGGATTACAGGCATGAGCCACCACGCCCGGCCTGGGCCGAGCATCTTCTCTGGGCCCTGGTGAGTTGCCACGCTGCTTTCTAGTTGGATCAGCTTCCAACATTTTATCCTTTGCACTTCCAGAGTTGCAAAATATCTCCCAGAGTTCCTTTCATGTGAGATTTTTTTTGCTGGTATCACACCCCCTAGGACATCATCATCCTTCTCATCTCAACTGTTTCCTTATTTATGTGGACAGGCCACCCTCACTCAACCCCTCTGACTGCACTGCTGGAGCCTCCACTTAACCCCTTTGGCTGCACTGCTGGAGCCCCTGGTCAGCGGCAGCGTCCACATTCACTCCCGCAACTGTTTCTTCTATGACCTCACTTACATTTGATTGGAATGTCCCCTCCAGGGCTATCACATTTTATTTCTTTATCACACATTCACCTCTGTGGGTCAGTGATGTAATTGACCATGGATCATGACGTGCTTCTGTCATTTATGATGCAGTGATTTGTGGACTGAAGAGCTGGCAGCAAAGCTTGTGCTTTATTCAATTACTCACAGGTAATTTACCATGGTAACTGGTACTTGAACCATGTTCCTGGGAAACTGGTGTTATTGAACTAAACTGTGGTAAGGAAATCTTGTCCATATAGATTGGACCCATCAAAGCTGGAACTGCCTATATTGACTGATTTTCTCCCTCCATTTCACATTCCTCCTCCCCATTCATGCAGGAGCCTAGCTTGGGCTGTGGTTCTAGGACTGAAAGTAGAAGGTGCCTATTGGTCTTTCAGGCTTTTGTTTTTTTTTCCCCAAAAGTCCAAGCCCTTGAGAGTAAAAGGGCATATGGGGGAGAAATGGGAAAGTTAGAATCTCTCATGTAGGCAAAGCGTGCTGGAGGAGCAGGAGGTGACAGAGCCACAAGAAGACTCTCCAGGCTAGGGTGAGGAGAGGCAGGTGAGGGGGTCCTGCTGCCCACCAGCCCCTCGGGAGCAATGCTGGGGAAGTGGGAGCTGGCACCCAGGTGACAAGACCCCAGGCAGGCTGGCCAAAGAGGCCCTCGTACCCATTGAGGCCAGGAGCAGCAGGAGAGGTGTGAGCCACTGTGCCCAGCCTGTAACTAGTTTTTGTGTATATTAAAACTTTTTAGCATTTATTTTCTAAGTGGAGTGAGTAGGGGGCTGTGGATCAGCCACTGACCTCTCTACACTTGACTTCCACTCCTCGAGCATGAGGGGAAGACATGGCGATACCATGTTTAGAAGCACTGCTCAGGCTGGGTGCGGTGGCTCACGCCTGTAATCCCAGCACTTTGGGAGGCCAAGGCCGGTAGATGGCTTGAGTCCAGGAGTTCAAGACCAGCCAGGGCAACTTGGCAAAATCCTGTCTCTACAAAAAATACGTAAAAATTAGCTGGCCGTGGTAGCACATACCTGTGGTCCCAACTACTGGGTGGTGATGGGGGACTGAGGTGGGAGGATCGCTTGAGCCTGGGAGGTGGGGGTTGCAGTGAGCTGAGATTGTGCCACTGCACTGCAGCCTGGGTGACAGAGTGAGACCTTATCTCAAAAAGAAATTAAAAAAAAAAAAAAAAAAAGGAGCACTGCTCAGACAGCCTGTGAATAGCAACTTGGAGGCCTGAGGCCTGTTGATGGATCTTTCAATGAAAATGGGCTGCTGGGGCCAAAGAGATTTGGGAATCACTGAGTTAGACAAAGCTTAAGGGGTGTTATCACTGCAGCTCCTTTCAAATCCTCTAGGAGGCCCTTCCCAAACTTACTTGGCTGTGCGACTATTTTTCCTATTTATTTATGTATTTATTTATTTATTTATGAGGCAGGGTCTCACTCTTGCCACCCAGGCTGGAGTGCAGTGGTGTGATCACAGCTCACTGCAGCCTTGACTTCTCAGGCTCAGGTGATCCTCCCACCTTAGCCTCCCAAGTAACTGGGACTGCAGGTGCACACAACTGTGCCCAGCTATGAAACTATTTTTCAGTGGAGCATCTGTGGGGCTAGAGATCTATAGGTGATGTCAGCCTGGAGAACACTATTGGAGAACATAGTATGTGTTTAATAAACACCGGTCAATATTGTAATCTTTTTATTTTTTTTATTTTTATTTTTTATTTATTTTTTGAGACGGAGTCTCGCTCTTTCACCCAGGCTGGAGTGCGGTGGCGCAATCTCGGCTCACTGCAGGCTCCACCCCCTGGGGTTCACGCCATTCTCCTGCCTCAGCCTCCCGAGTAGCTGGGACTACAGGTGCCCGCCACCTCGCCCGGCTAATTTTTTGTATTTTTAGTAGAGACGGGGTTTCACCGTGTTAGCCAGGATGGTCTCGATCTCCTGACCTCATGATCCGCCCGCCTCGGCCTCCCAAAGTGCTGGGATTACAGGCGTGAGCCACCGCGCCCGGCTGTGATCTTTTTAAAGAAGGCAAACAGCCCTTCCTCTTGCTAGTCCTCACCTGGACCAGAGGGCTCATTCCACAGGCACCTGGCAGCCTCCCTCTCGGACTTGGTGAATGACACCTCTCTCCTGTTATCGAGGTGGCTTTGGAGGAGTTTGGGAGGCTTTGCTGGCACTGACGTGGGTGGTGAGAAAGCGCTCTGGTTCTGGAGGGATCTTGGTGCCGCCACTCCCAGCTGCATGACCTTGGATGAGTCCCTTAACTACCCTGTGCTATGTTCCCATGAGCGTACCTGCCCCTGGGGCTGTGTGAAGAACGGATGGGACCATGTGGTATAGCTGCTAGCACGTGAGCAATCAAATCATGGCCGTTGTTGCTATCACCTTTGTCATTAGCAGTGGCAATGACGGTGGTGCTCCAGCCCCATCGGCACTGACCCCTGATCCCCGTTCTGGGGGTGAACCTTACTTCAGGAATGTAAAAGGCTTACAAGGGACAGACTACAAAAAAGATAGCTTCCTTTACTGAAAAGCAAAAAGCAGAAGCCTTAAGTTGCATTTTATTTACTGAGGTTTTAAAAAAATTGTGGTAAAAGCTAAATAAAATTTACCATTTTAATCATTTGAAGTGTGTAATTCAGTGGCATTAAGTAAATCTGTAAAGCTGTACAACCATCACCACCGTCCATTTCCAGACATTTTCGTCATCCCAAAGAGAAATTCTGTACACATTAAACAGTAACTCCCCACCACTCCCAACCTGAGGAGCAGTGTGGGAAGGGACACCATGCAAGGTGAAGACCCTCCCCAACATCCTGTGTTTTGCGAGGACCTCGTGCCTGCTCAGCTGTCACCTGTCAGGCAGAACACTGAAACTCAGTCACAAGCTGCTGCTGCCATCCCCAGCATATAACGAAGGAAAAATTAAGCAAGTATGTGCTTCTTTAGCCTCCTCTCTTAATACTGCATCTTCAGAATTGAAACTGTGGTGGGCCGGGCGCGGTGGCTCACGCCTGTAATCCCAGCACTTTAGGAGGCCAAGTGGGTAGATCACAAGGTCAAGAGATCGGGACCATCCTGGCTAACACTGTGAAACCCCGTCTACTAAAAATACAAAAAATTAGCTGGGCGTGGCGGCAGGCACCTGTAGTCCCAGCTACTCGGGAGGCTGAGGCAGGAGAATGGCATGAACCCGGTAGGCGGAGGTTGCAGTGAGCTGAGATCGCGCCACTGCACTCCAGCCTGGGTGACAGAGGGAGACTCTGTCCCGGAAAAAAAAAAAAAAAAACTGTGGTGGACAACTAAATGCGACGTGGTGTCCTGCATGGGATCCTGGAACAGAAAAGAGACACGAAGAAAATCTGAATACACTGGGCGTAGTGGTTCATACCAGCACCTCCTGGGCCAAGGCAGGAGGATCGCTTGCGCTCAGGAGGTCAAGGATGCAGCGAGCCATATTCATGCCACTGTACTCAAGCCTGGGTGAGAGAACGAGACCCCATCACTTAAAAAAAATTATAGGCGGGTGGATCACTTGAGGACAGGAGTTCAAGACCAGTCTAGCCAACACAGCGAAACCCCATCTCTACTAAAAACACAAAAATTAGCTGACTGTGGTGGTGCATGCCTGTAATCCCAGCTACTTGGGAGGCTGAGGCACAAGAATCGCTTAAACCCAAGAGGCACTGCAGTGAGCTGAGGTCACACCACTGCACTCCAGCCTGGGCAACAGAGAGAGATTGTGTCTCACAATAAATACATAAATAAAAGCATGACTATAGGCCAGGCGTGGTGGTTCATGCCTGTAATCCCAGCACTTTGGAAGGCCAAGATGGGTGGATCACCTGAGGTCAGGAGTTCGAGACTAGCCTGGCCAACATGGCAAAACCCCGTCTCTAATAAAAATACAAAAATTAGCCAGGTGTGGTGGCACATACCTGTAATCTCAGCTACTCGGGAGGCTGAGGCAGGAGAATCGCTTGAACCCAGGAGGCAGAGGTTGCAGCGAGCCGAAATCGTGCCACTGCACTCCAGCCTGGGTGACAGAGTGAGACTCTGTCTCAAAAAAAAAAAAAAAAAAAAATGTAGTAATGTCTATTTAACAAAGAAAGTCAAGATTGTCACTGGTGAGCCTCTTGGGACCCAGGTCATGGGTGCTGGGGTAGGGTACATCATTCCTTCCCATTCAGAGGGACTTCCCAGCAAAGAAAGGGGATACTATTTTCTTTATGAACCAGTATAATTTCCCCTCCAAACCTCCCCTCATTCAGGCAGCTAGGCCAGAGCTTGCCATTGCTCTTAGTGGGGACTATTACAACAGGACACAGAAGAGCAAGAGCCAACTCCTTGCTTTTGACCTTCCAGAGGCTTGTGAGCACACAAGGCCCATGGTGGCTCAGAGCTGCCTTTGTGGAAATGAGGAGAAGGCGCCTCTCCACTTCTTTGTACGCAGGCCCAAGCCTGGAGAAGCAATGTGCCAATTTCACCCCCACTGGCTCACTAAACGCCTGCATAACCTTGTGGGGCAGCCTCGGAGCTGAGAGCTGAGCCGGGGATGGTGTGGAGGGAAGTGCACACATCAGAGCCAGAGTTTCTCTGGGAATATTCCACAGACCAGGGTGGGGTCAGGGATGGGAAAATCAGAGGACAGGCAGGAAGGTGAGGTGCTTGAACAGGGGCAGCTGCCCTGGACTGCACAAAGATGATAGAGACACTGAGGGTGCTTTGGGGTTCTGGGAGCAAAGGGCATAGCTCCTTCTTGCTCCTGAGAGGTGGGTGTCCAGCTCAGTGAGAACGGCAAGAAAGCTGCTGGGGGCTGCTTGGGAAGGAGGCCTGAGACCACCTGGCAGTTACAAGGCAGCAGGGTGTGGAAGCAGCTGAAGGGAAGCTAGATGTGGAATGGGACATGCTGTGCCCCATGTGGACCATCCTGGAGTGAGATGGCCTCTGCAGATGCCAGTGGAGATGACAGGGGACCAGATTCCCCACCCACACCACCCATGACTTGGCTGCCACAACTCCCAGAACTGAAGGATGGGATCCTGGATGGACTGAGATTGAGTTTCTGTCCCTCTTTGGAATGGAAACTTGAAGCAAAAGTGAAGGGAAGGTGCCTTCATGAAGAGGAAGAAAGGTTTCCAGGACAGTGAGCCTATGGTTGGTGATCTGGAACTGGCACTCATCCAATTCTACCTTTGGAATACCTCCAAAACCCAACTCCTTTTCCCTCTCTGCACTGCTGCCACTGTGGTCCAAGCCACCCTCATCTCTGGGTTATCTCTGTAGCCCCCGCCCCGCCTCCAAGGGCTCTCTGCCCCTACTCTGGTCTCAAAGAGTTAATTCTCAACAGACCAGCCAAGTGCACCCGCTACAATGCAGAGACCATGTCAGTCCTTAGAATCCTGCCATGGCTTTATGCCACTGAGTCCTTTTTCTTTTTCTTTTTTTCAGACGAAGTCTTGGCTCTTGTACCCCAGTCTGGAGTGCAATGGCATGATCTCGGCTCACTGTAACCTCCGCCTCCTGGGTTCAAATGATTCTCCTGCCTCAGCCTCCCGAGTAGCTGGGATTACAGGTGCGTACCACCACGCTCGGATAATTTTTTTTTTTTTTTTTTTGAGATGGAGTCTCTGTCGCCCAGGCTGGAGTGCAGTGGCACAACCTCGGTTCACTGCAAGCTCCGCCTCCCCGGTTCACGCCATTCTCCTGACTCAGCCTCCCGAGTAGCTGGGATCACAGGCGCCCACCGCCATGCCCGGCTAATTTTTTGTATTTTTAGTAGACGCGGGGTTTCACCGTGTTAGCCAGGATGGTCTCGATCTCCTGACGTCGTGATCCACCCGCCTCAGCCTCCCAAAGTACTAGGATTACAGGCGTGAGCCACTGCACCCGGCCGCCACTGAGTCCTTTTGGTGGCCACATATTACCTCTGACCATCACCTGCTACTCAAACCCACACTCACACCACTGCATGATCACTTCCACCCCAGGGCCCTTGCACACGATGAGCCCCTGGCCCGCGATGCCCCTCCTTCACTTCCTTCATAGTCGCCTTCTGAGTAAAGCCCTCCCTGCCTCTTTTGTAAATCTCTCCCCATCCTCTATACCCTTCCCACCTCTCTCCCCATCTTTACCTTTTCCCTGTATCACTTATTCAACACAGCATAGATTTTGTTGAAGGCAGAGATTTCTGCTCTTGTTTAATGCTAGCTGCCCAGTGCCTAGAAAAGTGCCTGGCATCCAGTAGGTGTTCAATAGATACTTATAGAGTTAAATGCACTAAGCTTAGGAGTGGGGAGTTGTTTTACTTTGGGCCTTTGACCATTCCACTCCCTCCTTCCCGTTCCAGCTTCTAGGTTTCTCATTCCCTCTGCTTCTCCTCTTTTGCTGGCTCTGGCCTGCAGCCCTCTTGCCCCTGGTGTAAAGGGCTCAAAACGCCAGACAGCTCTGCCGCCATGGGGAGGAGACCCTGAGTGAGAAGCCAGGGCCCCGGCCTCCAGGGTCACCAGTACCTTAGGCAGGCCGGGGTGTCGCTGGGGCTTGGGTGACTCCACCAGGCATGGAGGGGGTGGGTACTCCCAGCTGGCTCGCCAACCCTCGCTTCTTGCCTTGCAAGGGCAATCTGGCGGAGGGTCTGTGGGTCAAGCAGGGTCCAGCTCTAGTTTCTCCCCTTCCAGGCTGTGCGCCCTCAGCCAGGCCTCTCTCCTCGCCTACAGGGCTCGCGGACACTTCTGACCCTCACTGAGGTCGTGAAGATTACAAAAGTCAGTGGTCCACACCGAGTGGCGTCGGGCCCGCCGCATACCCACCCTGTACGACTGGCCGCTAAGTCAGCCGAGGCCCTGGGGCTCCGCTCCACAACCCAGCCCACGGTCAGCCTTCCCGGGCTGGTCCGTCGCGTGAGGCCATGGCCCCATTCATATTCGGCAGGGCATTTCCACGCGTCCCGTCTCAGGCAAGCCCCAGAGCACCCTTTTTCGGGCAACACTGTGCCCACTTCACCGGAGAGGGAACTGGAGTCCATGTCATTGGGAGAGGAACATGTGACATATTGAGCTCTTTCCTTAGCAGGTGACCTAACCCGCCGTGCCCTCGGCCGCGAGCGGAGGGCCAGGCCGGAAGTCCGCTAGCTCTGCTGTTCCGAGGCCCGCCAGTCTCCGAACCCCGGTCTTAGATTAAGGTCTCTCTGGCCGTTTCCCGCCGCAGCAAAACCCTTGTTCCAGGACTACCCCAGACGGTTCACACGACCTAGGTCGGCTCGGTCACGTGTCCCGCAGTCCGGTCATGTGCACCATCGGACCAATCCCAGCGGCCAGGAAGGAGGGGCATTGTGACTGGCCCATGCCCTCCAGGGGGCGGGACTCTTGCTGAGGAGGGCCCTCCCCGTTCTCACCTCTATGTTCCGCGTGAATCTGGCTCACTCGCGAGATTGGGCGTCTGACAGGTGCCCTTAGGTTCCACAATGCACCGGCCGGTGGCGGGGCGGTCCTGCATTGACGCAGCCTGGCGCGCCGCTTGCGTCATCTCTTGGTGCCGCCTTTGAGATTGGGGCATTTCTCATTGAGATCCTGCACTCGGCTCCAGGTAGCCTGGAGAAGAGAGCGAACTTCACCTGGGCCCAGGAGAAGTTTAGGCCCGCCGTCGTCCCCTCCCTGCCTCTAAAGCCCTCTCCTCGCGACAGCCTCTGAAACCGTCGGCTCATTCCTCATTTCTGTCACGGCCTGGCTTGCATTCCAAGCCAGGCACTCATTTCATGTTTATTGTTCCGGCTGGACTGGGGTACTTAAACCGTGGTCCATGGCTGGACTTCTGGGGCCGTGACCCCCTTCAAATTATATGCAGTATGTAGGTTGTTGTGGGTGGCTTCTGTCACACTTAAATGCTGAGTGCCATCACAGGACTGGCAGGGCCCTACTGTGGTCGTCAGTGCGCTCTTTGTCAGCACAGAGCCTGACGCAAATGTCCAAAGGTGCTAATTAGACAGAAGCGAATATCCCAACTGTTACCCTCTGCACACACCTCGGTCTACTCTTTTGAGACGACTTACTGTTACCTGCATATTTATTTATTTATTTATTTATTTATTTATTTATTTATTTATTTTTGAGACAGGGTCTTGCTCTGCCGCCCAGGTTGGTGTGCAGTGGCGCGTCTCGGCTCACTGCAGCCTCGACCTCCCGGGCTCAAGCGACCCTCCTGCCTCAGCCTCCTGAATAGCTGGGACTACAGGCCTGCGTCACCATGCCCGGCTAGTGTTTTTTTTTTTTTTTTTTTTTTTTGAGACGAAATCTTGCTCTGTCGCCCAGGCTGGAGTGCAGTGGCGCCATCTCGGCTCACTGCAACCTCCGCCTCCTGGGTTCAAGCGATTTTCCTGCCTCAGCCTCCCGAGTAGCTGGGACTATGGGTGTATGCCACCACACCCGGCTAATTTTTGTATTTTTAGTAGAAACGGGGTTTCACCATGTTGGCCAGGCTGGTCTCGAACCCCTGACCGCCTCGGCTTCCTAAAAGTGCTGGGATTACAGGCGTGAGCCACTGCGCCCGGCCTAGTTTTTGAATTTTTTGTAGAGACGGGGTTTCGCCGTGCTGCCCAGGGTGGTCTTGAATTCCTGAGCTCAAGTGATCCTTCCGCCTAGGCCTTCCAAAGTGCCGGGAGTACTTGAGCCACCGCTTCTGGCCCTGCACACAGCTTTTGATGGTACGCCTTCCTCCAGTGATCATGCTGTTCTCTCTGACCGAACAAGTCTCTCTTCATCTTTCTATCAAACATCGATTGAGTTTGAGCGAGGGGTTGAGCACAGTGCCAGACACTGGAGACACGTTGGTGAACAAGACAAGCCTGGGCAATGTTCCCACAGAGCTCACGATCTAGCGGGGGAGACAGGTTGGAGATGGGGGAGAGGCTGCGGGCGTCTCAGATCTGGCACCAGAGAGATCCTAGACTCCGGGATAAGCAGTCAATAGCTAGGTCAGGGCTGGGCGCGGTGGCTCACGCCTGTAATCCCAGCACTTTGGGAGGCCGAGGCAGGTGGGTCACGAGGTCTGGAGTTCAAGACCAGCCTGGCCAACACGGTGAAACTCCATCTCTACTAAAAATACAAAAATCAGTATGGCATGGTGTCGGGTGCCTGTAATCACAGCTACTTGGGAGGCGGAGGGAGGAGAATCGCTTGAACCCGAGACGCGGAGGTTGCAGTGAGCCGAGATGGAGCCACTGTACTCCAAAGTGGGTGACAGAGCAAGACGCAACTCTGTCTCGGAAAAAAAAAAAGAGAGAAAAAAAGCCAAGTCAGTGCAAGATGTGAAATAGCACGTTGGAAGCCTTCTGGGTAAGATTTGACCTGTCACAAGAGGAGAGAAGGTAGCTGGGGCAGCGATTTGATTTCCGGAATGGTGGTTGCTAGGCAGGGTTCGGAATGTTCCAGGATGGGTGTTTTTGGAAGATCCCTCTGGCTGTTAATGTTAGGGGTGCAAGGGCAGGAGGGAGTTGGGCAGCCAGAGGCGGAAAGAGAACAGCCAGAACAGAGGCTGGATGTAGAATTCTGAACATGTGTGGGAACCTTTCTGGGCCTCAATTTGTCCATCTGTAAATTGGGAGGTAGACTCAATCTTTAAGGTCCTCCCACCTCTGATTAAAATTTAGCAACACTCAGCCGGGCACGGTGGCTCATTCCTGTAATCCCAGCACTTTGGGAGGTCGAGGTGGGCGGATTGCCTGAGTTCAGGAGTTGGAGACCAGCCTGGGCAACACGGTGAAACCCCGTCTCTACTAAAATACAAAAAATTAGCCGGGCGTGGTGGCGGGAGCCTGTAGTCCCAGCTATTCGGGAGGCTGAGGCAGGAGAATTGCTTGAACCCAGGAGGTGGAGGCTGCAGTGAGCCAAGATCACGCCACTGCACTCCAGCCTAAGCGACAGAGCAAGACTCCGTCTCAAAAAAAAAAAAATAAATAAAAAATAAAATAAAATTTAGCAACACTTCAGGTAGGTGAAAATTTACAAGTGGTTAAAACGGGGAGAAAGATAATGGGAAGGAAAGAAGGCAGGAGGGAGGGAGGAAACAAAGGGGATACCTGGGAAAGAAGGGACTCCAGTGAAAATTCACAAAGGGCTGGTCAATGTCATGTGATTAGACCAGCTGTCAATTATAGAAGTTAGGATTCTGTCTTCCCACAGAGACTGGAGGAGTCTAACCTTCCTCATGATTACATTTCAAAAGGACGGCTTTCAGGTCCTTAAGAAAGACACTCCTAAGCTGAAGGAGATAGATATACATCTCAAAGGGATAGAGGCGGGATTCATATTTGCAAGCCATTTTTAGTAAATGCTCAAAGGGAGGGCCCAGGGGTCTTTCATTAGGTGTTGGCTAAAACAGATAGTAATTTCTCCTGGCATCATTGAGCTTCTCTGGCAGGCATTGTAATGGGGGTCCTAGGACCTTGTGCTTCTAGAAGCATGCTACTGTTTGGTCATCTCTTAGTGCAGAGGTTAGAATGGAGTTGTCACATGCTGAGAGGTCTGCAGTTCTCAGGGTGCACTTTTTTTTTTTTTTTCCTTTTTTGAGATGGAGTCTCCCTCTGTCGCCCAGGCTGGAGTGCCATGGCACAATCTTGGCTCACTGCACCCTCCACCTCCCAGGTTCAGGCAGTTCTCCTGCCTCAGCCTCCCGAGTAGCTGGGACTACAGGTTCACGACAGCACACCCGGCTAATTTTGTTTTTTGTTTTTGTTTTTTTTTGGTAGAGATGGGGTTTCACCATGTTGGCCAAGCTGATCTTGAACTCCTGACCTCAAGTGATCCGCCTGCCTCGGCCTCCCAAAGTGCCGTGATTACAGGTGTGAGCCACCATGCCTGGCCAGGATGCACTTTTATTCATTTAGTAATTTCTTCATGGCTTCTATGTCTTTTTCAATATGGAGAATGATGCTATCGTGAGCATTCTTGGGCTTGTAGCTGTCATTCTTTTGTGCAAGTGCTGGTGGCTAAATTCCTAGAAGCAGAATTGCAGAGTCAAAAGGTATGACATTTTAGACATTTTAAATGTTTAGCATTTTAAACATTTTAAACATTACCTAATTACCCTTCCAAAGAGTTGTACAAATCTGCGTAGCCATCAGCAATAAACTAAAATGCTGTTTCCTCCCATCTTCCCCACTACCATTGCAATCTCTTGTCCCACGAGGGCTTCTAATTCCTTTTTATATTTTGTCTTTTTTTTTTCCTTTTTGTGGAGGATGGGGTCTTGCTATATTGCCCAGGCAGGTCTCTAACTCCTAGGCTCAAGCTATCCTCCCATCTCTGCCTCCCTAAGAGCTGGGGTTATAAGTGTGAGCCACTGCGCTCAGCCGCTTTTTTTTTTTTGGCTCTGGTTGCCCAGGCTGGAGTGCAATGGCGTGATCTTGGCTCACTGCAACCTCCGCTTCCCAGGTTCAAGCGATTCTCCTGCCTCAGCCTCCCAAGTAGCTGGGATTACAGGCATGTGCCACCAAGCCTGGCTAATTTTTTGTATTTTTAGTAGAGACAGGGTTTCTCCATGTTGGTCAGGGTGGTCTCAAACTCCCGACCTCAGGTGATCTGCCCTCCTCGGCCTCCCAAAGTGCTGGAATTACAGGCGTGAGCCACCGTGCCTGGCCAGGGCTGCTAATTTCAGTGGACCCCTTTCCCTTTCAGAGCCTTTGTTTTCTCAGTGTGAAATGGGGATAGGACAATGATATTAATGACAGCAGGTGTCATTTGCTGAGCTTCCTCTGCCTGCTTTACATGATCCTCCTGAAGACAGACTTTTTTTGGTTGGTAGGCTATTAATTATTGCCTCAATTTCAGAGCCTGTTATTGGTCTATTCAGGAATTCAACTTCTTCCTGGTTTAGTCTTGGGAATCATTATCTCCTTTCCACGGATGAGACCACTGAGAGGCAAATGGAGCTGAAATTGCAACTCCACTCTGACATCAATAAACTCTTCTTGGCTGGGTGCAGTGGCTCACACCTGTAATCCCAGCACTTTGGGAGGCCAAGGAGGGTGGATCGATTGAGTTGAGGAGTTTGAGACCAGCCTGGGCAACATGGCAAAGACCATGTCTCCACAACAAATATAAAGATTAGCTGTGCCTGGTGGTATGTGCCTGTAGTCCCTCCACACAGGAGGCTGAGGTGGGAGGATCGCTTGGACCAGGGAGGCGGAGGTTGCATTGAGCTGGGATCATGCCACTGCACTCCAGCCTGGGTGACAGAGTAAGACCCGTCTCATAAAAAGAAAAGAAACTTGGCCGGGCGCGTTGGCTCACACCTGTAATCCCAGCACTTTGGGAGGCCGAGGCAGGCGGATCACAAGGTCAGGAGATCGAGACCCTCCTGACTGACACTGTGAAACCCTGTCTCTACTAAAAATACAAAAAATCAGCCGGGCGTGGTGGTGGGCGCCTGTAGTCCCGGTTACTCGGGAGGCTGAGGCAGGAGAATGCAGTAAGCAGAGATGGTGCCACTGCACTCCAGCCTGGGTGACAGAGTGAGACTCCATCTCAAAAAATAAAAAAAAGAAAAAAAAAAGAAAAAAAAAAAGAAGCTCCTCCCTAGAGCCCTCCTGAGCAGATGTGGGTCCCCCCGGCATTTAGGACCCCCAGCATTTGGGACTTTTCCTTGTCACAGCTCTGTTGAATATTATGGTAATTACCCGTTTCATGCCTCGTCACAGTTTAGAGGGATGCTTTCCTGGGGAGGCTCTGTAGGAGGAAACAAAGTTCCCCAGCATCCCTTTAGAAGGAGAAATGCCAGGTACCTCTTGTCAATTCTGGGTCATCACCCATAGTCTCCCTTGAAAGGACATGTACAGGGCAAATGGTGCCAGTCACTGAGAAAACCTCAGTCCTAGGGAAGGAGGCACACAGGTGGGCAGCAGTTCTGGGTCTTCCACTCCCCCAGCCTCCCTACCCCAGTGTGGCCACACAGAAGCATGCCATTGGTTTCACTTTAAATTCTTGATCAAAGCTTCACTTGAACATTCATAATTTGTGGAGAAACTTGAGGGTATCAGAGGGCAACTCCTTAATCCAACCCACCCCAAATCTATATATTTACCTGCATTTGCTCCTTTTTTTTTTTTTTTTGCCTTCTGTTAAAATGGATTCTCTGCTCCTGTTTAAGACAAACCCCTCCCTTGAGCTCTGGCTTCGAGTTGCCTGTCCCCTTCATAAACACTGCATGGGCTTGTCCCCATCACACACAGATATGTTCCAGTGTTTGCTTTCTTTTAAAATCTCCTCTTCTAAAATTCTCTTTTTTGTTGTGTCTCTGCCAGGCTTTGGTATCAGGATGATGCTAGCCTCATAAAATGAGTTAGGGAGGATTCCCTTTTTTTCCATTGATTGGAATAGTTTCAGAAGGAATGGTACCAGCTCCTCTTTGTACCTCTGGTAGAATTTGGCTGTGAATCCGTCTGGTCCTGGACTTTTTTTGATTGGTAGGCTATTAATTATTGCCTCAATTTCAGAGCCTGTTATTGGTCTATTCAGGGATTCAACTTCTTCCTAGTTTAGTCTTGGAAGGGTGTATGTGTCCAGGAATTTATCCATTTCTTCTAGATTTTCTAGTTTATTTGTGTAGAGGTGTTTATAGTATTCTCTGATGGTAGTTTGTATTTCTGTGGGATCGGTGGTGATATCCTCTTTAACATTTTTTATTGCATCTATTTGATTCTTCTCTTTCTTCTTTATTAGTCTTGCACACATATGTTTACTGCAGCACTATTCACAATAGCAAAGACTTGGAACCAACCCAAATGTCCATCAATGATAGACTGGATTAAGAAAATGTTGCACATATACACCATGGAATACTATGCAGCCATAAAAAAGGATGAGTTCATGTCCTTTGCAGGGACATGGATGAAGCTGGAAAGCATCATTCTGAGCAAACTATCACAAGGACAGAAAACCAAACACCACATATTCTCACTCATAGGTGGGAATTGGACAATGAGAACAACTGGACACAGGGTGGGGAACATCACACACCGGGGCCTGTGGTGGCGTGGGGGTAGGGGAGAGGGATAGCATTAGGAGATATACCTAATGTAAATGACGAGTTAATGGGTGCAGCACACCAACATGGCACATGTATACAGGTGTAACAAACCTGCATGTTGTGCACATGTACCCTAGAACTTAAAGTATAATAAATAAAAATAAAATCTCCTCTTCTGACCAGTCCTCTATAGCAGGGCTGTTTTCTGTTCCCTAATCACCAAAATATCTCTTACGTGATTATCCTTTTTTTTTGAGACAGGGTCTTGCTCTGTCACCCAGGCTGGAGTGCAGTGGCACCTCCCAGTTTCAAGTGATCCTTCTGCCTCAGCCTCCCGAGTAGCTGGGGCTACAGGCGTGCACCACCACGCCCAGTTAATTTTTTTTTTTTTTTGTATTTTTAGTAGAGATGGGGTTTCACCATGTTGGCCAGGCTGGAGTGATGACCCTTATTTTTTTTAAAATTTATTTATTTATTTATTTATTTATTTATTTATTTATTTGAGACAGAGTCTCACTCTGTCGCCCAGGCTGGAGTGCAGTGGTGCAATCCTGGCTCTCTGCAACCTCCACCTCCTGGGTTCAAGCGATTCTCCTGCCTCAGCCTCCCGAGTAGCTGAGATTACAGGCATGCGCTACCATGCCCGGCTAATTTTTGTATTTTTAGTAGAGACGGGGTTTCACCATGTTGGCCAGGATGGTCTCGATCTCTTGACCTCATGGTCCGCCTGCCTTGACCTCCCAAAGTGTGGGGATTACAGGGGTGAGCCACCTCGCCAGTCCCACCTTCTCTCTTGTAGACATATGCATATATTGTCTTTATCTGATCTGATGCCCCGGCAGCCCTGATTCCCCGAGTATACCTCCACAAACAGGAACCCTCTCCTACTTGACCTTCTTATGGACCTTGTGTCAGGAAATCAACACTGTTACAAACAATGTGAATTTGGCTGGGCACGGTGGCTCACACCTGTAATCCCAGCACTTTGGGAGGCTGAGGTGGGCAGGTCGCCTGAGGCCGGGAGTTCGAGACCAGCCTGGCTAACATGGTGAAACCCTGTCTCTACTAAAAATACAAAAATTAGCCAGGCATGGTGGCACGCACCTGTAATCCCAGCTACTCAAGAGGCTGAGGTGGGAGGATCACTTGAACCCAGGAGGCAGAGGTTACAGTGAGCCGAGATTGTGCCACTGCACTCCAGCTTGGTGACAGAGCGAGACTCTGCCTTAACAGAAAACAAAACAAAAGTGAATCAACATCAGACTCCATTCCATTTCACCAGATACCTGCAAAGTCTTCTTTCCCTTCTGTCCTATTCTCTATCCAGAATGTGCGTGGCAATTCCTTGCCATGACTTGTCAGCCTCCTGTCAGGAACAGCCCCTCAGCCTCACATTGTCTCTAGTGTCCTTGACAGTCTGTCTTAGTCCATTTGTGCTGCTATAACAAAATACCACAGACAGGGTCATTTATAAAGAAGAGACCTTTGGCTAGGTGTGGTGGCTCACGCCTGTAATCCCAGCACTTTGGGAGGCTGAGGTGGGCAGATCACGAGGTCAAGAAATCGAGATCATCCTGGCCAACCTGGTGAAACTCCGTCTCTACTAAAAATACAAAAATTGGCCAGGCATGGTGGTGCATGCCTGTAGTCCCAGCTACTTGGGAGGCTGAGGCAGGAGAATCACTTGAACCTGGGAGGCGGAGGTTGTGGTGAGCAGAGAGACGTGCCACTGCACTCCAGCCTGGGCGACAGAGCAGGACTCTGTCTCCAAAAAAAAAAAAAAAAGGAACAGACCTTTATTGCTCCCAGTTCTGGAGGCTGGAAGTGCAAGATCAGGGCACTGGCAGATTTGTTGTCTGGTGAAGGCCTGGCCCCTGCTTCCAAGATGGTGCCTTGACTGCTGTGCACTCCCAAGGGGATGAACTCTGTGTGCTCACATGGCAAAGGGGTGAAAAGAGTCAAACTCTCTCCATCAAGCAGTTTTATAAGGTCATCAAATCCCATTCATGAGAGCAGAGCCCTTATAACTTAGTCACTTCCCAAAGGCCACACTTCCCAGCACTGTTGCACTAGGGATTACGCTTCTTTTTTTATTTTGCTTTTTTAAAAAAATATTTTTTGTACTTTGGGAGGCTGAGGCAGGCAGATCACCTGAGGTCAGGAGTTCAAGATCAGCCTGGCCAACATGGTGGAACCCTATCTCTACTAAAAATACAAAAAATTGGCCGGGCGCAGTGGCTCACACCTGTAATTCCAGCACTTTGGGAGGCTGAGGCGGGCGGATCACAAGGTCAGGAGATCGAGACCATCCTGGCTAACACAGTGAAACCCCATCTCTACTAAAAATACAAAAAAAATTAGCCAGGCGTGGTGGCGTGTGCCTGTAGTCCCAGCTACTCGGGAGGCTGAGGCAAGAGAATGGTGTGAACCCGGGAGGCGGAGGTTGCAGTGAGCCGAGATTGCGCCACTGCACTCCAGCCTGGGCGACAGGGCGAGACTGTCTCAAAAAAAAAAAAAAAAAAAAGTTTGGATGGTTGGATAGATTTACCTGTGAAGACTTCTGTACGTATGTAATTGTCATAAGTCGTTTTTCCTTGTTTTTCTCTGCCACTCTGTGAGCCAAACCCTGGCAAATCTTCCAGCCCCCCTCATCTTCGGGTCTTTGCACGGATCCTCTTGCTTGGGACATTCTCCACTTACATTGGGGGAAGCCCAGTGGGCAGCCTCCCTGCAGTGCCCTAACCTCTCCCCACTGCGGTGCCGGCTTCCTGCCATGGGGCCTGACTTGCTGGACTGTCTCAGGACATGGAAACAGGGGCATCTGCATTGGGTTCACCGCCGTCATTGCTTGGCACGCTCCACAGACATTGGGATGAGCGAGTGTCCTCCCACGGCTCTGCCCCCTTCAGGCACAGTCACTGCGGGGTGTGCATCCTGCTCTTCACACCTCGTTCACTTCACAAGCTGAGCAAGCTGTCCCGTCTGCACCGGGGATGGAGCTGGGCACTGAAGACACCTCCAAGAAAAAGCAGATGAGCTCCCTGCCTCATGGTAGAGGCACTTTACTAAGAAATAAATGAAATGGCAAATTGTACCAGGGCTCTGATGAAAATGGGGTGCCCTGATAGAGAGTAAGGGGATGGGGGATTCCCAATTTCAGGAGGGTGATCAGAGAAGGCCCCTTTCGAGAGAAACCATTGCATTTTAGACCTGCAGGTTGAAAACAGCCCCGCCACTTCGGGGGCTAGAAGTAGGAAGTGACAGAGAGAGTGTGTGCAAAGGCCCTGGGGCGGGAAGGAGGTTGGTGGGTGAGAAGCAGAAACCAGTGATGGACCAGTGGGAGCACGGCTGGCCATGGCTGCAGAGGTCAGCATGGGGAGGGCTCAGGCTTTATTTAAGTGCCATGTGAAGCCACTCGAGGGTTTTAAGCAAGAGGGCGATGTGATCTCTATTTTAACATGTTCTGGAGAGAAAGCTGTCACTGCAGACTAGGGAAGGAGTGGGGCTGGGCTGGGAGAGCAAGGCTGGGCTAAGGTGCAATGTCTAGGATCTAAGAATCCTAGGAAGGGAAGAATCATGGCCAACCTCTGGGTTTCTGGCTTGATGAGTCTGCTGGGTGGTGGTGTCAGTTCCTGGGTGAAGAAGATCTCAGGGACTGGGCTGGGAGGGGGTGGGCAGGTGTGGCCCGTGCTGCTAGCACTGACCCCTCTATGCTGTGGGTGTCCACTCTGTCCACCCAGAGGGTGATGCTGTCCAGGGCATACTGAGGCCCCAGTGCCCACATGTGCCACCCCACAGATACCTGTTGATTGAAATTATTTTCACTGGCTTCATTTGGGTCAAATCCTCACCCAAGGGGGTTGGATTTGATTTTTTCTTTCTTTTTTTTTTTGAGACAAGTTCTCACTCTGTTGCCTAGGCTGGAGTGCAGTGGCGCAATCTTGGCTCACTGCAGCCTTGACTTCCCAGGCTCAGGTGATCCTCCCACCTCAGCCTCCTGAGTAGCTGGGACTACAGGTGTGTGCCACCATGCCCAGCTAATTTTTGTATTTTTAGTAGAGATGGGGTTTCACCATGTTGGCCAGGATGGTCTCGATCTCTTGACCTTGTGATCTGCCCGCCTTGGCCTCCCAAAGTGCTGGGATTACAGGCGTGAGCCACAGTGCCCGGCCTAATTTTTGTATTTTTTTTAGTAGAGACAGGGTTTCACCATATTGGCCAGGCTGGTCTCAAACTCCTGAACTTGTGATCCACCTGCCTCGGCCTCCCAAAGTGCTGGGATTATAGGCATGAGGCACTGCGCCTGACCAAAATTTAGCTTTTTAATATGGGAAATGTTTTCTATGTAAGAAATATCTGAATTTTTACTTGGTAAAGTAAAACATTTCTACATGAGGTCCATTGCCTGTCTCAAATAAATCTTAGAAATGTTCATTTTCCTAGAGACTTTAAAAAAATTCACAACCTAGAAAGAAACCAAATGGTAGTCAAGAGAAAAGACTACCCACGAACGCACAACTTTGTGAATTTTTTTTTTTTTGAGACGCAGTCTTACTCTGTCACCTAGGCTGGAATGCAGTGGCACAATCTCAGCTCACTGCAACCTCTGTCTCCAGCGATTGTCCTGCCTCAGCCTCCCGAGTAGCTACTGCCCAGCTAATTTTTTGTATTGTTTTTTAGTAGAGATGGGGTTTCACCATGTTGGCCAGGGTGGCCTCGAACTCCTGATCTCAAGTGATCCACTTGCCTTGGCCTCCCAAAGTGCTGGGATTACAGGCATGAGCCACCGCACCCGGCTAACTCTGTGAGATATTATTAGATACACAACAGGGGCTGGCTCTCTAGCTATGGGGCTTTCCTATTTCTCTATTTCATTTTCTGTAAAGCCAGAGTTTGAACTAGACCAGGGGTTCCTAGAATTTCGGATTTCACAGGTCTGGAGGCCGATCAGCATTATTGTACTATTCAAATTTTAAAACGGTATTGCCAACTTTTTTCAAGTGGAGAATTATAAAAGAAACTAGTATTTACACTTGCCATTTCCAAAGGTATATTTCAATGCTAAAAGCAGAGGAAGAACATGTCAGAAAAAGGGTCCTTCTTCAAATTGAGTTTCCAGAGGAACCCATTCCATTGCTCTTCTCTCTTGTTTTCTTTTGTTTTTGAGTCAGGGTCTTGCTCTGTCATCCAGGCTGAAGTGCACGGCTCACTGAAGCCTCAATCTCCTGGGCTCAATTGATCCTCCCCCCTCAAGCCTCTCATGTAGCTGGGACTATGGGTGTGTGCCACCACACCCAGCTAATTTTTTTTTTGGTAGTGACAGGGTCAGTGTCACTATGTTGCCCAGGCTGGTCTCGAACCCCTAGGCTCCAGCTATCTTCCCACCTAAGCCTCCCAGAGTGCTGGGATTGCAGGTATGAGCCACCTCACCCAGCTGTCTTTTCTCTTGTTTTGATGAGGACATGGAAACACTGTCATGCCTGGGCAGACTGGCTGTGGGGACCCTGGCGACCACCAGGTCCTCCTAGTCATCAGAGATCCAACACTGGCTCCAGGGTCAACTTTGGTGGAGCAGATTTAGGGTCTCACTGAGGTACCATATTGACACAAGTGTGGGGCCAGGAGTTGAGAGATTGGGGTCTGCCTGACACTGTTGCTGTGCTAATGTTCAGGGTATTGGGGTTCGGTGGTCCTGGCTGTCCTCACTCATAAAGCCACAGGCTGCCTAACATGGCCATGAGGTCTCCTCCCTCCCTGAGCACCTCACAGCAAGATGGAGTCATGCCAGTTTCTAGGCTGGAGAAAGAAGCTAGTGAGAGCAGCAGCTATGGTTGCTTTCCTCGTCCTCAGCTGGGGCAGTGGGGCCGTGAGTGTTCTGTTATGAATAAGTGAATGCAGTCACAGAAGTTCCTTCTGCCTGGGATTTTTGCCCACCAGAGACTCTGCTGGGCTTTCACCTTGCTGGAGAGATCATTCAGGAAGACTTGGGCTCTTGGGTTCCCTGAAAACTTTCCACTCCCCTACATTTTTTTTTTTTAGAGATGAAGTCTCACTCTGTCACCCAGACTGGAGTGAAGTGGTGCGATCTCGGCTCACTAAAACCTCCACCTCCCAAGTTCAAGTGATTCTCCTGCCTCAGCCTCCCGAGTAGTTGGTATTACAGGCGTGCACCACCACATCTAATTTTTTTTTTTTTTGAGACGGAGTCTCGCTCTGTTGCCAGGCTGGAGTGCAATGGCACAATCTCACCTCACTGCAACCTCTGCCTCCCAGGTTCAAGCGATTCTCCTGCCTCAGCGTCCCGAGTACCTGGGATTACAGGCTCCTGCCACCACACCTGGCTAATTTTTTTGTATTTTTAGTAGAGACAGGGTTTTACCATATTGGCCAGGATGGTCTCAAACTCTTAACCTGAAGTGATCCGCCCACCTCAGCTTCCCGAAGTGCTGGGATTACAGGTGTGAGCCATGGTGCCCGGCCCGCACTCCCTTACTTATTGCCGGTTAGACCATACCAGATGCTTATCCAGCGATGAACATGCTTACCACACATTTCGACTCTAAGTTGAGGGGGGGAATAAAGCTAGGTATACCCATATGTATTTAATGTTGATATAAAATAAAGCTCATCTCCAAGCTACTTCAAGGTATGGGATTGTTTTGTCTCTGAGTTATGGGGAGTGGTCCACATTCTGAAGGCAAGTTCTGTTCCTTCTCCTCTGCAAATTCTTTAGTCTCATTCTGGAAGCCTCTCCTTTCTCAGATTCACTGGAAAGCAGGCATCACCACTTAGCTGGGAAGCCCTTCTTCTTGCTGTGTGGCGGGAAGAACTTTGAGTTAGGGAGGTCCTGGGTTGACTGCGAGACCCTCACATTGCCCTTAGCTACCTCGGCCCAGCAGATGAGCCCCTCTGTGCTCCAGTTCCTCTTGTGGGGAGGACAGCTGTTCAGTAAAGGTTCAACCTTGTCCAAAGAGAAGTCTGGCCTTTTTTCCAGCTTTGCAGTAGCCGAGAGGCCCTTGGCATGCTGTGCCTGGTGAGAATGCCTTTGTTTAGCTGGGGGCCTTGGGCCCTGCTGGACAGTCTAGGCAAACAACATGATTTATGCTGGGGGTCTCGGGCCACACAGGATGGCTCCACCTCTGGAGGGGCTGGACACTGAGGCCACCATGTACACATGATTAACCCCCAGTAAAACTGTGGACGCCAAGGCTCGGGCGAGCTTCCCTGGTTGGCGATACTCCACGCGAGCTGGTGCGCACTGTCACCGGGAGAAGCCAGCGCGCCTCAGGGCTCCACGGGGAGAGGACGGCTGGCAGCTCTGAGCAGAGCTCACTGTCTCCTGGATGGCCCCGCCTGTGCATCTTGTCCTGATGCTGATTTTCGTCAGTGTCCATTCACTGTCATAATTGTAGCCATGTGTCCGACAGCTTTACTCACCTCCGCGAGTCCTTAGAGGGAACTCTTGAGTCTGGGGGTGGTCGGAGACTCCGGGTGGGCCCCATGTCCTTCCTCTGCCCCTCATGCCAGTCTCACGCCGACCTCTGGGCCTTTAATTATGATGTCAATTTTCTGTGGCCGGCTTTTTATTTTACTCTCTTTGAAACTCACAAAGAAGCAATCCCGAAAGAAGAAACCTTCAGGTTTCCCGGCAAAGCATTTGCTAGAGAATCACCTGGGCTCTGACAGCACTGGAAACAAGGCAGCTTCTCACAAGTCATCTGATAGCAACACGTGATATACGTGACTGTTTGCTTTAGCTCAAGCCCCGGGGTCAGCCTTGGTTTTGTGGGCTGTGGGGCCACGTGGGTCTAAAGAGGCTCCAGCCTCAGCATGGATTCCTGTTTGAAAGGGGGAGGTGACCCTGCTCTAAGCCTCAGGCATGGCACTCACTCTGGGGGTCACTCTTTGATTGAGGACCCATTTTCTTTTCTTTTTTTTTTTTGAGATGGAGTCTCGCTCTGTCACCCAGGCTGGAGTGCAGTGGTGCCATCTTGGCTCACTGCAAGCTCTTCCTCCCGAGTTCACACCATTCTCCTGCCTCAGCCTCCTGAGTAGCTGTGACTACAGGCGCTCGCCACCACACCCGGCTAATTTTTTGTATTTTTAGTAGAGACGGGGTTTCACCGTGTTAGCCAGGATGGTCTCGATCTCCTGACCTCGTGATCCGCCTACCTTGGCCTCCCAAAGTGCTGGGATTACAGGCGTGAGCCACTGCGCCCGGCCGATTGAGGACCCATTTTCGACAGGCACCTAAACACCCAAGAAGTACCTGGCCGACGGGCTCACCTCCGTTGCATTAGACATGGAAGCTCCGGCTCAGGGCAGCGCACAGAGGGGAACCCAAGGGAGAGTCAGCAGGGGGCTCGCCAGCAGGAAGGGAGCCTTGTTTTGGAGGCAGAAATGAAGATGGATGAGGTCGCCACACCTGAGAAAGGGAGGGAGGGAGGAGCGGGAGAGAATGTCAGCCTTTGGCTTCTCAGTGTTATGCTTGAGCGCCAGGATCCGGCCTAATCCTCCCCTTGCTTGGCACCCCCGCTGATCCATTTTCTGATTCGGGGGTGGCAGGTGTGTGTGTGAATGTGAGTGACACTTCTGGGAGGCAGAAGCACCTGAGCAGCGCTGTTGGCTGTAAAGTGCCCATTTAGCATCTCTGGGGCTCCCAGGCACTGGTTCTCCTCATTCCCCCTCCACGATTCTTTTTCCATTACAGCTGGGCTGCGTGTTCATTCACCAACAGTATCTGTTACTGGTTGCTTTCATTACAGAAATTAAGAAGATAGGTCAAAAAACTCTTGGATTGCCAGGTGTGGTGGCACAGGCCTGTGGTCCTAGCTACTTGGGAGGCTGAGGCAGGAGGATTGCTTGAGCCCAGGAGTCTGAGGCCAGCCTGGGCAACAAGACCCCATCTCTAAAAACAAAAAAGGCCCCAAAACATAAACAAAAACCCCTCTTGGATTGGCCAGTAATCAATGTTACATATTATCCTATAAAAGTACACAAATCAGTACACCTGGGCCAGCCCCAGCTTGTTTATTTACCTGCGTACTTCTTTTTCCTGTTTTTAAATACAATTCCAGATTTGTTGAAAATCAGGGCTCCCCTTCTGTGCCCTTACTGTGTATTTCTAAAAGCCCCTCAAGAGCAACCACCCTACACCAGACATGACCAGGAAGACCTGTAAGTAGGAAAACAGGAATTCTAGAGATTATGGAGTTTTTATGTGCCCCCCGCCTCCACCCCCAAGTTCTGTGGAATTTACATCACGATTTCTTTTGTTTTTTTTTTTTTTGAGAAGGAGTCTCGCTCTTTCACCCGGGCTGGAGTGCAGTGGCGCGATCTCGGCTCACTGCAAGCTCCGCCCCCTGGGGTTCACGCCATTCTCCTGCCTCAGCCTCCCGAGTAGCTGGGACTACAGGCGCCTGCCACCTCGCCCGGCTAATTTTTTGTATTTTTAGTAGAGACGGGGTTTCACCGTGTTAGCCAGGATGGTCTCAATCTCCTGACCTTGTGATCCGCCCACCTCGGCCTCCCAAAGTGCTGGGATTACAGGCGTGAGCCACCGCGCCCGGCCTACATCACGCTTTTCATACGAAGCAGAAAGTCTTATGAGAGTAGGGGGCACTCGGCTTCCAGTCAGTTTGGGCCCATCTCTGCACCTCTAGGTCTATTCCCTTCTCTAAAAAAGGAGCTGAATTAAGCTTAGTACATTTCAAACTTTTTGACAGTGGAATCCATTTTTTTTTCCTCCAAATGAAATCTTATATAAACTACATGTTAAATAAGAGCTGAATTTTTGATAATTTTATAGGTTCACATGAGTAATATAATGAGAACAGAGGCTAATGTGTTGGTGGTCTCCAAAGTGCCGAAATTTAGCATGTTTGTTTAAAAAAATGCTGACGTTTTATAAAATCTAAACTTACCTAAAAACAAAAGCCTCAGGCTGGGCACGGTGGCTCACACCTGTAATCCCAGCACTTTGGGAGGCCGAGGCGCACGGATCACGAGGTCATGAATTCGAGACCAGCCTGGCCAACGTGGTGAAACCCCGTCTCTACTACATGTACAAAAATTAGCTGGGTGTGGTGGCACATGCCTGTAATCTCAGCTACCTGGTGGGCTGAGACAGGAGAATCGCTTGAGCCCGGGAGGCGGAGGTTGTGGTGAGTCAAGATTGAGCCACTGTACTCCAGCCTGGGCGACAGAGTGAGACTCCGTTTCAAAAAAAAAAAAAAAGTTTTATAAAATCTAAACTTATTTAAAAACAAAAGCCTCAGGCTGGGCGTGGTGGCTCACGCCTGTAATCCCACACTTTGGGAGACCAAGGCAGGCAGATCACCTGAGGTCAAGAGTTCGAGACCAGCCTGGCCAACATGGTGAAACCCCGTCTCTACTAAAAATATAAAATTAGCTGGGTGTGGTGGTGGGTGCCTGTAATCCCAGCTACTCCAGAGGCCGAGGCAGAAGAATTGCTTAAACCTAGGAGGCGGAGGTTGCAGTGAGCTGAGGTCGCGCCATTGCACTCCAGCCTGGGCGACACAGTGACACTGTCTCAAAAACAAAACAAGACGAAACAAAACAAAAAAACAATAGCCTCCGAGGAACGGGAACCACTGGACTGGAATCAAGCTCTTCTGGTTCTGGGGCCAAGTGCACCATCACAGCCCACAGCTGTCACAGCTATCCCTTGACACTGTCTCCATAGAGGCTGCTTCCCCAATGCAACATTGGGGCTGAGCATGGGCTCCGGGTGGCCCTGGGTGTCTCCATGGGGCAATGGTCATGAAGGACAGACCCTGGGGCCCATGACCGTGGTCACCCCTCGACCTCGCAGGGCCCGGAGTTCTCCCGTGTCAAGCGGTGGTGAATGCAGATGCAAGGGTTTCACCTGGAGTTCAGGATAAGAAGGAAACACTTTTTACCTGAGGAAGGTGAGCCCCTTTCAGTGATCAGGCCCAGAGGCACCGGAATGAGACAGCAGCCACGCCCCCCTCCTGCCTTGGGAGATCGTCTCCTGAAACCTGCTGTGTGGGCTCCAGACTGGCACCAATAGCTACGCATGCACCTAACAATGCCACGTTGGACACAGTAACTCGTGGCCTGTAGTTCAACAATGTATAGCCAATCACTCACCAAGTGTTTCTCTCAACCAATGAGAACTAACCAAGTGTTTCTGTCAACCAATGAGAACTCCGGAAAAACAACTTGAGTAATTGCCCCTTTCCAGATCCGTCCTTTTTTCCTTTAAATGCTTAAGCCTCTCTTTTTCTCCTCCAGAGCATTTCTCAAGGCAACTTGGAAGTGTTTCCCAGGCTGCAGCTCTCAACCTTGGCCCAAATAAGCTCTCTCCCTGTATTTTCTTTTTGAGACAAGGTCTTGCTCTGTCGCCCAGGCTGGCGTGCAGCAGTGAGATGGTGGTTCACTGCAGTCTCAACCTTTTGGGTTCAAGTGATCCTCCCACCTCAGCCTCCTGAGTAGCTGGGATTACAGACATGAGCCGTGGGGCCTGGCCTCTCCCTATATTAATTTGCCTCAGTTTCTTCCTTTAGGTTGACAATACCATAACTTCACACTGTCCACCTGGGTGTGTTCCTATGGCCTGGCATGGTGGTAAGGGCATCACTGTCCCCCTGGGGGGTGTTCCTATGGCCTGGTATGGTGGTAAGGGCATCACTGTCCACCTGGGTGTGTTCCTATGGCCTGGCATGGTGGTAAGGGCATCACTGTCCCCCTGGGGGGTGTTCCTATGGCCTGGCATGGTGGTAGGGGCATCAGTGTCCACCTGGGGGGTGTTCCTATGGCCTGGCGTGGTGCTGCGGGCATGTCCCCAGGCCCTCCCCTGTGTTCACCGTCACCCATGATGCTACCCATCTAGAAGGCATTTCCACCATGTAACATGATGGTCGGGGCTTGGACCCCAGGCCACACTGCTTGGGTTGAAACCTGGCTCCACTCAGTATTTGTGTGACCTCGGGCAAGTGACTTCACCTTTGTGTACCTCAGTTTCCTCATTTGTGAATGAGGATAAGGGTAGTAAATTATTTGGTGGGTTGTGAGAACTAAGTAAGTTAACCCAGGGAAATGAGGCACCCGCCACAGCTCCTGGCATAAAGGCAGTGGTAAGAAATATGAGTTCTCCTTGTCATTACTGCTGACGGGTGCTGCCAACCCTCACGGAAGGAGACACAAAGCCAGTACAGTTTTGCCTTTATGATTCTTGCCACCCCAAAATAGCAGCAGCATGCAGCTGGGCTGAAATCACAGCGTGCCTCTGTGAGTGAGTCCTCGGGAACTCTCGTGCTGTAGGAAGCTACTAACACCAGGTTTCCTCCAATTTTAAGATGGGGGATAAGGACCCAGCGGGCGAACATCTAGTCTGCGGAAACATCGATCTGAGTAGCGGCACAGGATGTGAAGTCTTCTGGCTGGCGTGTCCACTTTTAGGTGGAAGTGGGGTGTGTGTAGTTCTTCGAAACAGCCAGCAAAGTTACCGGACCCTTGGGCGAAGGCCACACTCTGCCTGGGTCTCAGCCTTGTCCACGTGCCCCAGCTGCGGAGAGTGACGGCGTCTGCACCTCTGTCAGTGTGAAGGGAGCACAGACGCCACTGGGTAGAGAAGGAAGCTAAGGACAAAGCTTGCCCTCCCACGCCAGCCGGCATGCTGACCACACGCAGCTATGGAGAGGTGAGGTTATAACCACGACACGAGGAGATAACGCTTTAGTCCTGTTTCCACGGGCTTCTCGCAAGAGCCATCAGCGAGGATAATGATCTCTCCACTGAGGAGGAGGTGGGCGAACTAGGATCCCAAATTCATACTTTCAGCAATTCCCTATTTTCAAGACTTTCATTTCTATAAATTGTATTGATTCAGCTTTTCTTACTCAAAAAAGCCCCAAAACCCAAACCAAACCAAGAGGTGGTCTATAAAAAGTCACACTGCCTTTTCCACTAACTAAGTAAAAAATCAGTGGATAGACTTAGCTTTGAACAGCTGTGGCTGGCATCTGGCGCGGCCAGCGCCCCAGGCGGGCTGGATGGAGATGGCCAGCTCCTCCGCAGTCAGCGTCCCTGTGTGTGGGTGGCCCTGACCTAACGGGAACCCCATAACGTCAGAGCCAGCTTGCTCAACACCAGGGCTAAATTTAGTTTCATGATGAGCAATAAAATTCACATGTTCTTTATTTAGTCCATATGATACACCGTTTTTTAGAGTTTTTGAAAATTAGATAAAAGAGCATATTAAATGGCAAGTGTATGAAGTTTCTCTTCATAAACAATGTCAAAACAAAAAGTTCTGAATTACAAAATGTTAAAAAATATGTCGGTACTTAACATTTCACTAATGCATAAAGTTACAGATATTTTCTAAAGAAAAATAATTGTGCCACTTACCTATATTTGCTGTTTCTATGAACTTTTTTATTCTGTACATAGGACATTTTGTACAAAATATGAAGTCTACATTTTTATTACTTATTACCATAAAACAAAGATACAATGTATGTACAATATTAAAAGGAAGCCATACTAAAGCCACACTAAAAAGACACTTGGAATAGTGACATTTCTGATGTACAGATACATTTTGGAAAGAGTGAAGATGCCAAACGCAGAACTTTATGAAGAAAAACAGTCACCGGTTTATTTTCAATGTAGTACTTTTGAAATCAGTTTGGTACAGAATAAACAGTCTCTATACAATGATATGTAAGCTGACAATTAGCACAGGAGTCCGAGTACTACCTAGGGAAACTGTAGGAGGCCAAAATATTAAGTAATACTCTTGCCAAAGAAAATTAGTTTCTCTGAAAACTTTTATTTTTCTTTTTGGTGAGTGTTTGTCTTCAATAAAGAGCAGAAAGAAAACCTAGACAAAAAGATGTTCTTACACACTGAGCTTTACACAGTCACCCAAACGTTGAGATTTTGCTTTTTCCCTAGGGCGAAAAGAGTCTTCCCAGAAACCTCTCTCACAAACATACCGAACATCCAAAACCAAGGATATTTGAGAATCTATCAGCTAAAGACGGAAGTTCAAACAATGGTATATCAAAATACACAAGACGCTGCTTTATACAAGAAAAAGCACCCTTTTTCCCTCAAAAGGAGAAGGCATCTAAACTGTTTTTTAATGATAGTTTTCATAATGGTAAAATGGAGAGATACTTGTCAAGTTTCTCAGGAAGTATTCATCTCACAAAGCGGACTTGTCCACTTTTAGCTGGGGCAATCTTCGAATTTCATACCTGCACTTGCTCTTAACACAAGAAGTCCCCTCCCCCCAGGTGATTTTCCTCCAAGACACGAGGACAGAAGCATTGCCAGTGGCTTGAAATGACAGCAGTGGGCAGCAGGTACTAGAGCTGCACAAGGAGCAGTGTCTGCTTCTCACAATCTTTGAAAGGATACCCGAGACCTCGATGAAAAAACAGATCCTAAAATAAGCCATATTTTGTCTTTTATGCCTCAAGACACTTAACATTAAGTTATATAATCTTATGCCAGAGATGAAAGAAACTAGATCACGTGTTTAGAATAGCAGTACACATCTCAAGTAGCTTTCAAGCAGGATAAATAAGTCAAAATACTGGCCACCCTGAGAGAAATAAAGAATAGACAAAGCACTAAGTTTAAAGATTTTTCTCCTTGTGCTATTCCATCTAAAACAAAAGCTCAGTACATGCAAGGAACTCTGTGGAATACATAGCAGCATTTGAAGACCGATGAAAACTCAGACACTGTATTTTCCTTACGAGGTGCTGATAACGTGAGCTCTTTTCAACAGAAAGAGCTCCACTGAACATCACCCTCGCTGGTGCCTCCTCCAAGCTCTCAGAACCGCACTGCAGCCTTCAGTGAAGGCAGCGGCAGTGCCGGCCCCGTGCAATGCTGTTGTGTTACTTTATGCTCAAAGGCAGCTGCAGTTTGCATTAGGCTAAGAACTGGCTTAACTCAAAATGATTTTGCTCTAATTTTCCATAAAATGTGGAATTCTTAGAGACTATAATTTTATTAATTCAAGAGCCTTGTTGAAGGGCAACAATGTTTAAGTTGATGGAAACGAAATCTGCAAATAAAAATATGAACACATAATTTTTAAACTCCAATTTCTGTCAAGGTAGACAGAGCAAGCTCTTTTAAGATAAATTTCAGAGCAATCTCTTTTAAAATAAATGTCTTCTACAAGCTTACTCCTGGAATCCTGGAGTACCACAGACTTGGAAATATGGCTTTAGGTACACTCAAGAGAAGGAGACACGGTATTCATGTCACTCATCAAAGTGAAGAGACCCCTTAGAAAATACCAGCGGCTGAGGATTGTCATTTGCCCAGTACGTTGTGTGAGAACTCGAAAGGAAAGAGCCATTTCACTGAGATTGAAAAACAAACAAATGAGAACTGCTGGCGTAACAATCACGTGGAAACTATTTCAAAGGCTGTCAAGTCTTAAAAAATAGGTCATATTGTTTAAAGTGTTCCTTTGATTTGGGAAACACTGATGTGATCACAGAACCACCTATGTTAAAAGACCCTAAGTTCCAACTGGGAGAACATGAAGACGAAGGGCAGGGTGCTTTCCTATCGCTCTGACTGTGAAATCGTCTGACTTGGACTACGCTGGGGTGGCGACGACACTGTGAGGACACCGTCGTCAACCCGCGGCTCTGCCAGCGGGCTCTGGGAAGTCACCATTGTTTGAACTCCTGATCTCGTGCTGAGGCGGACGCACGTTAGTGCCGACAGAACGGGGTCCAAGAAAGCTTTGAGTGTAACTGATTGGTATGGCACAGAAAGTATGTATTTTCTACAGAATCCAGAAAAGAACTGGCGGGCCCAGCCCCGACGCGGCGCCCCGGAGGCTAGCGGCCGTCCTGGGAGGCCAGCTCATCGGCCCTGCAGTGAGCTTCCAAGGCTTTCTTGGTGTGGGGGTCCTGAGGCAGCTCGGACTTGCGGCGTGCAAGAGGACGGTCCTTCTTCGGATCTTTCTGTGCCTGGAATTAGAAATGCAATGGTGTTGGCTACAAACTAAGCTATCTGAGAAGCAAGCTTACTTCTGAGGTGGAAGTCAAAGGATAACCGCGAGGCACGTGTGCCTCACCCATTCGCTGTCGGCACCCCGGCCACAGGGAAACGGCAATGTCTTATCATGGAAATTCGCCAAAAATATCTCGCTACTAAAAATCGTGACTCGTGTGAGGACCTGTGTGTTCAATACCGGCATTCTGGTCTTCTGAAATGTGCAGTGCTTGTACAAAGGACTCAGTACCTCTAAATTGCAGAATTCATGCATTTTAGTAAATCTCCTAAGTAACCTCCTATTTCATAAATGTCATTAAAGCCATTTCATGGGCATGTCCCCTACAGAAGCATTTCAAGAAGCAGAAATTTCCTCCTGGGCGCGGTGGCTCACACCTGTAATCCCAGCACTTTGGGAGGCCGAGGCGGGCAGATCACGAGGTCAAGAGTTCAAGACCAGCCTGACCAATATAGTGAAACCCCGTCTCTACTAAAAATACAAAAATTAGCTGGGTGTAGTGGCACGCGCCTGTAATCCCAGCTGCTTGAAAGGCTGGGGCAGGAGAATCGCTTGAACCCGGGAGGCGGAGGTTGCAGTGAGCCGAGATTACACCACTGCATTCCAGCCTGGGCGACAGGGCGAGACTCCGTCTCAAAAAAAAAAAAAAAAAAAGAGACGCAGAAATTTCCTTGCAGGTAAAGAAAAAGAATGAATGAAAAACATATTTAAATTGGATTTCAAACTTCTATCAAATTGAAAAAAATATATACTCTCTTCTCCAATCCATTGTCTTTCTAAAGTCTAGGAAATTTTGGTTTCACTCAAAAAAAAAAATTAAGTGAATCCGATTTTTGCATGAGGACTTGGATAACTGTATCTGCAATAAAAGGGAAACTTAATTTAGAGAGTTTACATATCAAAAGCATCCATTTCCATGAATAAACACACAATTCAGTTTAAAAGTAGAGACACTGTATTAATACCAATATTTTGAAACAAAACAATAAACCATCTAAATCACCCAAACATGAAGTATATGCCAGAAGACTGACTGCCAATTAGTTAGCAACTTTTCTGGATAAAGTTTCTTAACCAGAATTAAGTCTTCCTTTTTGTTCAGTGTATTGAAAAAGACTAAGTTACTTTTGTGGATGTCTAGCAGACAAAATTTAAGTCAGCCATTTGACAACAAAAAGAACATAAGCGTAAAAACGCCGTACAGATTCCAGGTGTCTGATTTTGATATGGATGTAAAATACATTTTCCTTCGCTTTAATGAAAAATTCAAGGACCTGCAGAAGTCCTGAATGTAAAGTTCAAATTTTTGCTAAGTGTTTCTCAGCAGGGTTCTTTGCAAATTTATCCATGAAAACAGCAATAATGTCAAGGTTTAAAAAGAATTTTGTGTCACATCACTTTAGGATTATTTCTAGAAATCTTATTTGAATATTAACATTCACTCATGGTAGGGGCAGGACTTTTGGTTTCTTTTTCCCTGGAGACCAGCGTGAGGGCTTTAGGAGAATCATCCACCTCTGGAGATGGTGAAGGTCACGGTCCCCTCGCCCATCACGGTACTTGCAAGAGCCTGTTAACATGTGAGGATGTAAAGCCTGTCTACCTTCACCCCATGAGAAACTCAGAGGTGAGATTCTACCCTGAATTTCATGCCCATTCTATGCTGATCTGTAAAACAAAGTGAAGCAAAACAAAACCAAGATTTTTATATACTTGAAATATGTAATTACAGCTGAAATAGGCACTCCAAAGAGAAGAAACATATTCATAGAAAAAGGCAACAGTAAAAAGCTCGGAGCTGGAACCAGTGAAAGCAAACTGAGAACACAAACATGACCCCAGAGCTTCTGAAAGGACAGAAAACCGGTGGCCATATCTGGGCCTTTCTGCTTACACGTTTTAAATTGATGTGCAAAGCAGAGAATAATTTTACCATCCACAAGGCAAAAAAATGAGAACAGCAGGAGGCAGGGAAAATAAGACAGCATGCAGATGGCGGGCTGATGAATGGCCTGGCAGAGGGGATGTGCAGGTGAACATGCTGGCAGGGGCGGAGCGGACCACAGGAGACACAAGTCAGAGAGAGGTGGCCTCTCTTCTGCAGCCCACGGGCAGACCCGGAAGGCTCAATGTAAACCGTAAATGCTGAAAGAACACCAGGGATTGTGCATACATGGCTATGCAAGTTTTCTTCCCCTTATAAAGGTGTAAGTTCAAACTTTACTACTTAATTTGAGATAGAAATAATCAACATTTCTTAAGGGACCAAACTTCTTTAAAATTTTTTTATTTTTATTTTTATTAGAGACAGGGTCTCTGTCACCCAGGCTGGAATGCAGTGGCGTGATTACAGCTCACTGCAGACTCGAACTTCTGGGCTTCAGGGATCCTCCTGCCTCAGTCTCCTGGAGTAGCTAGGACTACAGGCATGCACCACATGCCTGGCTATTTTTTTTTTTTCTTTTTCTAGAGATGAGGTCTTGCTGAGTTGCCCAGGCTGGTCTCAAACTCCTGGCCTCCAGCAATTCTCCTGCCTTGGCCTCCCAAAGTGTTGGGATTACAGGTGTGAGCCATGGTGTCCAGCTGCCAAATTTCTTTCTTTTTAAAAATTATTTTATTTTTGACACAGAGACTCGCTCTGTCACCCAGGTGGAGTGCAATGGTGCAACCTCGGCTCACTGCAACCTCTACCTCCTGGGTTCAAGCGATTCTCTTGCCTCAGCCTCCCAAGTAGCTGGGATTACAGGTGCCTGCCACCATGTCTGGCTAATTTTTTGTTATTTAGTAGAGATGGGGTTTCACCATGTTGGTCAGGCTGGTCTCGAACTCCTGACCTCAGGTGATCTGCCCGCCTCGGCCTCCCAAAGTGCTGGGATTACAGGCGTCTGCCATTGTGCCCAGCCTCCCAGCCGCCAAATTTCTTTCTTTGTTTTGATCATCACAGGCTGGAATGACATGGACAAAAGGGAAAATACTTCATGTCCACGTTAACTCGTCAATTCTTCTCCTGGAGAACAGGGCTTCAATGTGCTCTACACGTTGAGAAATGAGAGCCTGCACTGCCCACCTTCCGTCTCTCTACACCTTCCTTACTTGCGTGGTTGACACTGCTTTTCTCCCGACCAACTGTTAAAAATGAGAATTGCAAACATTTTAAATGTCTATAATGTAAATGTCATTCACATGATATTTGCTAGTTTTCTTTGAATGTTCTGTATAGGGTTATACTAGTTTCTTGAAGGAAATGTAAATAAAGGATAGGTAAATACATGGTTGAATTTCTCCACAAAAATCCAGCCTACTCCATCCATCAGCATCAGAGCCTGCTTCCCACTCTCCAGCTATTCCTTCAACTACCTTTCACACCTCTCCCTACCCAACACTCACATCATCTCAAAGAAATGTGAAACTATTTTGGAAAAATAAAGTTAGCTGAAAATAAAATTAAAAAGGCACTGAATATATTGTCGTCATCGTGGCCCGACCGCTTTCCGGAGACTGAAGTCGAAGGCCGTGAGTCAGCCGTAATGGCAGGTGAAGAAATTAATGAAGACTATCCGGTAGAAATTCACGAGTATTTGTCAGCGTTTGAGAATTCCATTGGTGCTGTGGATGAGATGCTGAAGACCATGATGTCTGTTTCTAGAAATGAGTTGTTGCAGAAGTTGGATCCACTTGAACAAGCAAAAGTGGATTTGGTTTCTGCATACACATTAAATTCAATGTTTTGGGTTTATTTGGCAACCCAAGGAGTTAATCCTAAGGAACATCCAGTAAAACAGGAATTGGAAAGAATCAGAGTATATATGAACAGAGTCAAGGAAATAACAGACAAGAAAAAGGCTGGCAAGCTGGACAGAGGTGCAGCTTCAAGATTTGTAAAAAATGCCCTCTGGGAACCAAAACCGAAAAATGCATCAAAAGTTGCCAATAAAGGAAAAAATAAAAGTTAACTTTTTGGTGTTGATGTACACATATTCAAAAAGTACATCTTTTTTTTCCCCCCCACAAAATAATTCTGTGGCAGGGCAAGGTTTAAATGTGTTTCTTATTAATATGTAAATTTACAGTAAATATGTAAAACTAAGTACTTGCCTCTGCAAAGATCATTATCTTTATTGATTTGCACTGAGGATTTTAACATTGTGATATATTATATATTTATAATTTACCATCTCTTTTGATGAGACTCTTATTTCTTTATATAGGTCTTGCAAGTACCATTTTATAAGCAGCTGTGAAATTTAAGTGAAATGTTCTTTGTAAACATTTGTACTATTTTAAATGAATAATGACCTTATGAAGTATGCTGTCTATAGGCTGAAATTATAGGTACATCTGTTTTCACTACATGACATTAAGAAAGCATGAAATGACTTAAATGTTCATTTTTTTCTGTATAGACACTTTATCATGTTTTCATGATTTTAGGAATTACTGCTTTGTTGGTATTCAAAGTGTGAAACTAAAACTTTATGGTTGTACTTTAATTCTTGGCATGTTGCCTCTATGTCCCATTTAAAATAAAATACATTCTCATTAACTTTAGATGGGAAATAAGGTTGTATGTTGATGGATGAATTTTGGCATGATGACTGTACTCTCAATAAAGGCTGAAAATGTTGTAAAAAAAAAAAAAAAAAAAAAAACAAAAAAAAAGGCACTGAATATAATAAAATGACTATAAATAAAAACCAAAAAAGCTTAATTTTTAGCTATAGTTTATCAATGTGGTCACCAAATTGTGCACATTTTTCCTGCATCCTGGTACCTTTTTTTTTTTTTTAATTTTGAGAGTCCGAGTCTGGCTCTGTCACCCAGGCTGGAGGGCAGTGGTGCGATCATAGCTCACTGCAGCCTTGAACTGATACCTTCTTTTTGCTTTAACAGTAGTGCTTTTTGGAATTTCCGGAAAACAACTCCAAACATTTTTCAACTTAAGAAAAGTTTATTGGCTGGGTGTGGTGGCTCATGCCTGTAATCCCAGCACTTTGGGAGGCCAAGGCAGGCAGATCACTTGAGACCAGGAGTTTGAGACCAGCCTAGCCAACATGGTAAAACTCCGTCTCTGCTAAAAACACAAAAATCAGCTGAGTGTGGTGATGCCGGTAGTCACCACTGCTTGGGAGGCTGAGGTGGGCGGATTGCTTGAGTCCAGGAGGCCGAGGCTGCAGTGAGCCAAGATTGTGCCACTGCATTCCAGCCTGGGTGTCAGAGCAAGACCCTGTCTCAAAAAACAAACAAACAAACAAACAAAAGCCAGAATTTATCATTTCAAATATTATACCTAGAGACTGCACTTCATAAATACCTTCATCTGGATAGGTTGAATTCAACTGAATTCAATTGATTCAGCTGATCCACAGAAATCTACAAGGAATCAGGCCAGGCACAGGGCCTCACACCTGTAATCTCAGCACTCCAGGAGGCTGAGGTAGGAGGATCGCCTGAGCCCAGGAGGTTGGGGCTGCAGTGTGCTGTGATCACGCCACTGCACTCCAGCCTGGGTGACACAGTGAGACCCTGTCTCCAAAAACAAACAAAAGCTATAAGAAGTCTTGGAATTGCATAGTGTTATTAGTCTTCCAGCTTTGTTCTTTTTCACAGTTGTTTTGGCTATTCTAGATCCTTTGCATTTCCATGTGAATTTCAGAATTAGCTCTCTCAGCTTCTTGAGGATAAAACGCCTGCTGAGATTCTAATGGAGAGTACGTTAATCTGGGGAAAACAAACATCCCAATGATGCTGAGTCTTCTGACTCAGGAACATAATTCACAGAGATCTAAGGATGAGGCGAGGGAGTCGCTGCTGTAAGAATATCAGTCACACAAGAAACCCGGTGACAGAACACAATTTCAAGAATTGTGAAAACAAGGAAGCAGATATGCTGCAGGAGTTCTCCAACAACTGTCCTGCCTGTGTGTGTATTTAGAACTAGACAAGTGGATGACCACAGGACCAGTTCCTTCCTGTCACTGTATAAGGTAACCCTCCCAGGAGGGGACGTGCCCCTTTCCAAGGGCAGTGGACAGATCAAGCAGTTGGACGTTCTGGGGCCCCGAATATCACACAGATACTAGGGCTGACTTTTAAAGGCAGCTTTACTCAGGAGAGAATGCTATTTTGGTTTGCATTCTTGATCAAGTTCTTGATCTACTACAGAGCAGGACCTAAATTGCAAATAGGTACACACCTTTCAGGTACATCACATTTTGGACCTAGTTTATTCTTTGTCTAGCTTTAATTCTGACCTAAGTCAAAGGCTATACCAAAAAGAAAAATTCCCCAACCCTAAGCTATTTAATGTGTAAGAATTTTTTTTTTTTTTTTTTTTGAGATGGAGTTTTGCTTTTGTTGCCCAGGCTGGAGTGCATCTTGGCTCACTGCAACCTCCACCTCCCAGGTTCAAGCGATTCTCCTGCCTCAGCCTCCTAAGTAGTTGGGATTACAGGAATCTGCCACCAAGTCTGGCTAATTTTTGTATTTTTTAGTAGAGACGGGTTTCACCCTGTTGGCCAGGCTTGTTTCGAACTCCTGAGCACAGGTGATCTGCCTGCCTTGGCCTCCCAAAGTGCTGGGATTACAGGCGTGAGCCACCACACCTGGCCAAGAATTGGCTTTTTAACTGTGTATAGCCTCGTGTCTTAAAAATGAACACGTGGCCACAAACTCCCAGAGAGGCTCGCTCACACGAGAGACACTGACTGTGATTTCCTTCTGTGTGCAGTAACAAGGGCAGCTTACAAATCTTGAGCAAATTTGAAGCCACAAAATCAAAATGCTAATAAAAAGGCAACCTTAAATTCCTGAGTTTAAAAAAAAAATAAAGAAGAACATTAACACTCCCACAAAGAGAGAAATATATACAGATTTTCATGTTTTTGATGACATCTATTCATTGCTAAGAACATTTATGGTGAGGAAAGTATGGAATCCAACTGGATTAGATAGAAGGTTACTGATGTTCCGAATGTTCATTGAGCCTTTCCACTGTATTTCTAGTATTTTCAGGCTTTGATGAGCTAAAAGGAGCATTCAGTCATCTATTTTGCTCTTAATCAGAGTTGAGGAATTAGAGGGGCAGAAGGGGCCGATGCCCGTGGCTGCCGTGGGGGCTTGGTGCCACGAGCCCTTTCCTGTGCAGCTCCAGAAAGGAGCTGGGGCCAGGGCAGTCCCATTGGGATATGGCGCCAGCCATGTGCTAATTCCAAATCTTCTAGGAGTCACATTCAAGAAGTAAAAAAGAAATGGGAGGCATTCATTTAAATGACATTTTATTTAATCTGGTAAAGGAATAAAAGAATGGCTACTCCACAGGCAGGGCGCCTACTTTCACTTTTTACCTCAGAATTTTAGAACGGGATGTCTTTCGGAATTCTTTCGCTGGTCAAAAAGAGGTGCAAGTTTCTCAGCGAGAAAGGCCAATGTCCCCAGACCATCTGGGACTACTGTTTTAGTTTACAGGCATTTGAAACAGGGAAACACAGCAGTTGAAAGGCTCCTTGAACCCAGGCAGGAACTGAGTTGTCCTAAGTGTCTACAGGCCCAATTGAGGAGTAACAGTGGTCGGAGGCTCTCTTTGGATCAGGGTGATCCTACATGTTTATTCCACAACAAAGGAAAGAAAACCACTCGAGCAGGGGTGTTACTCGAGGTGGCCTGTGACAAAAGCACTGAAAGACAGTGCCCGGGAGGGGACGAGGGGGGAGAGGGGGGAGAGGGGGAGGGCTGAGGGGTGGGGGGGGCAAGAGGAGCGAGGGGGATGAGGGGGATGAGGGGGGAAGGGGACAGGGCAAGGGAGGTGAGGGGGCAAGGGGGGGTGAGGGGGCAAGGGAGGTGAGGGGGCAAGGGGGGGTGAGGGGGCAAGGGGGGGTGAGGGGACAGGGGGAGGGGCAAGGGGGGGTGAGGGGACAGGGGGAGGGGCAAGGGGGGGTGAGGGGACGGGGGGGGCAAGGGGGTGTGAGGGGACAGGGGGAGGGGCGGGGGGGTGAGGGGACAGGGGGAGGGGCAAGGGGGGTGAGGGGAGGGCGGGAGGGGCAAGGGGGGTGAGGTGTCCTAGGGAGAGGGGTTGTTAGCACCTGCTGTGAAGAGCTAAAAGGGAGCCTCTCTGGGCCGAAGCAGAAGCCAGAGGGTTGCGAAGAAAACAGCGAGGGGTGGATATGGCTGTGAAGCTTTTGATTTTGCTGGAGTGAACATTTAAAGAATAGTTAAGAGTTGGGATTACTACTACTGTTAGTAAATGGAGATACACATCTCAGGCACATACTTAATCCTTAAAAACTGTTTCTAGTAATTTGATCACTAAGACCTATCGATATAATGTTTCCTATAAGACTAGCAAAATTTAATTTTTAATTTCAGCTTAAACAGAAGGCACTGATGCAAATCACATTGCCTACCAAAAGTATGTGCATTTCTTAAGCAAATCTGTCACGGGCGCCCAGCTGAGCTCGGTTCACTTTTACCTGATGAGCCTCGTCCTTCACTGTCTTTCTCAGCATCTGCACATCTTCAAATAAAGGCCCATCTGTCTCCATTGCAACCGGAATGCTCACGGTGCTGGCTTGACTATACACTGTGTACTGCAATGCAAAGTGTGGAGTCACTCTGTTAGGTGCCCAGGCTCTGAACTCCAAGCTTCTCATCCTGGCCAGGGACGCATCTCCCCTGCCGCCCCCCAAGGCCCTCTCCCGCAGGAAGCCCACTCAGTGGGAGACTCGCCTACACCTGCAACACAATGCGGCTGCTGACTTCTGAAACCAGAAAGCATTCAGTGGAGACAGCAAAGCAGCTGGTCCCCTCCTGGCCCCTCTGCACCTGATGGACAGTGGCCCATACCCTGGCCCACACCCCATGGCTTTTGCAGTTCTGACTCCACGTGAGCAACCAAGTGCGAGGTCGCACCTTGGGCTCAGTGGCGGGAGCTGTCTCACCGCTGGAACCCTCACCTCTGGCCGCCCATTCTTTGCCAGCGAACTCCAACCTCATGATTCTTTTCCCTTTCCTCTCACGATCATGTCCTCTCATCCAGGCAGCTGGCACGGTTCTCTCTCCCCTTTATCCCATTTTCCCGGCTTGCTTATGAAACCCTCTCATCACATCCCAGGTGACTTGCTCTCCACCAAAACAAACACAGCCTGGGTGAGCCTGACGCTCCCTCTCCGTTCCCTGCGGGCGGCCCTGGGACTTCTCCACTCTCCCTGTGCTCTGGATTGAAACGCAGATGGCTCAGCCCTCAGTCACTGGGCCCGGCTGACTCCATTTCCATGAGTGTAGTGCGGGGGTAAGGGTGGCTGTGGGGGTTCCATGAGACAGGGTGCACGGGACAGCATGACTGTGACGAGCGTCTGCTGGCTCTGAGGGCACAGGCAAAGGAAGCGGCATCTGTGTCTGCTGTGAGCTGGGAACTGTGCGGGGCGCCTGTTTGTCCTGCATGGTCGTGTGTGTACTGCCACCCTCACCTGGCTGATGGGGCAACTGGGACATGGAGGGGCTGGGGAACTTGCACAGGGCCTCTGAGCTCAGGAGACGGGAGCGGGGGTTCCCGCCCAGGCTGCTCTCATCCACACCCCTCCATTCTCTGCCCAGCGAGTCCCACAGCTTCGGCCTCTTTCAGGCTGCGCCCCCGTCACAGCAGCGCCCTCCTGCTGACCTGCTTCCCCCTGCCTCTCACCCCCTGCCCCCTCACCCCTGCCCCTCACACCCTGCCAGCCCAGAGCAGCTCCGTTCTCAGCCACCATCTGGTGTTGGCCCTCACCCTCTGACGGAGCCACCTCTGGCACGAGGCCTATGGGTGCCCTCTGGCTGCTAAGCCCTTCCTGTCCTTGCCTCACTGGACCTCTCTGAGGAATGATGACCGTGAACGCCATCATTCAGCCCTGAACCTGCACCCTCCCTCGGTCTCTGTGACCCCAGCCTCTCCTCCAGGTGTCTTGGGCTCCTTCCTCTGTGGGCTTTCTCTGGCCTTTTCCCACACCCTCTGCCCCTCCTCATTCACCCCGGCTTCCATGCCTCCAGGCCCAGGCCCTGCTGCTCAACTCTGGGCCCGCCTGGCTTCCACGTCCCCCAAAAACAGCCGGGGCGCACACCCTCAGCTGGGTTCCTTCCTCAAACACCAGTCGGACCAGGTCCTCAGCGCCCTGTGCCTTCACTCCCACGGCTCCGCCCAGCACCAGGATCTCCACACGTCTCCACATGCATCCCCGACCCTGACGGCCCCAGCACTCCGTCCATGCTGCACCAGAAGGGCTTGCAAAAATGCAAGTTGGGCTGGGCCATTTTGCCCTTTCTGGCTCTTTAATATCTGCTGACATTTTGGGGGAATTCTGCTCCCTCTCCACCCTCACCTCTCAGCAGATTGCACCGGCCCTCCCCATAACTGACACCCCACCAGGACCGACACCTGCCACCCACTGTGTCCCTGCTTTTCTCTACCTCTGCCGTGGGCACCTTCCCTCAAGTCTGACAGGGTGAGCCCCCTCAGTCAAACCAAGAGGCCAGGCTCCCGTACCGTGCGTGTCTTTCTTTAGAGATGGGAACGAATAAGCCGGTCCTGCCATCTCCAGCACACTCCCGCAGGTGTGTTACTAATACAATCTGATCATCTGAGCTGAATTCATCTGCCTCTCCTAGTGGACTGTAAGCTCCCTGAGGCTGGGGGCTAGGTCTTGTTCTCATCTTTGTATCCCAAGAAATTTCCACAATTCAGGACACAGCACCTTGTCCTCGAGGGGGCTCACAGTCAGGTGGGAGATACAGAAACCTAAGTGGCTGCAAGACTCCTGAGACTTGCGGGGACTGTTTCACACCAACACTTCTGCTTTTGACTACTCCAGGCAACAAGCAGTGCTTTTCATGGGCCCCACCAACAGCCTCCGCTTGGAGCACGGCTCACTGGCCCTCAGGGCAAAGGAGAGTGTCCCCACACAAGAACGCTACAAGATGTTCACAGCAAAATAAACCTCACATAGCGGGCACTGGCAGGAGAGGGTTCTGACTAGGAATAAAAACCTTCACTGAAGGCCAGGTGCGGTGGCTCACACCTGTAATCCCAGCACTCTGGGAGGCCGAGGCAGGTAGATCACAAGGTCAAGAGTTCGAGACCAGCCTGGCCAACATAGTGAAACCCCGTCTCTACTAAAAATACAAAAATTAGCTGGGCATGGTGGTGTGCACCTGTAGTCCCAGCATACTTGGGAGGCTGAGGCAGGAGGATCGCTTGAACCCGGGAGGTGGAGGTTGTGGTGAGCCGAGATCACGCCACTGCACTCCAGCCTGGGCAACAGAGCAAGACTCCGTCTCAAACAGAACAGAACAAAACAAAACAAAACAAAACAAAACAAAACAAAACCCTTCACTGAGGTGCATTCCGCACGTAAGCTCCTCTCTCAAAGGAAAGGCAGGCATGCATCCCAGACCCTGCCCCAGCTCGCTCAAGGCAGTTTTGGTTGTAAACACTGAGCCACAGCTACTCTGAGTCTCACAGAAGTGCCTGTCTTCATTTCATATGGTTCTCACAAAAGCTGGGGGAAGTGAGTAGTACAATATTACATGGTCCCTTTTGATGGATTAGGAGAAACACATTTATGTTAGAAACTGCCAACGTTTCATGATTTTAGAAAGTTAAATCATGTGTGACATTAAAAACCCCAATAAAGCTGCCACAACTGCTCAAACAAGACACAGTCCTGAGGGCACCGCAGCCTTCCCGGGTCCCCAACGCCTGCTGGGTACGTGCTGTCACGCGTTTTGAGTGGACGAAGGCTCGGTCTGCAAGGACGGGGGGCATCAGGGGACACACAGCGAGTCCCTGGGAACCCGCCTTAAAAACAAAGCCTGCAAACCAATTCTCCACAGGCAGATCTGAGATGGAAAACCAAACTTCGAAAACCCAACTATTTTACTACAGAAATAACCAGACTGTATTATCCACAAAATTATTGACTTTTTGTTGCTGTTGTAATGGGAAGCAGTGATCAGAATTTAGAGATTTTCTCCTGAGAATGAGAAGCAGGTACAAGGCCAGAGTTTCCAGCTCTGCGGTATTGACCCATGAAGTATTTTCTGTTTAGGAGACCATGTGCCATGCAACTAGAGCATGTGGACGAGACTCATGGGGGACTGCATCACAGATGGCATCAACACAGAGATGAGGACAAGGCAGGGCTAAGCTCCCGGCATCACAGTTCGTCAAAGCCTCTATGCAAAACCACGGCATGCCTGCCATCACCACAGACGTTTGTAAAGAGAGCAACCGAAAAAGAATACATAAAGTTACTTGAGAACATTCAGGAAAAGTTGAGAAAAAGAGAAAAGAGAATAGTACGTATTTCAGAAGAAACACTGGTTACGTACAGTATGTACAGTAGTGAAACTGGGCCATGTTTGTCAATACAAACAACCAGCTCTTGATTTGTAATGTAACAATTTTATGCAATTTTTTCAATAAGTTATTTCTATATTCTAGGTACATAAAATCAGACCTTCTGATTCGTTTCTCTCTCTCTCTGTGTGTGTGTGTGTGTGTGTGTGTGTGTGTATTCATTTGTCACATGTTTTCGAGGCTACTGATTTCAACTGCATGTGTGCTGGGGTCCTTGACAGTCCTGAGGGCTATGAGCACCCACTTTGCCTGAGGCTCTTCAGAACAAAGCAAGACACGCAGGGCAGCGTCAGGCAGGGCTGGGCCTTGTAAACTTGCCCAGGTTTATAGTATTATCGTGTTTTAAAACAAATATCAGTATTTTAACCACACTTTCAACATAAACTCAATTCGTTAAAGTAGACACCTATAGCTGCCTACCTCAATTAAGGACTATACAGTTTTAGACAGTAATCTTAAAACAGCATTTCTGTCAGCATGAGTAAATACTGCTAGAAAAATGCTGGCTACCTGTTTTAGGTGGACTCAAGGGCTTACAATAGAAATGTCATTCCGTTTTCCTGATCTGAGTTTCCTGATTGTAGTTTTATCAGAGTATACAAACCAATATGTTGTTATATAGGTAAATATATACTTTTAACTTTATATTCATGTATAACTTTTTATTAAATGTCAGAGAAATTTAAAAACCGACTTAGGTAAGTACGCATGTCTCTCACTAAAAGAAATACATTGTTCGGTAAAATCTTTTCTGGAGAGTTGAAGGAAAGCTTGAGAATTCTTAAGAGTGGCAAAGATTCAGACAAAAGATTTTCTTTTTAAGAGGCACTGTTATAATTAGGCACACAGAATGCGAAGAAACAACTGTCATAATGCTCTAATCATTTACACCAGTGTACATCAAACCCAAAGACCATGACACCAGGAAGCCCTCCCGGACCCTGGCAGCCCCGGCAGCTGGAACTGCCGGCAGCTCCGGGAAGTCCGGCCGTTGGCGCAGACTCACCAGAGCACACTGGCACCCGCTGCTGGGGTGGGAAGGAGGGTTAGCTGCTAACGTGGCAGAATTCAGCTAATTTTTAATGATAAAAGGCTGGGCTTACAGAAACCTCATACAAAGAAAGAGGACATCAAAACGTCATACTTAATCTATTTCCAATCTAATTTCCTTTCTTTTAGAACTAATTTCATATGAAAAAGAAAGGGAAATGCTGTTTGAGTGACAGCATCTATGACATCTGACAGAGGAAGCACAGTCTCGGGCTGTATTCGGGTTTTCTTTTTACCACAGTATATTCATAAGATTCAGATCTTATTTAAAAAGCAGAGGAAAAAAGTCAGTTCTGTGGTAAAAACGATATGGGGCAAAATAAGTACTTGTACAAGAGGAGGGTTACAAAGTTTAAAAGTACTTTTTATTGTAGACATTTTCATATACAACGTTAGTGAAGTCGAGACCCCCCCGCATGGTGAAGACATATATTCCTATCTTATAAAAACATTCAAGTAACCCTGGGCGTTTTCATGTTACTCTCTTTTTTAGTACCTGGGGATTGGCTTTGGCTAGATTTTCTATTTTAACCCATGCTTCTTCCCGTTCTTTCATTTTTAGCTTCTCTCTGAAAAACAGTAAAATGTCATCTGTGTTAGAGATGAATCAGACACAAGAACTCGCTGAAGGGGTAAAGGCACAGGCATGTTGGGCACAGCCAGCGGCTCCTCCCGCAGCCCCTCCGCTCCATTTCCCCACACTTCACAGCGCTGAGCACAGCATGAAAAACGAACCGAGATTTAAACATGAGAAAATATCAAAAGATTTTAACATGTCCAAGAATTGGAATTCTTAAAAGAAATCTTATGTAAGTAAGTCTTATGTCTCAATCCTTCCCCCTTCCCCTGGTTAGTTGTTTCTTCATGGGACCCATATAATTTTGACAAGAAGCTCATATATCCACTGAAGAAACGAGTATGCAGTATAGTGTAAAGGGACCAGTGTAAAAGGAGCCGGCACTCCCATTCCTACAGTATTAAAAAGGAAACATCTTAAGAGCCAGGAGACCTGGGTTGTTGACTGACTCCACCGCGAGAGTCACATGACTGTCAATCACTTAACTCAGATCCAAGTTTTTTTTTTTTTTTTGAGACAGGGCCTCACTCTGTCGCCCAGACTGGAGTGCAGTAGCGCGATCTTGGCTCACTGCAACCTCCATCTCCCGAGCTCAAGCGATTCTCCTGCCTCAACCTCTTGAGTAGCTGGGATTACAGGTGCATGCCACTACTGCCCGGCTAATTTTAGTAGAGATGGGGTTTCACCATCTTGGCCAGGCTGGTCTCGAACTCCTGACCTCAAATGATCCACCAGCCAGAACCTCCCAAAGTGCTGGGATTACAGGTGTGAGCCACTGTGCCTGGCCAGGATCCAAGTTTTTCAACCCAGAAAATGTACTACACAACCTTTAAGGTCCTGTTGGGAAAGATGTGGGATTCCATGAGAGGAGGATCCACCATCAGAAGGCCCTGCTGCTTGCATGCTTCCTACCTGCAAACTGCACTGAGAGCTGAGATGAGAACGGACCAAGCAGCTGGCAGCTCTAGAGGATGGCTGGCCTGTCTCCCCGGCCCTTTCCTGACTGACTTGTCATCTCTCATGCTCTATAGTTCACTTAGGTGTATTCTGCGTTCTTTTATTTCCCCACACTACTGAGAATGTAAACCCCAAAAGGGCAAGGATTATTATTTTTTTTTTTTTGAGACGGAGTCTCACTCTGTCGCCCAGGCTGGAGTGCGGAGGCGTGATCTTGGCTCACTGCAAGCTCCGCCTCCTGGGTTCACGCCATTCTCCTGCCTCAGCACGAGTAGCTGGGACTACAAAATTTTTTTTTTTGTATTATTATTATTTTTTTTGAGACGGAGTCTCTGTCTCCCAGGCTGGAGTGCAGTGGTGTGATCTCAGCTCACTGCAAGCTCCGCCTCCCAGGTTCACACCATTCTCCTGCCTCAGCCTCTCAGTAGCTGGGACTACAGGCGCCCGCCACCACACCCGGCTAATTTTTTGTATTTTCAGTAGAGACGGGGTTTCACTGTGTTCGCCAGGCTTGTCTCGAACTCCTGACCTCAGGTGATCCGCCTGCCTTGGCCTCCTGAAGTGCTGGGATTACACGTGTGAGCCACGACGCCTGGTCCTTTTTTGGTATTTTTTAGTAGAGATGGGGTTTCATCGTGTTAGCCAGCATGGTCTCAATCTCCTGACCTCATGATCCGCCCGCCTCGGCCTCCCAAAGTGCTGGGATTACAGGCGTGAGCCACCGCACCCGGCCAAGGGGCAAGGATTTTTGTGGGTTTTATTCATTGCTATATTGCCAGAATCTAAAACAGGGCCTGAATGTACAGGTAAATATTCACATATTTGTCTAAGGAATGACTAAATGGCAGTTGTTTCATATATATACATACATATATATATATATACACACACACATATACATACACACATATGTATACAGTGTATCTTGAATTACATTCGTGCAAAGCTTATCTATCTTAGCCAGTTTTAAGTGACAAGCAAAAACTAAAATCTGCCAATAGTCTATACTCAACTTGGAAGAAGCGACCTCCAACAACTATTTAATCACATTATTACTTGCACAGCCTAGGGACAAAGTACTTTGTCACTTAGATCATCCCTGGACACATGTGGGCTCAAAGGCACGAGGGCAGGACCCTGATTTTGCAAAGGACAGACTAGATTCCAGAGAACACCCACATTACTGAGTTCATTAAATCAGAATAAAGCTACACTGAAATGAAGATTCTTGCTCTCTCGGATAAACCTTACAGGACATAATTCAAATCCCTGCCTTATGAACATGAAAATGGACTACACATTATAGCCTTTAAGCCCATTATAGCCCAAGAAAAGAAAAAATTCTGAATGTTAAATTCTTGCCTACATAAGCACTTTTTGCAAAGATGATTAATCTGGCAATACAAGGAGGGAGAACAGCTAACTTTAAGCACCTGTTCTTTCAAAATACGTTATTATAACACGGTTTCAATTTGCTTTCCAAGTATGAGAGGCTTGGTTTTGCTTTCGAGTGAACAATAACGTTTTAGGACAAAACAGTGGAAGATTAATCTTAATCTTAGGATTAAGAAAAAAATCCTGGAAACAGTAACTTGTGAAAGGAACAACTCACTTTAGTTTCTCTGCTTTGAACTGTTGTGTACAGTCATCAAATAGCTTTTGGTTCATCTCCATGAAGAGCTTCAGGGCGTTGTATATCAAGCCATGTATTGTCCTATAAAGAAAACCGCACGGTGAGCCTGGGAGCACCCGTTCCTGCCTAGCCCTTGCCTCTCCACACGCAGGCTGCTCCATATTCCAACAGTCCCACATCGCACAGGATCCCTAAGCTCTAAAATGCAAGGCCTGCTCATTCCGAGTTACTTGTTTTCTGACAGTCAGCCACACATCCCGAGACTTTCTTCACAGTGGCTCTCACACAGCCACGAGGCCACTCCACTCCCTGTCTCCAGCTGACAGCAGCCAAAAATGACCTTGCTCAAAAACTGAATTAAAAACATTGAAACTTGAACAAATATAGTTAAGACAAAATTATAAAGAGGACAATAATGGCAATACTTTATTTCCTATAAATGTCAGTTTCTTTTCATCTTATTCCCTGAGGACAGAAAAATTAATTTTAATAATGGCAACATAGAGCTTTGAAAGAGAAAATAAAATGAGCATAAAACAGCTTAATCAATGCTTAGCTCTCAGGCTCTGACACACATGGAGAGGGGAAGAGGCCAAATTGTCCCAGCTGAGCCTCTAGGTGACTCTAGTCCCAGCTGCCATTGGACTGCAGCCCTGTAAGAGCCCCGATCCCCCAGCAGACACCAGCGAAAGCCTGCACAGCAGAACCTGCTCGACCCACAGGCTTGTGAGCAACAGTTGCCAGTAGCTAAAAAACAAACAAATCCTCAAAAACGTAACCCTCAAATCATAATTCCTTCTTAATAAAACCCAAGTTATACTTAGAAAACACTTAAAAGAACATTTTTTTCTTTGCAATGGGCGGGGATTGAAAGTCAGTTATGAATTGTGCTGACTTTCATACCACACTAAATTACACACAAGAAACATGGCGATGCCCCAGGGGCTTTTGTTGTCATTGTTGCGATTAGAAAAAAAAAAAAAATCAATGCAAGCTAGGCGTGGTGGCTCACACCTGTAGTCCCAGCACTGTGGGAGGCTGAGGCGGGTGGGTTACTTGAGGTCAGGAGTTCAAGACCAGCCTGGCCAACATGGTGAAACTCCATCTCTACTACAAATGCAAAAATTAGCCAGGAGTGGTGGCTCATGTCTGTAGTCCCAGCTACTTGGGAGGCTGAAGCGGGAGAATCACTTGAACCTGGGAGGCGGAGGCTGCAGTGAGCCGAGATGGCGCCACTGCACTCCAGCCTGGGTGATAGAGCAAGACTCTGTCTCAAAAAAAAAAAAAAAATAAATAAATAAATAAATCAATGCTACAAGGACCAGGCTGTTGAGGGTGGATGTGCTGTATTAACAACTACAACCACCATGCTTTTGCCATGAGGGTCTTGGCTGCTGCCTCCACTGCTATCAGCACGGCTGCTGGCCCTACAGCCACTAAGTGACGGCAAATGCTTACTTGGTGCCTATCATAAGCCAGGTACTTTATGCATATTAACTTTATCTTAATCCTCACAACCAAGTGAAGATTGTCGCAAGGCAAAACACTTTACTTTCTCAGTTCTTCCGAAGAGCAACTGTGGCTGAGAAAGATCTGGTGAGAGCTAACTTCCCCAGGTTCGGACAGCTGGTCAGGAGGAAGGCAGGAATGTGAAGCAAAGTCATCCTCACTCTGATCTGCCTGCCCTTCTCTGTTGAATTCCTGGGCCGCAACCCTCAGAGGACTTGATGCAAGTGGACTGGCTGGACCCTCGCTCGGGGGTCTGGCTCAGAGCTCCAGGGCTAACACCTGTCTGGCTGCTGCCCTGCAGAATTCTGGGAAGGAGGCAGTGCCCCCTGCAGCTTCGAGTGGACAAGGAGAGAGGGTACATGGGAGAGGGCTGGTCCGCCAGCAGCAGGGTGACTGTGCAGCACAGCAGGAGGGGTGCCCAATAGACACTGCGAGTTAGGAGACCGCACCGGGCCAGAGTGCTGCTCACCAGCTTTGGGACCGCAGACTGGGCTGCAAATGCCCTCCAAGTCTCACCTTCCTCACCCATAAACTAAGGGAGGGCTGGATAGCATAACCTGCTCTTCTTTAAGTTCTGAGTTATAATTACAATATACAATGGAAAGAGATGAAAGAAGGTGGGGAAAGAAAAACTCAGATACTCGTATTTCTTTAAATAGCAGGAATATTAGATGATACCATATTAATAAATAATATGGCCTGGGCGCAGTGGCTCACGTCGTACCAGCACTTTGGGAGGCAGAGGCGGGTGGATCACTTGAGCCCAGGAGTTCGAGACCAGCCTGGGCAACATGGCAAAATCCCGTCTCTACAAAAAGTACAAAAATTAGCCAGGTATGGAGGTGGGTGCCTGTAGTCCCAGCTACTCAAGACCCTGAGGCAGGAGGTTTGCTTGAGCCCAGGAGGTTGAGGCTGAAGTGAGCCACGATTGTGACACTACACTCCAGCTTGGGGGACACAGCAAGACACTGTCTGAAAATAAACAAATAAAATACAAAATTTAAAAAAGAAAAATAAATAAATAATGTGGCACCCATATCAACAGTTTCCTTTTAAAGTCTCAGACTATTGATCAGTAAACAGATTTCTTCATCCTCTTTAAGTCAAAAGATGAAGGAGCGGAGTAGGAGGAAATGTTTTCGGCTCCTGGGGCTATTGGGGCTGTGTTCACATCACCTGGCTTCCCTCTTCTTCTCCAGGTAGTGACCACCGCGGGGTGGTTCTTGGGTCTCACAGGGGCTCATCCAGGGTGCATGTCAGCAGAGCTCAATAGACACCCCAAGAATGCGGTGGCCACTGTGCCCCTGCCGGGGCTGAGCCCCACTGAGCTCTGCAGAGACCTTCAGCTTCTCTGCAGGACGCTCAGGAAGAGGCCTAGAAGCTGCTGCTACTGGGAGGTGGCTGCAAACCAATGTGCCTCTATACTGGCAGGAATGAAGGTATAAGGTGGTAAAATCAACGGCCACACAAACAACCCACACTGCTACTTAATTTATGAGCCCACAAAGCAACTGACATTCTTGTTTTTTAACTGATATTTAAAATTCTGATATTTATTCTAACTGAAGTAGCAGTAAAACATGCCATATTTTAAAATGACTGAAAAAGATGGCAGCCAGTTCTTTCTTACTTGTTCCAATGGGTCTTTGAGTTGCGGTACAACGAAGGAAACATGATGGGCAGAATCTTCGCTGCATTGTCACTGATTAAACTCATGATGTATTCGTTATTCCAGTAGTAAAGAGCTCGCTCTGCCACCTGAAAGACACAAGTGGATGGCTTGCTGGAGGTTGTGCCTGAGATATCAGGCAGCTGTCCTTGCTGTTAAACCTGTGAGTCAGGTAATGAACTACCTTGGACCAGAAAATTATGATTATTTCTATAAATTCAAAATATTCTAGACTGTAACCTGCAACCCTGAAGAGCCTTCAACAAAGAGGCAGACAACTTCTTGTACATCAAGTCATCAAGAACACTGTCACATATTTCTCCACTTATTCAGTAAACATTTATGCTAGACGCTGGCTAGATGCTGAGGAGACAACTCAAAGGAGGCCGTTCCACCTATCCACTCGCCTCCCCCACCTGTCAGGTCAAGAGGGTGCGCTGTGTTCTGCTAAGCGTTCAGCACTGAACAAAGCAAGGCAGAAATCCTTGACTCCACGGAGCTTACATTCTAGTGGGGAGGAGACAAGTGATGGATGATTATTAATTTACTAGAAATGATAAGTCACATACAAAGGGTAGCAGGGCAGGGGAACAGGCAGCAGTGGTGCATGTGGGGTGGGGTGGCTTCAATGGGGAGGAGGTGACATCTGAGCAAGGACCAGAGGGAGGAGAGGTCCTAAGTTGTCAGCACGGGGCTGGCTGAGGACCACTGCAGAGGGCAGTGGGGGCATGAACGAGAGGAGGGCAGGGGAACAGGGCCTGAGTGCACTGGCCCTTACTCATGGGAAGCCACTAGAGGGTGGTTCCCCCATTTTTCTTTTCTTTTTTTTTTTGAGATGGATTTTTGCTCTTGTTACCCAGGCTGGAGTGCAATGGTGTGATCTTGGCTGACTGTAACCTCTGCCTCCTGGGTTCAAGCGATTCTCCTGCCTCAGCCTCCTGAGTGGCTGGGATTACAGGCGCACGCCACCACATCCGGCTTTTTTGTATTTTTAGTGGAGACAGGGTTTTGCCATGTTGGTCAGGTTGGTCTCGAACTCCTGAGCTCAGGTGATCCACCTGCCTCGGCCTTTCAAAGTGCTGGGATTACAGGCATGAGCTACCACGCCTAGCCCATCCATTTTTGTTTTTTAAAGTTTTTTTTTTTTTTTTCTGAGATGGAGTTTCACTCTGTTGCCCAGGCTGGAGTGCAGTGGTGCCATCTCGACTCACTACAACCTCTGCCTCCCAGGTTCAAGCGATTCTCCTACCTTAGCCTCCTGAGTGGCTGGGACTACAGGCATGTGCCATCACACCTGGCTAATTTTTGTATTTTTTAGTAGAGACGGGGTTTCACCATGTTGGCCAGGCTGCTCTCGAGCTTCTGACCTCAGGCGATCCGCCCGCCTTGGCCTCCCAAAGTCCTGGGACTACAGGCGTGAGCCACTGCACTCGGCCCCCCATTTTTGTTACTAAAACTTTCAAAAACAGACAAAGCTGCAAGACTAATATAATGAGTGCCCACCTCCCTCCACCCAGGTTCAACAACTGTTCATACCCTACCCTATTTGCTTTTTCTCTCCATAGTAAACCAGCACACAAGTGCACGTTCCACAGAACTATCTGGGAGTTGCGGCAGTCACCAGGACACTTGGCCTGTCCCCATCACAGCATGTGTGCCTCTGGGAAGAGGAGCTTCTCCTGTATAATACTGTCACCACCCTCCATCTGCACACAACTCACAGCAGCACTTGGAGGCTCTGAGCAGCGTGGGGCTGACGCTTCTCCTGACAGAAGCCTACAGCTTAGAGATCCTGAGGTTGTGGTGCGGTGCGTATGGGTGGGATGTTGAGAGAATGGCGGGTGAGCCTGTGCCAGGCTCAGGAATGAGGGTTGATTCCTCAGAGGCAGTGAGCTGGGATGAACTTTGCAGAACAGGAGTGAGTTAGGTAATGGGGGAGGGGAGAGCATGCATGAGAGTGCGGCGTGGATTCAAAACAAGGCACAATCACATCACAGCTCCTAGGCTAGTTCTTACTTAAGAGTTCAATACCTTGTACTTTAAAAAGCAACCATCTAGGCCGGGCATGGTGGCTCACGCCTGTAATCCCAGCACTTTGGGAGGCCGAGGCAGGTGGATCACTTGAGGTCAGGAGTTCAAGGCCAGTCTGGCCAACATGGTGAAACCCCGTCTCTACTAAAAATACAAAAATCAGCCAGGTGTGGTGGCAGGTGCCTGTAGTCCCAGCTACTTGGGAGGCTGAGACAGGAGAATCACTTCAACCTGGCAGGCGGAGGTTGCAGTGAGCCGAGATAATGCCACTGCACTCTAGCTTGGGCAATAAGCGCAAAACTTTGTCTAAAAAGAAAACAAACAAAGAACAAAACCATCCATCCATCCACCCACCCACCCACCACCCACCAATATATTTGGGGGTAATATTTTAAGTCTGATTTAGAAAACAGAAGCTTAAGATGCTTGATGGTTTAAACTTTCAATTTTTCCAGTTTTTAAAACCAGTACTTTTTTTGGGTGGGAAAAAAACATCTAAAAGTTAAGAATGAGCTGGCGCGGTGGCTCATGCCTGTAATCTCAGCACTTTGGGAGGCCGAGGCGGGCAGATCATGAGGCTGGGAGCTGAAGATTGGCCTGGCCAATATTGTGAAACCCCGTCTCTACTAAAAATACAAAAATTAGCTGAGTGTGGTGGCGCGCACCTGTAATCCCATCTACTCGGGAGGCTGAGGCAGGAGAATCACTTGAACCTGGGAGGCAGAGGTTGCAGTGAGCCGAGATCACACCACTGCACACCAGCCTGGGGGACAGAGTGAGACTCCGTCTCAAAAAAAAAAAAAAAAAAAAAAAAAATTAAGAATGAGTTGGCCTTATGTATATGTGTCTGGAAAAGATTCTGGAATGTACTCTGTGTTGATCAGGTCCTCTAAGAAGCAGAAGCCAAGATGGGCACAAGTGTGAGTGGGGGGACACAGACGAGGGCGAGTCGGGGGGCTGGGCCTGCAGCTGAAGGCCTGAGGGGTCCTGGCGCTGAACTCCCTCATCAGAGGTATGGCAGGCCGCCCTGGCAGCCTTCATGCTCTGTTCCTGGCAGGGACGTGAAGGCTTCCGTGACATGTGGAGTGGCACCCAAGCCCCTGGCAGCTGCGCGGCCACCTTGGCTCTGCTTTCCCCACCTGGACTTTCCTTCCTCCTTGCCCTGTCACATGCTTTTATGCAAAACAGCACATCATTGAGTCCACTCGTCCCTGTCTTCTCTTGGAAGTCTAACGTTACCCATACTGATAGCTAATTTTGCATGTGAGGAAGGGGTTCAAGTTTCCGGGACACTTCCCACGACTGCCAGTCTCTCCTTGGCATACGAATGCCCTGTACTTCAGCCAGGGCTCTGTGGCACTGGACTCTACAGTTTCTAGGAAACCATGCTCCTTTGTGCAAAGTGCTCACACTGAAAGTCTTGAAAAACATTATTTTCTCTGTAGGCCAGGATTGAAGAAGAAAAAAAAAAACCCAAAACATCATTTTCCTTTCTTAGTTCCTAATGTGAAAACTCACTGGAATTTATAAAATGAAAATAACCTGAATATTTGTAATGGAAGAGACTACACCACGGCAGTTCCCTCCTTTAACCCGACTCAGCCTGGCCTCAGTTCACTACGGCTGCCCACGCTCCAGAGCTTCTTACTCTTCTATCACTTGCCTTCTTGTCTTAGTTTTGTTGGTCTCAATGACCTCTTTTCAAAACCATCTTGAAAGGCTCAGTTCGGAGGACCCCTCATTCTTGTGGACTTTTTCTAACCACTTAGACTTGTGCTAAGGTAACTGTCCATGTGTTTCCGAGAGCCTGCTGCACACGCCACCTGGCCCTTCACGTTTGGCTGTTAAGGTGGTGGTGTGACATGGTCACCCTCTTCCACCATGTGGCCTGCTCCCTGGACACCGGGAGGTCTTGCTCATTTTGTGCCTATTTTCACCTTGTTCATGATGAGTGCACAATACAATCCGCTCAATGATGCAAAAGGACAGGTGGCTAGCACGTCCAACAGAGGCAGGCAGGCCGGGAAGGTGGGTGGGGGTGGCCTTCAAGAGAGGTGATGAGCCGAGGCAGCCTTGAAGGGTTAAGGAAATTGGGAAAAGAAAGTAGAAAGTAGCTCTGACCAAGGTCGTCCTCTCGCACAGGAATTTGGCAGTGACAAAAAGTCAGAGCTATCAGCCTTTTTGAAAGGGTAAAGGGAGACAGATTTACACAATGTCAGGAATGAAGTGCCTCAGCAGCAAGAGCATCTCGGAGCCGAGGCTTTGACCACCCGTTGTCTATCAATATTGATGCTCAGGTGTGGAAAGGAGGGTTTTATAAATTTGGAAGCACACTGAACATGAAGACAAAGACAGCTTTACAGAGAAGCCAGATGACTGCTCTTATTGAGAAAAAGTATCGTGGCAGAGGGGACAAGATGCTCAAGGGTATTCTATAGAATTCAAGTTACAGCACTATTTGAAGTATAATTCAAGTAAAAACTTGGATTTTACCTTTAAATTGCATGAGAGGCAAAGCATGGCCAGCTACACATGGAACTTTTCCTTTCCCAAATGAACACTGGAATGATTTAATCAGGTCTCCCCCAGCCCCACATACCTGGAAGTGTGGGCTGGAGACACATTTGGCCAACTGCCGGAAGAGGGGTTCCATGATCTTCACAAATTCTGATGGTTCAATGACATCTAAAATCTCTTCTAATTCGTTTAAGAACATTACTTCTTTTGGACTGTGAGTCTTTGGCCAGTATTTGAGAAGTGCCATCACCACCTACAAAAGAAATGACACGTGGAGTGACTGATGCCCACGACGCCCCAACACCTGCATGGTAAGAAGTCTGTGTTTTCACTGCGGTGGCCCCACTGCAAGGCAACACACGGAGATGGTGCCATCTGATTTTCTGTATTTGAGAAGTAGGTCTGTCTGTCTGGTTATTTAACTATCTGATGAATCAATTTATTTAGAGATGGGTCACACTATGTTGTCCAGGCTGGACTTGAACTCCTTGGCTCAAGTGATCCTCCTGCTTCAGCCTCTGAGTAGCTGGGACCACAGGCACATACCACCTGCCTGGCTTAATTTTATATACTTCAGAAGTTACACAATTTTAGTTTATATAACCCACTTTCTCTGATCAAACACCATTTCAGTAAGAGTCCATTCCCCTTTTTAAAAAAAGAAAAAAAAAAGAAGTTGGGACAATAATTTAGAAAGAATAAGATCAACGGAGAAAACACAGAGCATTGTCAATTCATGTGTACATTTTAGTGTGGAAGCGGCCGGTACTGAAACTGTTGGCCACATGCACACAACCCATTTCTTTCTCAAATTTATCAACCATCCATATGTGTTTACACACAAACATACATACTTTTGTATGCACAGACAGTGTTTTCAACTGTGTTAAAATACATCAAAAAGAGTGATGTGAACTAAGCTGACCTTATTAACTCACATCCACAGGTGTTGTGATGGGACCCCCCGGGCAGGGCGCACTGTGCTCTCTGTGGGCACACCTGTGGGTGTCAGATGCAACAGCCTGAGCAGTGCTGGGCCTGCAGTGAGCAGGCTGCAGTGGCAGCTGTAGCCAGGATTGTCACCACCCAGAGGATCTGTGCCACCAGCTCTCTGCCAGGCACAGCCCGTCGGACTGCAGTGGTTTCCCACTTTGTGGATAGTGGATGTTTTATGTTCCTTGGCCAAGTCAGACAGCTAGAAAGGATTTCCACTGCGCAACCTTTCTTTGTATGTTCCTGTAGTTTCCAAATGTCTTACCACAATCATATCAGTACAAAATACTGAATTTGAATCCATGTAGATTTCATAATATTTTTAGAGTTTAGCCATCTTAGTTCTAAAAAAGTACAATCCAAAACAGACATTTGCATATGAAGTGCATATATGTGCTTACACACATAAATTGTACAAGTGCAATCCAGTACATGAGAGCAGCTGTTTGGCCTAGTCACAGCAACATCGTGGGGCTTCTACCTGACTCTTGTGCTGTGCAATTGCCGCAAATGCTGGCCCCTGGGACAGCCTGGTCGTTTTCACTCACTAGTCATTTCCAGCTCAGTAGATGGCACCAACTCATGGCTTAGCAGGCCAGCCTTTTAATCATTACAGTGATTTTTTAAAAAGGTGGACATTTAACATCGATTTAGAAAAATTTTGTTTTGATGCTTTGGCATTTGGGCTCCCAGATAATCTTTTATGATATTACACTTTATAAAACTCCAAAATCTATGAAACAAAGAAGTAAGGCCGGGCGTGGTGGCTCACGCGTGTAATCTCAGGACTTTGGGAGGTCAAGGTGGGAGGAATGCTTGAGCCCAGGAGTTTGAGACTGACCTGGGCACCGTGATGAGGTCCTGTCTCTACACAAAATTTAAAAATTAGCCTGGTGTGGTGATGGGCACCTGTGGTCTTAGCTACTCGAGAGGCTAAGGTGGGAGGATTGCTTGAGCCAGGAGGTTGAGGCTGCAGTGAGCCATGACTGCGCCACTGTACTCCAAGACTCTAACAAACAAACAAAAACCCCAAAAAAGCCAAATAAAAATAAAAAAGGAAGTGCTGCTAGTTTTGAAGTTTGACATAAAAATCTACCATGCAAGTGTCTTTAAAAGGAATTATTTCTAAAAATGCATCATTTAATGGTTCTCCCAGCTCAAAACTATTGAATAAGTATTTATTGTGTTCCTCCCACATTCCGCGTGTATTGGAATCACTATTAAGGACACAGCAGATGGAAATCACTTCCTACATCTATTTCTTTTCATTTGTCAAATGGAATTTTATTAGGAGAAATATGTTAATTTGTGAACTATACAACACAACCGATTTAGCTATTCCATTTCTCTGGAAAAGGTATCATTTCTGGGATGGGATTCACACACGGGCCTTCCTGTTCACATTGTTTGGAATGAGCTGTGATCGGTACCAGCTATTTTGACGCGTCAGTGTGGTGTGCTCTGTGGAGGAGGGTGTCTGCTCAGGGAATGCGAATCCAAGGCAACAATGGCTGCGTGCTGCTGGGTGCAGCACAAGGCCCCGAGTTTTCCTTTGGAAGCCCAAGGACTGCCCGCTCCCTGCAGAGGGCAGGCGAGCCAGTGGCCCCAGCCTTGAGTCTTGGGGAGCCCCCTTCCTGTCCTGGTAGACCAAGGAGAAAGGAGAGCTGCTACTATGCCATGTAGTAAAACGTGATGAGACTGAAGAGGCAGGTGGGTGAAAATGGAACACAGTTTTACTTCTGTAAGATCTCTGATGAGCTTCTGTTCTTCTTCCAACAGAGAAGGTGTTTCATGTGCCCAGAAAGCTTTTGAGCACTGTACACAATCAGCAAATGAAAAATACTAATTACAGACTACAAATGGGGCAACACATGTCCTTCGTATCTCAGTCTTCTAAGCGGATCTTACTTTAAACATTCCCGAGTCTGGACATTTGATGGCTTCAGGATTCCCTTGGTGCAGGCCTGGGAGATGGACGTGGACACCAGGCGTCCTTAGTGCTACCAAGAGATGTACACCTGCACAAAAGCCTATACTCTGATCATCTTATTAACAAGCTTTCAATGCTGAAATAAGACAAAATGGCCTTTGTGGCCGGGCGCGGTGGCTCACACCTGTAATCCCAGCACTTTGGGAGGCCGAGGCAGGTGGATCACGAGGTCAGGAGATCGAGACCATCCTGGCTAACATGGTGAGACCCCGTCTCTACTGAAAATACAAAAAATTAGCCAGGCGTGGTGTCATGCGCCTGTAGTCCCAGCTACTTGGGAGGCTGAGGCAGGAGAATGGCGTGAACCCGGGAGGCAGAGCTTGCAGTGAGCCGAGATCGCGCCACTGCACTCCAGCCTGGGTGACAGAGCCAGACTCTGTCTCAAAAAAAAAAAAAAAAAAAAAAAAAAAAAAAAAAAAAAAAAATGGCCTTTGTGTTTTCATAAAATAGGCATTTCAAAAGAGAGAATTTACTGACATGAGGGTCTGAATGTTCTTAACATGTAGGAAATTAAATCTGCTTTCTAAAGCCAGGACAGTGCTATTACATTATCTGTGCAGCAGGAAACTAAGCAATGAAGTGTCCCTGGGTGGGAACGTCGGGGCCTGGGGTGGTGCGGTTTGCACCTCCTTTGTGCTGGTGCCAAGTCAGGGTCCTGCATGTAACAGTTACGCTGGAGGGACCCAACTGAAGCTGGCACGGGGTCTCTTGCCCTCTTTTAGATGCGACTGCAATGAACAGCTCTCACTCTTGCAAAGTGATACTCACTTTATTTACTATATTAGTGGGAATTAAAAACATTTACAAATGTTCTCTGCTTTTGTGTTACTTTTCGCTGGAAGAGAGAATAGGGTGGGGATCATTCACTGAGCCCTCGGTGGAGAAGGTTAGGGTCAGACTGACAGACAGTTGATGGTGGGATAGAGATGCTGGGACAGGGGCGTAGGTGGGAGCAGCCTCTGTCTGTGGTAAACACAATGTGGCATTTGGTGAATTGTTCAGCCACTACAGGAGTATGAGAAATACGCACAAAGAAAATTCATGAAAGAAAACTACATACTTTCAAAAAATCTCTCCTTCCATATCTTTCTTTTCCTTCCATTTGTATTTACTTATTTATTTGAGATAGGGTCTTACTCTGTCACTCAGGATGGAGTGCAGCTGGTGCGTTCATAGCTCACTGCAGCCTTGACCCCCTGGGCTCAAGCAACTCTTCCACCTCGGCCTCTCGAGTAGCTGGGACCACAGGTACATGTCACCATGCCCAGCTAATTAAATTTTTTTTTTTTTTTTTTTTAGTAGAGAGGAGGTCTCACTATGTTGCCCAGGCTGGTCTCAAACTCCTGGCTTCAAGGGATCCTCCTGCCTTGGCCTCCCAAAGTGCTGGGATTAGGGGCATGAGCCACTGTGCCCAGCTCTCTTTTATTTTTGAATAGGAAAAGGTGGGAGAGGAGGGGAGAGATAAATTTTTTTTTTTTACATATTACTTTCTCCAATAAAACCTCTGTGATAGTTAATACTCGGTGTCAACTTGATTGGATTGAAGGATGCACTGGGTGTGTCTGTGAGGGTGTTGCAAAAGGAGATTAACATTTGAGGCAGTGGGCTGGGAAAGGCAGACCCACCCTTAATGTGGGTGGCCACCATCTAAGCTGCCAGGAAGGCCAGAATATAAAGCAGGCAGAAGAACGTGAAAAGACTAGACTGGCCTAGCCTCCCAGCCTGCATCTTTCTCCTGTGCTGGATGCTTCCTGCCCTCAAGCATTGGACTCCAAGTTCCTCAGCTTTGGAACGGGCCTGGCTTCCCTGCTCCTCAGCTTGCAGATGGCCTATTGTGGGACCTGGGTGACAGAGCGAGATCCTGTCTCAAAAAAAAAAAAAAAAAAATACAACCTGCCACCCTTCAGTTTGAAGAATACCTCAAATATAGGCAGAAGAGTTAGGGCATGTAACCACTGGAGAAAATACAGTTTAAAAAAAAAATCCCCAGTGAGTTTTATTAACACTGTTCATTTTTCTTTTTCCTACCTAAACATGTCTTCAGTCAGTTAAGGAGGATAAAAATAACACCTCCTCACCCTAAGCCTTGAATATACTTGATGCTGAAGTGTGATGAGATTTGGTACATTTCCTTGGGAGGTCCCCAAAATCTCAGGCGGGGGCATCTACGGGCTGGAGGGAGAGTGTGCAGGGATGCGTCCCTCCACGAGGGCCCTGCAGGACAGGGCAGGCCCAGCTCGCAGCTCTGTAGCACCTGCTACCTCTGCAGTCATAGGACAAGAGCTCTTCTTGAATTTTGTGGGTGAAATGGAGGGAATCTACACATAGAATTTAAAAGCTTACAAGAAAGCAGAGCCCAAAAACCAGTTTAACTCAGAAATTCAATGTTAAGAATTTCTCATGCAATTTCACTATAAAAATTACAACATTACAGGAGAACTGTGAAAGAGAGAAAGGGCCCAGGAGTGACAAGATCTACCTTTTCTAGTCTAACAGTGACTTTTAAAAGAGCATTCAAACATTTGAATTGGTTCCTAACATTCCTTACTCTGATACTCAAATAATTAAAAAAAAAAACCCCAATTTAAAAAATGGGCAATGGATTTAAATGGACATTTCTGCAAAGAAGATATACAATTTTTTTTTTTTTTTTTTGAGACAGGGTTTCACTCTGTTGCCCAGGCACACGCCATCATGCCTGGCTAATTTTTGTATTTTTTGTAGAGATGGGGTTTTGCCATATTGCCCAGGCTGGTCTCCAACTCTTGGGCTCAAGTGATTCACCCGCCTCAGCCTCCCAAAGTGTTGGGACTATAGGCGTGAGCCACCGCGCCCGGCCAAGAAGATATACAGATTTTGGTCAATAAGCGCTGAAAAGATGCTCAACATCATCAGCCATGAGGGAACTGCAAATCAAAACCACAACAAGATACTATTTCACACCACTAGGATGGCTATAATTAAAACAACAGTTCGGGTGTGGTGGCTTATGCCTGTTATCCTAGCACTTTGGGAAGCTGAGGCGGGTGGATCACTTGAGGTCAGGAGTTTGAGACCAGTCTTGCCAACATGGTGAAACTCCGTCTCTAATAAAAATGCAAAAATTAGCCGGGCACGGTGGCAGGCACCTGTAATCCCAGCTACTCGGGAGGCTGAGATAGGAGAATCGCTTGAAGCCAGGAGGCAGAGGTTGCGGTGAGCCAAGATCGCACCATTGCACTCTAGCCTGGGTGATAGAGTGATACTTTCTCTCAAAAAAATAAAAAATACAAAAATAAAATAAAATAAATAAAAGGAAAACAACAGCAGCAGCAGCATGAGCACTGGTGAGAATGTGGGGAGACGGGAGCCTTTGTGCATTGCTGCGAGGAATGTAAGATGGGGCAGTCACTGTGGAAAACAGTATGGCGGTTCGTCCCGCAGCTAAACATACAATTACCATATGATTCAGCAATTCCACTTCTGGATATATATCCAAAGGAACTGAAAATGGGGATTATAGCAAAGATTTGTATGCCAGTATCCAAATAGCAGCATTATTCACAATAGCTAAAAGGTGGGAACAACCCAAGTGTACACTGAAAACACAATAAATAAACCCAATGTGTTCTATCCATATGGCAGAACAGCATTCAACCATGATGAGGAATGAAGTTCTGATATGCAACCCAAGGATGAGCCCTGGAAGACATTACACTGAGTGAAATAAGCCAGGTGTGAAAGGACAAGCATTTTATGATTCTCCTTATATAAGGTACCTAGAATAGTCAAATTCAGAGACAAAGTAGATTACAGGTCAGCAGGGGCCACAGGGAGGGGGAACGGAGAGTTACTGTTTAATGGGTAGAATTTCTGTTTGGGATGATGACAAGGCTTTGGAAATAGTGGTGATGGCTGTGCAACACTATGAATGTCATTAATGCTGGTGAACTGTACATTGAACACCGTTAAAATGACAAATTTTATATGTATTTTACCACAATTAAAAAAAATTCAAAATGTAACATACCAAACATTTTTGAACTGTACTCTTTAAATGGGTGAATTGTATGGTATGTGAATTATATCTCAATAAAGTTGTTTCAAAAAATGTATTTAAATGCTTAAACTGGCACCTGACGTATGGCTTTGTTAATCCTGGCTATGATAGCCTATTTTAATAAACATAAAATGTTCAGAAAATTATAAATCCCCTGACATAATTATGGAGGCTGAAAAAAAATTACAAATCCATGCACAGAACAGCAGTAATCTAACGTTCACTTGTGATTCAATGATCATAAAATAGTTACAGTGTAACTTGGGAAGTATTTTCAAGGCGGTAAAGCCTCTTCAGTACAACAAGAATTTCAAACCCTAACTATAACTCCTCTGATCACAATCAGTTCAATATGCTGTCAAACCAAGCAGATGCAAAACTACTGAATCGCACACTAAAATTTAGTGGCTACGACCACTCAAGTGCTTTACGTTCAAACAGTAAAGTGCAATGACAAGGTGGCAATCTCATTACATAAAATAATCACTATAATAAAGGGGTCTGCAATTAAAATGACTATACTTTGAAAACCTATAACCCATGAATGAAATGAGCCTGTTTATTAGTATTGCAATTTAAGATGAAAAAGTCTGAATGGCAATTTGGTGAAGCAGATGTTGTAATATTTACATTCAGTGAAATGCACACATCTTACAAGACGCGCTAGCATCAGCACTTACTGGTTCCGTGAGGGTGCTGTCCTTTTCTAAAAACTGCACTACACAGTATGCCAGCTGAAAAGGAAAAGGAGACAGAGCATTAACATTTCAACATAAAAACGCTGCTGTGCTTCTTCTAGAATCGTCGTTAAACACCTTCCCACAGCAAGACGAGGACCCACAGTACAGACAAAGCCCTTGTGTGATTAACGGGCATTAACATGTATGCCCATTAGTTGGTGATAGATCAGAAAGCTGAAAAATAAAAATAAGAAAAATAAATCAGGAAACAGTCTTTTTAGTCTAACTACCACTAAGTCAATCCAGTATGATGGGATTTTCTTGGGGTCCTTGTGGAGATTACAATCAACAAGTCATCTAACAGTGGGGAACAACAAATTAAAATCTGGTTCCATCTTAAATCTCTGAACTATTAACTTCTTTTGTACAACAATTAATATGATAATCCGGCTGGATGCAAAGATATTACCAGTTAAGAGCAGTCAGAGAAAATAAATACTTTCTAGGAAGAATCAATTAAAGAACATACTTTTTGTCATTTAGCCCCTACCACAAGCTCTGAAAGTGGGACCTGGCAGAAAGGAGCCTTGTGCACCCCTGCGCCTGTGCTGGGGTGTGACTGCTCAGTGCCTGGCCCTGTGACAGCCAAAAGTGAACGAAGACACCCACTGCAGCCAGAGAGTGAAAGAAAACCAAATCCAGGTAAATGCAGCCCATTAACCACTTATTGACCAATTTTTCAGTACAGCTGTACTTAGATTGCTACAGTTTTAAAAATTCACAGCTTTATTTATTTATTTATTTTTGAGATGGAGTTTCACTCTTGTTGCCCAGGCTGGAGTGCAATGGTGCGATCTCGGCTCACTGCAACCTCCGCCTCCCGGGTTCGAGCGATTCTCCTGCCTCAGCCTCCCGAGTAGCTGGGATTACAGGCATGCGCCACCATGCCCAGCTAATTTTGTGTTTTAAGTAGAGACGGGTTTCTCCATGTTGGTCAGGCTGGTCTTGAACTCCCAACCTCAGGTGATCTGTCCGCCTCAGCCTCCCAAAGTGCTGGGATTATAGGCAGCTTTATTTTTTTTAAAAAAACGTTTTCATAGGCCATTCATTGGCCATGGACCTATATAGGCTTTTCTCTTTAAGGTACTGAATTTTAGATTACACTACAGAAAACTCCTCTCAGAAGTCTTCCTAGACTCCTTTCAGAGAGTTACTCCTTTCCCTATGCTTAAAACTAATTGAAAAATTCTGTATTACAGAGATTTTTCTGAATTTCTCAAAAGGAATCTCTCTTTACCCCCTTATTCTTTCAATTATCACCAGAAGTTTGTTACCAAAGTCGGTAGTGTTGTATAAAGAAGAAAGCACTCTCAGTTAAGGCTGGATTCACTATCTCGTGTTCAATCCTGATCAAATGCCAACAGCTGTGTTCCTAGAGCCCCGCTGCCCCTTACCTGGGGATGGTAGACACTCAGAGATTTCACTTTGTGCAAAGGTAGTAACACCTTCAATAAGAAAATCTTGTGCTCTTCTTTTAGTGGTAAGGCAAATCCATTAATTATACTGTAAAAAGAACATTTATTCGGTTTGAACATTTATGAATTCCAGGTTTTAAACAAATATCTTGCCGTTTTTCTTTCAATTTTTGTTTTCACCATCAAAACCCAGCAGGCAAAATATACATAGCCAAGCATGTTGCCGTGCACCTGTGCCCCAGCTAACTTGGGAGGCTGAGGTGGGAGGATCATCTGAGCCCGGAGTTCGAGGCTGTAATGCGCCATAATCACACCTGTGAAGGCCACTGTTCTCTAGCCTGGGTAGTATAGCGAGATCCTATGTAGGCTCTGTGGAACACTTCATATAGCGCTCCGGTCCCTGCAACAGCCTAAGGGGGAAATCTGAGGATTCTTCCTATATATATATACATATGTGTGTGTATCAGAAAAAAGAGGATACCAGCAAAAAGTTTAAAAATACTAAATGCTTACCAGGAAGCATAGTTATTTTTATCTTTGTAACTACATAACTGAAAAATGCTGGGTTTACAGGTGTTACCCAGAACAGCAGGAAGCTGGCTCAGCAGCAGGAGCTCCTGGTGGCAAAATCTTCCTCCTTCAACAGGCCAGGAAGACAGGACAGTTCACATGGGACCCCCCAACCCAAAACCTTCCCTCAGCCTTATCCAGCTGTAGGAATTCTTGCTGCCTGGAGTAATTCAGGTATGTTATTCTAATGTTGGTAACAGACCCAGTGGATGCTGGATGAGTGCTGGGTAAAAATCAGTTAGGGCCAGGCGGTGGCTCACACCTGTAATCCCAGCATTTTGGGAGGCTGAGGTGGGTGGATCACCTGAGGTCAGGAATTCAAGACCAGCCCGGCCAAGATGGTGAAAGTCCATCTCTACTAAAAATACAAAAAAATAGCCAGGCGTGGTGGCGGGCTCCTGTAATCCCAGCTATTCAGGAGGCTGAGGCAGAGAATTGCTTGAACCTGGGAGACAGAGTTTGCAGTGAGCTGAGATCAGGCCACCACACTCCAGCCTGGGTGACAGAGCGAGACTCCATCTCAAAAACAAAAACAAAAAACAAACAAACAAAAAAACAGTTAGAAAGCTGTTCCCTTGTGCAAGAAAAGGGGTCCTACCTAGAGCCTCCAAAGCAACGTTTTTGTCTCAAACAACTAGTTTATTGTCTTGGTGTTGTAATTAGGCAAATGGGAGTGACTGTCACTGAGCTGCAGAAGTAGACAGAGCTGTCTCTAACTTGGTCTTCCATTTAGTCACTCTGCTCGGCACAGTGACAACGCGGGAAGGGCGAGCCTGGAGCGGCCCATCAAGGAGGGTGTGCTCACTCACAGGGTTACCCGCAGGCTCGGCCTCATCTGGAAGAACGATAAAACTAATCAGCCTCTCGGCGGGAGCTGCCCAGCGGCCCTATGCACACAGCACGGTGGGCTGTGGAACACACATCATACAGCGCTCCGGTCCCTGCAACAACCTAGGAGGAAAATGCGAGGATGCGCCTATCTCATAGAAGTACCTGCCCACGGTCACACATCTAGTAAGAGGCATCCTCTTCACCACTCACTGCACTGCACTGCACTGGGGAGAAACCCTGCCCAAGTTTGTCTAAACTAAAAGAATTGTCAGCGAGGACATTTTTTCAAATTACATCTAAAATGGCAAGAACAGCTTTTCTCAGAACTACTGGGCAGGACCTGATCCACCGTGAGAAGAGAGTCTTGTGCTCGGGAGCTGCAGGGAGTCACTAGATCCACCCAGAGTGCCAGGCTTCTCCACCACAGGCTCCTGAGAACCCAGAACTGCCCATCTACACTACCTCCCTAAAAAGGTGTAGGAAAAAGCACTTCCACACTTACTAGCCATGGGACCCTGAGGAACTCTGGGAAACAGTGGGTTAGAAGGTCTAATATAAAATCTACGGGTTATCAATTAAATAAAAGTGGCCGGGTGTGGTGGCTCATGCCTGTAATCTCAGCACTTTGGGAGGTGAGGCACGCAGATCACCTGAGGCCAGCAGTTCGAGACCAGCCTGGGCAACATGGTGAAACCCCATCTCCACTAAAAATACAAAAATTAGCCAGGCATGGTGGCGGGCACCTGTAGTCCCAGCTACTCGGGAGGCTGAGGCAGCAGAATTGTTTGAACCAGGGAAGGGGAGATTGCAGTGAGCCGAGATCGCACCACTGCACTTGAGCTTGGGCGCCAGAGCAAGAGTCTCAAAAAGAAAAAGAAAAAAAAAAAGGCAACTAAAAACTTTACTTGGATAAAGATGATGAAAGTTTTGAAATGTTAATTATTTTAATATAAAAAACCAAAGTAATTAAAAATATTAGCATTTACATGATACCCCAAAGGTACAATCTATTCTTCTTCCAAGCTTCTAATATAAACCTTCTTCGGTAACTATTTTTAACATTGCTCTTGAGGAAATAACTGGAATTGTGTTTCCACAGTAATGATACTGAGGTATACAAAGTAGAATCTATGTACAAAACCATAAAAATGGGAGAGATTTGTCATTTGGTGTGCTCTAAGAGCTCACCAACTCCCGCTTTCAGTGAAATTTTACTTGAATTCTTTTAGAGAATGGTTTAAACTGCCTTGCTTTAAAGGGGGCAGCTGGACTCAGTGAAATGGATCACTCTGGTATAAATTCCACCTACAGCTGTTTGCTACCCATAACACAGAGGCTTACCTTCCCAATATTTCCAGTAACTCTGCTATGCCATTATGATGCTCTGTTTCATAAATAAACCTAGAAAAAACAATTTTCCCATTAGAATTAGGAACTGAACTGACCTGAATAAGAAAACTGCTCTAGCAGGAGCCACGGAGCCAGGCAACAAGAAGCGCGTCTATTTGTGCAAACACTGCTCGTGGTGAGCAAGCAACCCTTCAGGAACCAGCCAGACTCCTCAAGGCCTGCAGCTGTAAATGCCTCGAGGGCAGAGAACTTGGTCTTGCACAAAATTTTTTCTCACTATTTGGAAAAATTTCAAGCATCTAGGAAAACTGAAAGAATTCTACAGTGAACACCCATTTCAACCACCCAGATTCGACCACAAGCAATGTGCTCCATCTGCCTCATCATATACACATCTGTTCATCCATCTTTTACTTGTTCATTAATCCATCTTACGTTTTTGCTGTATTTCAATGTAAGCCAACATACTTAATTTTAAAGCCTGCAATATTTAGCACAGTTCCTGCAAAGGGTAGAAGTGATTCCTGAACACCGCTTATTCTACCTGCTCAGTTCCCCACTGACACCCACACACATCCTCCGTGCTGCCTCTACCTGCCCAGTTCCCCACTGAAACCCACACGCATCCTCCGTGCTGCCTCAGGTGCAATCTTTCTGAAGCACCCATCTGCGACAGACCCAGCTCCCTTCCTCTGAGACGTCTCTGTCCACTGCGCCTGCTTCTAGGGGACCCCCAGGACATGTACCCCACCCTCTGTGCCAGCCCATCTCCCTCTAGATGGGGCCACCGCAAAGACAGGGCCAAGGACTTCTCGTGACTATGTTCCCAGGGCTAGGAGCAAGCCTGGCATCTGTTTGATGATGAAAACACATCTGCTGAATAAACCGGGCACAACGAGAGGGAACAGGGACATGTTAGGAAACAGGAAAAAGTCCTCCCCGCAAAGGGGTCCTACAGAAACAAAGAAGCCTCTCCTGCCCCAAGCCTCGTGCACCTGGGGTTGGTCTAGAGCAGTCCACGATGGGTATCCTGCATGCAGTGAGAGGGTCTGAAAGATCCCTGCCCATCAGATGAAAACCATTTGATTAGAGACAGCTCTAAGCCAAAAATAAGTCTGAGAAGATTAAAAAATTCAACTCTGAAATTTCATTCACTTTGTTTGAAACAAATGAAATAGTGTGACCTTAACATCCACAGATGTGAAATATTTCTGAAGAATGGGTCTTAACATTTCTATATTCCCAAACATCAGAATGCACTGAGAGGTAGTGCTTGAATTGGGTCCTGAAGGAGGATTTTAACAGATTTTTTTTATATGGCAGTGTGGAGAGGGAGAAGAACTCGTCTGGCTGGAACAAAGGTCTGTGCTGTGGAGTGGGGTGGGCAAGATGCGTGGAGAGTCTGGAAGTCCAGCTTAGAAAAACCGAAATCTGGCCGGGCACAGTGGCTCATGCCTGTAAACTCAGCACTTTGGGAGGCTGAGGCAGGCAGATCACCTGAGGTCAGGAGTTCGAGACCGGCCTGACCAACATGGCAAAACTCCACCTCTACTAAATATATAAAAATTAGCAGGGCATGGTGGCGCATGCCTGTAATCCCACATATTTGGGAGGCTGAGGTGGGAGGATCACTTGAATCTGGAAGATGGAGGTTGCAGTGAGCTGAGATGGCGCCACTGCACTCCAGCCTGGGCAACAGAGACCCTGTTTCACAACAAAACAAAACAAAACAAAACAAAACAGAAAAACTGAGATCTGCTCTTGCAGGCGCCAGGAGGCAGAACCTTTATCAGCGAGACACAGTAGCACAACAATGCACGTGGCCAAAGCCTAAGAGTGAGGGAGGGATGTTACTAGGGCAGAGCTCGGTGCCGTGGGTGACAGGAACGACACTGGTGCCATGACAAGAAACAGAAAATGCTCGCACCTGGTGTCCCTGAGCCTGCACCTACCCTGAGGCTTGGAAGCTGTGAACAAGCAGAAGTCAGTCTGTGTGCGTCTATACCGAGAGGATTTACGAAACTCACCTTGCAGGCTCCCTTTGCACGCACTGCAGCCGTGTGGCTACAGTTTACTATTCCTCTCGCATGGACCTTGGAGAGCTGTGCTCTGGGCCTCTCCGAGACAAAGACCCCTGAACCCCTTCTGGTCTAGCTCCATCAGCTTTAACATTTACATAAGAGTACCTTGCAGTTATAAGCCATTTTGTTTTCCTACATCAACATTACTACATTCTTACTGATAAATTCTTAATTTCTAATTTTTTAAACCTGCTTTGAAGTAGGCAGAAGAAAGAGAAAATAAGGACAATTCTTTTCTTTCTTCCTTTTCCAGCGGGAGACAAACAGGGACACCCTGGGAGGGAAACAGAGATCCCTGGGAGCCGGCGAGAGTGTTTCTTACTCTTTCAGCAGAAAGGGAATCAGACTGCCTAGACACTGAGCTGGGAACCTGCTGGCTATAGAAGTCTCCAGAAGGGATTCTAAATGCCTTTCCTGCCTGTATGATGTGTTCTGGCCTCACGGGAAGAGGTGGACTCTATTTCTCCTTCCTCTGAAGCTGGGCTGTCCTTGTGCCCTGCTTTGACCAATACAAAGGGCAGAAGTCACTCTGCACCAGTTCCAAGCCAAACTCTTAGGAGGACTGGGGGTCCTGCCTCTTCTCTCTTGGATGTGGCTGTAGAAACTCCCACAACCTGGAGGAGCTCAAGGCACCACAGAGGCAGTGTGAAGATCTGCTCAGCAGCCCCTGTGAACACTCCAGCCCCAGCACACGCCACGGAGCAGAACCGTCTGGATGAGCCCAGTGCAGATGACAGCATCATGAGGAGTGATGGACCATGCTGAGGGAAGCCACTGAGCTGGGGGTGGCTCCTGGATGGTGTGAGGTAGTGACATATCCTGGCGATGACGGGGACAGTTTGATGGCATCTGTGAGATAAGAGCATGAGCAGGTGCTGCACAGCCTCGCTGCAGGGCCAGGGTGAGGACAGAGCATGACCCATGGCTGGTTATGCAAGAGAAGGAACGGCACGCTGCCGTGCCCGCCCAGCCTCCAGGTCCCCGTGTGCCCGAGCAGGCACCATGGGTTATGGACAGCACCGTTTCACTCACATTTAAGCTGATGATAATGAGAAACTATAGAAATAAACAGCAACCTTATATTTACATTTTCAGTTAAGTTGAACCAAGTATGTTCAAAATGGTTTTTTCTTACAAGACACAGCTGTACTATATTGAACTTAGATAAGCTTGCTGGGTGTGGCTCACGCCAGTAATCCCAGTGCTTTGGGAGGCTAAGGCAGGAGGATCACTTGAGGCCAGGAGTTTGAGACCAGCCTGGGTAACACAGTGAGATAGATCTCCATCTCTACAAAAGTTTTAAAAGTTAGCCAGATGTGGTGGCACACATCTGTAGTCCCAGCTACTTGGGAAGTGAGGTAGAAGGATCCCTTAAGCCCGGGGGTTTGAGGCTGCAGTGAGCTATGGAGTATGGCATCACTGTACTCCAGCCTGGGTGACAGAGTGAGACCCTGCCCTAAAAAAAAAGAAAAGAAAAGAAAAGAAAAAAACCTAGATGAGCTGAATGCAACTCTCAAGATCTTTCTTCTTATTTTTTTCTCACATGAAATGAGGAGGTAGTGGTATTGACACTGAGGAACCAAACCAATTACGGAATCTAGATAGTATGCTTGCTTTTGATTGCATATACCAGGACAATTACAGAAAAGATTATTAAACGCATGCACACAGACACAAATGCCATACTCTAGCACCAAACCTTTAGTGAGAACTGAAGTAAATTATCTGTAATAACTTTTGAATACTAATCTATTTAAGTATTTCGTAAGGTTCTTTAAGGTATGACACATTTTCTACTTTTTTTTTTTGAGGCGGAGTCTCACTCTGTCACACAAGCTGGAGTACAGTGGCATGATCTCGGCTCACTGCAAGCTCCGCCTCCCAGGTTCACACCATTCTCCTGCCTCAGCCTCCCGAGTAGCTGGGACTACAGGTGCCCACCACCACGCCCGGCTAATTTTTTGTATTTTTGGTAGAGACGGGGTTTCACTGTGTTAGCCAGGATGGTCTTGATCTCCTGACCTCGTGATCCGCCCACCTCGGCCTCCCAAAGTGCTGGGATTACAGGCGTGAGCCACCGCACCCGGCCCATTTTCTACTTCTTAAATGCAGATGTTCAATAGATTTGTGACTCTGCTATCTGAACAAAACCTACTAGAATTAAGAAAACAGAAATATGTTAGGTAGAGCTTTAATTTTAGGTCAAGAAGACTGGAAATTTAAATTGTACCTGTTGTATGTTAAATAATGTATGTTTTCATAGATAAGCACACCAGGCAAGGAATGATCTTGTTAAAAAGGAATCATGATACCAAGAAACAGAAAATAGAAGCATAACATTTAGGAAAGTGGCATCATTCTCTGTTATAGTTCATGTGTCAGGTCTGGGCTATGTCCAGGGCCGGGCTCCATTCTACAAATGAGATGTGGGGTACTTGGAAGGAGTTCAAAGGAAAGCCACACACAAAATCAAAGGCTCTCATGCCGAAATGCCCTATCAGGTATGGAGGTTAGGAGGGAATGCAACCCTCATGACTGCAGAGGGAAAGACAGGGTGCTCCCGACGCAGGCTGTGAAGGCCAGCACGGGATGGGAGGGGCCAGGGCTGTGGGTTTTGGCAGGGGGGTCTCATCTGCCATCTGTCTGTCTCAGATGCCCCTTTTCTCTTCCCGTGCTTGGTCACTGTGACTAAGAAAGGACCCTGAGGCCTGTGTTGGGCGTGGCTGACACCTGGCCCCTTCTCCAGGCCATGGTCCGTGCTCTGTCCACACCCTGGCCCTGCAGAGAGGCTGCGTCGGACCTGCTCATGCTCTTATCTCACAGAGACACGCCATCATACCGTCCCCATCATCACCAGGATGTGTCACTACCTCGCAACATCCTGGAGTCAGGTGCCTTAGAGGCAAGCTGACCCGAGAAGCTACAACTTGTAGAAGAAACTGCTCATTTAGCGAACTTTCCAGGAACAAAAAGAAACGACAGGAACTGTTTCCTCTATTGACATTCATTTGGTGCCACCGCAGTGGGGAGCACGAAACTGGCAGTGGGGTGGGGTGTGTGACAAATCAACTGACATGGTAGCTGCACTTCCGGGAGACCAGACCCACCGCCAAGTCAGGCAGAGCCTCCCAGTGAAGGGATGCTTCAGGAAGCCTGGGAGGCTGAGGGAAGGGCTGGTGTAAAAAAGACATCCCAGGAGGCTCCAACACTGGCTGCAGAGCCCTGGCGTGGAAGGAGCGTGGAGCTGAGCAGAGGCTGGCTGGGGAGGGGCGGGCCTGGAGGTGGGCCTGCCACTGGACGCTGTCCTCCTCCACCCGCTGCTCCAGTGGGGCTTTCCCTCCCCTGGTGCACAGTGGGAGTCTCCAAACCTTTAACCGAGGTGCACAGATCTCAGGCTTTCTACAGATGAATGACATCATTCCTCGCCCCGCCTCCTCTCACTGAGACTCCACGGGAAGAACGAGGTGATGCACAGGTAGAAGGAAAAAGCTGGTGTGAAGGTTAATACTGAGTGTCAACTTGACTAGATTGAAGGATGCAAAGTATTGTACCTGGGTATGTCTGTGAGGGTGTTGCCAAAGGAGATTAACATTTGAGTCAGTGGACTGGGAGACGCAGACCCATCCTTAATCTGGGTGGGCACCATCTAATCAGCTGCCGGTTCGGCCAGAATTAAGCAGGCAGAGGAACATGGAAGGGCTAGACTGGCTGAGTCTCCTGGCCTCCATCTTTCTCCTGTGCTGGACGCTTCCTGCCCTTGAACATGGGACTCTAAGTTCTTCAGCTTCTGGACTCTTGGACTTACACCAGTGGTTTGCCAGGGCTCCTGGGCTTTCGGCCACAGACTGAAGGCCGTGCTGTCCGTCTCCCTACTTTTGGGGTTTTGGGACTTGGCCTGCAGACAGCCTATTGTGGGTCTTCACCTTGTGATCGTGTGAGTCAATTCTCCTAATAAACTCCCCTTCATATATTCATCTATCCTATGAGTCCTGTCCTTCTAGAGAACCTTCACTAATACAGTTGGTTTGGATGGAACCAATTCATCCACATTTCCGGGAAACTTGACCTTTCAGTAGAAACAGGAAGGATGGAGGGACCCAGGATGAGGTGCTGGGGAGCTCGGTGGCTCAGGAGGGAGCTCAGGAGGGAGAGGGGAGGAAGGCAGGGAGGATGAGCCCAGCCAGCCCACTGCACACAGTGCACAAGGGGGTCCACCTGCACACGACAAATAGGCTTTGAGAAACCCCCTCCACGTGCTGAGTCCTGTCAGAGGAGACGATGGGGTGGGGGAGCATCGAGGGGGGAAATGAGCATCACCACACACAAGGACAACGCCATCCACACGCAACTTACCTATAAAATATATTATTTATCTGTTTTCTGATGTAAGCTCTCAAGCCTAGGAATTTCCCATAGATCCTGTGAAGGGTGGTTTTAAGAAAATCTCTCTCCCGAGGATCTTCACTGTCAAAGAGCTCTAAAAGCTTTGAGAAGAAAAAGACACTTAGTGGCTGGGTGTCACCACTCCGCCAGGGCTTTGAGAGTGTCAGCTAATTTGTACCTTACCTGCAATACAAACTTCTGATCAATATATTTCTTTGCTATATTAGGTTGGAAATCTGGAGACTCTAAAAATCTTAAGAAAAATTCATAAACAAGCTAGAAGGAAAAAAAACAATGAGTCAAATAACATGAGATTTTATTGAATGGAGATTAAAATATACCAGCAATTGAATCTTTATTGGTCTGCAAATATTAGCCTCTTAAAGCCACATATCTACAGAATTAATGCTAAATTACATGGCTTAATTTAATGATAAATGGTGACGGTAATTATTTTATTTGGTGAGACCCACAGACTATACCCTTAAACGGCATTAAACAAAATGATCTCCATGGCTGATATCAGTTATAGTACACCGTTCAGAGACTACAGGGCACAGATGCCACAAACCAAGCCATGACCCAACTCTGTGGGTGGGATTTGCAGCCTGTCGCTTAGGAGTGTCCCACAATGCCAAGGCGCAGAGCCAACCAAACGCACAGGAACTCTGGGGCTGCCAGGTAAGAGGGCCCTAAGATGTGGAACCGTGACCTCCTGGAGCTGGGACGATTCTTTCCCTGTGCAGACATGCTGGGTGGGACAGCGTGGGCCGCCTGTCACGGATGGATGGCCCTCCCACCTGCACTCCTGGCTCCCGCTCTGCTCATGCTGACCCTGGCGCCTCCTTGTCAAGTACCCTTCTGCCTTACAAATGCCCTGGGGAAAGGCAGTGGCCAGCGCAGGACCCGGGGGCCCAGCAGGCACATACTAAATATGAGGAGCGAAAACTGGGAGATTGTCGGCTTAGGACCTCTGGGCCTGAATTCAACGGCCATCAACACAGCGGCCATTTTCACTGAGAACATACTGACAATTCCACATCTTCACTGGCTGTTGTAAAGTGGTCAAACACACACATTAACTTTATTCTGCTGAAATATTTTTCTTGTACGTATGGGTTTGCGAGGACCACGCTACTGAGGAGGAGAGGGCCATCTGCCCAGACCAGTGCGCCCGCTCTGTGGACCCCAGGCCACTCCCATGCGTCACCAGTGCCCTCCGATTCTGGTCACCCAGAGCCGATACCTGTAGATGAGGCCAGGCAGCTTCTAACGTTGGTTCGTCTTCCTCCGGGTCAAATTCCGCTCCCGTAGGATTGGACGAAGGTGGTAATGTTCGAAACATGTTAACTGCAAACTAAAATCCACATATTCTGTAATTACAACCAGGGCATTTAAAATATTTACAGACAATATTTTATAAAGTCTTAGGTAATTCTAACAGTAGCCGCTTCCCATGGTAACTTAGCTCCTCCATAGCCTCAAAACGCAGAAGCCGTGTGGGTGCTCAAAGAGAGCCTGGATCAAAACTGCAGCAGGAAACATCACTTTGGACAGGTGAGCACGAAAGTTGACCACCAAAGTTATTTGGACTCTTGACTGTCAAACTTTAAGTAACAACCAACACCAACAAAGGCGGATGGCACAGTGATCACTTCTGAGGTCTTATACTATCCAGTGGGTGCAAGAGCAAGGAGAATGTTCAAAATGAGAGTAAGAAAGGGACAAGATGACGAAGGACACAGCGGAGATTCACAGCTGAAAATGCTGGAAATGGCAAGGGCTGCATCACGCAGGGAGGACCCGTGTGACAATGGCACCGACGTCCTCTGCAATCCGCAATGATGAGGAAAGCAACAGTCAGGGTGGGACGACCTCTGAGTCGGCAGCTAGGATCATTTCCAGAGAAAGGACTGCTCAGAGGCACAGAGGATCGGTAGGGGCAGCACGGCTGTGTATCCAGGCACGGGCCGTTAGATTTCTCTCCGTCTGTTTGGACTTGTATAACACATACTGACAGATCAGTGACATAAACAGAAAAGATTATTGTTTCTATGTCATACATTTATAACCTATTTTTATTTTGTACTAAGTCTATGTATTTATTTATTTATTTTTGAGGCACTGTCTCCCTCTGCGGCCCAGGTTGGAGTGTAGTGGTGCGAACTCGACTCATCGCAACCTCTGCCTCCCGGGTTCAAGCGATTCTTGTGCCTCAGCCTCCCGAGTAGCTAGAATTACAGGCGTGCACCACCATGCCTGGCTAATTTTTGTATTTTTAGTAGAGATGGGATTTCACCATGGTTTCACCATGTTGGCCAGGCCAGTCTCGAACTCCTGACCTCAAGTGATCCGCTCCCCTCAGCCTCCCAAAGTGCTGGGATTACAGGTGTGAGCCACCGTGTCCAGCCCTCTTTTGTACTAAGTCTTAATAAGATTGGTTACCTTACTGAATCTCTGAATGGATCATATGCCAGTTATATAACTAGACTCTGGTGAATGGCTCTTACAGGTGATCACAAAAAGTCCCAGTTCCACCACTCTCAGAAGCACAAAATCAAAACTTTTGACATAAAAGATTAAAATCTGACTCCACGACAACAACGAGAAGATGTTTCTAGAGAGTCCAGGGCAAACTTGGCTGGCTTTAGATACCCAGTCTTGTAAAGACCAAGCTAATACTCAATGTCACCACTGCTGTTTCTTCCCTTCTTTTTCCTTTTTTCCTCTTAAAGACAGGGCATTGCTCTGCTGCCCAGGCTGGAGTACAGTGGCCATCATCGCTCACTGCAGCCTCCAACTCCTGGGCTCACATGATCCTCCTGCCCCAGCCTCCCAAGTAGCTGGGACTACCAGCACGCACCACCATGCTCTGCTAATTTTATTTATTTTTTGCAGAGACAAGAACTCGCTATGTTGCCCATGCTGGTCTCAAACTCCTGGGCTTAAGCAATCCTCCTGCCTTGGCCTCCCAAAGTACTGGAATTAGAGGCGTGAGCCACCGCACCTGCCTGTTTCTTCCCTTCTTTACTGGTATTGATACTGAACTCCAAACCTTAATATCATTTTTCAGAAAGTCATCAGCTATAAAAGTTCTGAGCATCAAGCATCCGAGCATCAAGCATCTGAGCATCAAGCATCTGAGCATCAGGCATCTGAGCATCAAGCATCTGAGCTTGTTCTCTGTGTCATCTGAGAGGGGAGCTGATGTAAAGACCAACTGTAATGGCCTTCACGGATACTGTAGAAACGCAGGGATGAAAAAAGGGGCTGAAAAGCCAGGAACAACTAATTAAAACAAACTTTTAGTAAAAGTATGAGTAATGTTCCTAAAACATAGGTACAAAGACAAAAGTTTGGAATCTAAAACCGAGAATTAACCCGACTCTCACTGGTGTATGATTTCTGGTAATGTCTACTCTCCAGGGACTGTCCCCTTCTCTGTGAAGCTGTCGTGTGCACAAGGCACTGCAAGGAGCCTCCCAAAGAACAGTGATTGACAGGTGGACGGCCCTACCTCAGTTGCTGGCCCACAGGCACTCGGTGCAGACAGGGGTCTAGTCTGCCCCTCCTGGCACCCTGACCCCAAAGCCCACAGATGTGAACAAGGAGATGCTAAAAGCTCAACTATTAAGGAAAGGCCACATGCACACACTTTGGGCGGGCTGCCATCTCCTCGCAGGGTGTGTGGAGATGTAACACAACTGGTCCTGTCATCAGCAGCCACTGCCGAAGCTCTCCGTATCTTTTAGGGCCATGAAGGGCAGAGAGAGGAAAGTCTGAATTGGGTCTTTAGCCCCTGCGGGGAGTGTGGCATTCATGAACTGGGGTTTTCTATCCTCTCTCTCAAAGCCAAGAGACTGGGGTCAGGGTCCAGTCACCCACAGGACAGGGTCACCTTCAGGAACGGGAGATGGCACTTTGTTCTTCAGTGGGTTAGAGCTGTGAGCCCTGCCTGGTGCCGACAGAAGCAGAGCACAGTGTGGGGAGGGCAGAGCCTGGGCACGAACTCTGGGTGGCAGAGGAATCTGTGAACAGGACTATGCCTGGCAGGAGACTCTGGCAACAGCCTGTGACATCAGGGCCTGAGGAACCACGGTGCCTGGAAGGAAAGCAGGGTCACTGCTTCCCAGGTTTCTGGGGCTGCCCATCAGGGACACAGAGGCCAGAGCAGGGGCTGTAGGGCCACACCACCCAGGAAGCTGCCCAGGGAGAGAGGTCAGCTCACCCAGAGACGAGGCTGTAGGTCTCGGGGGAGAGGAAACAGCCGTCCCTCTGGAAGAGGTCTGCTGCCTGAGAGTCACAGACATGCCACAGAGGAAGAGACCACCATTCTGGCCAAGGCCACAGGGAGCAACTGAGCAGAACAGGCAGCTACCCTTCCCCTCTGCTCTGGGTTCTGCTCAAAGTCCCGGGGGAGGGCAGGCAAAAGGGGCTCGGAGCCAACCGTGCTTCCCCTCCTCTCCTATAGCATGTCCCTCCCTGGCCAGGCTGCCTGGGGTGCGGCTTAGATGCCATTTGGAGAGGGTCTGAGATTAAAGCTTTAACCTAGATTGGATTTCTGTAACCAGGGATGACTAAAAAGTTAACCAACTTGCTCAAGATGTATTTAGGGACAGGAAAGTGTGATTTCACCCATCATGGTTAAAGGCGATAACTGAAAAAAAGTAAAATGTCCCCGACTGTGCCAGCTGGCCATATGTGTCAACCTGGCTAGGCCACAGTGCCCAGCTGTCCAAACACTGCTGTGGGTGTTGCTGTAAAGGCATTTTATAGATGTGGTTAACACCTGTAATCAATGGACTTCAAGTAGCGATCACTCTTGAGAATGTGGGAGCTTCAACCAGTCAGCTGAGAGGCCTGTAAGACCCAAACTGCGGCTTCTCTGAGGAGAGGCCACCTACGGCCTGCAGTGTCCAGCACGGCCAAGTCTCCTGCCCGCTGCCTGTCCGCGGAGTCCAGACCTGCCCGCTGGACTCATCCACTGCAGAAGGCAAGTCCTTGAGATCTCAATCTCTGTCTCTCTTGTTTCTCTGGACAGCCCTGACTGAGGCACCCAGTTAGCTGAGATTCCTAAGTAAACTGGTGGTTTCTACTAGCAGGAAAGCTAGTGATTAGGGTTTCCAGTTGAAGCTCTCCCGCACACTGACAGGCAGCCCAGCAGCTAGGCCCCGTCTCCAACACCTGCACACTCACTGAATCCTGATGCTGAGCTGAGGGCCTGCAAGGTGACTCAGATGGCTTGCTCTGAGCACAGTGTGTCTCTTCAGTATCTGTCATGGACTCAATGGTTGTGGCCTCCCTTCCTCACATTCATGTTAAAGACCTAAACCCTGGTGTGGCTGGATTTGGAGATGGGTCCTCAAAGAAAATAATGAAGGGTGAATGAAGTCATAAGTGGGGGCCCTGGCCCTCCAGGATTAGTGTCTTTGTAAGGAGGGATAGTAGAAGGCTCACACTCGCCTTCTCTGCACTTGCTCAGAGCAAAGGCCATGGGAGGGCACAGTGGCCGTCTGCAAGCCAGAAAGAGGCCCTCAGCAGGGAAGAAACCCTGCTACACCCTTGAGTTTAGACTTTCCAGCCTCCAGAATGGAGAGAACATACATTTCTGTGGTTTAAGCCACTGAGCCTGTGGTATTTTCTTATGGCAGCCTGAGCAGACTGATAACAGCGTCCTTGACCGATGACCGACCTAGGTCCAGGAAGGTTCACTCCAGGCCAATTCTGATTGATTGAAAGTCATTTCTCATGTGTAAGGAAAAAAATTTGCACTCCTAACTTCTACACACCTTTCTTACCACATTGCATTGCATTAATTTAGTGCCTATCTCTAGAAAAGGTTAAGTAGAAAGTAATATGGGCGAGGGGGGAAGGAACAGAGGGCAAACGGCATATCACCTCAAATTATTCTTGGGTTTCTAACCTAGCAACATTTCTTAACGCAAAAGCTGCAAGGCCAAATCAGGGGCAGGAGCCTCAGGTACAGAAACCTGGGGTGCTGATGTCTGTGTGCAAATGTCACTGCCATGCTACCTGGATGCATGCATCCGGTCTGAGGAAACAGAGAAGACATCACTGTCATGCAGTGAACACCAAAGAAGCTCTGAGGTCTAAGGAGTACCGGCTGGGTCTTCTGTGCAGCACACAGTTTCACTGTGATCTCTCAAATGAGACCTATGGATCCAGCGCACACCCAGAGGCACAGACGCACAATCACGCTGCCCAAGAAAGGCAGCACAGCCTCATGGAAACAGTCTCTCTACATCCTCTTCCCACCTAGAAGAAGGACCTCAGACCAAACAGCCTGCCTGAGCCTCAATTTTCTCCTCTGTTGGAAAGGGTAAAGGCCAGGCGCAGTGAGTCATGCCTGTAATCCCAGCACTTTGGGAGGCCGAGGCAGGTGGATCACTTGAGGTCAGGAGTTCAAGAGCAGCCTAGCCAACATGATGAAACCCCATCTCCACTAAAAATACAAAACTTAGCTGGGTGTGGTGGTGTGTGCCTGTAGTCCCAGGGTACTCGGGAGGCTGAGGCAGGAGAATCGCTTGAACCTGGGAGGTGGAAGTTGCAGTGAGCCGAGATTGCACCACTGCACTCCAGCCTGGGCGACAGAGTGAGACTCCATCTCAAAAAAAAAAAAAAAAAAAGGGTAAATCCTTTTTTTATTTTTTGTATTGGGCTGTGGTGAGAATCACAGAAAACGCATGCAACAGCACTTACTAAATGGGAAAACATTATGCATGAACAGTTAGCATTACACAGCACTTCCCAAATGTTTGTGACTGTTTGACCTCCACACGAAAATAAAGGCATGCACGTGAGTGCACACGTATGTCTGCATGTGATTCACACGGCCCCATCTGTGCCAGGACCGACTCTGGTTAATATCAGGAAGCACCTGCTTCTGCTGCCTCCGACACTTCCACTTTCAGAACTTACATCAGTCCTGCAGATGTTCTCCAAATTGCTAAATTTATTAAATTAGATGTAAACTAGAATGGCCCAAGAAGCAACTTTATGGAAAATTCTTACAATTCAGCAATATCATGCAGCCTTTCTGTATGTGTTATCATTCATTACCAATGAGTGAATATTTATGCCATAACATAACTGCAGCAGTGTAACATATAAAAATTTTAAGACATGAAGGGATACATTAAAAAAAAAACCAAAACGCTGATAGTCTAACTTTAGAGGCAACAGGAAAGAAAGGTTTGATTATTTACAGTTCTCTGTTCAAAACCACAAGGGTTATTCTGTTATTTATTCTCTGTTTTTTTTTCATGTCAACAGGATTTATAACAGATGAATCCATCAAAACCCAAATTACAGTTACTGCAGAACACTTCCTCCTGGGATAGAACTGTTAGTTTCTACCAGTCACATTGCTAAGAGATACATTTCTGGGAAGGGCAGAATGTGTAAGCCCCTTCACAATATATATATTTTTAAATACAAAATTGTCATTTGTTTGCAAATGATATAGCTGGAAAACAGATGCAACAGACAGACCATCACAACTAGACTACCACATGCAAATATCAAAAATACAAAACCAACAGCAACCACCTTTCCACTAACAATTAAGCAATTACAAAACAGAAACAGAGATGAAGACTCCAGCTACCCAGACACAAAAACTACAAAGTGCCTGGGAATTACTGACCTAGTTATAAGGCCTTGATGGAGAAAGCAGAAAACTCTAATAAAAGGCACTGAAGAATGCCCGAATAAACGGAGGAATCTTTGATGTGGGATGACATCATATTACAAAGATGGAACTTCACAGAGCAATGTATAAAGCAGACACAATCTTAAACTGAATTTTTGATGAACTCAATGAACTTAACTTAAAATTTAGGTAGAATAGTAAAAATCGTAGTAGCAGTCTTAAAGGAAGAAACTACCCCTTTCCCCATTTGTAAAGTGAGTTTGAATCTGCTTTCATGGCACCAGAACTCAGCTATCATCTAGAGAACATAAATGCACCGCAATCCCAGCACCTACCACTGTGCCTGGCACCTAGGAGGTCCTCAAACACTTGCTGAGAGTAAATGGATCCTGGGAAAAGCGCGCATCAGTCACCTTATTAACTGCAACACCAATTAATTACCTGGAAGCTGTGAAAAATGTCTCATTAAACCTTTACATCTCAGCTGCAAAGTAATTACAGTCCTAATTTGGCTCCTAATTTTAAGATCTTCTATGACGCTGTACATTTTCTTTGGAATATTTATCTCAAGTATGACTGGGTGGCCATGAAGTCCTTGGTTTAATGTCTTCCTGCTGGCCCTGGCACACAATGAGTGCTTGGCAGTGACGAGAGGTAAGGGAGAGCAGAGCCTTCTTCCCACAAATCTACCTCGTGCTTCCTCCATAGCAAGAGCTGCTTTCAAAGAATCTATTTCACCTCCAAATAGATGCCATGATGTGACAGTCAAGAAAGAACCACATTGACAATTCTTACTTTGAATAACTTGCTATTTTTACAATCTATTCAAATATGTTCCTAAATAGCAGTTAAAGATATGGAAATAAAAACTTACAGGCTAGGCGCGGTGGCTCACCCCTGTAATCCCAGCACTTTCGGAGGCTGAGGAGGGCAGGTCACCTGAGGTTAGGAGCTCGAGACCAGCCTGGCCAACATGGCAAAACCCTGTCTCTACTAAAAATACAAAAATTAGCCAAGTATGGTGGTGCAGGCCTGTAATCCCAGCTACTCTGGAGGCTGGGGCAGGAGAATCGCTTGAACTTGGGAGGCGGAGGTTGCAGTGAGCTGAGATCGTGCCACTGTACTCCAGCCTGGGTGACAGAGCAAGACTCTGTCTCAAATTTAAAAAAAAAACAACTTACAAACCTTTGTAGGATACTTAATAAAGGAAATTTAGTCTAAACTTTTCAAACAATGAATATTTTAATTGTCTACAATTTCATAACAATATACGGTATCATCTTCAGATAAGCATGAAAATAAATCATTTATAGTTATGTGTATGAGTGTATTTTTTTGAGTTTAGAATATTTATACATAAGAAATAATTCATAATACTTATAATTCAATTCAACTAGTGTCATTTAAAGATAGCACTGGATCTGGAAGTGCTTTTATTTACTCTGGGCCAAAGATTAGTTTCGTATAGATTCTGAATGATATATTCCCAATGTTTTTATTATGAAAAATTTCAATGCAATAAAGTTGAAAGAATTTTATAGTGAATAGCTATCATCTAGATGTTACCATTAACATTCTAATATATTTGCTTTATCATGTATTCTGATTTCTTTTTGTAGTAAGGTATGAGAAAGTTTAGTAATGCTTTAGAATAGCAGAACAACATACTCTGTATCCAATGTGATATAAATCAACTGAGAAGGGAAGTTTCAGAGCTAAACTCTTTATCACTTCCCAGTCATGTATGCACAGCCATGCCCCCTAACCACCAAATGACGTATGAAATTATGGCATTATAAATTATGCAAACAGTCTTTCATTTTTATAATAATTGCTAGATCCCCTGGGTGGACGGAGTTCAGTGTTTATTGAGTATCTATTATAAATGAAGCAGACTTATGCTTCCAGACGAGATGGAGTGACAAGGATAAGGTTTATGCTACTGCCTGAAACAACCAAATATTTGGGCAAAAATATATAAAATTATGGTTTTCAAGACACTGGATTTCAGACAACGAAGGATAAGGACAGTGATCCCTGAGATGGGAACAAGTGAGGCACGTCCCACACCGCCCCAGGCTCCTGCCTTGACAGATTTTTAGGTTGTAGTATAGGGAGAAAGAACCCAGGTGGGACCCAGGATTGAAATGGGATTAGAATTTGCAAGGCAGAGTTCCACAGAGGAGACAGCTGCACAAAGAGAAGAACTACAGCGATTTGTAGAGGTCGCTCAACTATTCAGCAGAGTACAGATCAGCATATTTGTGTGAGGAAACTATCAGAGGTTGGGAAAATAACCACCTGAAAGGATTAGTGAGAACCCAGTACTTGCTCAGGGCTGGGAACAGTGTCTGTTCCCACCAACCAGATGGGAAAAATTCATAATCCATAGGGCACTGGCTTCCTAATCAGAAAGGTCTCAGTGGTAGAGAGTAATTAGCTCTGGTTTTAATATAACTGTTCCTGCCTAAAACATCTTAAAAAGCAAGAACTGAAAGGATCAAACTATTTCCAAGTAACTTAATTGCATCCCCAAACAAATCTCAAGAACATGAATAGAGATATAGCACTCAACAAAGCAAAATTCACAATGTCAGACATCCAATTAAAAATTACCAGACACGCAAAGAAGCAGGAAAAGGATTTATAATGAGAAGAAAAACCAGTCAACTGAACTAAACTGAACTGATACAAATGTTAGAATTAGCAGACAAGGACATGAATACAGTATTCTGTGTCCAAAAAGTTAGGTGGACATGAAAGGTATTTTAAAAAGACACAAATCAAACCACTAGAGATGACAACAACAATATGTACCCACAGATCTCTAATTGCTTAAGTAAATTTGCTCACTTAATTAAAAAAAAAGTGTGAAATGAAAAATTTACTGTAATAAGAATTAACAGAATAGACATGGCAGAAAAGATTAAAGAAGCTGAAGACAGCAAAGGAAACTATCCAAATGTAACACAGAAAAAAAAAAAAGCACGAAGAGAAATAGAGCATCAGCATCAACTCTAAGAAGCCTAATACACGTTATTGGGATCCCTAAAGGAGAGGAAGGGTCATGGGACAGAAAAAAATATTTGAAGAGACAACGGTTAAACAATTTCTCAAATTGATGAAAATTATAAACAAACTCTAAACACCAGCAAAATGAAGGAAACCATCCAAGGCCCATCATAATCAAATGGCTTAAAAAGAGCATTACAAGAGACAATTCTGAAAGCTCCCAGAGGGGGAAAGGGTACATTATGTCCAAAGGAACAAAGAAAAGAATGGCAGGAGACTTCTCATCAGAAATAATGCAAGCAAGACAACAGGCGAGCAAAAGTTTTTCAAGGATAAAACGCTCGACACGGAATTCTATACCAGCAAGCAGGTCTTTCAAAACTGAAGGCAGGACCAGGCTCACGCCTGTACTCTCAGCACTTTGGGAGGCCAAGATGAAAGGACTGCTTGAGCCCAGGAATTTGAGACCAGCTTAGGCAACCTAGTGAGACCCTGTCTCCACAAAAAGTAAAAAAATTAGCTGGACGTGGTGGCATGTGCCTGTCATCCCAGCTACTGGGGCAGAGTTGGGGTTGGGGGGTGAGGTGGGAGGATTGATTGAGCCTGGAAGTCAAGGCTGCAGTGAGCCGTGATTGCACCACTATACTCTGGCCTGGGCAACAGAGCAAGACCCTGTCTCAAAAAAAAAAAAAAAAAAAAAGCAAAAGAAAAGAAAGGCTTTTGCAGATACACAAAAACTAAAAGAATTCATCATCAGTAGACCTGTGCTATAAGAAATATTAAGACAGTCCTTCAAGCAGAAGGTAATTGATATCAGATGGATATCTGAATCTACACAATGGAATGATGAACACTGAAAATTGTAACTAACTGGGTAAATATAAAAGATTTTTAAAAATCACTTAAATTTCTTTAAAACAAAAATAATAAGATATTGTGGGGTTTATAACACAGTAACTAAAATGTATGATAACAGCGGAAAGGCTGGGAGAGGAGAGATATAAGTATACTGTTGTAAATGTCTTATATTCTATACGAAATAGTATGTTATCGCTTGAAGGTAGATTGTGATAAGTTAAAGGTGTATTCTAGAAAAGACTAACAATTAAAATCAAACAATATGGAACTATCATAAAGAAGCCAACAAATGAGATAGAATGGAATCATAAAAAGTACTCAATTGATCCAAAAGAATGCAGACAAAGAGGAAAGAGAAACGATAAACAGGTGGGACAAATAGAAAAAAAATAGGAAGGTGGTACATTCAAACCCAAGTACATTCATAATCACATGAAAAATACATGGTTTGAACACCCCAAAAGACAGGGATTGTCTGACTGAATAAAAAAGCAAGACTCAGCCGGGCACAGTGGCTCATGCCTGTAATCCCAGCACTTTGGGAGGCCGAGGTGGGCAGATCACGAGATCAGGAGATCGAGACCATCCTGGCTAACACGATGAAACCCCGTCTCTGCTAAAAATACAAAATTAGCTGGGTGCGGTGGTGGGCACCTGTAGTCCCAGCTACTCGGGGGAGGCTGAGGCAGGAGAATGGCGTGAACCTGGGAGGCGGAGCTTTCAGTGAGCGGAGATTGTGCCACTGCACTCCAGCCTGGGCGACAGAGCGAGAAACTGTCTCAAAAAAACAAAAACAAAAACCAAACCAAAACAAAAAAAACCAAGACTCAACAATATGCTATCTACCATAAGCCCACTTTACGTATAAAGATACGAACTGATCAAAACAGAAGTAAAAGACATAGCATGCCAACATTAGTCAAAAGTGCGCTGGAATGGCTATATTAAGGTCAGATGGAGTAGATTTCAGAGCAAATGATAGTATTACCAGAATACAGTCATATCTATCACGGTAAAAGAGTTAATTCACCAAGAGGATATACACTGAATCTTTATATGAATATATATAACATGAAGCAAAACCTGATAGAATTACAAGAAAAAAGACAATAAACAATTACAAATGGAAAGTAAACAGATCTATTTACAATGACAACTAAAAACCAAAATACTAATTTATGAGTCTAAGAAGATATTTATAGCATCTGTTTGCTGACAACTACAAAACAAGACGACCAAAATGGGGAGACATGCTGTGTACACGGGCTGCAAAGCTCACACTGTTAAGAGGTCAATGGTCTCCACGTCTACATGTTCACTGCGTGCAGTAAACCCCTGCAGAATATTTTGTAGATAACAAGCTGATTTTAAAATTTATATGGAAAGGTAAAATAACTAGAATAGTCAAAACAATTTTCAAAAAGAAGAAAGAGGTTATAGCAGAGTCACACAACCTGATCTCAGAATTTACTGTCAAGTACTGTACTGAAGACAGTGTGAGACTGGCAAACAGAGATACACAAACACGCAACAGGACAGAGTCCAGAAGAAGACTCACAACATGCTCAACTGATTTTTGACAAAGGCACAAAAGCAGTTCAATGGATATTCATCAGTCTTTTCAACAAACAGAACAATTGGAAATCCATACGCCAAAGAACGAACCGCAGACAAAATGGATCACAGACCTAAATGTAAAATGTGAAACGATGAAGAAAATACAGGAGAAAAATCTTTGTGAGCTTAGGTTTGGCAGACTTCTTAGATATGCTACCAAAAGCACTATTGACAAAGGACGAATCCTAAGTTGGACTTTATCTAATTAAACATTTTTGCTCTGTACAAAACATTTAAGAAAAAAAAAAAAGACAAGCTACAGACTGAGAGAAAATATTTGCAAATCATATATCTCGCAAAAAATCTGTATCCAGATAGGTAAAGAAGTCTCAAAACTCAAAAAAAAAAAAGCCCAATTGAAAAACAGGGAAACTATTTGAACAGACACTTCACCAATGAAGATATACAAACGACAAAAAGCGCAGGGAAAAAATGCTTGGGCCAGGTGTGGTGGCTCACGCCTGGAATCCCAGCACTTTCACAGGCTGAGGCAGGGGGATCACTTGAGCTCAGGAGTTCGAGACCAGCTTGGGCAACACAGCGAGACCTTGTCTCTACTAAAAATACAAAAACGAGGTGGGTGTGGTGGTGGCGCTTGCAGTCCCAGCTACTCAGGAGGCTGAGGTGAGAGGATCACCTGAGCCTGGGAGGATCACCTGAGCCTGGGAGGTGGAGGCTGCAGTGAGCCATGATCCAGCCACTGCACTCCCGCCTGGCTGGCAGAGCGAGACCCTGTCTGCAAAAAACAAACAAACAAGCCTAGCATCATTAGTCATTAGGGAAATGCAAATTAAAATCAAAATGAGATAAAAGGACTGATGACACCAAATATTGACAAAGATACGGGAAGCATGAGAACTCATGCACTGTTGGGGGAAATCACACAGGGCAGCCACTTTGGAAAACGGTTTGGCAGTTCCTTAGAAAGCTCAACACACACTTACCACTCACCTAGTGATCGCATCCCTATGTGTTTACCCAAGTTAAATAAAAGCTTATGTCTAAAATCTGTATGTAAGTATTTATAACGGTTTTATTGCTCCAAACTGGAAACACCCTAAATATCCCTCCACTAGGAAATGGATAAACAAATGGTGTTACTTCTATATAATGAGCCAACACTGAGAAGGAAAAGGAACAAACTGTGTGACAACATGGATGAATGTCCAACGCATGAAGCTAAGCGAAAGAAGCTTGACCCAAAGGCTACACACTGAATCCATTTCTATGGAGTTTCCATTCTGGAAAAGACAAAATGATGTGATAGAGAACAGACTACTGAGGGGCAGAGAGAAAGGAAGCGGAAGGCTCTGACTACAAAGTGGGCATAAAGCCATGTTTCTGGAGGTTGAAGAAACTGTTCTTGTACTCGGGAGGCTGAGGCAGAAGAATCACTTGAGCCCAGGAGGCCGAGGTTGTAGTGAGCCGATATCACGCCACTGCACTCAAGCCTGGGCAACAGAGACTCTGTCTCAAAAACAAACAAACAAACAAACCAAAAGAAACTGTTCTATATCTTGACTGTGGTGGGGAAGACGTGACTATACACATTTATCAAAGTTCCGAGAACTGGCCACAAAAAAGAGTGAATTTCACTATATGTAAATTAAAAATTAATTTTAAAAAAGTTATGGAAAGATATTCACTAGGTCATAAGTTCCCAAAACTTCTTGGTTCACAATGCCTTTGGTGTCTTAGTAATTTCTTCACTGCACCCCTAGACCAAAAGAAATACCTAACAACTTTGGACATCTGAAAACACCCAGCTTTACTGAGATATAATTTATATACAGTTAACTGTACATATTTAAAGTGTACAACTTGATATTTAACATATGCATATACCTGTGAAACAAACATATAATCAGATAATGAACATACTCATCATCCCAAAAGTTTCTCAGTAGCCTTCTGAAAATACAATAAACATGAATTGGCTGATTGGAGGTAGAGATGGGTAGAACTGGGGAGGGGTGAAGTAGGAGAAATTTTAAACTTTTTAAAATGTTTTCGTATTTGTTTCATTTGTTATCACATAAGCATGTAATTCTTTTATAATTTAAAAAATCAAAGGAAAATCTCAAAATTGTAAGAACAAACAAACTTCTAAAAAACAGCTTACTGATTTTTAAAGTAGAAAAATCATTCTCTGGATTTCAAAAAGTACTTGGGAATGCATGATTTAAATCCTCACTTGAAATAAATTTGTTGACTGCAACTCCATTGGTCAATGTACTACTCCTTTTAACTCAACACATTCTTTCCTCTCCCAAACTATCATCACCCTTACAGCAAGTAAAACTTTCCAGAACACACTGTAAATATCAGCTATAAAAATAGAAGAAGGAACGTGTCCCACATCAGTCCCTAAGTGAAGCACAGCACACCCATCTGGGAGTGCAGGGTGTGAGACCTCCCCCAGGACCCGGCCAACAGATCCTAAGAACACTCTCATGCCCATAAAACGTGTAAGTCAACATCAAATCACTTACAGACAGTGCGGATTAAAATAACGTGATGAACTAGTTTTCCCTGGAAACCAACAAGAGTCCTGATAAAAACAGTACTACTATTACATACAGATAGCTTGTTTTTATTTTATGTTTTTAATTAATTAATTAATTTTTTTGATGGAATCTTGCTCTGTCGCCCAAGCTGGAGTGCAGTGGCGCAATCTTGGCTCACTGCAACCTCCACCTCCCGGGTTCCAGCAATCCTCCTGCCTCAGCCTCCCGAGTAGCTGGGACTACAGGTGTCCGCCACCATGCCTGGCTAATTTTTATATTTTTAGTAGAGATGAGGTTACACCATATTGGTTAGGCTGGTCTCGAACTCCTGACCTCAGGTGATCCACCTGCCTTGGCTTCCCAAAGTGCTGGGATTACAGGCTTGAGCTACCACGCCCGGCCGCTTTTTTATTTTTAAGAAAGAATAATATCTTTACTGGTTTTTGATGATGACAAATGTGGTACATAATTATTATTATTTTTTTTTCAGGCAGAGTCTTGCTCTGTTGCCCAGGTAGGAGTGCGGTGGCACAATCATACCTCATTGCGGCCTTAAGCTCCTGAGCTCAAACAAGCCTCCCGCCTCAGCCCCGAGTAGCTAGGCATACAGATGCAGGCATGCGCCACCACACCCAGCTATTAAAAAACTTTCTCTTTCTTCTTGCTTTCTTTTTTTTTTTTTTTTTTTTTGACAGAGTCTCGCTCTGTCGCCCAGGCTGGAGTGCAGTTGCATGATCTCAGCTTACTGCAACCTCTGCCTCCTGGGTTCAAGCGATTCTCCTGCCTCAGCCTCCCGAGTAGTTGAGATTATAGGCATGTGCCACCACGCCCGGCTAATTTTTGTAATTTTAGTAGAGACAAGGTTTCACCACGTTGGCTAGGCTGGTCTTGAACTCCTAACCTCAGGTGATCTGTCCGCTTCAGCCTCCCAAAGTGCTGGGATTATAGGTGTGAGCCACCGTGCCTGGCTTAAAAAAATTTTTTTTATAGACACAAGGTCTTGCTACGTTGCCCAGGCTGGTCTCCAACTCCTGATCTCAAGTGATCCTCCTGCCCTGGCCTCCCAAAGTGCTGGGATTATAGGCATGAGCCACTGTGCCTGGCCCATTGTAAATTTTTTTTTAAATTACAAAAGTGTATAGTAAAAGGGAAAAATTCACGATACCACCCAAAGACACCTACTATTAACAGTTTGTACTATATTCCTTCAGCTTTATTTTTTATTTATTTATTTTTTTAAGACGGAGTCTTGCTCTGTCGTCAGGCTGGAGTGCAGTAGCATGATCTTGGCTCATTGCAACCTCCGCCTCCAGGGTTTAAGCGATTCTCCTGCCTCGGCCTTCCAAGTAGCTGGGATTACAGGTGCGTGACACCATGCCCAGCTAATTTTTGTATTTTTAGTAGAGATGGGGTTTCACCATGTTGACCAGGCCTTCAGATTTTATTTTATTTTATTTTTGAGACGGAGTCTCGCTCTGTCACCCAGGCTGGTGTGCAGTGGCACGATGTCGGCTCGCTGCAAGCTCCGCCTCCCAGGTTCACACCATTCTCCTGCCTCAGCCTCCTGAGTAGCTGGGACCACAGGCGCACGCCACCATGCCCGGCTAATTTTTTGTATTTTTAGTAGAGACGAGGTTTCACCGTGTTAGCCAGGATGGTCTTGATCTCCTGACCTTGTGATCCGCCTGCCTTGGCCTCCCAAAGTGCTGGGATTACAGGCGTGAGCCACTGCGCCTGGCCAGCTTTATTTTAAAATCTATTGATAAAATGGAACCAAATCAATCTGTGGTGTGGATGGTGCCACAGGCCTGGGTCACTGTACTCTGTAGAGTATTTCACAAGTTACTTTCTCTAAGTTTGATTTTATTTTCATGAATTTATTTATATGTTACAAACATGAAATCATACTTCAGACCATGTATTTTTAATCTTCCAATCACCATTTAAACTAATCTAACTCTCTATGAAGTAGTTCCACAGCATAACCTTCTAAATAAGAAAATAGAGGCTGGGCGTGCCGGCTCACGCCTGTAATCCCAGCACTCTGGGACGCTGAGGTGGGCAGATCACCTGAGATCAGGAGTTTGAGACCATCCTGGCCAACATGGTGAAATCCTGTCTGTATTAAAAATACAAAAATTAGCTGGGTGTGGTGGCGCATGCCTGTAATCCCAGCTACTTGGGAGGCTGAGGCAGGAGAATTACTTGAACCTGGGAGGTTGCAGTGAGCCGAGATTATGCCACTGCACTCCAGCCTGGCGACAGAGACTCTGTCTCAAAAAAAAGTTAAGTAACCTCAAGGTATCAGAGTCTGGAGCAAGGATTAGAAATAAGTCCCGTACTAATATGAAGAAAGAAGGCTGCATTGAGGCGGCCCCCTGGTAAGTGTTCTGAGAAATCTTGGAGGCTTGTCCCTTTCTGGCCACTTCCGAGGACACTGACAACTTTGTCACGGGGGCTGCCCAGCTTTCCATGTGTTCCCCTTTCATCCTAGCTGCTCTGTGAGGCAGAAGCATTACAGCTATTTGTCTGCAGCACTAACTGAAGCTTGCAGAACCAAGCCGTTCACCTAAAGTAACACAGTTAGCGGATTAAAGCTGGGTAAAGATCCGACTGTTTCATCTGCCCAGAGAAGCACACAACTCCCTCCCTTCTGGGGAATTCTTGCTACTCGACTCTATCGCGTGGTTTGCTGGGCACATGACCCAGTCTGAGTCACAACCACAGTACCCCATCTCCCTCGTTACAGCAATGGGATCAAGGGCAGGTAGGAGACAGGAGGCATCAGGCCTCTTCTGGCAAGCCAGCAAGGGCCATGCTTTCCTCTGTCATCACAGAGGGATGCCCCAAAGAAGGAAGGCTGCATACAGAGAGCGGGGACATGGGACACGGAAGGAAAAGCTGTCCCTGTGAGTCTGTGGACTAAGTGTGAGTGACCCAGTGTCTGCCTGGTAAACTCCCTTGTGAGTGTAAACAACAGTGAATTGGGTGTCTGCCCCTGTTAACCCAAAGAGCTCTAAATAATATTAACAGATAAGTCCCATCTCAGGCCTTTCCTACACCAGGGCCCATGCTCTTTCCCCTGAACCAGCATTCCACTTGCTTAAGTCAGAAACCTGTGTGTTGGTTCCTCTCCCCAGGTATCTCAATCAAATCCACCCCGAATCGTGTTTCTACCTTCTTAACATCTCTGCATTTGCCCATTTCTCTCTGCCATCAAAGCCGCTTGGCTCATTCCACCACTTCTCTCCTGAAATGCCACAGTAGATGTTGAGCTAGTCCCTTCATGCGTCATTTTGACACCCATTCCCATCTATTCTTCACACTGCAGCCAGAGCAAACAGGGTGGTCCCAGCTCTCCCACACGACCTCAAGTCCTCAGGTTCCATCAAGCTCCCCATGATCTGGACTCCAGCCCCACCCAATCGGGAGCTCCAGGCTTGGCTCAAACCCAAACACGTCTTACCTTCTCTAGTCTTTGGGCCTTGGAGGAGCTGTTCCTTCTGCTGGGAACACTCCCCTCCCCTTCCCTTCTCTATATCGCTTTCACTGAGCCAGCTAGTCCTGAAGCGTTGGCTGCTGGTGTAGAGGCCACTGCTCTGGAGCGCCCTGGCAAGGGGTTAGGCCTCCTATGCCTGTGCTCTTACTAGACCTTACACTGACAGCCACTGCAGTCCTTGGCCCTCGTATTATAACGTCTGCTGCCTCTTCTTGTCTCCCAGACCAGTAAGGGTGGATGCCATATAGGTAGAGACTATATATTTTATTCCTTGGGGTAGCCCCAAGAGGTAGCACAGTGTCTGCAATACACATTTCTTGCATGATTGAGTGAGTACACCAGGCTGCCTTCTCAGTGATCCAGCACAATAGATTTGGATAATTCTAGAGAGGTCCACTCTAATGCGAAGTACTTCTGAGTCATCTGACTCATTCAACCACCAAGCCAAGCAATTCCTTTTCTGATCTTCAGGTTATTTTCATCTGTGACTATTAAGACTAGTCTTAATGCCCAAGTCTGCAGAAAACCTCATATTGAATGAATATTTATTGAGTCTATAAAAGGCAGTGTGCTGAATTCAGTGGAAGAAATACAAGAGTATAACAAGTTGTTCTCTGAGGGAATTGACGATCCAAAGATGGGACAATGCAGGACGATTATTCAAAGCAGTTATTAAAGTTTTGGTTTGCCTGAGGATGACCTGGAGAACAGTGAAAACACACAGCACTGCAACACACCCCCAGAGAGTCCACAGGTCTAGGGTGGGATCAAAGAATCTGCATTTCTTTTTCTTTGAGACGGAGTCTCACTCTGTCGCGCCCAGGCTGGAGTGCAGTGGTGTGATCTCGGCTCACTGCAACCTCCCACTCCCGGGTTCAGGTGATTCTTCTGCCTCAGTCTCCCAAGTAGCTGGGATTACAGGCACCTGCCACCACGCCCAGCTAATTTTTTGTTTTTAGTAGAGATGGGGTTTCACCACGTTGGCCAGGCTGGTTTAGAACTCCCAACCTCACGTGATCCGCCAGCCTTGGCCTCCCAAAGTGCTGGGATTACAGGTGTGAGCCACCGCACCTGGCCAAGAATCTGCATTTCTAACAAGCCTAAAGGCTGTTGAAGCTGCAGCCTTTGAGTAGCACTGTTTTCGAAAAGTAGCTCTCAAACTTTTTGGTCTCAGGCCCCTACTAAACTCCTCAAAACGGCTGCAAATCCTAAAAAACTCTTGTTTACAAGAATTATATCTATTGATATTGGCCACATTAGAAATTAAACCAGAGAAATTAAAAAATATCCCAACCTGGAAGGCTGAGGCAGGATGATTACTAGAGGCCAGGAGTTCAAGACCAACTCAGGAAACATAGCCAGACTCCATCTCTTTTTTTTTTTTTTTTTTTTTTTTTTTGAGACAGAGTCTCGCACTGTTGCCCAGGCTGGAGTACAGTGGCCCAATCTTGGCTCACTGCAACCTCTGCCTTCCAAGTTCAAGTGATTCTCCTGCCTCAGCCCCCTAGGTAGCTGGGATTACAAGCGTGCGCCACCAAACCCAGCTAGTTTTTGTAGTTTTAGTAGAGACGGGTTTCGCCATGTTGGCCAGGCTGGTCTCGAACTCCTGACCTCAGGTGATCCGCCTGCCTTGGCCTCCCAAAGTGCTGGGATTACAGGCGTGAGCCACTGTGCCTGGCCCAGACTGCATCTCTTAAAAAAAAATTAGCTAGGTGTGGTGGCGCACACTTGCAGTGCAGACTCAGCTACTTGTGAGGCTGAGGCAGGGGGAGGGGGAGGATCGCTTGAGTCCAGGAGTTGGAGTCTGCAGTGAGTAATGACCACGCCACTGCACTCTAGTCTGGGCAACAGAGCAAGACCTCATCTAAAAAAAAAAAAAAAAGGCTGGGCGCGGTGGCTCACGCTTGTAATCCCAGCACTTTGAGAGGCCGAGGCGGGCGGATCACGAGGTCAGGAGATCGAGACCACGGTGAAACCCCGTCTCTACTAAAAATACAAAAAAAAATTAGCCGGGCGTGGTGGCGGGCGCCTGTAGTCCCAGCTACTCGGAGAGGCTGAGGCAGGAGAATGGCGTGAACCCGGGAGGCAGAGCTTGCAGTGAGCCGAGATTGCGCCACTGCACTCCAGCCTGGGCGACAGAGTGAGACTCCGTCTCAAAAAAAAAAAAAAAAAAAAAAAAATCCATCATGTCTTAGTGTAAATGACATATATTTATGAATGATAACTATATTTTCCAAAACAAATTAAGTGAGCAAAGTGGCACTGTTTTACATTTCTGTAAATCTCTTTAATGTCTGTTTTAATAGAAAAATGCTAGATTATCATATCTGCTTCTGTGTTCAGAATGCTTAGGTTGAAATACAGGATGAAAGTCTGGTCTCACACAGACCACGTAGTTGACAAGGGAGGAGTATCTATCTAATAGTGTTTTTACGTCATTGTCTACATCAAAACTCAACCAGTAGTAGTTTATTAGGGGTGAGCTCCTGCATGCGTGCTGAAATCTTATCAATGGGGGTCTGTACTCTCACATTCAAATCCAGTGCTGGATTGTGCACTCTGAATGGCTCTCTTGCCACAAATGACTCTGTAACCTTTACCGGTCATCTGGAAAATACTTGTTCACCGAGGTGGCTCTTCCAAGTAGTGACTCACTTCATCATATCTATTAAAAATCCCGCGCATTCCCATCACCACTGAGCTCAGCAGGAGTGTCTGTAGCACTGGGAGGCTGAAGCTCACCCTGGTGCATAAAAATTTTCCAAAACTGAAAATTTCTGGCTGGGTGCGATAGTTCATGCCTATAATCCCAGCACTTTGGGAGGCTGAGGCGTGTGGATTGCTTGAGCACAGGAGTTCGAGACCAGCCTGGCCTATAGAGTGGAGATCCCGTGTCTACAAAAAATAAAAAAAATCAGCTGGGTATGGTGGGGCATGCCTGTGGTCCCAGCTACTCAGGAGGTTGAGATGGGAGGATCACTCAAGCCCAGGAGTTCGAGGCTGCAGTGGGCTATGACTGTGCCACTGTACTCCGCCTGGGCGACAGAGCAAGACCACATCTCTAAAAACAAAATGAAACAAAACTTCCCTAGAAAGCTCAAATTTTATCACTGACAACAAACTCTGTCAGTTATTTTCCTTAAAGTGACTTTCTCATTTTGCTTATTTTTTCAATAGATACCTGCCAAATACTCAAAGTCTGAATAACCGGTTTGTCTGTCAGTTTTCAGGTAAAAATGGTGTTCCATGAAAACAGCAGCAAGTTCAGCTGACAGCTCCACTGCACAAGCGCTTTCCCTCCTGACCTGCACCAGCAGCAGAAGAGCTTTATGAAAACTTCACATTTCATCGTAGAGTGCTAAGACCATGTGTGCACAAGGGTCATGAAATAATACAATTAATCTATTCTGCTGCTTCATTTAGACCACTAAGTGAAACCGGCCGTTTTTGTTTCTACTGGGGTGTATGGTTGTCAGCTTGGTGCCATCACTGTGCTTCTTGCTAAGGCGCCCGATGTTGTACCCACTACTGCTTCTGCACCATTGGTACAAATTTCAACACAGTGAAAAAGTCAATTAAATTCTTAGCAGTATGATGGAAATAGTTCTAACATCACAGACCCTCTGAAAGGCTCTCAAGGAGACCAGGTATCTGTGATCCCCTGATTTGGATGAGAACCCTGATTTAGAAGATAAGAGACTCTACGTTTCCTAATTTGGGGTCTACTGTAGGCTCTAAGAGGCTTGAACCCTCTGAAATCATGTAAAAACTGCTAGATATGTCAATTTTTCAGATTTTGAAAGGGTGCAACCCCTAATCTTAACTCTTTAGTTACTGTTAACAAAGCAGCTTTACTTTTACTACATTGAGTTTTTTAAAAGCTACAATTAGTTTTGCTACTGGTATTTTGACTATCAGAAGAAGGTCCATGCCCGAGAAACAGATTAACTAGATTATTTAATTGAAAAAACAGGTGGCTGATTATATTTAAATACAGCTGAAATTAATGATGGAGCTGGTATAACCTAGGCCTGGGAAACTGCATGCCAAAAGCTGGTTCCCCTCGGAATTGCTCCTCACCACCCGCATCTCTCTGAACCCAATAAGCTTTTTTATCTGGAAAAGGAAAGGGTCAAGCTAGATGATCAGTACGTTTCCATTAATTCTAGGTCTAAAGTCTATGATGTATAAAAATACACAACACACAAGGAGATGCTCAACATAACTGGTTGTTGGGAAATACACATCAAAACCACAGTGAGATACACTTCACATCGACCAGGACGGCTGTAATAAAACAGATCATAACAAGTGTTGAGGATATGGAGAAACTGAAACCCCCATACACTGCTGATACGAACGTAAAACGGTGCAGCCACTGTGAAAACGGGCTGGTAGTTCTTCAAAATGTTAAAGTTACCATGTGACCCAGCGACTCTACTCCTAGGTATATGCCCAAGAGATACGAAAACACACGTTCATACAAAAGCTTGTCTATCAATGTCCACAACAGTCATTCATAGCAGCCCCCAAATGGAAATAATACAGTGTCCATCAACAGATACATGGATAAATAAAATGCAGTATATCTGTATAACGGAATATTATGGAGCAATAAAAAGGAATGAGGTACTGGCATGTGGATGAACCTTGAGAACATTATGCTAAGTGAAGGAAGGCCGACACCAAAGGGTACATATTCTGTAATTCCACTTATACGAAATGTCCACAACAGGCAAATCCATAGAAACGAAAAGTCAATCAGTGGTTGCTCAGGGCTAGGGGCGGGTGAGGGAGGAGGGAACACTGGCAGTGACTATTAATGAGTACAGGATTTCTTTTTGAGGGGATGAAACTGTTCTAAAACCAGATGTGATACTGGCTGTACAATCCCATATTCATATTAAAAATCACTGACTCATACACTTTAAATGGGTGAATTCTAAGCTATGTGAATAATACCTCAGTAGATCTGTTTAAAAAAAACCATCTAGCAGTGCAGTCTAATACGCAGGATACTTAAAAGTAGCAGCATCAGGAGTACAACAACTATAAAGCTTTGGATTCTTCAAAAAAAGTGGAAATTAATGTCTCTGAAACTATTATGACCAAAATATACACACCCCCGCCCCCAACAAGAAACAAAGAGAACAGCAGGCATGGCTAAAGGCTGCTTAAGTGTTGAGCACACAGGGGTTCTAAGCTGCAGAGCTTCTCATCAGATGTGAACCACACAGAGGCCCAGGCTTTTGCTGCCTGCCACACCAGGCCTTGGCACTGCTTGGGAGAGAGGCCTTGTACCGGTTGCTTAAATTCTTGACAAGAGGGTCACAAACCACGGCCAGGCGCCACCCCACCGCCTGTGTTCTTCCTTCTTTCACTATACTTCTCATCAATGCCCTCTAGCTACAGAACAAAACAACAACAAAACCAAAAATCCAGTCTGTCCCCGCCCCCTATTCTACCTCCAGATCCAGATAAACAAGGGGTAGGGAAAGGCTATGTTCCCTTCTGAACTTAGAGCAGAAAGGAAAGAAAATAAACGGTCTCCTGCTCTCACAGTGACCACAGACAAACATCTCATGTGTGCCCATCTTCACGGGACAGTCTAATTCATCACCCAGTTTCCACTCCGCCCCTTCTTCCCGCCCACGTGGGCATAAGGCAGAAATCACATGCCCAGTCTTGCAACTCTATCTATTTCATCTGGATTACTTTTATTCATGGCATTACCGTAATCTAAAATGGTATATTATTGGTTGGCTTATTTTATGGTTGTCTCCCACATGAAAATGAAAGCTTTAGGAGGGCAGAAGTCTCGTTCGCCATTCTAAATTTCCTCACCCCAAAATGTGCCTGGCCCATGGTGGATGCTCAGCATCTGCTTACTGCTTAGGGAGCCCGGGGGCTGGCAGCGCTCTGGAGCCCGGCGCAAGGTTTGGGCGGGAAACAAGTTAATACAGCAGGAGGAGAATCAAGTTAGGAAGCAATTATAACAGGGAGAGGAGAGGCAATGATGACTTAATCTATAAAAACAGCCTCAAGGGCTTTTAAGTATCCTAAGTGGTGCCAGTAACCCACACTCAAACGAGAGGCGGTTTCAAGCAGTCGGGAGCACGCTTGGTTCAAGGGCGGGCATTTGGCCTGAACCAGGCCAACGGGAGCCTTGTCATTCTTTTTAGACTCTTCCCTCTTAGGTTAAATACTGGGAATCAGAGACTTTCTTAAACATAGGAAAATCTTCCACACGTGTAAACTTAATATAGAATTTATATACTTATAAATCTAACACATAGTAAAATAAAATGAATACATAATAAAGAAGCATTAAGCAATAGGGGGAAATGAAATATTCAATACATGATGTAGGGAGAAATAATTTTTCAATAATTTTAGAAGAAAATAAATTTAAAAGTAAATGAAGTTCTATCCCTAACACACATCATTAAAAAAAAAAACAAAACTGGAATGCTCCTAACACAAAGAAATGATAAATGCTTGAGGTTATGGAAACCCCAATTACCTGATTTGATCATTACAGATTCTATGCTTCTACCTAAATATCACATATACTCCATAAATATGCACAACTATTACATATCCATACCTAAAGGAAAAAAAGATTACAAAATGTAATGTGCAAAACAAAATTATGAAAGTAAAAGGAGAAAATATTAGAGATTTTTATGATTCTGGGGCTAGAGTTGGCCTCCAAAGTAATTGAGAGTTAAAATTAATGGAAGAAAAAAGCTATTCCCCAAGTGTCATTACTCTGAACAGGTAAGGTTTTAGGGTATATATTCTCTGCTCAGTTTATGCCTATTACTATTCTTCAGGCACAAGTCTGGGACAGGAACCCGCATGGCCTTTGCAGTCCTTAGGCCGACTACACGGTAGTCATGCCAGTGAATTCTGAACTTTAAGAGTTAAAAACAACAAGTTAAAACAATCAAGTTGATCTCAACCTCTGACACAGTAGACTGAACTACAACAAAGAACATTACTTTCATCTTTTTCCAAAGCAAACATACTAAAGAAGGAAATAAAAGTATTTTAGGTCAGTAAGTCCAGTCAATTCTGAAATATATAGCTTTGGAAAAAAAATCAGTAACTTAACAAAGAGTTCAATGAAAATTGGACTTAACATTTTACACTAAACCACACTGACTCCCCAATAAGTGTGTGTGTGTGGGGGGTACTAGTTTCAAAGGCAGATAAAATATAACAATTCAAGAAAAATCAACAGAAAACTGGATTTCAGTGTCAAACAATGAATTTGGTAATGGCACTGAATGAAGTGTTTCCAGGTGGTACTGATGAGGAATGGGCTGTAAAGTACGACAATTCAGAGGACTGAGATCTGGGGGCTGAATAAAACCAACAGTGACCTAACTGCAGGATGATAAGACTATCTCAGCTAGTCATGACATACTGTCATTGATAGAGGAATGACAGAGGAAGCACTGACAGGTGGCGGCCTTCTCAGCCAATCAGCATGGGCTGTCCTGATCCCAGCACTGACAGGTGGCGGCCTTCTCAGCCTATCAGCATGAACTATTCTGACACCAGCTTGGTTCTGTTAATATTTCAACTCCATCCCACCATTAGAATTTTCCTGCACATGGATGGACAAAATGTTTACTTCTGAACTATAAAAAGGCACTAGTATATTAATGTTAAATATGTTTTAAAAAAATTTAAAGATGATAAAATAATAGAAATACAAATTCTAACATTTCTACCCCATAGGGTAGTTGTGAGGATTAAATGAGTTAATAAATGCAAAGCACTTAGACTGGTCCCTAGAAGGCAACTGACTTCCCTTACTATTATTATCATTATAATCCAGGATACAAAGAAAATTTTTCATTCTTCAAGTACAACTACAAATTCTGGAACAGGAGGATTCTTCTCCTGGGTAGCACTGTGTTAGGCTCAGAGGTCTTGGCCTATCCTGTTTATAAATCAGAACTGGGACACACCGGTTAAACTGTAATCACTTACCATATGGACTACTTCTGGGTAAATAGGCTCTGTGATCACATTCCGATTATGGGTGATATATTCTACCATTTCACTTAAAGCAGCTCGTTTTACTTCCTTCCACTTTAGGTCACTTAGTGGATCAGAAACAAAGTCAAAGAGGACGCAACACTGACGTAACTTCTGGATAAAAAGCTTCTCTTGATCAGCAGGAGGAACATCTGAAAAGCAGAAAGCAAAGTATATTGATCACAAAAGTGCTTAACCCAAAGTTATTGTGAAACACATTTAAGCTTTCTTCTATTTTTATTTTGAATACAGATTCAAGAAAAATGGAGATGGGGTGGGGTAAACAAAGGTTAAATATTCCTTAAAGAAAATAAAAAGAAAAAACCCAGCTAGTCGCTGGTCATATTATATGTTTGGTACGATGAAGTTTTTATGCTTTTTAACTCTTTCAAACGATGTTGAGAGCACTGTTCGAAATAAACTCCATCTACATGTGTTCATTCAACAAATACTATCTGAGCAGCAGTGATCACAGGCACTGTGTTGGGCAGTGGAATGAGAGGCAACCAGTAAGGTCCATGTCTGGGGAAAGGGCATGGACACATTCACACCAGGTGATATCTGCAGAATTTAGGTTCAGGCAGGGTAAAAAAGACCAGAGGGGGAAGGGTGCCTCCTTATTTCTGTCTATAGGCCCTCAGCTTACAACATGGGAAGAGCAGGTGGTTGTCCACGCTTGCCAGATGACAAGCAGAGCAACTGGCATCAGTCCAAAGATGTAACAGTCCAAACTGACTGTTAACTTCAAACATTCAAAGAGTTCGCACCTTAGAGCCCCACCAAGCACACTGCATTTCCCTCATCCTGGTCTACAGCCAAGGCTTATCACACATGATGACTGACGTTAATGACGACGGCAATTTAGAAACAGCAATAACGATAACTATTACTTAGTGAGTGCTTACCTGGGCCAGATATCATCCTAAAAACTTTACATATATTGACACTTTCTTGCCATTTAATCTTTATAATAGCACAACAGAGATAAAGAAAGAGGTTTAGAAAATCACTGCAGGGCTGGCAAGTGGATGAAACTAAATTCAAACCAAGCTCTGAATGACTGTCCAGTATTCTGGGAAGTCTGGAAAACTTCTATCCGCCACTGTGAGCGTGACAGCTTCCCTGGGCTGAAGAGACCAGTGGTGATACTAATAAATGGGACTGACTGACATACACACTGAAATGTGTCAAAGATTTGCAAAATGTTTTAGGAGATTTGCATAACTCGGTGAACAAGTATTTTCCAAATGATGAATAAATAGTGTTAACACCATTCAAGGGCAAAAGAGCCATTCAAAGTACAAAGTAGACCACTTGATTTAATGGAATAAAATTTACAGACAGCTTTCACTGATATGGTTTCAGATTCCACATTACAGATTCCTTTAAGAAACTACCCATGCTAAGTTTTGGTGTAATATCAAAGCAAATGTCCATAACTATCTGAAAAGGCTACTAAAATACTCCTCCCTTCCCAACCACGTTTTCCCAAACTTCCACCAAAGCAACATATGGCAACAGACCGAATGCAGAAGCGGACAGGGGAATCCTTGTCTTAATGTCTCGTAGTAAGCCAGACATTGCAGAGATTTGCAAAAATATAAAACTACGCCACTCTTACCACTAAATTAGTTTTTGTTTTGGAAAACATGGGTATTTTCTTTCTTTCTTTTTGAGACAGAGTCTCACTCTGTTGCCCAGGCTGGAATGCACTGGTGTGATCTTGGCTCACTGCAACCTCTGCCTCCCGGGTTCAAATGATTCTTGTGCCGCAGCCTCCCCAGTAATTGGGACTACAGACGTGCGCCACCACACCCAGCTAATTTTCATATTTTGAGTAGAGACGGGGTTTCACCATGTTGGCCAGGCTGGTCTCGAACTCCTGGCCTCAAGTGATCCACTTGCCTTGGCCTCCCAAAGTGCTGGGATTACAGGTGTGAGCCACTGCGCCTGGCCAACGTGGCTAGATCATTAAAAATGTGTTATTTCTGTTAACATGTAATAGGTTTATTATATTTTAATAAATTAATAAATACATGTTTAAAAATTTCTCCAGTTTAATTTCAAATATGTCAGTAGCAATAGCTAAATTCACATAAAGAGTGCTCTGTGCTCTTTCGGGTCCTGCAGAGTTTTTTAGGAGCACTGGGTCCCTGAGACCCACTGCCCCATGCCAGCCTCGCTCCAGGGAGTATCCTGGGGGCGGCGGAGTTTTCCTGCTTTCCTGCAGCTCCTGCACTTCCTCTGGCGCCGAGCATTTCCACACTCCTCTTGCCCTTCCCTGCCCCTACTGTCCACTTCCTGTTGAGGTTTCTTCTACAAGGCCTTTCCTTACTGCCCAGGTAAGATGTATGACTCTGAGCAAGTCATCTGGCACTTGTTAGTGCTTTAAGCAGTTAGCTATTTGCTTAATACCTCTTACTTCCAACTAGATGCTTTTTGAGGGTAGGTGCCATGTGACTATGTCTTCTAGTTCTCTGTATGCCCAAATTCCCAACATTGAGCCTTGCAAATAACAGGCACACAGACTCTGCTGTCTGAGCAGATCCGTTCTGTAGGAAGCTACGGTTTCCCTGTCTCCTACACTGCATTCAGAGATCAGAAGCACACACGCAAGGCCATGGGAGTGGGGTGTACTGCCTGTAGGATCCTAAAACACCATGAGAACAAAAATTTTATTCCTAAATACTCTGAGAACTCAGTGTCTGTGCAACTATTTGAAACGAGTAACTGTCATTACAGTGTTCAGGACTCTTCACATTCAGATATCCAGTCTTTCTCGATGAAAAAGGTTCATTTTTGGAATTACCTCTTTGCTTGCCTTCAATTCTCATCAATTCTACACCTTTGTTTGTACCCTAATTTGCCAGGATTGCCTTAAATGAGCTCACGCGTGTTGTCGCAGCCTGTGTATTTGGAGCTGTTTGGCATTCTCACATTCTTGGCACTACAGAGAACTGAGAGTCCACCGTTCTCCCTAAGAGCCACGCTATGCACAGCTTGGCTCCTGAGGAGTGGCCAGTTAAGTTCTTTAAGAACATGTCCTCGCCAAATCCTCCTAACAGCAGTTCAAGCCAGTGCCGTTACTCCCATCTGGAGGCGAGGACACAGGTACGAGAGCCAACCCAGCTTGCCTAAGTCCACGGTGCTATGAAGTGGCAGATACAGACACGAGGGCCAAATGTACCCTTTTCAGGGAATTGAAACTCAAAAGGATGTTGGGATCATTCAGAGTGGAGTTAAATAACTCTTATATGCCTCCAAATGCCCTAAAAGCATCATTCGCTTTATAAACACTGCACAGTAACTGATACTCAGAATGAAGACTAAGTTGTCATCCAAACACAAAAGCAAATTTATTATAATTAAGAAGGAACAGATGAGTAACACTGTTTTTAATAAAATTTCTATCCAAACTGTTCTAAAAGGCAAGTGAATTTCAATTCTCCTAGGCTTCCAGACAGGGTGTTTCTGTACTATTTTTGCTTATGGACCATAAGCAGATACTCTTGTGATTATAATCTCATGAGCTCTTTTTATCATTTAAAAAATCTCATTTGACTATTTTCTTTTTAAAGAATTTTGCTGTTTTTAAAAAAACCTGTAACAATGAATTGGGTACAAAAGTAAAAAACTGCATCCTTGGGCCCTATCAAATATTTCCATATTTTTTTTGAATGCAAGTTAATTCAACAACTTCTTCATCAACATATTTAAAAAATCTTATTTTCTGCTGCGTTAACAGGACTGTACCACTGGGAAACAAAAATGGGTGGAGGTGGTGGAAGAATATGCTTTATACCTTTATGCATTCTGATTTTAACAGTAAAGTATTACAAATGCCTTATACTTGTATAGATCATTTTAGCTTTTCCCATTATTTTAATTAATATGTTATTGTGAATTTGACACAATTTCCAAATATTTCAAGATAAATCCTCAATCATACCCAAGAACAATATACATGGACATACTCAGCAAAACCTGTAGGGGGAGAGGAGAAAAGACCCAGGGCATCCAAAACGACAGAAAGAAGGTGGAGATAAGAATGTGCTATTCTGGCCGGGTGCAGTGGCTCATGCCTGTAATCCCAGCACTTTGGGAGGCCGAGGTGGGTGGATCATCTGAGATCAGGAGTTCGAGACTAGCCTAGCCAACATGGTGAAACCCCATCTCTACTAAAAATAAAAAATAATTAGCTGGGTGTGGTGGCAGGTGCCTGTAATCCCAGCTACTTGGGAGGCTGAGGCAGGAGAACAGCTTGAACCCGGGAGGCAGAGGTTGCAGTGAGCTGAGATCATACCACTGTATTCCTACCTGCGTGACAGAGCAAGACTCTGTCTCAAAAAAAAAAAAAAAAAAAATGTGCTATTCTTTAAAAAACGTATTTACTAAAGGGAAGCCTGTTATTAATCAGTGATAGAGATGCTTAACAAAGATCTCCTTTAAAGTAGGCTGGGAGCACTCCTGTCTAGCTTTATACATGCTCCTGGTCCCAGCAGTCAGGGAGGTACAGGAATTGAATGCAGTTCATTGGTCACTGATATCTAGAGTGCAGGGTGAGCCTGGGGGTTACTCAAGATTGGGACGCAGGAAGAAAACAGCAGAGTGTCTATTTATACTTTCTTCTTCTACAAAGAACAAGAAATTACGACATACTAATATTCAATATACAAATTTACACGCAGTGGAGGTGTGTGCTGGAGGTTGTTTTTGCTGCCAGGCAAGCGTCGACAGAAGAGTTTGGAGACCACTACTGGGCAGTGAAGACTTTTGTAAATGAGTCCTAAATGGCGAATACCACAGCCAACTTCACTGATGTTGCTAGCAACATGTACCTCAATTACAGAAGGGAGTGAGAGCTGTGACATACATCCTTAGCCACCAAATCACAGAATATGAGGAAGTAAAGCTGAATTACTAAATTGTCACTATGCACCAAGAGGCATCGTGTAAACTGTTTGTGGATAGGAAACTGATTGAAAAAAAGAAGCCAAGCCCACATTTACATGACAAGTCTTGGTGGTCAAAAGAAATGCGCCAAGACACCATAAAGGACCAACTTTCAGCATGGCAGCTGCAGAAAGAGCAGAACCAGGACTTTCTGCTGCACAGATGTTGGGGCCTTCCAAATAAGCATTACCCCGATGGAGCAAGGAGACACAGCTGCAAAAACTACCAGCCTTGACAGCGACAACTCAAAAGATACCCCAGAAGGTGCAGGCTTACAAGGGTGGGAAGTACTGCCTGGTCACTCACGTAATATTCATTAAGCAGCTGAAGCAGTCAAGTTTCAAACGCAGAGACCACAGCGTGATCAGGTCAAGCACCACCCTCAGCTTCCATGCACGTTTTTATTTTTTTAACTAGAGACAGGGTCTCACTATGTTGCTCAGGCTGGAGTACACTGGTATAGTCCTGGCTCACCGCAACCTCGACCTTCCAGGCTCAAGCCATCCTCCTGCCCGAGCCCTTTGAGTAGCTGGGACTACAGGCATGCACCACCACACCCAGCTAGTTTTTAAATTGTTTATAGAGACACAATCTCACTATGTTGGCCAAGGCTAGTCCTGAACTCCTGGGCTCAAGTGATCCTCCTGCCTCAGCCTCCCAAAAATGTTGGGATGACAGGCGTGAGCCACCACACCAGCCCCACACGCATTCTTCCATGCAGGGTGCTCCCAGGGTCCTGGGGAGGTCTATGCAAGTGGCGAGCCCACAGACGAGATCTCACGCAAAACAGAAAGAAGTGCTCAAGCTCTCGGAAAGGCAGGAACCAACCTTCAGCGATGCTGCCATCTTGTCTTTCAAGTATATTTATTCTTAGTACAAAACGAGTAGGAACAAAGTTGAACTAACAACTTGGGGCAAATTTAATATGTACTAAATTCCACTCCCCTCTATGTCCCAGATGAGGAAACTTAGCAGAGGATGATTTTCCCCTGCCAAGTAAGCAAAGGCTCAGCAGTACTATTTTGTTTTTAAAGATAATATTTACATGCCATTTTTTGAAATGAACATTTCTCCATGACTTCTAGTGTCTCCTCTGTCCGAGAGCCGTGTCTGTGCAGGCAGGGCTCTCTCTCTTCTTGGCCACTGCCGCAACCTGCACCACCTGGAGTCTGAGTTTCTAGAGCCCTAGAAGACTCGATGTCTGGTTGATTCCTGGCCTGGTCCCTCCTCACGTTTTCGCTGCTCATGGCCCTTTATATTTCCCATACAGATCTGGGGAGAACTTAAGAATATGGCAGGATTGAGCCTTCTAATCCATGAACAAGGACTATTTCGCCAATTACTCAAGTTCTCTTTAAATGTCTCCCAATACAGTCTTCTAATTTTCTTCTAAAAATGTGCGAAACATTACATTTTAGATTTTATTCTTAGGTATTTGCTATGTTTTGATGTGATCGTCAATGATATCTTTAAAAACATTTAATTTTCTAACTGCTGTTGCAATACAGAAAAAATGGCTTTTGAGTATCACTTTCATATGTAGCTATCTAGGTAAATCCCTCTGGTTTTCCTTTCACCTGCAAGTCCCCACACCGTTCTTCTCTTTCTCATCTACTGTGCTGACCGGGACCTCCGAGCAACGCTGAGAGGAGCAGTGAGAACGGCCCCTTGCACCCATCCCTGACTCAGAGCGGAGCTTTTACCATTGATTTGATGCTTGCTCTAGCAGCCTGTGGATAACAGTTACCTGAGTAAGAAACTGACCTATGGATTCAATGCTATCCCAATCCATATCCCAACACACACTTCTGTGGAACTGAATACATGGATTCTAAAACGTATGTGGAAATGCAAGGGGTTAAGACTAACCAAGACACCCCCGAGAAGAACAAAGCTGGAGGACTTGCTGTTCCAGAAATCAAGACTTCCTGTAAAGCTTCATGAATGAAAACAGCCAGGCTCTGTGCTGTCACACAGGCTCATGCATAAATCGACACCTGACTTGTGACAGCAGTGGGTTGCAGAGGAGTGAAGAAAAGTCGTCCTTTTAACACGTTGTGTTGGGACAACTAGGTACACAGGGACAAAAAAGAAAGAAAAAAGAACAAAGAAAGAAAGGACGGAACTGCATCAAATTATATACATATATATTAAAAAAACAAACTCCTGGTGGGTTATAGACTTAAATTTGAAAGGCAAAACTCTAATGCTTTTAAAAAATAATATAGAAGAATGTCTTACATAGGGAAAGAAGTAGAGAAGGACTTCCTTAGACACAAAGCCAGTAATCGTTAAAAGATGGTTGATCTATATTGAAATTAAACATTTTTCTTCATCAAGACACCCACAAGGATGAAAAGGTAAGTCACAGGATAGAACTATTTGAATACATATAACCAATAGACTCATATCCAGAATATATAAACATGTCCAATAACTCAGTAAGAAAACTTCAGAGTACAAATAGAAAAACAGGTAAAAGTCTTAACCAGGTTCTTCACAAAATATATCCAAATGGCTAACCACGTATGAAGGGATCATCACTCTCATTAATAACCACCAGAGAAATGCAAATTAAAACCACTACGGCCATTCAACAAGTTGTGAATAAACTCATTTCCTGTTACTTAAGAAGAATATATAACTGGTCCTGGGTATATAACAATTACTTATAAAAATGAAACAAAGTATATCATATCCAGGAATAAATAAAATTATGTATAATTGACATAAAACTGTGGAAATGCATTCCCACTGGGAAACGTTTCTCACTATGTATTTGGAATTGAAAATACTTAGCATACAGTCAGTGTGGTAGTGTAAAAGTAGCAGTCATTTAAATATAATGAATGTAAAGCAAAAAAACAAAAAAACACTACGGCCAACACCAAATAATGCCTCAAGGAGCTGCTTTGTGGCTGGAGCCCGAACACCACCCATGGGTGGGGCAGTGCGTTATCAATGGTGTTGAGGATACACGTGGCTGACAGCTAGGACAGCACTCCTGGCATACCACCTCACGACACTCACATACACATGCATCACAACCGAGGTAAAGGAATGTCCACAGCACACCGTCCTAACAGCTCAGACTAGAAACAACCAAATGCCCATTAGTGGTGGATTAGGTAAATGCAAATGCAGTCTCTATAACATTCCAAAGCAATAGCGATGAATGAAATACAGCTACACACAATATGGATATGCCTTACAAAATACTGTTGCATCAAAGGGGCAGATAAGGAGGATTTATTCAGTATAATTTCATTTATAGGAAGAAACAGGAATCCCTAAAACTATAAAAGACTTAACAGGGGGCTTTTAGGGTGCCGAGCCTGAATGGTGGTTATGTGGGTATTTGCTTTATAATTATTCACTACACATTTGTTTCATATGCTTCTGTATGTGGGTTACATTTCAAATAACAAAGGCTAAAGATACATGCATATGGCTAAAAAATGAAAATGGAAAGAACCTAGTGAGACGTGAGTCTCCTTCCACGCACCCACCCTCTGGACTCCCTCTCTTCTCCCAACTCCCGCTGTTGCCAATCGGGGTGTCCCTGGGCTGCTCCAGGGGTGCACTCGGGGGCACGACTGTCAGCCGTTTCTTGTGTGGTTTTAGATGCATCAACACCGACGACCTCTAAACTCACCTGGATCTACCTGCGACCAGAAGACACACTCGCACTCACGAAATCTCAACAGTTTCTTTTTTTTGAGACAGAGTCTCGCTCTGTTGTCCAGGCTGGAGTGCAGTGGCATGATCTCAGCTCTCGGCTCACTGCAACCTCTGCCTCCTGGGTTCAAGCGATTCTCCTGCCTCAGCCTCCTGAGTAGCTGGGACTATAGATGCCCGCCACCACGCCTAGCTAATTTTTGTATTTTTAGTAGAGATGGGGTTTCACCATATTGGCCAGGCTGGTCTTGAACCCCTGACCTTGTGATCTGCCTGCCTTGGCCTCCCAAAGTGCTGGGATTACAGGTGTGAGCCACCACGCCCGGCCCCCCAACACAGTTTCTAACGTTCCTCTACATAGTGTGTCATGTTGAAGAATTTAAGCTTCGAATTTTTTGATTGAAAAACTTTCCCAATTAAGATAAGGATCTAAGTGATCTCTAATTTTTTTTCTATTTATATAAAGATTCTCTCTTAAAAGAAAGATCAGTAATTATGCTTGCAAATGGATAAAATAAAAACTGTGGTATGACGTGCTTATCAGATCTAAAGCATGGGTGGGGAGCAATTGGGATATAAGAACTAAAGTCTCAAGGCCGGGCGCAGTGGCTCATGCCTGTAATCCCAGCACTTTGGGAGGCTGAGGAGGGCAGATCACGAAGTCAAGAGATTGAGACCATCCTGGCCAACATGGTGAAACCCCGTCTCTACTAAAAATACAAAAATTAGCTGGGTGTGGTGGCACGTGCCTGTAGTCCCAGCTACTTGGGAGGCTGAGGCAGGAGAATCGCTTGAACCCAGGAGGCGGAGGTTGCAGTGAGCCGAGATCACGCCACCACACTCCAGCCTGGCGACAGAGCAAGACTCCATCTCAAAAAAAAAAAAAAAAAAAAAAAAAAACAAACAAAAAAACAGGATTACAGTCTCAGAGCAGCCCCAACCATGAGGACACAGCCTGCATCACTAGGAAGTATTTTGCAAACGCATCCCATACATACACGCCAGGCACTGTGCTAGGCACTGATGATAGACACATTAAAACACAGTATCTAACCTAAAAGAAAACTACCAGAATATGGGAGGTGATGAATTCTGCTGGGAGACATGCGGATGAAGGCTCAGGGAGAACAGGAACCATAGCTGAGGAGAGGCTGCAGTTGCTGGGAAGGCACTGAAGGCCGCACTAAATGGGGAGACTGTCTAGAGGCACTCACTCGTCAATCACAGGGGCCTGACGTTACAGGAGAGATGACGCTGCATTCTCCTGGAAAATCAATTTTCCTCAAAAGACAGTATCTTAACAATGAGGACAATTGATTATATTTTACATACCCTATGTTAATCATACTGGATGCTTAATTATAAATTTTCCCAGAGGAGGAACTTTGTCTTTTTACCATTTTTATCCTCAGCATCTAAAACTGGCCAGCACATAGTGGGACCACAAATGTTTGCTGAATGAACAGATCCATCTGAGGAAAACAAATTCAGGTAATTTAACTGAGAGGTACCGTAATTTGAAATATATTTATATCAAAATAACACCACCTGTATCAGAGTAGAATGTGACATCTACATAAACTTTTAAGATAAAACTCAGGTCTTCAAAGCAACTGCTCTTAGTAGGCATTTCTCTTCTGTGGAATCTCTGCAGTCAGAGGTGCTTTGACAGAAAAATCTAAAAAGTACTGTGGGAAGAGAGATTTGAATCAGAGGATTTTTAAGCAGATGAGCGACCCAACTTGATCTCTGTTCAGGAGAGAAACGGGTGAACTGAAACCAAGAAGCCAGAGGTAGGCAGTTCTCCTTCAGAAGAGAAGGGCCTTAGCTACAGCCCATGAATCCAGCCCTCAGCCCTCTCCTAGGCAAACCCGACACGCAAGCTCTGCCTTCCCAGGTACAGGCCTGCCAGCCCTCATTTTTGATAACAAGCATCTCTTACTCTATAAATCCAAGCTTCTACGACTTGAAAGCTCGATAAACATTAAGAATGAAATACTTCTATATATCTGCAAAATGTCGAGACTAACTTCTACCCTGACCCTTAGCACCTACATAACTTCAAAATTGGGTTAATCTTCTCGCACTGTTTGTAACTCGGTTGATGACTTCTGAAATTTACAATAAATCTTAATTTCAAAGTGCAAATGTCTTATTTTATCCATTCTAATATATACATTTTCCATATTAATGTCTCTAAAATCAAGCTGCATCTTTCACTTTCACTTTTTCTTTTTTGGTAATTCTTTAAAAATGGTTTGGACTACAAGGAACAGTGCCTTAGGTGTGATGAGACATGGTATCTTAGCTTCCCTACACACATGTGCCTCTACTCAGGTTTCTAAATGGTTATTATTTCATTCAAATGTAGCCAATGTCCCCGCCTCCCTCCAGGTCTGTCTGTACCACCCAATGTGAAGGAGTTGAAGCAAGCTGGCTTCAACGTGCCCACTCTAAGTGTTCCTGCTTCCAGAGTGTGGCTGCCTGTAGCTAGGTCTGTTTGGTGGGGCTCCATGAGAAACCCGGAGAGGTGGTGCACAGCCCTTCCTGTCACCAGAGATGCTGAAACCATCTTTCCACTCCGTGTGGGTGGATTTCGGGCAAAATGAACAGTACCACCAGGTACATCTCATTTGGGTATAAATTTGGTAACGTGGAGCTGGTCTGCAGTTTCTACACCGACCCTCTTGTTTACATGTTTGGATAGAGACAACCCGTGGCTCACAATCCACCACGAACGTTCCAATGCTGTGGTTTATCCAGCTTTGTTGTACACATTTACCAAAGTTACATTATCTTTCCTGGAGAGGAAGATCTGCTAACCCCAGGACCAAGCTGGGGTTCCCTCACAAACCTGAGCTGCTTCTACCTTAAACCCTTTGGGTTTTTCTGATTCATGAGGCTGGTTTTATCTGCATATGAAGAAAGGGGTAATATTCACTTTCTCCACAACTTTCTACCACCAACCCCATCATCCTTTTCTCATTAATTAACAGTATAATTTAAGAAGGCAGATATTTTTCATTTCAAAAGGCAGTGGTTGAAGCCAAATTTTAGTTCATTCATGCTTTCCACCCATGAAGACTGGCAGCTTCTACCAGGGAATGGGTGGGGAAGGGTGGGGTGGAGTGGAGTGGAGAGGCGCCCGGATGGAGAGAGGTCAGGCTGAAATGGGCAAAGGCCAGGAGAGGCTGCTTTCCTCGGAAAAGCTCTTCAGTGAATTTTTCAGTAAAGGGAGTCACATGGAAGAACAAACTGACTCCCAGTTCAGACTCCGCCAAATCAGAACATGGTAAAGTCATGAAACTATTCTCAGCCTCAGGCTCCTCAACTGTAAAATCTCCTGTGGACACACATGCACATTCAGAATGAACCTTCACTCCGGCTGCAGGCAACAAGAGGAATTCAATGGTGTTAGCTGAATTGGAAGATTCAATTTTTTTTTTTTTTTTTAAAAAAACAGGGAAAGGTTGAGACAGGTCAAACAAACTCTTAGGGATAAAGATATAAATCCAGCACAGCATTATTTCCAGATACAGGCCATATTTCCCAGTTAAGACTCTAGTTCTAGAAAGCCTTGTGGAGAACAGACACGCAGGGCACTGATTACTAAATGCTCAACACCCTTCGTGCAGCCCGTATCACTTCATCTTCCACTTTCACTAGCACGACTGGTGAAACACTGAATATTAATAATATTACTGCACCTGGTGGCCAGAAGCTCCAACAATGCAGTAGCTCATTTATCCAAAGAACAAAGGCAGGTACCGTCTCAGGAAAAGTAACAGCTCTTAACATTTGACAAGAAGATGTAATAAGATCTTTTCAATTCCATCTTGAAATTGATTCCAGAACCTTCAATATGTTTAGCAGCAGACAAAGCAGTGTAGAGGTGTGAAAAAGATACACTGAAAATACACACACATTTTTTTCAGTCCCTTTTTATGCTCTCTACTCCCTTTCTCCATGTCTCACACAGAGGAGGTTCAAGTGCTTCCTTCTAGACACGAACTCTTGCTGAAGCTTGGCTCTTCCTTCAAATACGTCCAGCCGGGGGATGGCGGCAGGGAGGGTCGGTGAAAGACACAACCCAATGAGCGTGTGGCCTGTGTGCCAGGACCTACTGGGCCCTGGGCTGCTCCCGGAGCTCCAGCCTTGCAGAGGCAGCCTGGGGATCAGGGCCACAGAGCAACACAGGTACCATGTCACGTGCCAGAAACCACGATATCAGGACTGTGTGCACGTGTGTGTCCAATCTCTGGGGAGGTATGACAGAGAGAAACTAGTGCCAGACCGCTCCGGCCCCTCCCGCAAGCTGCCAGCCTCCTTGAACTTGTCACATACCCACTGCTCCACTCTCTAAGATTTGAATTAGTTACCTGGTATTGGTATTAACCTACTTTGCGTTCCAGCCTCCACCTCACCTGGCCATCAACTCAAAACAAAAAAAAAAATCACTTTAAGATGGATGATGATGAAAATGAGCACCAGCCGTCTTTAAGAACTGTCACAGGGGCAAAGGATGAATTGTGCGTTGTTGAGGCAGAGGCAATGAATGATGAAGGTAGTCGGATTAAGGTAACGCTGATGGCTTTGAAAACATCTGTACAGCCAAGGGCTTCCCTTGGGCTATGAAATACCACCACCTGTGGCCTTGTGGGTGACGTGTGGTTCAAGGCCCATGTGTATCAATGGATGGCACTTAGTAGCTGGGGAGGACGATGCAGAGTCAGAGAGACAGGAGGATGTGAAACTCTTCAGAATATCTGGAAAGCGATCTTCCCCTGGAGGTGGTAGCAAGGTTCCACAGAAAAAAGTAAAGTTTGCTGCTGCTGAAGATGATGATGATGAAGATGAGAAGGAAACTGAGGACAAATCTCCAGTGAAGAAATCTATACGAGACACTCTACCCAATCATGCACAAAAATCAAACCAGAATGGAAAAGACTCCAAGTCACCAACGTCAAGAAAAGGTCGAGAATCCTTCAAAAAATAGGAAAATACTCCTAAAACACCAGAAGAACTGCAGAAGACATTAAAGCAAAAATGCAGCCAAGCATAGCAAAAGGTGGTTCTCTTTTCAAAGTGGAAGCCAAGATAATCAATTATGTGAATGGCTTCTGGATGACTGACTAGGGGACTATTCAAGATCTCTGGCAGGGCAGGAAGTCTCTTTAAGAAAATAAACAGTTAAAAATTTTCCATCTTGTTTCATATCTCTAACAGTTGATATCTGGCAGTCCTTTTTATAATGCAGAATGAGAACTTTCCCTACTATGTTTGATAAATGCTGTCCAGGTCCATTGTCAAGAATATGTTGTCCAAAATGCCAATTTGTTTTAGATAGGGTCTTGCTCTGTCACCCAGGTGGGAGTGCAGTGGTGTGATCACAGCTCACTGTAGCCTCAACTTCCTGGGCTCAAGTGATCCTCCCACCCCAGCCTCCCAAGCAGTTAGAACCACAGGCACATGCCACCACTCCTGGCTAATCTTTCTATTTTTTTGTGGAAGACAGAGTCTTGCTATGTTGCCCAGGTTGGTCTTGAATGCCCAGGCTCAATCAATCTTTCCCCTCTGACCTACCAAAGTGCTGGGATTACAGGTGTGAGCCACTGCACCCAGCCCAAAATGCCTGTTTAGTTATTAAAGATGGAACTCCACTCTCTGCTTGGTTTTAAGTATGTATGGAATGTTACGATAGGACATAGTAGTAGCGGTGATCAGACAGGGAAATCGTGGGGAGATAAAAAAAAATACATGCGAAATAAAACCCAGTATTTTAATAAAGTAAAAAAAAAAAAAAAAAAGACACATCACTCCCATCCACGCCCTCCCGAGCTAAGGCTGGTCTACCCGTGCCAGGTGTGAGCAGGCACCACAGCCACGCTGCTCTCAGGGGACTGACCGCACCTAGGGAGGGCTGGACACAGATGCATGACCTGGAGGATGATTCTGGGATAGAAGATAAGCAGGTGCCCCTCCGGTGGTGACGGTCGGTGACACACAGCTCCCCAGTACAGTACCGTCATGCCTGTTACCAGCACACCTGGGTGGGGACCCTGATGAGTGCATGCAGAGCACGCCGGTCAGGGCCAAACCCCAGCTTGCTCCTCACTCCCCTTTCCTCAGGATGCTCCAGTGGCCGCTCACCAGCCAGGAAAGCAAACCAGCAAGCAAAGAAGCCACTGAGAGCCCACGGGCGCTCCTGCCCTCTCCTCCTGTTTCAGTGGGGACTCGAGGGGGCAGGCTGCACCTGGAAACCTTGGCTTTCAACTGCTTTCTCAAAGGGCCCATCGTATCACACTCCCTAAGTAACACGACTGTAATACGGCTGGCCGGTTATTCAAGAGGTTTACCAGCTAAAAGGTTCATTTTTCCACTGGAGAAGAATATGACACCTAAAGATTTGATATTTTTATTATTCATGGAAATGAGGAACATTCTAGTGTTCGGGTAAGTGTTGAAAGACAGTGGATCCTTTTCTACCCATACGTCTGCGCTGCCACTGAATTTCTGTTTTCTTGACACAGCAGGGTTTGGTGGGGGGAACCTGCAGGTATAACGAGGGCTCTGAGGGGCCTCCGTGAGCTGGACTCTCCACAGGAGCCGCAAAAGGTGGCACTAGAAATCAGGTGCCAAGAAGCTCGATGGGGAGCTGAGAGCTCAGTGGTCTCTGAAGGAGGCGCTCCACACCTTCCAGACTAAGCCTGGGCGGCCTGTGAGGGACTGCACGACTCCAGCCTCCTGGCTGTCCACCTGGCCCTGGAGCCCTGCTCCCTGACCTGGCCCCACTGCCCCAGCTGGCCTCAAAGGGTCCCCTTTGACAGGTGCTTCCCTCCCTTGCCTCCCAGAAGCATAGCCGATCCTCTGCCTTACTCTCTACGGCTTTTCTGTCTGCGACTGGAAGGTTTCATTTCAAAAAGAACACCGCAGTGACCGTGGGCAACCCCCTTTCCTCGCCCCACCTCCTCAGGTGAGGACTGACCGCTCAGCAGGGAGCCTGGCCTCTGGAGGCACAGAGTGAAAGTGTCTGTCTGGACACAGAACGAGCCGGCCCCATGTCTTTCAATGCGGAAGCTCAGTTGGGTGATCTGAGAGGTGGTGGCATTTGGGGAAACCTCCATAGGCCGTCCTCTAGAGTCTACTTTTCTGTACACAGTACTTCCTAAGACTTGCTCCTTATGGTCAAAGTTTTTTTTTTTTTTTTTTTTGAGACAGAGTCTCACTGTCGCCCAGGCTGTAGTGCAGTGGGCGATCTTGGCTCACTGCAGGCTCCGACCCCCAGGGTTCACGCCATTTTCCTGCCTCAGCCTCCCGAGTAGCTGGGACTACAGGCGCCTGCCACCTCGCCCGGCTAATTTTTTTTTTTTTTTTTTTTTTTAGTAGAGACGGGGTTTCACTGTGTTAGCCAGGATGGTCTCGATCTCCTGACCTCGTAATCCGCCCGCCTCGGCCTCCCAAAGTGCTGGGATTACAGGCGTGAGCCACCGCGCCCGGTGTATGGTCCAAGTTTTATAGTTAAACTAAAAACTTAACACTCAAGGGGCAAGGCACTTTGAGGCCATTACTAGGCACAGTTGCCTCCTTCATTTCTAACTTTGAATCCTTCATTTAGCAAATATCTGTAAAGCCTCGAAGACAGGAAGCAGCAGTAAAACAAAGGTGTTAAGAACTCAGGCAGGAAGCCCAGTTGGAATCCCAACTCCACCTCTGACTACCTTAGTGACCCTGGGCGGAAAATGATCTCTTTGGGCCTCAGTTTTCTCAACTGGAAAATGGGAATAATTGTCTTTACCGGGGTTGATGTGAATTAAGGGATGTACAGTGCTTAGAAAAATCCCTGAAATATAGCGTGTCCTCAATAAATGTTGTTTTTGTTTTTTGTTAATGATGTATCAAGTGACTTACCAGCATCTATAACTCAATCTTGTTACTCTCCTGATGGTAACGGAAGCAACTAACGGAAGCAACATTTTCATCCTCTCCAGGCATGTGCAAGCAGGCCTCTAATGCACTGCGCTCAGCAACTAAATTTGTACCAAATGAAAGGCGGAATCTCAATTTGACAACGTCTGGTTCTGCATAACACAATTATGCATATGCCCTGATAAACAGCACAGCAATAGTGCTTTGCTGTTCTTGATCTTGTAACAGGGCAGTGCAATAGGAACTACTTAAATGTTGGTTGAAAGAGGCTGAATGAACCCCAAATCCAATTATTACAGATGTACCCACTAGGTCACGGGGGAGCCAATCTGTTCAGTGAGTTCACAAACATCTAAGTATTATCAATCTGTGGCATAACTAGATTTGAATGGAAAAATATCCTTAAAGTCTGATAGGTTATAAAAGACTGGTGGAGTGGAGTTTTTTTTTTTTTTTGGTGGGGGGAGCAGGTGGTGCTGGAAGCTCACATGGGTAAGAAGATAAAAACCAGAAATCAGCAAGCAGACGAAAAAGGCAAGAGACGCTGCTATTAATTAGCTGCGACCAGTTGCTTGGCCTTTTTGGGCTTCAGTTTCTACACCTGAAAAATGAGGTTCTTTCTGACTCTTCTGAGACAATGAGAGAATGCTTCTTTCAGGAACTTGAGTGCCAGCAGCAAATCCCAGAAAGGGGAAAAAATGAAAATACAACAGGGTCTCTAAACAGGAATAGAGAAGAGAATAATGTGATTTGTATGTTTTTTAATCCAGGAAAATAAGGTACAAGGTGGGCACTACAAGAAGGACCATATAAAAACCTATAAATGAAATATTTCGCTGTGTATAGTGACCACTGGTCTTTACATGAAACAACTTAGTATTCAATGGCTAATGTGATATGTAAACATGTATAACTTATTTTTGAAGAATTTTCTTTTCAGAAAAATGATAACATGCTCACTGTAAAATAGAAAAAAAAAAAAATCCAAACAACACAGGAAAGGCCAACCCAGAGAGAACACTGCTGGCGTCTCTGGGTGTGTGCGGACCAGTGCACCACTGACAGCCAGGCTTCATGGGCTCCTGTTCTCTATCCACACCCCCGTGTCCAGGATGTCTCACACACCAACAAATAGGTAATGCCATTGTCAACTGTTTGAAATTTCACTTGACACGTGTGCTATGATTCAATAAGTCAGGCTTCTCATGGTGTTCTTTAAAAACATTGCATCACAAATAATGCTTCACTTTATGATTACAGATGTAGGATGGAATACATTTATCTGAGTCTACCCTCTTCTAAAACCTCACTAAAAAGACAGGGAATTTTGTAAAGAGTTTACACTTTCCAGGACATGGGATCACGGGGCTGGAGGGCAGGCAGGGAAGCAGCCAGGCGTGCACTGGTGAAGCCTCACCGGCTCAGGTCAGGGTGTCCACAGGTGCCCGTGGAGTAGGGGCACAGATGGGTAAGAAGAGGACTGGCAGGAAGTCCTCGCAGGCTGTTCTCACAGGCCCTGTGCCACCTGTGATCATATAACTTGACTCTGGAAATGAGTGTTCTTTTTTTTTTTTTTTTGAGACAGAGTGTTGCTCCGTTGCCTAGGCTGGAGTGCAGTGGTGCGATCTTGGCTTACTGCAACGTCTGCCTCCCGGGTTCAAGTGATTCTCCTGCCTCAGCCTCCTGAGTAGCTGAGATTACAGGCATGCGCCACCATGCCCGGCTAATTTTGTATTTTTAGCAGAGATGGGGTTTCACCATGTTGCCCAGGCTGGTCTCGAACTTCTGACCTCAGATGATCCACCTGCCACAGCCTCCCAAAGTGCTGGGATTACAGGCATGAGACACCGCGCCTGGCCTTTTTTTTTTTTTTTTTTTTTCCTAATTTGAGACAGAGTCTTGCTCTGTCACCCAGGCTGGAGTTCAGTGGTGCAATCTCGGCTCACTGCAACCTCTGCCTCCCAGGTTCAAGCGATTCTCTTGCCTCAGCCTCCCGAGTAGCTGGGATTACAGGCACCTGCCACCACGCCCAGCTAATTTTTGTATTTTTAGTAGAGATAGGGTTTCACCATGTTGGCTAGGCTGGTCTCAAACTCCTGACCTCAAGCGATCCACCGGCCTTGGCCTCCTAGAGTGCTGGGATTACAGGCGTGAGCCACTGTGCCCAGCCAAAATAGTGAAGATTTATACAACCAAGAAGAAAGGACAACACAACCCTCAAGGGATAGGCTGTGTGCCGGGGCTGCCTCCTCCTTCCCTGGGGCTCCTTTCTGAGAAGATCATGTGCCTGGGAGGCACAGCGCTTTGCTTTTCACAGCCTCCTGGGGTGAGAGGGACAAGAGGTGAGGCTAGGGCCCTGAAGGTAAAGGAGGGGCTGGTAAGACCACCTGCTCGTTAAAACATATAGAGCATAGGAGAGAAATGTGCAGCAAATGTGGCAAAATATTGACAAATGGGTGAAATTTTGATTAAATTCTTTATATCATTCTTGCAACTTTTCCATGCTTTTGAAATTATTTCAAAAAGTTAACAAATAAGCAAACAAACTACAAATCAGGAATGGAAAGTGAATTTTACCAAATGCCATCTTCAGATTGACGAGATGCTTGCATTTACCTTCCTTCGACGATGACTACTTCTTGCACGCTATGATTTCTCTCCTTTTTCCACCACACCAGCTCCAGGTCTACTTGTCTTTACTCTCCCTGCTTTGTTGCTGTCTGCCCCCTTCCAAAACCTGCTCTTTGGTTTCATTCTTTCTTTTTCTTTGTTGATTCATTTCTGCTTTTGTCTTTAAAGAACACAGTAATTCTTCAACTTACTTTGGTTCTTTTCTACCTCTTTAGTGTTTAAATCATTTCTTTTCATTCTTATTTAATAACAATCTTTACACATTAACTCTGTAAGCCATTACCTTATCTCATTTTTTCACTAATTTGGAGGCAATGGTGGTTCCGCACATGAGAACACAGCCAAGTCCGACAGCCCAGCCTGAATCTCAGTCTCCCACTTGCCAGCTGTCAATTCTGGGGCAAGTGACTAAGCCTACCCTCCCCATTCCCCCATCTGTGAAATGGGGATGAGGATAGCACCTCCTTCGAACAGGGACTGTGAGGAGTGAGTGACATAATAAATGTACATGCTTAGAATAGTGCTTTCAACATATTTATTAGGATTATCAGCTCTTATTCATTTAACAAGATTTGTTCAGAATCTACTTAGTGCTAGTGTTCTAGAGGTTGGAGATAAAGCTTCCAACAAAGCCTACGGTCCTCGCCTCCATGGAAGTTTTGCTTGAGCGACAAAGCTCTTCTCTGCTCCAAGGGACTCCCAGGGATGCCTGGTTTCCGCCTGTGTGTTTATTTCTATTTTTATTGCGTTATAATGTGAGAATAAGGTTTCTAATTATTTCAAATTTTTGGAAATCACATCAGTTTCCTCTGTAAACTAGTATATATTAAGTTTAAAAACTTATACCATGACAGCCAGGTGCGGTGGCTCACGCCTATAATCCCAGCACTTTGGGAGGCAGAGGTGGACGGATCACCTGAGGTCGGGAGTTCGGGACTAGCCTGACCGACATGGAGAAACTCTGTCTCTACTAAAAAAATACAAAATGAGCCGGGCATGGTGGTGCATGACTGTAATCCCAGCTACTTGGGAGGCTGAGGCAGGAGAATCGCTTGAACCCAGGGGCAGAGGCTGCGGTGAGCCGAGATCGCGCCATTGCACTCCAGCCTGGGCAACAAGAGTGAAACTCCGTCTCAAAAAAAAAAAAAAAAAAAAAAAACCAAACAAAAAAAACTTATACCATGAGCATTTGTTTTCCAGCCAACGAACCTGAAAGTCTCTACTGGCTCACAGTAATAACAACTTACGTCTACCACATGACCTGTGAAGGGCCAAGAAGTCCAGGCGTGTCTCCCACCAGCACTGCACTCACTGATTTTGTCTTTAATTCCCTACAGTTCTTGCTTTATATGTTTCAATGTTCAATCATTTAGGCCAAATTCATGGTAGTTATATCATCCTATGGACTGTTTGCTTTAGCATGAGGAGTAACCCTGTTTCATTGATTATTGTTTTGTCTTCACAATTTAGCTCTGCCCAGCATTAATGTCATGACCCTTGCTTTTCTTCTGCATCTGCCCGACATATACCTTTACTCTCTATTTCTTTTTAATACTCTTTTATATATTACCTATCTCTTCTTAGGATTTAAAGCCAAAGTTAGAAGATCCATGTTTGTTTGTTACTTAGAGTAATGCATATATAAAGGTAAATGTAACTGAAATTATAGAAATAATCTTTAAGCTTTGCTAGCCTAGAAAAATGCATGCAACACCCCAGGCATTTAAAGTAGAGATATTATATTTAAAGAAATTTATTTTGTCTAAACAGTATTTTGAAAAAGAACTATCTGCAGATCCTGGCATGAGACGTAAGTTTCCAAAATAACAGAATGACTCATTGACAATACAAAACCAGCTACAACGGTGTGTGTGATTCTAGTAGCTCTGATTTTAGGCTAAGGCTGGCAGGTCGGGAGTAGAGGAAGAAGGGCAGGGGAGAAGGCTGGCAGCTCCGTCCACGCTTTGGGGGCCGCGGGGTTCTCCATGGGTTTGCTCTCCCTGCTGCTCTGTAGGCGGCCACAGCTGAAGGTCAGGGACTTCCAACCTCAGCTCAGCTGAAACCCTGCCCGGCTTCATAGCCTCGACTGCAAAAAACCTTTCAGCTGCTAGGAAATCTAAGTTTCTTATTTATTGTTGTTTGTGGATTGAGGAATTTCCTTAAGTAATTAAAAAAATTTAATTTCCCATTGTATTTTATCTTACTAGTGTTTCCTACTATTTTCACTTTTAATTCTTTTACGGAATACTAATAGTTCATCATTATTGGGTATTTTCTACATGCTGGTAATATATTACTGTAACTTTTCTCAGCCTACTAATCCTAGTAAGAACACACAGAGGGGCTACTATCATCCCCATTAGATAGACAAGGACAGAGGTCTACAGAGAGGTTAAGGTGACAGCTCAGACGGGACAGTGCTGATGCCTAAGCCCAGGCAGGGCAGCTCAGAGCACCTGGTGATCTGCAAGGGCAAGAGGCACCCCGTGAGGGGACAGCTGTGCAGGTGGGGTGGTCCCACACATGCTACTGGTCCCTTACGGGGAGAAGAGTGGTCTCACCGTTCCTGGTCAAGATGAAGACTGTGTCTGTCCCCCAGGAGACCTCAGATGCCTTAAGGAGAATATTACTTCTAAGACCTTTAAATTCCTCAATGGAAAAAGCCCATGAATTGAAATCAATGGTTCCTAATACAAATTTTACATGGGCTAGGTTTCCCATTAGCCGGTATTACAGACGACAAGTGGGAAGGAGCCCTCTGAACAAACGTCTGGGACACAACCTTAACTGCAAGTCTGACTTGGTAACATGATCACCAACCAAATACCTGAATCATCAACATTCCCCTCTACTGAGTTCTCTTGAGCACTCAGCTGACTGTAAACTGTGTTCCCAGGTGGAAGTCACTGTGGAGTTTAGGCCACATCAGTTCCTCGGTGTAATGCACCTCCCAGCTCTGTGCCAACATCCCGCCCTGGGCTTCCCTTACCCCAATTCATCCTGCTCCCCCAGCCACAGGACAGCACCACATCTTTGCTTCCTTAGATGGCCCCAGCTGAGCAGACCATGCTCCCACCACCATGAGGAGCAGCCCAGTTTCCAGCCTACCAATTCTGGGGTTGCTGGACAGTCAGCTGTGCTGGAATCAGAGCCTCCCAGTCCCTAAAGGCACAGGCTGCATTTTTTTTTTCCTTACTGTGAACGTGCTTTGAATACACTCCTAAAAAGTAAACAAAACAAAACAAAACACTTCTCCAAGCCACTGGCAAGTAGGCTTGGCCCTGCCAAGTAGGTGGAGCAAAGCAGAAGTCTGGCCAGACCTTCTAACCTTCCTCTGAGGCTCTGTAGCCACAGGCCCACCAGCGAGCAGGGTATAATCAAGTACCAAGTCAATCTCTGAGATTTGAGGACTTTTTCTCACAGCTTTTTGGCAAAGTCATCTTGGGAGAGGAAAGAGTAGTGGTAATCAATTAGAGAGTTGATTTCTGATTTTCCCAGCATGTAATAAAGATCCCCTCCTCTCATCCCCATCCAGACTCCTGATAACCAAATTAATATCTTAATAAATCCTCAGTATGAATGTCCCCAAGCAACTTGACAGGCCTGGGGCTTTAAGCATGCATTCTATGACCTCATAATTTAAAGAGATTTGGAGGCCAGGGCTGGCAATGCACCAGTGAAGTTTCACCCACCAGACGCTGAGTCTGGGAGGAGAATTTCTCCTTGAGCCATTTCTGCTCGAACAGCCGCCTGATTACAAGAGGAAAATGCCTCCTTAGATTAACTTGCTGGTGGCCTTGTGAGATACCTCAGCAGCTGTACTGAGACACCACATCAAGGGACCATTTTTAGTTCCATTTTTTGAGAAGACTTTTTGTTTGGCTTGAAGAGGGTCCCCCAGAAGCTGAACCTCAGTGCTGCCATCACTGCTGCAACCTCAGCACCTCCATGGCCTGCATGCACAGACAGGAGAACTGGACCAGGTCAAGGTCCCACCAGTTCTGCCGACAAGGGTCTGGAGTCCAAGTAACCACACGGCACGCCCTGCTCAAATTCTCAGGGTGACTCTTCACATGGGATATAATCTGTCTTGAATGGATCACGTTTGCCACCCAGAGGAAGAGACAATGTTAAAACTCTGATTCAGGCCGGGTGTGGTGGCTGACGCTTGTAATCCCAGCACTTTGGGAGGCTGAGGCAGGTGGATCACCTGATGTCAGGAGTTTTGAGACCAGCCTGGCCAACATGGTGAAACCCTGTCTCTACAAAATACAAAAATTAGGCGAGTGTGGTGGCAGGTGGCGGGTGCCTGTAATCCCAGCTACATGGGAGGCTGTGGCAGGAGAATCACTTGAACCCGGGAGGCACAGGTTGCAGTGAGCTGAGATCGCGCCACTGCACTCCAGCCTCGGTGACAGAGTGAGACTCTATCTCAAAAATAAAAAATGCCCAAAAAACCCTTTGATTCAATAAAGCTGGGAAGTGAAAACCCCTAGTCAAGTTAGGGAATTTCACATGGCCTGACTGTTACCATAAGACCTTGAGAAAACCGTTCTGGTACGGTGAACTGACTCGGCAATTCATCTGGTTGGGGGTGGTGGAACTCAAGTTTAGGTCCATGTGCTGCTCCCTCATACTGTGTCCTCTCAATGAAATGCATCCTTTACAAAATTGCAAGGGGGCGTGTCTTTGGGGCCAGACAATGAGAGCAAAAAATGAAGGGAAAATTAAGAACAATGGTTCACCCAAGGTGGTGGTTTCTGAAGAATGATCAAACCATATAATTAAACCAATCATTTTAGGTAACTGTGTGATCCTCTAACAACTTCTGCCAAACTTGGAGAGTCTAGGAATCTTTGGTAACCCTATCTTCTTCAAATATGTGACCAATCAGAGCTGGCCAAGACATATCAGGCAAGACTCCTCATTACCAGAATGGCTGGGAAGCTCCACCTCAAATTAAAACCCTGACGCCGGCCATGTGAACAGCAGCACCGGTGGCCTCTGGCCACGGCTGGCCGAGGGGCGGACCTAGGCGCCCATGTTTTTCCTGGACCACACTCCAGGGCGGCTTGGAGCGAGAGTAAACAACTTGATCAAGGACAATGTTTTGACCAAGTCAAAGTTTTCCTCCTGAAAACTGAAGCTACCAACGACTTCTCACTAGATGGAACATGGGAAGAATCAGGCAGATCTAATCACTGCCAGTGTGGACACGATTGATTCCAGCACGTTTCAGATGCTGTGCCTAGTGTTCACACCCCAACCTCCCTGACTATCCACAACTGTCCTGTGAGAGAGAAACTGTTATCACTCCCATTTTACAAATGAAGAACAGCTACTCAACAGTTCAATACTTGCTGGAGGTCCCACAACTGCTAACTGTATTATGTTACTGAGTAAATGCAGAAGAGCATGCAGAGAAATTACACGGTAAAGCGCGGGGAAGAAGGGGCACAATACGCAAAGACTGGGAGTGGCGGGGTGGACGAGGACACAGAGTGGTCACTCACACTGCTAGAGTCTGGACCCTTCTGGCTGCACAGTCCAGCTCCACCCTGCTTTTCTGTGTGGAGTCCCTCCGTGACCGTGCCTTAAAAACACTTGTCTGGGGCTGGGCGTGGTGGCTCACGCCTGTAATCCCAGCACTTTGGGAGGCCGAGGCAGGAGGATCACGAGGTCAGGAGATCGAGACCATCCTGGCTAACACGGTGAAACCCCGTCTCTACTAAAAATACAAAAAATTAGCCGGGTGAGGTAGCGGGCGCCTGTAGTCCCAGCTATGCAGGAGGCTGAGGCAGAATAATGGTGTGAACCCCGGGGGGCAGAGCCTGCAGTGAGCCAAGATTGCGCCACTGCACTCCAGCCTGGGTGAAAGAGCGAGACTCCTTCTCAAAAAATTAAATAAATAAATAAATAAATAAATAAAAAATAAATAAAAACACTTGTCTTCACCTATGCAAGCCCAAGTGTGTCTCCACAGCTTGTAACCCAAGAAAGAGATGGGAAGGTGTCTTCGGAACAGATTCCCCAGGTGGAACCCAGAGTCGCCCACCCTGGGGTTTCCCGTACTTCAGTCCTGCATGAACACCTTCAAGATCGTCACAAATCTGTGTACAGTCATGCTCTTATTTACTTGGTATTTTGCTTTAAATGGATATACTTTTTACTAGGCCCTGTCCTAAGCAATAATAACCCAAGAAACCACGGATTTGACGTGCTAATTATATATTTTCACATTCATCAATATATAATATTAAAGTAAAATAATACTCAACTCTGAATCACTTAAAATAACTGCCATAAGCAGTGGTGCGCACTTGCTACACTTGGAGGAATCCTGGGCTATCCCACAGTATAAAGAAAGAAGATGATAAGAAATCCTCTGTTTGGCCTATGCTGTAGATTTCTATGTTGACTATTATTGCTCAATAAATCTCCAATGATTACCTGAATGAGGAGCAAGAAAATCACTTTACCTCTGTTGTTCGGTTCTGCTCCTTTTCATTATGAGGATAGACAGACCACTTGCTCTCAGCCTTTGCTGATCCCCTGCTAGTCTTTGGTTCTATAAATGCAATACTATTTAGAAGCCCAGGGTTAGAATCTTTCCATGGATCCAAGGCTATCCATGGGTTCTTTTTTAAGTTTTGCCTTCAAAGCTGTATCATAATATTGCTGCTTAAATAAGAATGCCTTTGGACAAGTTAAACTCCACTTTAAAGGCAATGTAAGTAACAGACTACAGTGGTGCATGTGGGGGATTGGTTCTAGGACCACCACGCTTACCCAAATCCACGCATATTCAAGTCTCACAGTCGGCCCGCAGAGCCCGTGCATATGAAAAGTTGGCTCTCTGTATACATAGGTCTCGAATCTTGTGCATTTGCAATCTGCATTTGGTTGAAAAAATCCACATATAAGTGGTCCTGTGCAGTTCAAACTTGTGACGTTCAAGGGTCAACTGTAATTCTTGTACTTATTTAAGGAATGTACTACGATAAGGAGTTGTGTCCCATTTTACAACTCAGGATGATAAACATCTTCCTTTATGCATCTGCAATGGTTTTAGTACCACCAACTGGAAGGAAGCTTAAAAAGATGCCATGCCCACTGGCCCATTAGTAGTGTAAAAAAAATTTCTGAAACTGTTGAATAGCTCCATTCAAAAGTCGAACTGGTCCTCCTAACTGGCTTCTAGTTATTTTGTTTCCTTTAATAGCCTGTTGCACATGTTTTAATAGTTTAAGCCTTATCAAATTCTTTTCTGGATATAGCCAAAAATAAACATAATGTCGTATATAAATATAAGCATGTTTTATACATTAAGATATCCATGCCAACATATCACAGATAACATATTAAGAAGGCTCATGTTTCATTCATGGTAAAACAAGCGCAAATAAAAAAATAAACAAAACTCAGCACATCTCTTTTCTCCCCAGGTGTGGAGTGAGGTGCCCTTCTGCTGGGCTCTGCTAATGTCCCCATGTAGCTGCCAGCCCTGCACATGCCACACGATGTTGTCATTTGCACATGGGTTGTTAGTCTATAATTTTCCACCAGCTATAACAGGATCAGACACAAAAGTGCTCGGAAGTGTTTGCTGAATGAAGAAACTTACAATAAAACCCCAATACCTGCAAATGCTGCCATGATGGTAACTTACTTATCACTCTAACTGAAGGCAATCTTTGCATCCTCTCACCCTGTTAGTGACACTTCCATTTTACTTTAGATTATAAATATTTATGTTCTCTTAGACTGCAAGCTCCCTGAGGGCAGGCAGGCTCCATTGCTGCTTCTCTGTATTCCTTGCTGGATGAAACTGAATTTTTTATTTACATCTTTAAACCCCAGTATCTTATATTTGACCCAACTTAACAGAAGCTGCAGGTTTCTTTTAATAGAATGACATGTTTATATTAATTGTAACTAAGTACCACTGCTAGAGTGGTACTTAAAATGGTCCAGATACACTTCAGGATGAGTGTTTAGAGCAGAGACAGCAGCCCGCCTCAGGATTCATTCAGGTGCAGGCTGTGGACCTGTTGTCCAAAGCACGTCCAAGCCGGGGCCCCACCTCGGGTGGATTTTCTGTTGCTCTGATTTATGCTGATTTGGGCCAACACTTGGCTGTCCTCAGCCTCAAAGCAGGACTGAATCGGGTCACAACTACCAAGGGCACAATGTAGCATTTGTTTACAGTTCTGAATGGATCATCCTTTGTTAATGTAAGTGAAACCCTGTGTCTTGTCTGGAGACAGCAGTGTAGAGTTCCCAAGTTCTACTTGTGATAACCAAAGGTTTCAGTGAAATAAAACTTCATATGGGCTGTAAAATATGAGTTGGTAACAGGAACCCGAATTAATGAACTTGGAAATTCTCACTCTCCTATGGATTAGAACATATTTAAGTCTTGAAAAATGAATGGGAGAACAATTTGGCATTTCTAGGAATTATTTAGATCTACCTTGAATATAGATGCTTTTCTTTACAAAATGGTATTGTACACACTCTGAGGGTTCAGAAAATACCATTCACATCCTAATCTTGTTTCTGGCTCTTACTAGGCAAGAAAGCTAAGCAACAACTTGGGTCACAGAGGAGCAAATAGTAACAAGTTTTGAAAAAAAATTTTTTTTTTTGCCACTATGGACACTAAAATCAGTGTCCGGTCCCTAGGAGTAACATTTCAATACTGCAAAAAAAGAAAAATACGACAGCAACAGAACAACCAAAGTGAGACTAAGCAGCACCTTTGAAGACACTCAATTTGAAGGCACTGCGTAAGGATGAGCTGGGGGCAGGAAGGCCATGTGGAGCTGGATGTCTGATCGGGGGCGCCTCACGTTGCCTGCTCCCGCTATGATCAGGGTCCGTGCATGGAAAACTGTCTAAACACTGACCAAAAACACACACACAGAGGCAAGGTTAAGAGGAAAAATCATCTTCCTCAAAAACATCCAGCCTTATGGAATATTATAAGAGGTCTTAATGCTCAGTTAAAAGTAAAGCACAATCAGTATTTTAACTGAAGTTAAGGCAACAAGCTCAATTACTTCAGGAAACTAAGAAATCTGTGTTCAGGCTGCTCAGAACCCCAAGTCCAGGTGGGGCCCCTAGCCCAGCACTTCCCTGACGTAGGTTCCTTCTGCTTGGCCTTCTTGCCTGGTAAGAGCTATAAATGAAATCAGGAAATGAATGGTAGCTGGAGATTGAAGAAGGAAGCAGGAGAGGGAGAGAAAAGAGTTAAAAAGACGTGGTACTGAGAACTCACAGTAAGGATTCTCACAAACTTAAAAATAATACAGGGTGCTTTTTCTTTTCTCTTCCTTTCCTTTCTCTTTCTTGGAGGAATGGAGAAGGGGAAGGCAAGTCCCATGTTCCTATTTCAAGGTTAGAACCCCACAGAGAGAATCTCACTGACTAACTTCAGCCTGTGTTGACCAGAGTTCCACTAAATACCAGGAACACAACAACCAGACTCAGCAATAAAAGAAACACGATTCAGATTTATCCTGAAGATATTTTCACAACTTCAACTTTCCAGTGTGAAAAGCTGAAAAACATAGTTTCTGAGGTAAGAAAAAGAATATCTTTTGAGGCCGGGCACCGGTGGCTCGCGCCTGTACTCCCAGCACTTTGAGAAGCCGAGGCGGGTGGATCACTTGAGGCCAGGAATTCGAGAACAGCCTGGCCAGCATAGTGAAACCCCGCCTCTATTAAAAATACAAAAAATTAACCAGGTGTGGTAGCACACGCCTGTAGTCTCAGCTGCTCGGGAGGCTGAGGCAAGAGAATTGCTTGAACCCAGGAGGCAGAGGTTGCAGTGAGCTGAGATCGTGTCACTGTACTCCAGCCTGGGAGGCAGAGTGAGATACTGTCTAAAAAAACAAAAAAAGAGTATCTGTGAATTTCAGTTAAGTGTTAAATCTTTCTGCTTGTCCCAAAGCAGAAAATTTATTTACCTAATCGGCTTCTAATGATCATACTTAGAAACAAATTAATAATAGGTATGTTCTTTGTGTATATGTATTTGTGTGTGTGTACATGCATACAGAGTATTCTTGCCTTGATGTATATCCTCTGAATACAACACTCCCCCTACACCTTCCAGTCTTCTTATATATCATTATATCACTGAATAAAATGGGCTTTTCCAAAAATTGAAAATTCATATAACGTACAATGAACCATTTCAAGTACACTTCAGGGGCATTCAGCGCCTTTACAATGTTGTGCAATCAGCCCTCTGTCGAGTTTCAAAACTTTTTCAGGATCCCAGAAGAACTCCCCGTCCCTGTAAGTAATTACTCCCCTTTCCTCCCTCCCCGCAGCCCCTGGCAACCTCTAATCTGCTTTCTGTCTCTATGGATTTGCCTATTCTGGACATTTCATATGAAAAGAATAAAAAAATGGGCTTTTAGGTTATATAAATCATTTGAAATATTATATGGTAACTACAAATGTAAACAAGGTAAAAATTTGGGATTTGTGGTCTAAACTGAAATTCTAGAGTTAGAATTTCACAGACTAGGAACATTTCATAAAGAATCCTGAGGACTGACACTGGGTTATCATCCTAACATACAAATAAGATTAGTAAAAAAAGACCCTACAGAAAAGACATTTCAATAACAAAAAAGACAGTATCTCACTTCCAATATGAGGTTATAGGGAATAAGAAGACAATTTCAGAATAAAAGATAGTCCTGTACATGGAATAAATTTAGCTTAATGGAAAACTCACATGACATCACCCTTATTTTCGCCTTTGACAGGTAAGTCCTGTCACAGAGCAGCACAGGTGTCTGGGGTGCCCTCCTTAGCACACCTGAGCCTGCACTTATGGCCGAGAACTGATTTCCCAAAACAAGATAATTTAGGAAAATAATGGATTTTATCCCGTAAAAGTTCAATCTTTTTGACGGCCAAAATTGACAAGATCCAAATCTATTTTAATAATCAGCAGAAAATGATAGCAGCTTTGCGAGAGAAAGCAACAGCTGTGAGTCAGGTGAGGCCATCTTGCCCAGTGCAGATGGCAGCGGATCAGTGTTGTCTCTGCCCTTTAGTTCTCCTCTGCTGGCTGTGGTCTGGAGAGGTCAGAGGGCAGACAGTTAAGGAAACAACTTTTATAAATCTAAGAACTCCAGCAGGCAGGTTTCTCCCTAACTTGGCCTTTTATGCTGGGGTATGCATTCTGGAGGGTGCATAAAGCCATAGGATAAACGCAATATACATCCTAGAATATCAGTTTTCCATGCAGTTGAAAAATGTTAAACAAGGCTGAGTGTAGTGGCTCAAGCCTGTAATCCCAGCACTTTGGGAGGTCAAGGCGGGCAGATCACTTCAGGTCAGGAGTTCGAGACCAGCCTGGCCAACATGGCGGAACCCTGTGTCTACTAAAAATACAAAAATTAGCAGGGTGTGGTGGCACACACCTGTAATCCTAGATACTCGGGACGCTGAGACACAAGAATCGCTTGAACCCGGGAGGCAGAGGCTGCAGTGAGCCGAGATCACTCCACTGCACTCCAGCCTCGGCGACAGAGCAAGACTCCATCTCAAAAAAAAAAAAAAAAAAGTTAAACATTTTTGCACTTAACTAAAATAATCATGAAACAGAATACTAAATTCAAATAGCTTTTTACAATACAACAGTACAACCAGGGATTTTAGAAACTTAAACATTTTAGGGGTTCTTTATGGACCATTTCAGACTAAGTGCCCAGATGCTCACAGTCAGAGCAGCTACTGGGCAGATTCCGGAGAGCACTGTCCTAGTCTAATTGATTCTAACCCAGGAAAGCCTACAGAATTAGAAGAAAGAGACAAGGAACATTGCTAAGCTGATCCTAAAATTCATATGGAAATGCACATATCATTACACCATTGAATAAAATGGACCCAATATACCAAAAGGGACCCAAAATACCAAAACAATTTTGAAAAAAAGAACAAAGTTGGAGAGTTCACACTTCCTGATTTTAAAGCTTACAAGAGAGCTACAGTAATCAAGACAGTGTGGTACAGACATAAGGACAGACATACAGACCAATGGAATAGAGAATCCAGAAATAAACCCTCTTATTTATGGTCCATTGATTTTCAACAAGTGTGCCAAACCCATTCAATAAGGGAAATAATTGTTTTTCCAACAAACGGTTCTGGGAAAACCGGATATTCACATGCAAATAAATGAAGTTGGACCCTTACTTCACACCCTATATAAAAACTAACATGAATGGAACAAAGACCAAAATGTAAGAGAACTCATGTTAAAAAACTCTTAGAAGAATGTATAAGAGTAAGTCTGGATTCAACAATGGTTTCATAGCTATGACACCATAAGCATAGGAGACAGAAGCCAAATCAAGATAAACTGGTCTTCCTCTAAATTAAAAACGTGTGCTGCAAATGACACCATCAAGACAGTGAAAAAGGCCAGGCGCGGTGGCTCACGCTTGTAATCCCAGCACTTTGGGAGGCCGAGGTGGGCGGATCACGAGGTCAGGAGATCGAGATCATGGTGAAACCCCGTCTCTACTAAAAATACAAAAAGAAATTAGCTGGGCGTGGTGGCGGGCGCCTGTAGTCCCAGCTACTCGGAGAGGCTGAGGCAGGAGAATGGCGTGAACCCGGGAGGCGGAGCTTGCAGTGAGCCGAGATCGCGCCACTGCACTCCAGCCTGGGTGACAGAGCGAGACTCCGTCTCAAAAAAAAAAAAAAAAAAAGACAGTGAAAAAGACAACCCACAGTATGAGAAAAATATCTGCAAAACATATATATGATAAAGGCTTGGTTCTCGGAGTACAAAGACTTTGCTGTGACAGCTGTGATAGCCACATCTGACCACGCCCTCTGGGCCACCTCCTACTCTCACCGATCCTTGGTCAGTTCCCTCTTCATTCTTCATGCTTGTCACTTATTGTTCCCCCTCAATTCTCCAGAGGCCTCCTCTCTTGGACCACCAGAAAAACCAAAGCCATGAGGCCCTACCTTCCCCAAATTCCTTCTTAAATTTCCCTTCCTGCCCCAGAAGTTTCTGATAATCCCCTCTGCCGAAGATGACACTGAACATTTTGGTTTTCAGCAGATCTGGTTTTGACAGCTTTACCGTTCACCTACAAAAACTGAACAGGGCTAACCACACAGTGAGAGTATCTAAAATACAACAAAACTGGTTCATTCAGCTAAATGAAATGCCAACATGAAAGTTCAGTGAAACCCGAATGATGGAATCGGAGTGAGACCCTGGCTAGGAGGTGGAGTGGTGACTGACCTGCACAGTTCTGCCTGCATGCTGTGTTCTGTTGCCCTCACCGATGAGCGTGTGCACCCCAGATAGGCTGGGCAAAAGCTGGGAGCGTGCACTCCACGATAAGGACTAGGAAAGTTACCTTTTGGCCAACTCTCAAATCTTAAACCCATGATCTTGGCCTTTCAAAACTGCTCTAGCCAGTTAAGTGGCTAAAATCATAGCAGTAACTTCTAAGACACAGAAAGACAGTAATGCCCGGATTCCATTATCAGTATATGTCTCCCACTTTTAATGTTATGCCTTTACATTTTTTTAATAAGTAATACATTCATCAATACACACACACACACACACACACACACACACACACACAGTGAAAACCCTCTTATCCTATCCCTCTGCCAAAAGTATCACTTTCAGTTTCTTCTGTATCTCTTGAGTTTCATCCTGGAACCAAAACAAATTTATTCTTAGCCCAACTTCCCCTTGTGTAGTGACGAAGATGGCGCGAGATGCTGCTGCTGTGTCTTGCCTTCCACTTAACTGCTCTCTGCTGCTCTCCTTTCATCAGTCATAAAGGGATGCTACTTACTTGACATACACCCTTTTCCAGGATTTTTCTCATCACAGTGCGACAACCACCCCCAACACATAGCCCAGCAGGCTGAATCATCCCATCTTCCCAACTGCATCCCAGGACCACCAATTAGTTGATTAAACTTCAGCTAACACACTGCTTCTCCAGGGAGGCCTTGCTGGGCCCCACAGGGCCTGCTCCCTCCTCCTGAAGCCAGTGCAGACACGCACCCCCAGAACCTATAACATGACCAGTTCTTAGCACTAAGCACAGAGCCAACCACCAAGTGGGTGATTTCTAAATGTGAGTGAGTGAAATGCAGCTTCAGGTGGACATAGGGCAGAAAGTCAAAAGGAAATTTTGTTCTCTTCTGTGTTAGGTATCATGTTATCCTTCCATTTGAAATGAACTCAGACATTTTTTCGTCTTAATTTTAACCTTGTTTGGCACAACAAAGGACACAGGGTTACCAACACTTAAATTAGCAACAGCACATACGCAGAATCAAAAGCAAAGAATGAGGAAGGAAATCTTTGCAGAGCTTCATTAAAATCAGGAACATGCGCGCATAGGTTTTTTTTCACTACAATGTAAACATCACCTCAATTGTATACATCAAGAAATATTTCTTGATGCTTTCCTACTGTTTCCCCATAGACAAATGTCTACGCTAAAACAGAGCCAGTTTGCAGATGAATGCCTCTCTCCCCCACCCCGCAAGAACTTCATGATATATCATTACCAATAAAAAGAATACATCTAATTTTGTACTAAATCCTAAGAATTACTCATTAAGAATCTTTACCAATAGTAAGTTTACGTTTAGCACGAAAATACTCCTGCCAGCTATGTCTAAAATGCAGCTTGAACATGAATCTCTCGGGATGTGCAAGCTCCTAAAATCAAGTGTAAAGTCAGTCCTGGAGTCTGTTTCTTCAACAGGAGCTCTGGGGCTGTGCCACGGAACTAGTGGGCACTGTGCCTAGTGAGGCAATGTAAGGCTCAGATAAGTTAATTTCATCCATAACCACAAACCCTCAAAGTACAGCCTTACCTTCGTGACCCAGAATCTGCATCTCTTGTTTTTCTAGATGACACCATAAGATCAACTAACCTGGTTTCAGCTTCACTGCACTCTACACCACTGTAAAAAGCTGAGAGCAGAAAGTACCGTGTAGATAGATCCCTGTGATAAAGAAAGCTGCAAGAGCAGGCTCAGTGCATGCTCAGAGAGGGGTGAGCCCAGAACCGTGAGTCAGAAAACCCAAGTGCTGGTCCGGTATCTGGTCTCTGTCACCAGCTCCTTCTTGGACCTCAGGCAAGCTGGAGAACCTCTCTGCTTCGGTTTCCACCGCTGTCAAAGCAGGACTAATCATACTTGTTTACTCTCTCACAGGAAAGAGGGCGACGGTTAATGAACCCTTTTGCGAGGAGCTTTGAAGATGAAAAAGGTTCCAGGGTGCTAATGACAAACAATAACAGCCTCTCTATTCTCATTTGAGTATCTATCATGCTGTGGGGGAGAGGGTACCAAATTACTCCGAGTAAACTGGTCTTCTAGGATTCTTGTTCTTAGGACTAAACTATTTTGAAAAACCCTAGAAGAGATGAATGATGGTAATGCTTAGAATACCGGATAATACAAAAGAAATCAAACATTGGCGGCTGATGCTTTAATTTCACTGCTCTGAACTGCTCGGCCCGGGTTCTGCAGCACTGCTAGCTGGCATAAATATTTACATCGGCAGCGTGTCTTAGTTACTATGGATGCCATAGCTAAGGCTATTAGCTTGGCTGATAAGTCCCCATTTCCTGCCAAAGAACTCTTTACCAAACATGCTTCTTAAACTTTGCTTTATTTTTAATAAACATTTAAATGTCAAGTAGTGTTCAAAATCGTTTTAGGGGTTCCAAGTTTAGTTTACATTTCACTTAAAGGCTCTCCTCCTTTTTACAAATAAAGGGTGAAAAGGCTCAAATAAGCAAATGTCTCAGCCCACATGTTACACTATACAAGACTATAAGACTGAACTGGTTTTTCTAAGTTGATATTTGGTTTTACATAAACACATGTGTGCATATACACACACGGCCCACCAAAAGATATTTTTCCAGTCTATGTAGGCAGTATAATTTATGTTCATTTAATTGGATAGTAATTCCAACTCACACAAAAACGTGAAAATTCAAGATTAATATTTTGAAAGTTAACATTTAAATGATCATAAGATTTAGAAGTAAAAAAATGCAGAGTTCATACCCACTGATATTAGACTATTTGAATGAGAAAAGCCAGTCCCCAAAAGTTTACATGTCTTCAAAGGGCCAGTTTCAATACCTGATAGCCTCAGCCAGGATATAAATGAGAAAATAAGAATGGGGTTCTTAAGGGAAGGAAGTAGGGAAGAGAGGAAGGATAAGTAAAAAATTTCCCAAAATCACAACTTTAACTTTGGCTTAAATTTAAATGTTGCTTAAGAGTAGGTCATAAAAACACTTAACAACATAACGTCATTTGTGACTTTGTGTAAAAAGAAAAAGTATCTGAATTCATTAGATTCTTTTAAAAATCCCCACCCATTTAATAGTCATTTAAGTTTTCTCCTGGCAGAGCATTTCTCTTAACTAAGAATAACATAAAAGGAGAAATGTGTTCATTCTCGTTGGTGTTTTCCTCTTTGGGGGATTAGATCGGAACGCCAATCACAGCTCCTTTCTTCCAATCCCCTCTAAAATAAGTAATTTAATCAAATGCATTTTTAATGTAACTTATTTGGAGGTTCAGGAAAGTAAGGTGACTTAATCAAGAAGCTCAGTAACTAGTGACACTATTAGGCCTTAACCCTGGCTCTGATAGCGCCAGATTCCTGTATGATTTGATGTGATAATTTAGCAAGGGATGTGTGTGTGTGTGCGTGTGTGTGTGTGCGCGTGTGTGTGTGTGGTGGGGGGGTGGTGGTGGGGTCACTAAATTAATAAGACCTCAATGTTTTCAACATCTAGTAAAATACTTTTAAAAGCGTCAATGATATTCTCTAAAGGGAAACATCTCCTCAGGACCAGGTCCAAGAATTGAGAAAATTCCACATTTCCAGCAGCTTGGTGAAGCGTAAGTGACCTCTGTTCTAAAATGAGACAACATGGTTTCACTCTGGCCTGGTCATTACACCTGTAAAATTAGCCTAGAGCACCTATGCACAGGCTGTGGGGGCTGAGTGTCTGTGACAGCTCCACCTTTCACTTGCTGCTGCCTCCTAGATGCCTAGTCTGAAAGTTTAAGCCAAATACACAGAAAAACATGCGAGACCACATTAAGCATTTATGCAATGTATGTATACACAGTACAATACAGGATAATATGATGTAACACCAACTCAGAGCATTATGAACCGAGAGGGCTATCAAGATACTAAAAACGTATAAAAGGTTTTTGTTACTAAAACTGCTCTCATGTCAATTTTTTGAAGAAATGAAACAAAACAAATATTTAAGTCTTAATATCCACAGTTTGTCTGCTTTTTGTTCTGTCAAGTAAAAATGATTTTACGTTACTATTCTTATAATTTATAAGTTCCTGGAAAAAGTGGCTATTTTGGCTCATAACTCACACATCACATGGGCGCTTTTCTTCGAGACGGCTATCACACTCCAGCATGCTAGAAGGGCTTTGTGTGAACTCTGCATTTTGTCACGCAAAATTAAAAAGGAGACTGGGTGCAGTGGCTCACGCCTCTAATCCCAGCACTCTGGGAGGCCAAAGCAGGAGGATCATTTGAGCCCAGGAGTTTGAGACCAGCCTGAGCAACCCAGTGAGACCCCAGCTCTACCGAAAAAGAACGATAACAACAACAACAACAACAACAAACCGCGCTGGGTGTGGTGGTGCTTGCCTGTAGTCCCAGCTACACAGGATGCTGAGGTGGGAGGAATGCTTGAGCTGGGGGCGTTGAGGCTGCAGTGAGCTGTGATTGTGCCATTGCACTCCAGCCTGGGCAACCAAAAAACCAAACCAAAACAAACCCAAACAAAAACAAAATTAAAAACAAACCCAAACAAAAACAAAATTAAAAAGGTATACAAAAGAGTTGAGACTTAAAAACCCAGTAACTTCATGCTTCATCAAGGACATTCTTGGGTCAGCCTGGTGTGCCGCTAGCTGAACACCGCTGTCCTGCTTGATGAAACAAAGGCGCCATGTTACTTGCCATTGCCTTTGCACCACCAGGGCAAACGTCCACACAGCGAAAGAGGTAAATTAGATCTTGGTAATCTTACCAGGCGGTGATGGCCTTGCAAAGCCCCTGGAAAGCAGCTCTGTGACCCCAGGGGCCACAGGCTGCCCAGGGTAAACACTGCTCCATGCAAAGGCTTCAGAGTTCCAAGAGACCAATTATCAAATGCTACCCCACTTTGAGAAGTCTGACCAACTACATAAAGCTGGGAAAAAAAACAAAACCAACAACCCATTCCTAATTACACATGTGCAGAAACTGTCTACAAGTGTAAACACACATATACAGACACCCTCACCACCCACCTCTTCCTTGAAGCCCACCAAGAATAAGAACCAGCAACTCAGGAAGAAGTGGAGATGGTACTTTAGGGCTTGAGGGTTCTTCAGGACTTGTTCCCTAGCATGAAACATTACTGTTTTCATAAGTTATAAGTTAAAATACCATAATTAGAACACATTGCTCATGAGCAACACAACCAGCAGACAAAAATCCATGTGTATTATAACGAGGTCACATACATTGATGACCAAGAAACTGAAAAAACCTCATCACTGTTAACAGCTCAAATTCTACTGAAAACACCAAAATATCAACATTTAAAAACAATAAGATATAAGGTTATAGTTGGGACCCCACTTATTTCAAATATTATTTAATTAAAGCAACATCTGCATTTAAAAACAACTAAAGGGAAATGACATGTAAAGTCACCCTATTTGAAATTAACCACAGATATCGCTAACTTTTTTTTTTTTTTTTTGAGACAGAGTCTCACTCTGTTGCCCAGGCTGGTGTGCAGTGGCATGATCTCGGCTCACTGCAACCTCCGCCTCCCAGGTTTAAGTGATTGTCCTGCCTTAACCACGCGAGTAGCTGGGATTACAGGCACCTGCCACCATGCTGGCTAATTTTTGTATTTTTAGTAGAGATGGGGTTTTGCCATGTTGGCCAGGCTGGTCTTGAACTCCTGACCTCAGGGGATCTGCCCACCTTGGCCTCCCAAAGTGCTGGTATTACAGGTGTGAGGCACTGTGCCTGTAATACTAACTTTTAAAGATGAAATTTCTTATGAATGTGATACTAAAACTCTTTTCTTCTAAAGAGTTAAAGATGAGGAGGGGAGATGTATATAAATGCCAATTTCTTATTTTACTCTAGACTTCATGGACTGGAGCACGGCAACAGAAAGACTGAATAGGGAGCACTCGGTATACTCTAAACCGAGGCCGTGGACATGTGCTTAGGACCATCTTAGCAGGTAACTATACACAATCTATAAGCAGAGCATAGTGCAAACTCCAGAGGTACTGATGATACTAATTTCTTCCAAATGGTGAAATGCCAAGCAAACTGCAAGAGATGAAAAGGCTGGGTAAAAGAGAGAGAGACAGATGAGCTTCGAGATGAACAAATACAGATAATAAGCTGGAGAAAAAGAAAACAGATGACGGCTAAGTGGCGGGGCTCTGGAGTACCACATGCGACCCACGAAAGAGACAACCACAGACACCACGAGCATTGAGTCTCACGACACTCCAGGCGCCATTTTAAGCTCTTTACGTGCATTCACTTAACTTTGAAAAAACCCCAAAGAGGTAGGTTGTATTATTATTCCCATTTCACGTTCCATTTCTAGAAACAGTGAGTCACGTGCCCTAGACAGTTCAGCTTGCCTGGGGTGGGCGGGGTGGGGGGTAGTGGTGATCTGACCCTGGCCTGTGGCTCCAGGTCCTACCCTCAACCACAAATCACCCTAGCTCTTAAAGTGCGGAGGAAACTTTGGTTTTATCTTATCTTCCAGTGTGCCTTAAACGCAGTTACACTCCAAAAGACCAATAAAAATGCCAATAAGCATCAGAAATGGTAATGCACCCCAAAAACGCTGTTTGGTAAGATGGTGTGGCCATCTGTGCAGCTACCGTGAGTTACAACCAGAGGACCAACACTGGCTGGCAAAGACTCAAACATGAAAGGCCACTGCTCACGGCTTAGGAAACGGTAGCTAAGTTATTACATTTCCTTTGTACATTTTTTCCAAAGCAGAACCTTTTTAAATATATTTCCTTCACCAGTGAATATTGAAATGATAAGAGAGTGAAACAGCCTTATTTTTTAAAAATGTATTTCTCATCCTGGGGCAGTGACTCACGCCTGTAATCCCAGCACTTTGGGAGGTGGAACATGAGGTCAGGAGATTGAGACCATCCTGGCCAACATGGTGAAACCCTGTCTCTATTAAAATACAAAATATTAGCCGAGTGTGGTGGTGGGTGCCTGTAGTCCCAGCTACTTGAGAGGCTGAGGCAGTGGAATCACTTGAACCCAGGAGGCGGAGGTTGCAGTGGGCTGAGATTGCTCCACTGCACTCCAGCCTGGCGACAGAGCACGACTCCATCTCGAAATATGTATTTCTCTCAAACATTATGAAAAAGTTAAAATCTCCATAGAATTTCAATACTTGTATATTGTATATCCACTCACCTAGATTCAACAACTGTTCATGCTTTGACACAATTTGCTTTTTACCCACTATTCTCTTTACCATTTGAAGTTGCAGAGATCATGATCCTTCACTTATTAATACTTCATTCTGCATTCCCTAAGAATAAGTCCCTTACAAAATTTGGACACCTTTTTACGCCTAGAAAGTTCACAGTAATTCCATACATCCAACATCATTCCGCACTCCACTTTCTCCAGCTGCCTTCAAAATGTCTCTAATAGGTTTGATTTTACACTTTTTAGAACAAGGATCTGATCTAGATTCATTCACTGTACCTAACTGTTATATCTCTTTAGTCTTTTTTCTTTTTTAAACTAGAAGAGTTTTTGATTTATGTGTAATTCAAGGGTCTCAAATAAAGCCAGACTTCTACCTGCTGTGGGAGTACTGGTTTCCCCCATGCATTTTAGCCAGTGTCTTTCCAAGATGTCAGTGAGAGAAATGATTTACCCCACGTTTTGAAGTTCTCCACTTGGAGGTCCTATTTCCAGTGTGACAGGAAGCGGAAACAGCGCCTGAGCAAGGCCCAGAGTGGAGTGGGCACCTGTGTCTGCTCTTTCAACCAGCCACCTTGTGTAAAGTCTGTCACCTTTTTGGTAGTCTTACTCTTGAACTTGGGTATAACGTCTGCTCAGCAGGTTTTGTGCCTTGCAGCAAAAGCCATCTCCTATATGTTTTTCATTGAAATACGTTAACTACAGTGTATAGAGGATTGAAAGAAAAATAAAGTACAGCTTCTCATTAGCTTCTCATTCCACTGATGAGGTATTTAGCTAAGAAATACACCAGATAGGCTGGGCACGGTGGCTCACGCCTGTAATCCCAGCACTTTGGGAGGCCGAGGCGGGCGGATCACGAGGTCAGGAGATCGAGACCATCCCGGCTAACATGGTGAAACCCTGTCTCTACTAAAAATACAGAAAAAATTAGCCGGGTGTGGTGGCGGGCACCTGTAGTCCCAGCTACTCGGGAGGCTGAGCAGGAGAATGGCGTGAACCCGGGAGGCGGAGCTTGCAGTGAGCCAAGATAGCGCCACTGCAGTCCAGCCTGGGTGACAGAGCAAGACTCCATCTCAAAAAAAAAAAAAAAAAGAAATACACCAGATAGGCTGGGTGTGGTGGCTCATGCCTATGCCTATAATCCCAGCACTTTGGGAGGCCAAGGCGGGTGGATCACTTGAGGTCAGGAGTTCGAGACCAGACTGGCCATCATGGTGAAACCCTGTCTCTACTAAAAATACAAAAAATAGCCAGGTGTGGTGGTGGGCACCTGTAATCCCAGCTACTCAGGAGGCTGACACAGGAGAATTGCTTGAACCTGGGAGGTAGAGGTTGCAGTGAGCCGAGATCGCACCACTGCACCCCAGCCTGGGTGACAAAGCGAGACTCCATCTCAAAAAAAGAAATATAGTAGATGGCTATTTCCTGAGTGATCACTCAGAAATAACTTTTAATTTTTAATCCACTGACACTAACTGATGCCTCTACTCTAGGAATAATGCTCAGTGTCACCAGAGAACAAGTTCAACAGGACTGTCCTCAGGATACTCCTGATTTTGTGGAGGAGATAAGTTAACAATTACTAGCTGGCAGATTTGGTAAGTGAACTGGGACAGCAGGTAAAATTATCAACTTTCTCCCTGCACACCAAGAACATATGCATGTAAACCTTTAACAAACTCCTATTCAACCCTGAAATGAGTTTGGAACTCCAGACACTCAAATATATATAAAAATCAAGAAGTACCTATGAGGTGGGAGCTTCCACCAGCATCTCTCAACACTCTTATGTCTGCAGAGCAAAGAACATGAGCTTTACTATCAGACTGATTGAGGCTCAAATCGTGTTTCACTACATTCTCTGTGGCCCTGGGCAAGAGGCTCCCTTTTTTCTCCCAGGGGGGAGAAAAAGGCAGGGACGGTGGTGAGTGGGGGAGGATTATAATGCCTCACAGTGCTGGGCAGATTCAGAGAGAGAACAGAGGTACAGGGTTTCAGCCATGACCCAGCACACTGAAGGCACTCAATGCACGCTGCCTCTCCTCTGGGACAGCCACCAGCAGCAGCTTCGGGACCTCGTACTTGGTGCTGCCAACAGCCCTGGACTGGGCCCTCTAGGCTGGGTGACCTTGGGGAGGAGAAATGCTAGGATTGTCCTGCTCATCTGCTAGGCAGGAGTGCTGGGAGGAAGAAGTACATGAGTGTTCATAACGGCTTGTCACAATTGGCAAAGTGCTGTAGGATCCAAAAAGAAGTACCTCGTAATTTTATTTGACATGTGGAACCAGAAGTTAGGATGTATCCCAAACCACTGTGTCTTTGTGTTTCTGTCTGTTCTTTTCCTGGGTTTAAAAACACACACCCTATTCTTGACTAATAACCTTCCCTATGTTTTTCTTTCATTCCTCTGCACACATACTTTAATGAAAAAATTTTAGAAGATAGCTTTTGCTGCAAGGCAAAACCTCCTGAGCAGACATTAGACCCAAGTTGAATGGTAAGTTTTTGTTTTTGCCTCTGAGATTGAGAGCGTATGGATGAGGGAGGTGGACGAGAGTGTGTTTATGAGCATAAATGTGTGTGTGTTTAAGGAACAAAAAGGTGTACAGACTTTACATAAACATACCCATCCCTGTTTCCTCAGAGAGTTATCTGTTACTTTGGTTACCTTCCATGCCACCAGGAATACAAAAGAAACGACTTTACATATAGGATACAGGATTGGATACAGGATAGGATATGGGTAAGGTTAAGGCTGTATTTCTATAAAGTCACTTTGCAGAGAGCTACAGTTACATAGTAAATAGATGTTTGTGAAGTAAAAATCTTGAGCTGAGGCTCTGTTCAGAGAATCACTGGTTTAAGCATTTGAAGAATCTGTTTAGTCATCATTCAAGCATTTTTCCTTCCTAATTTTAGGGAATAAAGATAATAGGGGGCACCCATTCTCACTAGTACTTACTGACTTCACACCATGCAGGTGTGTTACTAATTTAGTAACCCATGTGCATCATGTATAGCTATTATTATTATTAATATAGGTTAAGTCACCAGATTTAGCACAGCAGGAAATGAAAGCCAAGGGGTTTGAGTTTTATGCTTGCTTCTTGCATGTTTTTTAATGAATTTTTATTGGAAAGGTGAAGACCTTCAACAAATTGGTGACTCAGGAAGTACCTGTGAGAAAATAAACTTTTCCATTAGACCTCCACTTCCCAAGAGAAAATGGGTTTACATCAAAAGAATGGTTTGTTCTCCAACATCCCACCAGGCTGGAGCTACTCCTGAGTCTTACAAAGTCAGACTCATTCACTGGATAAGTTTGCTAATGACTAGAACAAGATGAGAGCAGTTAGTAACATCCTTGAAGCCCAGAATAAAGGCCAGCTGGAAAAGGCTCAAAACTGTGTGCTTCCGCTCTGGCCATTACCATCTTTCCGGCTTGGCTGTCACTGCCTTAAACCTGGCTCCTGAAGTGAGCGTGCGCTGCAGGGTGGGAAGCGGGCCTGCCCACCACGCCTCACAGCATCACAGCTGGCCCAGCTTCCCAGCACAGGGAGGAGGCACTAGACTGAAGGCCTGCAGGAAACATGCTTTCCTATCCTTAACAGGCAATTCCAAAAGTCAAAGAACAGTCTAGAACGGGGTTGGTGAACTATGGCCCATGGGCCAAATCCAGCCTGTCACCTGTTTGTCAATAAAGCTTTACTGGACCACAGTTATGCCTATTCATTTACTGTCTATGGCTGCTGTCACCCACAAAGCCAAAACTACTTACAACCTGACCCTTTTCCAAAAAAGTTGAACAATTCCAGTCTAGGACTGTGCTGTCCAATATCCTAACCACAAGACAGGTGTGTCCACTTAAATTTACAATAACTACAGTTAAAAATTCACTTTCTCAGCTGTACATGTTAAGTGCTCAGCAGTTGCAGGTAACCAGGGGCTGCTGCCGAGGACAGCACAGAACATTTCCACCACAGCAGACAGTTCTCCTGGACACAGCTGAGAGTAAGGATTTATGTCACCAAGCTACATTCACAGCCATCAAGTTCCAGGTGACTCTCCTTCTACAGACAGGCCTTACACTAACTCTCAAAAATATGTCCCTTTCACACTTGAACTTACTAGGATGTGCAAATTCACCATTTTAATCTCAAACTCCAGACTACTTGGTAGACAATAATGGTCAAAGCGATCGTGACAACAAATCAGGTGATCATTTTACTTACTTACTTGGTCCCCACCCCGGTGGATGGTAAAATGGGAAAGCTGGGCCATAGCCCCTGCTCATATCCACATTAGAACCCTGCCTGGCATGTGGTATGCATCAATAAATATTTGTAAAATGATTAAGAAATGAGCCCAAGGTACAAAACTGTTATACAAAAAGAGGCTACCGAGCCAAATAAACGGTAAGGCATTGGGGAAAATACCACTATTGTAATCCTGTAGCAAAATGTTCTTCAAGCAGCCAACATTCCTATTTTGAAATGATTTTTTTTAAAAAGATCCAAAACAAAACAACACAACAGTCTGGGTTTGGATTCTGGCTCCATCACTTCCAGGCTGTGTGACCTCGGGTAAGTTATTTCTCCTTCAGTGGGAAAGACCCCTCCTCCCTAAATAAACGGGAAGGACAGCGCGTCCCCACCCCATCCCAGTGAGCAGGGTAGCCCAGGGCGCAGCCCTCTTCGGTTCCTTCTGCTCCCGACACCAGCCCCTGCTCGCCCAGGCACCCTGCTGGTGCGTTCTTGCTCTAGCCCTCTCGTGGCAGAGCTTCTATGCTGGGTCTCTCCATTCGCTCCTTTGGGACAGGGGCTGCAACTTAATCACTTTAATGACCCTCAGCACTTGGCACACAGGAGCTGCTCAATGGATGTTAAGCTAAGACTCTAAGGCCCAATAAATAAATCAAATTTTGCTAAATCTCACATTAACATGCTCGCTCAAGAAAGTCTTTATGAAGAAATAAAGCGTTCTTCAAATTTTGAAGTTAGAAATTACCCCCACTGTTTGAGTCAGAAGTTAGTCTTAGGTCTCCAAAGTTATCCCTTCTTAAAAACTCAAGTCTCTTTCAGGCTAATACACTTCACTACTTTTTCCCTCCACAATTATACAGCAAGCAACCAACCACCCACCCAACAGCAACAAATCCAAACTGGCCATAACAAGGTCTTGGAATTAAAAAAAAAAATCAATGTGGTTCAAGATACAACATGAAATGATTCTATTTGAGAATAAGTTCATAATTGAAAAACTGAGTAGTATATTAGGCATCTAATAAAAACCAGAAAACACAAACCAAAAAGATTTATGTTATTTATAAGTGGATACCTTAAAAGTATAAAAATCTACATTTTATATGCAGTCAATTTATCTTACTGCTAACTAGTTCATTTTTAAGAACTAACTTGGCCGGGTACAGCGGCCCTTACCTGTAATCTTAGCACTTTGGGAGGCCGAGGTGGGAGGATCGCTTGAGCCCAGGAGTTCGAGACCAACCAGGGCAACATGGCAAAACCTCATCTCTACAAAAAATATTAAAAAATTAGCTGGGCATGGCGGTGTGTGCCTGAAGTCTCAGCTACTCAAGAAACTGAGGTGGGAGAATCACCTGAGCTCAGGAGGTGGAGGCTGCAGTGAGCTGTGATCATACCACTGTACTCCAGCCTGGGTGACAGAGTGAGACCCTGTCTCCCAAAAAACAAACAAAAACCATCTAACTTAAATCCAAACAATTACATTTTGTTCTTGCCCATTTGGTTCTTGCAGCTAAAATACCTGAATGTTACCTGTAGGCAACCTTTGCTTTTTACTGGGTGCACTACAGAAACAATAAATTCACAGCCTGTCCTACAATTTGGTCATTGAATGCTGATTTCCACCTTCATGAAAGATGGTTCGGAGAGAAAAGCACCACCCATTTTATTCCAGTAGATTGAGCATGCATGTGCCTGGGTACACCCTAGGATCTGAAAAGTCTGGTCTGGCATTTTAGTCATAGAGATTATTAGTCACCTAGAAATCTTGCTCCCACCCTTCCTTAAAAGAGATTCTGAGAAACAGTTTTGTTGGGGCACAGCTCTGATACTATAAATTCTAAAGTAATCTGATGAAGCTTAAAATCCTTTTTCTATTTCACCCAATTATGACCAAAAAAAAAAATTCACATATCTTAAAATACCAAGAATAAGTAGGCTACTACCCTGATGCCTGTAGTTCAATATAACCGCTATTAATTATTAGAGTAGTTGTGCTTTTAGGCTCAGTTTTGAAACCAAAATATGCATAAAAAGAAGCAAACTAATTATTAAAATAGTGATCTCTATATATCTTGAAAACTTGTTGCCATTTAAATTTTTAAGTCAAATGGCAACACAGCGCCCATGTAATTGCAAAATATTTCCTAATATTACACGAAAACGCTAACATTTCAAAAATGATGACCCACGATAGATTTCAATATTTCAAAGTGGAGCATATTTCTCAGGCTCCATGGCAAGAATGAAAACAATCCTTTTAAAGGAAGTTCTTTTCCAACCAATTGTGCATATTTTCCGACTGCAATTCATCTTTAATTCTGAGATGTGTCCTCGACAAAATCTTTGCAGCATTAAGCCACACATATGTCAAAGAAACTCTGCGTACGGACAACTTGGCCAGGCGCGACGGGCCCGCCTCTCCTTCCTACTCCCACCCAATACCTTCCCTGGGCAGTGACTTCACATCCTTTGACATCAGCACAGCTTTGAAAGGGGGATGGGAGAGCGAGCAGAAAGCAGAAAAACCAGCTTTGAACTATGCATGCAAGGCCTCTTTCAAGCCTCAAATTCTGTAAGTAGTTCGTAAAATGCCAAACTGCAGTGACACACCCAACCTCCTCTGGTTAAGTCTGCAGCGAAATGGGGTGAATTCTGCTAGAAAGGACTTCCTGCTTTTCTTATCTGAAGCACAATAGCCATTTATTAACTACCCACGGAAGGTTCCGATTCAGTGAAACACACAATAACTTACCTCGAATATGGAGAAGGGCCACGGGCTGGAAAGGCCCATTGGAGTTGGCCGCATCCACCACCATCCTGCTGCCCGCTTTATTACATGTCAACATCTAGACTTCAGCGGGAAAGGCAATGGGCTCCTTAAGGCAAGAAACCAGCCTCCATTTTAGTTTAAAAAAAAAAGACAAACTGAAGCTCTCTGCAGCTGGAGGGAACTGGCTGGTTCGTGATGTCAGCAGGCATGAAGCTCGCTGATTGGCCGGAAGCTGCAACTTAAAATGACACTAAAAAAACTGCAAACGGAAAGAGCGTTCTGTTTGGCTGTCAGTGTGCATTAAAAGCTTGGACGTTTTCCGGCTTTTTGCAGCCTTCGTTTCTCAGTAACTTTTAGGCAAAGATCCCATCTCTTAGGGGAAAGTACTGGAGGCCACAACCCTGGCCAGACTGTAAACAAATGATTCCGAGGGAGCCACCAAAAAAAAAAAGTGTGTGTATATGTCTGTGTGAACTTTAGCATTTCCCAGTTAGGGATCCCAAATTCATTTTATACCCACCTGTGCAACTTCGACTTGCTAGTTCTAATTACTATCTGCATCTTAGGTAGGATTCTGGCAACCCAGTGTTTTTTTTTTTTTTTTTTTTTAACAAATAGCTAATCAAATATTACACAATTCTAATCCATTAGTTAGGACTCTTATTCAACTTCCCTTATCAATATGACAAGTTATTAACTTATGATCCCAAACACTTTTTTTCTTGAGATCTATTTTTTCCCTGAAAAAATTAAGCTTAAAAACTTATGTAGAAAATGAAAGCTGCTTTATAAATTCGATAGCTAGAAAGTGACACAAATTGAAATATTCATATCACCTGGCCATGGGAGTAAAAAAGGCATAAAATGAAATGGAGTGTGTTTATTTTTGTATTGCAAATATGCTGACATAGTAAATACTTTTTAAGTTTTAGATGTTTAAATTTAAAATTAAAGATATTTCACTTATTTTTATGGGCTATTAAAAGCTGGTATTCAGATCTAAATTTTCTATCTTCAAATACGGTTAATATAAAAAGCTATTCCAAGGAGAAAAACATTATTTCTGAATTGGAGTATTGCAGGATCCCATGAGGGGGTGCCGTGAGATGATTCCCTACAAAAATCAGTGTAATTAGTAGTTACAAATGAAAACAAACTGTAAGAAAAGCCTCTTTGGCAGGTAGAACTGAAAAAAATTCCTCCTTTCTTTACACCAACAAGAAAGTTTGTCCAAACCATGGCTCCTCATTTTTAATAGTTTCTCACACAACTCCCCTGCTGTTTTCCCCCACTTGTGAAGGATACAAAAGCCCTTTAGTTCCTAAACATAATTCATAGTAGAGTAAGAAACACCTGAAACACAGCTAGGTCTCGCAGTTCCAGCTGAGGGTTTAGCGCCAGATACATTCAATGAGCAAAGGAACTGCCGCCACCCTTCAGGGCTGCTAATCAAGTCCTCCCTCACAAGAATGTAGCTTTTATTGTGTGTATCAATAGCAATTAAAATAAATAAATAGATAAAAGCAAACCAAATCCCACCCTTCCTCCTCTTTCCCCAGAGCCGACAGACACTGCTGGATTCCATGGCTGGCCAGGAGATGATGTGATTTCTAACACATGTGGGCAGTGGGCACGCACCACCTGAGCAGGCTGCCGGCCTCACACCTGCTCTGACTTTGCTGCTATCTGAACAGCAAAATTAATTTTTTTTTTTAAAAGAGCACGTGCTTTCAGTTGGGTAAGAGGAATTTAGATCTTAGCTGCCCTCCTGCCTCTGAGCCTTCACTGCTGACATGTGGATTGTCTGTCTGGAGGGGACGGCCACCGATCACCAACGACTACTATGAAGCAGTGTTGATGACTCTCACTGCCACACACCCCAGCCTCCTCCTCCTCCAAGTGATGCCAGATGAACTCAGACACAGTTAGGAACGAGGCATTCAGGGGCTCAAGAAGGAGCCCAGGAGCAGATGTTTATTGAAGATCTGGGCTTTAAAGAGACAGAGACCTGCCCTCCAATGATTTAATATTTCATACGAGATAAGACAAAAGTGCCATCCTACAACTGTGCTGATGAGTGGGAATACAGAAATAAGGGGGAAAGGCTCCTAAGAGCTTTATATATAATATACGGAATAGGAGTCAAAGAAACAGTGAAGACACTTTTTGATGTATTTTTCCTAATGATCTCAGATCAAAGGATCTCACCTTTATTAGTGATTTACCCCACGCTCTTTTGAAACCCTACGCATGTAAGTAGTTCTTTAAAGAACTCCAAGGCTGATCTGGCCATCACTGATAAAACAGACTAAGATAGAAATAAATAAATAATATGAGGGAAGAAAAGAATACTTGAATAAAGGTAAGGTGTACTTCTGAATTAGAAATATAAAAATATAAATACTGCACCTATGCTGATAATTTTCCCCCAAACTGATCTACAGGTTTAAAGTATTTCCAGTTAAAATTCAGGTGGGCCTCTATTTTTCCAGGTACTTAGCAAAAGTATTCTAAAGTTCACCGGCAAAAAATAAAAGAAGGAGAAGAATGAGAATGCTACTAATAAGAAAGGCAAGTCCTACCAACTATAAAGCTGTATGAATTAATGACAGTGTGATGGGGCAAAAAAGGTAGATTAATGCAACAGAAGCCACAGTCCCAAACTGAGAAATATGTTGACATAAATGTAATATAATAAAGAGTGTATCTCAAATCAGTGGAAGGGGAAGAATTAGATAATTGCTTGGCAATCTTGGGGCAGACAACTGATTAACTATATGCAGAAAAAAGTCAATTTAAGTCTTTTAACATCACACCAAAATAAAATTTGAGATGGCTTAAACAGTTAAATAAAAATCAATCAAAACCACCCCCGCAAATCCCTATAACTTTTAGAAGAAAGGGAAAGTGAATATTCAATTCTCAAGCAAAAAAATTACATTTAAATACCTCTGAACAAACCCCTCAAGAATAGCACTCATTAAAAATGACAAATTTCTGTGGTTTGGCTTTTTGGAGGCAGGGTCCTGTTCTGTCACCCAGGCTGGAGTGAAGTGGTATGATCTCTGCTCACTGCAGCCTCGACCTCCTGGGCCCAAGTGATCCTCCTGCCTCAGCCTCCTGCAGAGCTGGGACCACAGGCTTGAATCACCAAAACTGCTCATTTTTTTCATTTTCAGTAGAGATGAGGTCTCTACTGTGTTGCCCAGAATAGTCTTTAACTCCTGGGCTCAAGTGATCCTCCAGCCTCAGCCTCCCAAAGTGCTGAGATTGCAGGCATGAGCCACCATGCCCGACCTTAAAATCACAAATTTCTGTATGTTCTCTCTAAAAGCAACCAAAAGGAAATATAAATGCTATAAATACAAGGAATTAATAATATTATAATCGATTAAAAATAGTCTAAAAATTGTGCCACTATTTACAATAGCAAAGACTTGGAACCAACCCAAATGCCCATCAATGATAGACTGGATAAAGAAAATGTGGCACATACACACCATGGAATACTATGCAGCCATAAAAAAGAATGAGTTCGTGTCTTTTGTAGGGACAATGGATGAAACTGGAAGCCATCATTCTCAGCAAAGTAACACAGGAACAGAAAACCAAACACTAAATGATTTTACTCATAAGTGAGAGTTGAACAGTGAGAACACATGGACACAGGGAAGTGAACATCACACACCAGGGCCTGTCGGGGGGTGGGGAACAAGGGGTGGGAGAGCATTTGGACAAATATCTAATGCACGAAGGGCTTAAAACCTAGATGATGGGTTGATAGGTGCAGCAAACCACGACACATGTATACCTATGTAACAAACCTGCACGTTCTGCACATGTATCCCAGAACTTAAAGTAAAATAAAAACAAAAAATAAAAATTGTGCTAAAATATACATCAACACAAAATTTACCATCTTAACTGCTTTCAGCATACAGTTCTGTGGCATTAAGCACATTCACAGTGTCCTGCAACCCTCACCACCATCTATCCACAGAACTCTTCATCTTGCAAAACTGACACTGTCCCCATTAAACAGTAACTTTCCATCCCCCCTCCTTCCAGTGCTGGCAACCATCACTCTACTTTCAATCTCTATGAACTTGTCTTCTCTGGGTACTTCACATAAAGGGATCTTACAGCATTTGTCCTTTTGGGACTGGCTTATTTCACTTAGCATAATGTCCGCAAGGTTCATCCATGTTGTAGCGAGTGCCAAAATTTCCTTCCCTTAAAGGGCTGAATGATATTCCATTGGCATACACTGAAGTTGTTTATTCACTCTTCTGTTTACGGACATTTGGGTTGCTTCCACCTTTTGTCAACTGTGAATAATGCTGCCATGAACATGGGGCTACAAGTATCTGCTCCTGCCTCTGTTTTCAATTCTTTTGGGTGTATACCCAACAAGTGAAATTGCTAGATCATATGGCAGTTCTATTTTTATTTTTTTCCCATCCTATTTTTTATTTTTAATTGATGCGTAATAGCGATACACAGTTTCAAGGTATATGTGTGATATTTGGAAGAACTGCCATACTGTTTTCCACAGTGGCTGCACCATTTCATATTCCCACTGACCATGCACAGGGCCAGGCATGGTGGCTCACACCTGTAATCCCAGCACTTTCTTTGGGAGGCTGAGGCAGGCAGATCACTTGAGGTCAAGAGTTCGAGACCAGCCTGGCCAACATGGCGAAACCCCATCTCTACTGAAAATACAAAAATTAGCTGGGCCTGGTGGTGCGTGCCTGTTAGGCCCAGCTACCTGGGAGGCTGAGGCAGGCTGCAGTGAGCCAAGACCACATCACTGCACTCCAGCCTGGGTGACAGGGCGAGACTCCGTCTCAAACAAACAAATGCTAAAAAACAAAAAACAGTGCACAACAACAGTTCCAATTTCTCCACAAGGACATTAACACTTATTTTTTAAAACTTATTTTTAATTTTTATGGGTACATAGTAGGTGTATATATTTAAGACACACGAGATGTTTTGATACAGGCATCCAATGTGAAATAAGCACATCATGGAGAATGGGAATGGGGTGTTCATCCCCTCAAGCGTTTATCCTTTGAGTTACAAACAATCCAATTACAGTCTTAATGTTATTTTAAAGTGTACAATTAAGTTATTGTTGACTATAGTCACCCTGTTGTGCTATCAAGTGGGTCTTATTTATTCTAACTTTTTTTGTACCCATTGACCATCCCCACCCCCCACCCCCGCTATTACCCTTCCCAGTCTCTGGTAACCATTCTTCTACTCTCTATGTCCGTGAGTTCAATTGTTTTGATTTTTAGATCCCATGAATATGTGAGAACATGTGAAGTTTGTCTTTCTGTGCTTGACTTATTTCACTTAACATAAAGATCTCCAGTTCCATCCATGTTGCTGCAAATGACTGGATCTTTCTTTTTTCATGGCTAAATAGTACTCCATTGTGTATATATACCATATTTTTTTTATTCATTCATCTGTTGATGGACACTTAGGTTACTTCCAAACCTTAGCTATTGTCAACAGTGCTACAACAAACACAGAAGTGCAGATATCTCTTTGATATACTGATTTTCTTTCTTTGGGGTGTGTACCCAGCAGTGGGACTGCTGAATATATGGTAGCTCAATTTTCAGTTTTTCAAGCAACATCCAAACTGTTCTTTATAGTGGTTGTACTAATTTACATTCCTAACAACAGTGTACGAGGGTTCCCTTTTCCCCACATCCTCTCCAGCATTAGTTATTGCTTGTCTCTTGGATAAGCCATTTTAACTGGTATGAGATGGTATCTCATTGTAGTTTTGATGTGCATTTCTCTAATGATCAATGATATTGAGCACTTCTTCATATGCCTGTTTGCCATTTGTCTGTCTTCTGAGAAATGTCTACTCAAATCTTTTGCCCATCTTTTGACTGGATTATTTTTTTTCCTATAGTTGTTTGAGCTCCTTATATATTCTGGTTATTAATCCCTTGTCAGATGAGTAGTTTGCAAATATTTTCTCCCATTCTGTGGTTCATCTCTTCACTTTATTGATTGTATCCTTTGCTGTGCAGAAGCTTTTTAGCCTGATGTGATCCCATTTGTCCCTGTTTGCTTTAGTTGCCTGTGCTTGTGGGGTATTGCTCAAGGAATTTTCACCTAGACCAATGTCCTGCAGATTTTCCCCAATGTTTTCTTGCAGTAGTGTCACAGTCTGAGGTCTTAGATTTTTTTTTTTTTTTTGAGACAGAGTCTTGCTCTGTTGCCCAGGCTGGAGTGCAAGTGCAGTGGTGCGATGTCCGCTCACTGCAACCTCCGCCTCCCGGGTTCAAGCGATTCTGCTGCCTCAGCCTCCCAAGTTGCTGGGACTACAGGTGCCCGCCACCACGCCCAGCTAATTTTTTGTATTTTTGGTAGGGATGAGGTTTCACCGTGTTAGCCAGGATGGTCTCAACCTCCTGACCTCGTGATCTGCCTGCCTTGGCCTCCCAAAGTGCTGGGATTACAGGTATGAGCCACTGCGCCCCGCCCAGGTCTTAGATGTCTTTAATCCATTTTGATTTGATTTTTGTATATAGCGAGAGAGAGAGAGGTCTAGTTCCATTCTGCATATGAATATCCAGTTTTCCCAATGCCATTTATTAAAAATATGCAACTGCTTCATGAATTTGCATGTCATCCTTGCACAGGGGCCGTGCTAATCTCTGTATCATTCCAATTTTAGTTTATGTGCTGCTGAAGCGAGCACTATTTTTATTTTTAGAGACAGGGAGGGTCTTGCTTTGTCACCCAGGCTGGAGTGTAGTGACATGATCTTGGCTTACTGCAGCCTTGACCCTCTGGGCTCAAGCAATCCTCTCACCTCAGCCTCCCGAGTAGCTGGGACCACAGGCACGTGCTACCAGCTAGTTGTTGTATTTTTAGTAGAGATGGGGTTTCACCACGTTGCCCAGGCTGGTCTCAAACTCTTGAGCTCAAGTGATCTGCCTGCCTCGGCTCCTTATTTATTTATCTTTTTTAAATAATAGCCATCCTAGTGGGTGTGAAGTATCTCACTCTAACTTTGATTTTCATTTTCCTAATGACAGAGATGTTGAGGATCTTTTCATGCACTTATTGGTCATTTGCAGATATTATATTCTTTGGAGAAATGTCTGTTTAAGTATTTCACACATTTAAAAAATCAAGCTGTTTTGCTCAGTTGTAGGAGTTCTTCAGATATTCTGCATATTAACTCCTTATCAGTTATACGATTTTTCAAGTATCTCCTCCCATTCTGTGGCCTGCCTTTTCTTGTTGACTGGGCCCTTTAATGCAGAGACGTTTTAAATTTTTATGTAGTCCAATCTATCTATTTTTATTTTTGTCGCCTGAGCTTTTGGTGTCATAGCCAAGAAATCATTGTCAAATCCAATGTCATGAAATCTTTCCCCTATGTTTTCTTCTCAAACATTATAGTTTTAACTCTTAGGTTTAGGTGTTTGATCCATTTTGAGCTAATCTTTGTATGTGTTGTGAAGGTAAGGGTATCACTTCATTCTTTATTTTTATTTTTATTTTTGAGACAGAGTCTTGCTCTGTTGCCAGGCTGGTGTACAGTGGCGCAATCTCAGCTCACTGCAATCTCCGCCTCCTGGGTTCAAGCGATTCTCCTGCCTCAGCCTCCCGAGTAGCTGGGACTACAGGTGCGTGCCAACACACCCGGCTAATTTTTGTATTTTTAATACAGATGGGGTTTCACCATGTTGGTCATGATGGTCTCGATCTCCCGACCTCGTGATCTGCCCATCTCAGCCTCCCAAAGTGCTGGGATTCCAGGGGTGAGCCACTGTGCCCGGCCAGGTCCCGCTTCATTCTTTTGCATGTGAGTACCCAGTTTTCCCAACACCATTTGTTGAAGACTGTGTTTTCCCCATCGAATGGTCTAGGCAACCTTGTCAAAACTCATTTGACCCCCTATGTGAGTGTTTGTTTCTGGGCTCATCTTTATGCCAGTACTACACAGTCTTGATTACTGTAGCTTTGCTGTAAGTTTTAAAATCAGGATGTGTGAGTCCTCCAACTTTGGTCTTCTTTTTCAAGATTGTTTTGGCTATGCTTATCTCTTTGATATTCCCTATGAATCTTAGGATGGAACTTTTCTATTTCTGGAAAAGAATGCTGTAATGTTTTAATAGGGATTGCACTGAATTTGTAGATTGCTTTGGGTAGTATTGACATCTTAACAACATTAAGTCTTCCAATCCATAAACAAGAGATGTTTTTCCATTGATTGGTGTATTCTTCCATTTCTTTCAGCAACATTTCATAGTTTGCAGTGTGCACGTCTTTTCTCTCCTTGATAACTTCACTTCTAACTATCTTACTGTTTTTGAGGGCATCATGTTTTCTTTATGGTTCTAAAATACTGGAAACTAATGTCAAAGGGATTATCCCACATACCTAGTGAAATATTACACGTCCATCAGAAATACTTATAAATGTATAAAATGAAAATATAAGTGAAAGAGGCAGTGTGTAATCAGAAATAGAATGATCATAGGAAGAATCACTCCCCAAATATCCACAGTGTCATCGTTGGGTGGTATGGGTATGAGTTTTTCTTTTTTAAAATTGATATATAATAGTTGTGCATATTTGGAGGGGACATGTGATATTTTGATGCCTGTTAACAATGTGTAATGACCAGGTCAGAGTAACTGGGATACCTATCACCTCCAGCATGTATCTTTTCTTTGTGTTGGAAACATTACAATTCTTCTTTTCCAGCTACTTTGAAATATATAATAAATTATTGTTAACTACAATTTCCCTACTGTACTCTTCAATTCTAGAACTTATTCCTTCTGACTGTATTTTTGTAGCCCTTAACCACCTTCCCCCTCCCTACCTTCCCTTCCCAGCCTCTGGTAACCACCATTCTCCTCTCTACCTCCATAAGATCCATTTTTTTTTTTTACCTCCCACATGAGTAAGATCACATGGTATTTGTCTCTCTGTGCCTGGCTTATTTCACGTAACACAATCACCTCCGGTTCCATCCATGTTGCTGCAAATGACAGGTTTCTATTCTTTTTTATGGCTGAATAATACTCCAGTGTGTGTATGTCCTACATTTTGTTTAGTCATTCATCCACTGATTGACACTTAGGTTGATTCCATTTCTTGGCTATTGTGAGTGGTGCTGCAACAGACATGGCAGTGCAGGTGCCCCGTGATATACTGATTTTCTTTCTTTTGGATATATACCCAGCAGTAAGGCTGTAAGATCATATGGATGTTTTTTATTTCTAAAACTTCCCTGTTTTTTTTTTTTTCGGTATTGCTGAAACAAGCACATATTACTTTCAGAGTAATTAAAAGTAACAATTTTATTTTTTATATATATATATATATATATATATATATATATATATATATATATATTTTATTTTGAGTTAGAGTCTTGCTCTGTTGCCCAGGCTAGAGTGCAATGGCACCATCTTGGCTCACTGCACCCTCTGCCTCCTGGGTTCAAGCGGTTTTTGTGCTTCAGCCTCCTGAGTAGCTGAGATTACAGGCATGCACCATTACGCCTGGCTAATTTTTTGTACTTTTAGTAGACACGGGGTTTCACCATGTTGCCCAGGCTGGTCTCAAACTCCTGAGCTCAGGTGATCCACCTGCCTCGGCCTCCCAAAGTTCTAAGATTATAAGCATGAGCCACCGTGCCTGGCCTACAGTAACAATTAAAAAAAAATACATATATTTTTTGAGACAGGGTCTCACTCTACCACCCTGGAACCTAGTGGCACGATCACAGCTCACTGAAACCTCAACATCCTGAGCTCAAGTGATCCCCCCACCTCAGCCTCCCAAGTATCTGGGACTACAGGAGTGCACCAGCATGCCTGGCTAATCTTTAAATTTTTTGTAGGGACAAGGTTGTCCAGGCTGGTCTCAAACTCCTAGACTCAAGGGATCCACCCGTCTTGGTCTCCCAAATTGCTGGGATTATAGGCGTGAGCCACTGCACCTGGCCTAAAAATAATTTTTAAAAAGAGATATAGATTAAGTCACGGCAGGGAGAATCCCTTAATGAATACTGTCTCTTAGGCACAGGCTAGGAACAAAGAAAGAGCTGTGATGGGAACCAAGAAAGTCTGAACCAAGGAAATCTGGATAAATGAGATCAGGTACACAAAAAACACAAACAAAAATTAGCTGAAATGAGGCATGAAAAATGGAACCAACGCAGATTAGAGGAGGTTGACTCCCTGTCTCAAATCGGTTTTGAACCGCCTGGACCTTCTTCTGTAAGCCTGTCACCTTTGCATCGAGTCCGTATGCTCACTGAAGCTATCGGGGTTCAACTGGGTCTCCAGAGTACTTTCCTCACTGATGAAACAAACTCTCAGTAAATGCAACCCAGAAGAGGCTCAGAATGCAACCATGTCACTCGCACTGGGCCATGTTTTCATCACCTGCTCAGGGAGGGGCTAGACAGAGGGGACAGCTCAGCATGGGGAGCGAGGCTGCCTTCAATAAACCCCCACTGGTCCTTTCCTCACCTGTAAAAGGGCATATATGTCATCTCCCTATCCCCTCACGTTTAGAGAAGCCAGCGTCAGATATGGAGTGCGCTCCCCATGCTGAGTTGAGGTGGACAGCTTGGGAGGGACTGAGGCAGGACACAACTAAACGCAGCTCTGGCCATCACAGCAAAATGCAGGAAGCAGTGGGCATTGTCCCACTGGAAAAACATGGGCCATCTGCCAACAGAAAGATCCTTCGGCTGCGGTGTGGGGATGCAGCAGAGCCACCTGAGGAATCTCTGCTTAGATCACCCTCATCCAGGCAGGCTTCCTCTTCCCTCTTGGTCTGTGGCTCGGACCACAAGCTCTTCCTTGGTCCATCTCCTAGAGAATGGCTGGCATGCAGGTGTTCCATCAAATGTACTGAATGAATGAATCAAGCAGTTGCACCCAATTCTGAGCTTACAAAACCACCTTGCTACCCTTTACACCTCTTCCAGGCAGCACATAATTAAGAGGGATATGCTGTCAAATTGAGAGGTGACAGCATGCTGGCAGTCCTCACAGCCCTCGCTTGCTCTCGGTGCCTCCTCTGCCTGGGCTCCCACTTTGGCAGCACTTGAGGAGCCCTTCAGCCCACCGCTGCACTGTGGGAGCCCCTTTCTGGGCTGGCCAAGGCCAGAGCCGGCTCCCTCAGCTTGCAGGGAGGTGTGGAGGGAGAGGCGCGAGTGGGAACCGGGGCTGTGCGTGGCGCTTGAGGGCCAGCTGGAGTTCCGGGTGGGCGTGGGCTTGGCGGGCCCCTCACTCAGAGCAGCCGGCCGGCCCTGCCGGCCCCGGGGAATAAGGGACTTAGCACCCAGGCCAGCGGCTGCAGAGGGTGTACTGGGTCCCCCAGCAGTGCCAGCCCACCAGCGCTGCACTCGATTTCTCGCTGGACCTTAGCTGCCTTCCTGTGGGGCAGGCCTCCGGACTGCAGCCCGCCATGCCTGAGCCTTCCCCCGCCTCCGTGGGTTCCTGTGCAGCCAGAGCCTCCCCAACGAGCGCCACCCCCTGCTCCACGGTGCCCAGCCCCATCGACCACCCAAGGGCTGAGGAGTGCAAGCGCATGGTGCGGGACTGGCAAACAGCTCCACCTGCAGCCCCGGTGCGGGATCCACTGGGTGAAGCTAGCTGGGCTCCTGAGTCTGGTGGAGATGTGGAGAGCCTTTATGCCTAGCTCAGGGATTGTAAATACACCAGTCAGCATCCTGTGTCTAGCTCAGGGTCTGTGAATGCACCAGTTGACACTCTGTATCTAGCTACTCTGGTGGGGCCTTGGAGAACCTTTATGTCAAGCTCAGGGATTGTAAATACACCAATCGGCACTCTGTATATAGCTCAAGGTTTGCAAACACACCAATCAGCACCCTGTGTCTAGCTTGAGGTTTGTGTGTGCACCAATTGACACTCTGTATCTAACTGATCTGATGGGGACGTGAAGAACCTTTATGTCTAGCTCAGGGATTGTAAACGCACCAATCAGCACCCTGTCAAAACAGACCACTCGGCTCTACCAATCAGCAGGACGTGGGTGGGGCCAGATAAGAGAATAAAAGCAGGCTGCCAGAGCCAGCAGTGGCAACCCACGCGGGTCCCCTTCCACACTGTGGAAGCTTTATTCTTTTGCTCTTTGCAATAAATCTTGCTACGGCTCACTCTTTGGGTCCACACTGCTTTTATGAGCTGTAACACTCACCACGAAGATCTACAGCTTCACTCCTGAAGCCAGCGAGACCACGAGCCCACCAGGAGGAACGAACAACTCCAGATGTGCCGCCTTAAGAGCTGTAACACTCACTGCGAAGGTCTGCAGCTTCACTCCTGAGCCAGCGAGACCACGAACCCACCAGAAGGAAGAAACTCCGAACACATCCGAACATCAGAAGGAACAAACTCCGGACATGCCGCCTTTAGAACTGTAACACTCACCGCGAGGGTCCGCGGCTTCATTCTTGAAGTCAGTGAGGCCAAGAACCCACCAATGCCGGACACAAAATCATCTCGAGAACAGCATTTCCCTCTCCCTTGAACACAGACCCCATTCCAGGCCTCCCATGATGCACTTGCTAAGGAGTGGACGCCTTCCACTCACCACCTGTGACACACCTACCTGCCTTCTACGCTGGCGTCACAGCAATGTTCTGAACCTTTCCTGAGGCTGCGGCTGCCTGTGAAGGGCTTGAGCAAGGACCAAGGAAGGGCGCTTTGCTGGGCACAGCCCACCTAGCATGCCTTCCACAGCTCAATGGGCCAACAAGCCCACAGTGCTCAATATGGTCTCCCATCAAATGCCATAACTACAATAATCTATGTACTAGACAATAATGAAGAAACAATTCTTTATTTCATATTTTTTTGGAGACAAGGTCTCCCTATTTTGCCCAGGCTGGGCTTGAACTCATGATTCTCCCCCTCCTCAGCCTAGTGAGTAGCTGAGAAGTGAGGCACACGCCACTGTGCCTGGCTTGAAAAGGAATTATTCTTTAATCCCTCTGTCACTGTTTTATTCTTTACTTAAAAACAAGCTGCCTGTAAATACATCCTACTGATTTTATTTCTAGGTAGTATTTCTGATTAAAACTTTCAAATTTTCATTTCTACATCATTCAGCTGAAGGTTTTATTTTTTAAGGCTCTCCAAGCAATTTTGTAGGCAGATTAAATATGCTTCTGTTTTAGTGAAGACATTTTATTGTAATTAACAGAAGGCTGGTGTTCTGAACCTAGAGAACGGTGGCATCATGTGCACAGTGCATTCACACCGTGCTGGCCAGCACTTTTTTTTTTTTTTTAAACTGGAAACTATATGAGCATGGCTGATGTATGCTTTGTTGGGTAAGAATCTGACCTAAAAAAGTTGGCTTCACTTCACGGTTTAAAATAGACTTTTTCCTTAGACAGATCAAAGATACCTAACATTCAGCTATGTTCAAAGGCTGCCAGGGAACTTCTGCTTGCCAACAGCAAGGACACAGGGACAGGCACTTGTTGCTGTGTGAGCGAGGCCTGGGAGTGATTAAAGAGGACAGACGAGCTTGTCCACAGGGAAGCTCAGCGTAGGTGAGTGGAGTAGATGAAGTGAAATCCACCCAGAGTGCTGGGGCTGTGTGTGAGACCTTGGTTACTTTCATACTTCCTACAGCTAGTCTGGAAAACCTTTCAATCCAAAGCAAGTACTCACACTCCTTCCTTGTTCTAAGAACGTAGGGAACCAACACGAAGTAAAAGTATGCATACATCGGAGTGCTTTCATGCTAATTGTTTTTTTTTCTAACTTGCCGACACCCTTAGGAGCCTACACAGTAGGTCAAGTGAGTCAGCAGCCTCATTTCCAAGAGGAAATCTGAGGTGGAGGGAGTGGTGGGCCTGGCTGGGGTTTTGGCCACCCCACGAGAGGTGACACCACAACCATCTCTGTGAAAATGGAGAGGGTGGAGAAAGAGGGCAGAGGGGCTAGGAGGGCTTTTCATTCCTTCGGGGGACACACTGTGTGTTTCCTGGGTCCTTGGCAGATGCTCGAATGGACGACACAGGCAGACAAGCACGCAACTGTTAACACGTGTACTGAGTGAATGTGTGTGGCGTGCTCTGCAACCCACGCGTCCATCCACTGATGAGGGGATACGCGGAATGTATCCGTCCACACAGTGGGATAGCACCAGCCTTCGACGGGAGTGAGGGTCTGGCACATGCTACAAGGTAGGGGGACCTGGAAGATATTATGTTTAGGGAAATAAGCCAGGCACAGAAAGACAGATATTGTACGATTCTTCTTATAAGAGGCTCCTACTGTGGGCAAAACCATAGAGACAGAAAGCAGAATGGGGAGACAGCGACTTACTGTTTAATGGAGTTTTTGTTGGGGATGATGAAAGGTTTTGGGTACAGAGAGTGGTAATGGGTGTATAGCATTTTGAATGTATTTAATACCACTGAGTTGTACACTTACGAATGGTTAAAATAATAAATATTATGTTTTAACATGTGTATTTTACCTCAGTTTTTAAATTTTTTTTTAGATAAGGATGGCTTGAGCCAGGGCAGTTCAGGAAACGCTTGAGGAGCAGAGGCAGCAGGGCGCTGGACCAGACAGAGGATGAGAATGTCCAAGGAGTGGTCTCTGTGTGTGGTAATGAGCTGAGATTACAGCTGGCAGCTGGAAACCAAACCCTGTGGGTGCCACCCAGAGAGAGCTGAGACTGACCATGGAGTATCGGCCAAGGTCATGTGTGTAGCCCCGGGCCATGGAGAGGGGGTACCCTGGAGGGGGTGGGCTGGCTGGCTGGGCTCAGCTGTCTGACAGGCAACGGGCTCCCCAGTGTTCCGAAGAGGGAGTGGCCCTGGTGGTGCCTCTCTGTGGCTTAGAGGGGCTGAAGCTAGAACACCACTGTGACTCTAGGCCTGCTGGTTCCCTGAGAGCAAGGGCCACCTTAGGTCATTGCTCTGAACACCTCCCCTTGCTCTGAGCAGCACAGATGGCCAGGTGAACTGCCTCACCAATCCAGGGACTGTGCCCTCTCATCAAGAGATCATGGGTAATCACGAGAAGACACAAAAATCAAAACACGCGAGAGAAGAAAAGACTAATGAAAGCAGAGACTCCCTGCGCAGCTCTTTCTAAGCCGACTAGAAGAGCAGCAGGCACTCTGATAACTTCTGCACAGTCCATTTTTGTTATTCTTCAACTAACAGGCAAGAAGCCGAAGTTTCTGTAAATATATGCATAATTCATTTGTAAGCAGTTAAACCTCTACTTTTATGGTAAAGCTTTCAATTGTATCAGAAAATAGGCAGGGTGCAGTGGCTCATGGCTGTAATCCTAGCACTTTGGGAGGCGGAGGTGGGTGGATCGCTTGAGCCCAGGAGTTTGAGACCAGCCTGGGCAACATGGTGAAACCCTGTCTCTACTAAAAATACAAAAATTAGCTGTGCGTGGTGGTGCGCACCTGTGGTCCCAGCTACTCGGAAGGCTGAGCTGGGAGGACTGCTTGAGCCTGGGAGGTCCAGGCTGCAGTGAGCTGACATCGTGACGTTGCACTCCAGCCTGGGTGATAGAGTGAAACTCTGTCTCAAAAAAAGAAAATAAACTGCTTTGAATGAGGGTGAAGTATTGTATTTGCACGAGAGGAGAGCAAGAGATATAAAATATTTAACTGGTATTCAAAAGCCAATTTTAAACAATTCAAGTAAATTCTAACAATAATGTAATGACTTCTTTCACCAAAGACCAAATACTCAGCAACTCTTTTGCCCCAGGTCTCTAGTTAGTTAGCCGATAATAAGTCCTACATTATTCTGCTATAACTTTGACTTCTCCTAGTCTTTTCTTTTCTAAAAATGGCCTCAAAAAACAAGTCCATGATTAATTTACTCCTCCTATAAGTATCTTAAAAAAAAAGGGTCTCTTTATTTAACATTTAACACTTCTAACTTCCAGTCCAAAAATGTTAAATGAAGGCATTAATTCAGAATAATCTTTCAATGAACAGGTCTGAGGGCTATATTCAACCTCACTGTTTAAAAAAAAATAAATTATGAAATACCTTTTTCTACTTATCAAATAACTACAACTTTTACATGATCTCAGCATTGGAGAGGTATGATGGACAGGCATCTCACACACTCTGTATGTGGTGCCACTCTCTGGAAAGTGTGTAGACAATATCTATTAAGGGTTTTTGAAAATGCCTGCTCTTTGATTCCGTACTTCCTTCATCAAGCTTAAGGAAAGGTTCAAAGATGTGAACAACAATGATAACAAAAGATTAACAGAACAGTATCATTTATAATAGCTGAAAAACTGGGGTATCCACAGAACGAAATAATAAACGATTGCTAAAAATCATGCTTCTCGTTCCCACTAATGTCAGAAACAAGACAAGTATGCCCACTCTCACCACCACTATGTAACATTTTACTGAAATTGTTTTACTGAATTTATTAGTCAACTGGAGAGAAAGACATGAGCGTTTACAATTATAAACAGAGGTGAAATTATGTGCAGATACTCTAATTAATACCTGAATATTCAAAAGAATCAACTGAAAAACTGATGCAAACAATCAGATAATTCAGTAAGGAAGCAGTTCATGAAAGCAAGACCCCCAAATTCAATAGCCTTCATATAAACAACCAATAACTAGAAGACACAATGGAAGAAAAGACCCCATTTACAACAGCAATGATAATTGATTATCTAGGCATTAGCTTAGTAAGAGACGTGCAAAATCTACAAGAGAAACTTAAAAATAGCCTTAAAGGACATGCAAGTGGCCTTGGAAAATAGTCATAGCATACTCTTATAGGGGGCACGCATCACAAGATGCCAGCCCTCCCTCAGATATTTGCAAAATATAACAGGATCCCAATAAAAATGCCAACAGTAGCCAGGCGTGGTGGTGCGTGCCTGTAATCCCAGCTACTTGGGAGGCTGGGGCAGGAGAATCACTTAAGCCCAGGAGTTCCAGACCAGCTTGGGCAACATCGCATGGAATTGTCTCTAAAATAAATAAATAAATAAAGTCAACAGCTGTTTCTTTCTGCAATGACTATGGGTCAATTCAAAGTTCCAACTGTTTGCAGTAATATCAACATTGTTTTGGGGAACTGTTTAAGAGAATATGCCCATAATTACATTAGTGATGCTTGAAATCAACATTTTCAGTGTAAGACAGAGATAAAACTATGAAAGCCAAGAAATAAGTAAAAATGATAGGAACAGGAGGCAGGGAAGTTCTGGGCAGAAGAGGGCAGGTCCCCGGTGAAGGCCCTAGCCTCAAGCCGAAAAGCCTGGAACCTTGGCCCAAAGTGAGAACATGCATCCCTGTTTTCCCACTCGAATGTTGCCTTTTCCAAAACCACCATGGCTTGCCCTGTGCTTCCATCCTGTGCCTGTAAAAACACCAGGCGTAGCTGATGGAGAGAAGAAAAGCAACTGGACATCGGAGACTAGAGTTGGACGTTTGAAAGAAGCGGCTTGACTTCAGAGGGACAGCTTGATGGTGTAACTTCAGAGAAGAATCTGGCTGGAGACAGCCAGACTTCAGGGGAAGATTACCTTCCCACTCTGTCTCCTTTTTAGCTTCCCTTTCCACTGAGAGCCGCTTTCATTGGCAATAAAATCCCCTGTATTTACCGTCTTCAATTCGTTCATGCAACCTCATTCCTCCTGGATGCTGGACAACAACTTGGGTGCCATGAGCGTACGTGTAAAAGGCTGTCACCCTCACCCTCCGCTGAGCTGTTAACACTTAAGTCGTCCACGGATGGCAGAGCTAAAAGAGTACTGCAACACTTTCTCTGGGGCTTCAGGGCTCACAGGGACCCCTGAAGACGCAGCCATGGGGCTGGTATGGGGTTTGCTCCTGCTGGTGCCCAAAAGTGCTCGCCCCAGTTCCTGCACCAGCTCAGCTGCACTTCCCCTCCCACGAAGGGTGGAGCAGCAAGTAAGTGGAGCTCGCCCCTGCTGGCGCTGAAGGGGCCAGCTAGTTCCCACACCCATGCACTCCAGTTCCCGCCCGTGAAGGGGTCAGGGAAATATCCTGCTTCAAAAACACCATAATATTAAAATTAAAATATCAATATGAATGTACAATTCAGAAAATTTATATCCTTGCTCCCTCCATTGAAAGCATTTAAAAGTAATGTCAGACCAGTAGCAATAAACATCCCTCTGACCCAGATTTTGGTTGCTAATATATTTACCACTGAAAGGAACCACGGCTCTTTGAAAAATGGCTGATTTGGCCAGGTGCGGTGGCTCATGCCTGTAATCTCAGCACTTTGGAGGGCCGAGGTGGGTAGATCACTTGAGGTCAGGAGTTTGAGACCAGCCTGGCCAACATGGTGAAACCCCATATTTACGAAAAACACAAAAATTAGCTGGGCATGGTGGCACACGCCTGTAATCCCAGCTACTTGGGAGGCTGAGGCAGGAGAATCGTTTGAATGTGGGAGGCGGAGGCTGCAGGGAGCCAAGATTGCACCACTGCACTCCAGCATGGATGAGACAGCGAGACTGTCTCAAAAAATAAAAAAAAAAGAAAAGAAAAATGGCTGATTTGAAGTCTGGGGAAGAGAAGGTACTAAATGAGCCCAAGGGATATCTCACTATGTCAGAAATCAAGGAATCAAAAATAAATGAGGCTATGTAAAAAAACAAAAACAACAAAAAAAATACACAGTAACTACCCTAAAGGGCACTCAATGATTGAAATTATGCCATCTGAACACCAGAAAGACTAATGATTTTAGTACACGAAAACACACTGAAATCAACAATAATATAGTAGTCCACAATGATATTAAAACAAAGAGAAAGCTAGAAAAAAGCTTCAGCTGTCACCATTAGAGGGAACTGGTAATAAAAGACAAAGCGTTAAGCTTATCCTTCTTTTTCAGTAGGAGCTCCATTTCAAGATAACCAAGTATCTCTGGTTGGTAAGAAAAATCACTGCTTTCAGAAGAATGTTAGAGTAAATGTTGAATTCTCTAGTGAAACTGAAACTATTGACTCAGGCAAGGATTATCAACTGTTGTTCAAGACATTAGCATATGGTTGACAGGGAATACGCATTGGCAGGACGCCAAAATATACACTGCAGATTATTACTAGTACTTTTAGAATTGTAAAGGGAAATGTGTAATTGTTAGAGATATCAATCTATCATCAACTGAATTCACTAGTAGAACTGAAAATTTAGCATCACTTCTGATGATAGGCAACCAGACGCTATGCATCTCTCACAATAATGTCACTATCTCCTAAGTTATAAAGCATTGCCTCTGATGTATTTCAGCCAAGAAAGGTTTCCATTTACAGGAACCACAGTGGGGTAAGTGGGATATGTTGCAGAACAACTGGGTCGGTTGATTTAACAAACCAGTGTTGTGGTTTAAGGCACTCCCAGATTGGCAGTGCCTCCAGGTGTCTGGCAGAGCAAAAACAAATCCCTATTGAAGAAGACACTTTGATTCTAGGTTTCAATTTATTTCACATATCTGAATACAATGACCAATATACAATAAAAAAATCAGGTACACAAGGAAATAAGACATCATGAACAAAATGTGACAAACACCTCAGATACTAGTGTTACCTGACGCAGGCTATAAAACAGCTGCGTTTACTATACTTGTGACAAGGTTTGATGACATGTTCAAGAGAATAGGAAAATATTTTAAAATGGCACTGCAGACTGAAAAAAGAACCAAACAGAACTTTCATAAATGAAAAAAAACCCCCTGAAAGTAAAAGCTCAAAAGTAGGGTTTGACACATATAGACAAATCTGAAGATTTACAATGAATAACAAAAATTGAGAATAAGCGTTTTGAAACTTTCGTATCAACTTAACAGGGTAATCTTATATCTACTGGCTATAATAATAAAAACACTGTATTTTATACAAAGTGTATTTTGTACTTCACTTCTGTAATAATTTATTTTTATTGATTTTATTTTCTGTTAAAATAAAGGACTCATATCTAGGATAACATACTGTTACAATTCAACAAGAAGACAACCAACTTAAAAACAGACATCTCATCAAAGAAGAGAGACAAGTGGCTAACAGGCACATGAAAAGACGCTTAACATTTCCAGTCATTGGGGAAATGCAAATGGAAACCACAGTGAGACACCATCACACACCCACAAGAATTCAGCTATAATCGAAAAGACAGTAATGAATATTGGGAAGAATGTGGCCACACTGGAGCCCTCATACATTGTTGGTGGAAATATAAAACAGTACAGCCACTTTGGAAAACAGTGTGGCAGTTTCTTTTTCTTTTCTTTTTTGTTATTTTTTTGAGACGGAGTCTTGCTCTGTCGCCCAGGCTGGAGTGCAGTGGTGTGATCTCAGCTCACTGCAACCTCCACTTCCCAGGTTCAAGCAATTCTCCTGTCTCAGCCTCCCGAGTAGCTGGGGCTACAAGCGTGTACCACCATGCTCGGCTAATTTTTTGTATTTTTAGTAAAGATGGAGTTTCACCGTGTTAGCCAGGATGGCCTTGATCTCCTGACCTCATGATCTGCTCGCCTTGGCCTCCCGAAGTGCTGGGATTACAGGCGTGAGCCACGGTGCCCAGCCAACAGTTTCTTAAAAAGCTGAACATAAATTTACCACACAAGCCAGGAATTCCACTCATAGGTATCTACTCAAGAGAAATGAAATATCTGCTCGCAGACTTCTATGCAAATGTTCACAGCAGCACTGTTACTCATATCAGCTAAGAAACAGCCCAAATGTCCATTAACTGATGAACGGATAAAAAAAATGTGGTATATCCATCTGACTGAATATGATGCAGCATTAAAAAGAAACAAACTACTCAACACAGATGAACCTCAAAAACATTACAGCAGATGTAAATGACTACCTATGGTATGACTTCGCTTATATGAAGTGTCCAGGAGAAAGTAAGTCTAGAGACAGAAAGCAGATCAGTGGGTGCCTGCAGCTGGGGTCAGGAGTGGAAATTAATGGTGAATGGGCACGAGGTAACTTTTGGAGGCAGATGGAAACATTCTAAAACAGAACTGTGGTGACGGTTGCACAACTCTATGTATTTGCTAAAATAACTAAATTTTCCAGTTACAATGGGTGAATTTTAGGATATGTAAATTATGCCTCAATTAACTCTAAAAAAGAAAAACCTATGACTTGAAAAGTTAGGGAAAAATAAAATCTAGGGATAGGGCTGAAAGTTACACTCAGAATGAATACGTGGCTTTAAATTCTTTTATTATTAAAAAGCAAACTAAAAATAAGTGAACTCTCTACTCAACTTAATAAATGAGGAAAAGGTTAAAATAAAAGACATAGGATAATTAAAGATAAAAGTGCCGATGAATAATATTGAACACAAACAGAACAGTCAAAAGAATAAATGAACTTATAAGGAGACATAACCGCTACTGATGAGGAAGAGATTAAAAGGTCCATTAAACAATGACCATGTACTAGTTAACAGACCCCCCTTTCCAAATGGACCCACTATGGTTAGAAGCTACAGATGTTTCACAGAGAAATGCAACAGGCCCACTGAGTTCCAAGTCAACCTTTCAACCCTACTTCATGGACACATTCCACATTTTATTGTTTCTGAAATCCGGGTCCATCTCATCATCCCTGTTGCGAGGTGGCAGTGTGAGGGAGCTGCAGGAAAAGCTGCTGCAGGCCACCCCAGGAGCCGTCACAAAGTGCTGGTGACAACAAATCTTAGATGGGACAAAATACAGGTTTATGAAAAAGAAGAAAACTACAGTTCAGCTCCATGTAGTAAATATAGAAGCAAATATTCTAAAGAAAATTAGTTCCAAACACTATGAAAATACACTGTGACAAAACACAAAATGCAAAGATATTTCAAAACCAGAAAAATCTGTCAACACAGCAATTACAACAGTAACATCTTAAAGAGAAAAATCGTATGGCATTTGACCAAATTCAGCAGCAGTACCCACCCAGCGTGCACTGGCATGGCGCCAACCAGCCTGCATGGGTCCGGGAAGAGTCCTGTGAGCTTGGACTCCGGAGCACCAGCAGCCTCGCAAAGACCGCTCACCAGAAACCAAGAGCCACTTTCCCATCGAATTAGGAAACGCTGAAGCCATTTACTAAAATGGGAGAAAACAGGAATGCCTGCTATCACCTCTGTTCCAGGTTTTATTGGTCCTTCTTAGTGGTAGGATAAAATTAAAATAACTAGTCTATGTTGGCATAAATAGTGGAAGACAGATAAAAGAATCCATTGCAAACAACAGGACTATATATGCAGACTGTAGTGGAAACATTAAGACTAATTCAAAAATGTGGTAAGGTGATGGCAAAAGAAAATATTTGAAAACCAATAGCTCTGCATGAGATTAGCAAAAACCAATCAGAAGTGGAAATGGGAAAAAATATAACCCAGTCACAAGAGTGACAGAAGCTATAGAGTATTTAGAAATAAATTTACTGGAAAGTTAAGAGATTTACAAGAAAACCGTAAAATTTTATAAGTCAGAAAACAAGACCCAGAAAAAGGGGGGATATATACCATCTTCCTAGATGGAAAAAAGGTTATTAATTTTCACCAAATTAATATATAACTTTAATTCCAATCAATTATTATTTTTCTGAACTAGATGAAATTATTTTAGTATATATACAGAAGCATTAATGTTTTAGAACGGCCAAGAATTATCAAACAAGACCAGTGAGGGGAACTGGCTTGATCCATATGAAATTCTCCTGGATATGCAGATTTACTATGGAGAATTTACCTTTTTGGGGAACGGTGAAAATGTAAGTGTCAGTGGGAGTATATTGCATGCCATTCTTACTAGGTATAATGAAAAACGAAGGAAATGGAGGTTGAGAATAGAAAACAGATGTAGAACAGATGTAGAAAGAGGCTTGTGCAGCGACTCCTCAGAAGAGGTAAAGGAAGTACGCTGGAGGCCGGCATACACCGGTACTTGCATGGGGTCTGCCCCACGCATGGAATAATATACGGCGACAAAACTGACAAATGCAAAGATGGTTCAAAACCAGAAAAATCTATCAACAGAGCAATTATAATCTGAACATCTTAAGGAGAAAAATCATATGGCATTTGACCAAATTCAGCAGCAGTACCCACCCAGCATGCACTGGCTGAGGCGGAGCATGCATGGAAAGGTGGGGCACACGGCCAACCTTCTGTATCATGGCAGATCCAAGCCCCAGCTGTGACGGGCATTAGGGACAGGGCTTGGGATACGAAGGCCCAACAATGGTTATACAAAGCCTTTTCCCTCCCTCTGACTCTGGGCCTCCGGAGGGTACTGGAAGGAGGAGCTGGTACCTATCCCTTTCCTTGCTGTCTCACCAATGGGTTGCTCACTCCAGGAGAATAGGGTTTGGTTTTGTTTAATTCTGTACCCCTAGTACCCAGAATAGCTTTCACAGGCACTCAACACATATTTGCTAAATGAATGAACAGCATGAGAAAGGTATATCCTATTTGGGAAGAGGAAAGACTAATCAAAAATGACTTAGCATGCATATTATCTACCACAAGGGTAAACCAAATATAAGCCAAATACAAGCTCTAGAAAATGCAAGTGAGAACCTGGATTTTTTTTTTTTTTTTTTTTTTTTTTTTTTTGTGAGACGGAGACTCACTCTGTCTCCCAGGCTGGAGTGCAGTGGTGCGATCTCGGCTCACTGCAAGCTCCACCTCCCGGGTTCACACCATTCTCACGCCTCAGCCTCCCAAGTAGCTGGGACTACAGGCGCCTGCCACCACGCCTGGCTAATTTTGTTTTTGTATTTTTAGCAGAGACGGGGTTTCACTGTGTTAGCCAGGATGGTCTTGATCTCCTGACCTTGAGATCCGCCCACTTCGGCCTCCCAAAGTGCTGGGATTACAGGCATGAGCCACCGCAGCCAGCCGAGAACCTAGATTTCTAGCAAGTAGGGGGCAAGAAAATTCATCCACCGTAAATCCACCCACCCATAAATCCACCATCCACCCAGCCTCCCTTCCTCCCTCCCTCCTTCCACCTGGAAAATCTGCTATCTGCCTCACAGTGTGGAAAGCCTGGGAATACAGCTATAAGCATGACAGACTGCCTGCTCTCACTGAGTTCATATTTACTTTTTTTTTTCCTGAGACAGGATCTCACTCTGTCATCCAGGCTGAAGTGCAGTGGCACAATCATGGCTCACTGTAGCCTTGGCCTCCCAGGCTCAAGCAATCCTGCCACCTCAGCCTCCCGAGTAGCCAGGACCACAGGTGTATGCCACCATGCCCAGCACATTTTATTTTTTTGTAGAGATGGAGTCTCCCTATGTTGCCTAGGCTGGTCTCGAACTCCTGGGCTCAAGTGATCCTTCTGCCTCAGCTTCCCAAAGTAATGGGATTATAAGCGTGAGCCACTGGCCTGGTTGCTGAATTAATATTCAGTGGAAATTAATTGTAAAAGATCCATTATTACAAATTTAAGGTATGAAAAATGATATTTTATTTTGTATATCTGTCTTATATTTTAGTAATTATAAAGGTTTTAAGAGGTTCACATTTGACTTTAGGGTCCTTACTCTGTTTTCCTCGACAAGGTTTTAAGCACCTCAATCTCAAAATCTAAAGGAAGACTTTTAGGGATTAAACAACCTGAGATGGAAAGGGATGGCTGTGTCATTTGGGGGGAAATTCAAAGCAAAGAGCACTTTTTCCTAATTTCATATAAGAAACGCTTGAGTAGAGGTAATCCCCAAATGACTCATAATAAAGCAAGTCCATAATGTACTATAGCTACAGTCCTTACTTTAGAAACATAGAGAACTTCTACTATAATTTTTACAATTACACTACTTGGAGTAATTCCTTTTGGAATTGCTATAGTTCTAAGACAAACAAATGAGAATTAATTTAAAAGAAAAACTGGCTAGCTTAATACCATAAATAAAAAGATGTTCAGCTTTTCCTGTTAGTGTATTATGCCTATACTGGGTTGTTAAACTTTTATCTTAAATAGCTCTGGAATTTAAAATGTTAATTGAGTAAATAAGTGAATGACATTCAACCTAAAAAAAAAAAAACCACCTCAATACAGAAAAGATGACCCTGCAAAACACAAACACAGCAAAGGAATAAGTTAGCACACTATCAAAACATTGCTCCTTCACTCCAACAGCCACAATTTAACTTTTAAAAGACAAATAAAAATTACCTTTTAAGGATGGTAGTTTTTGAAGTTCTCTATTATTGCTTGCACTAAACCTTGAAGAATTTTGCCGTTTGTCTTTCTTCACTATGGGCTGAGAGACTGGTACTTTTATTTTAGCAGATACTGTAGACGGGACAGCAACAAGGCTGTTTTTCCTGACGGAAATTTGCTTCCAAAACAAAAACAAAAACAAATGAATATGTACAATGGTTGTATTTTGTAGCACTATTAAAATATAGAAAAACATATACACGAGTCTTACTCTGGGGCATTCTCCTTCACTCCATGGAAGACATCATTCCTTAGAGTGGCTGGAGTATGGGGCTTAATGTCCCACCTTCAGCAATATTAGACTGAGAGATTCAAAGATATGCCTAATTTCTCTTATCTTCCTTCGAACTTTTGATTGCTAAATATTTACCACATAGGTTGATGTGGCAGACTAAATAATGACCCCTAAAGATGTCCACATCCTAATTCCTGGAACCGGTGAATATGGGACCTTGCTTGGCGACAGGGACTCTGCAGATGGGATTCAGTTAAGAATCTTGAGATGGGAAGATGATTCTGGATCATCCAGGCGGGCCCAAGGGAATCACACAGGTCATTACAAGAGGGAGGCGGGAGGGAGACAAGAGAAGGCAATGGGATGACGAAAGCAGGGATCAGAGAGAGCTCTGAAGATGCTACACGGCTGGGTTGGAAGATGCAGGGAAGTGGCCACAAGCCAAGGCAGGCAGGTGGCCTCTAGAAGGTGGGAAAGGCTGGAAACAGATTCTCCTCTAGAACCTCCAGAGCCATCACGACCCTGCTGACACTTTCATTTTGGCCTCATTTCAGACCTGCATGCCAGAACTGTAATATAGTAAGTTTATGCTCTTTGGAGCTGCTGCATGTGTAACTTGTACAGTGGTGCAAGGACATGAATATGGCTGAGTATCTCACAAAATGCTAGGTGTTCCCTGCTGGCTCACCACTCAGCCTTGAACACCCAGAGCAGGCCGTCTGAGTGCTTCCCCTTGAGCCCCAGGAAACACTCCGCGCAGCTGTTCTGCTGCCATTGTCCTAGGCTCCTGGTGTGCGTGCTCATTCCCAGGATGCACCATAGCTCCAGGGCTGGTCAACACCCCTGTGGCCAACCTGCAACACTGCCATCTGAACTACTCAGCAGAGGTGGAGAAGAGTCTGAAGATGCATGAAGCAGAGGAACCAGGGATCCCCCGTCATCCACACAGGCCAAAGGAGCTCACCAAAGGGGCCCGTGGAGTTCAGCTGCACTCTGGGCCCCCCAGCCGAAGGGCTCTCTAGGTAGCAAGCAGTGACCTGGCCCACAGCTGTTTGCTGCCACCACTATCCAGCAGTAACAGCCAACAGCTGCTGTGTCGACTGTCAAGATGATTTACACAATGTGCTCGTTGCCCACCCTTCTTGTCTGCCCAAAGAAACGGAGTCTGTGTCTGCATATGTGCTCTTTAAGAAGGCTGTCACGCTCTGAGACAGTTTGCTTCTGTGTCCTCACCCAAATCTCATCTCAAATTGTAATCCCCACGAGTCGAGGGAGGGACCTGGTGGGAGGTGACTGGATCGTGGGGGCAGTTTCCCCCATGTTGTTCTTGTGGTAGTGAGTGAGTTCTCATGAGATCTGATGGCTCAAAAGTGTTTGGCAGTCCCCCCCTCCCCCACTTTCTCTCTCTCTCCTGCCGCCATGTAAGAAGTGCCTTGCTTCCCCTTCGCCTTCTGCCATGATGGTAAGTTTCCTGAGGCCTCCCCAGCTATGCGAGACTGTGAGTCAATTACACATCTCTTGTTTGTAAGTTACCCAATCTCAGGTAGTTTTTTGTAGCTGTGTGAAAATGAACTAACATAGACTCCACCCTGGAAACACAAATCCACCCAGTTTAGGGGCAAGGAGAGCAGACACACCAACTCCAGCCCCAAACATTAATTTGTTCTCATCCTTGAATGAAATTTTCATAAGCAGTAAGAGCTGCTTTACTTCCTACTAAGGTGCTTAGGAATGCCTGGAAAGAGGTGTCTGATGTGACAGACTGCCCGGAACAGCAGGCAGCCTCTGACCTGGGAGGCAGGGGTCTCGGTTCCCTTCTCTCCCTCAGTCTGTGGCTTTTTCCTCAAAAGGTACTTTCTTGGGCTCTGAGCTTGACATCTGTCAATCTTTTACCATGAAAGCCTGGGTCTTTCTTCCCTAAAAGCCCCTTTATAACCAGCTCCTCCACAGAACCCCCCAGTTAGATGGTTTCTGCTCTGCCTTCTCTGGGCGCCCCGGCATTGATTCCACAGTCTGGAGGAGCTGCTCCTAGGAGCTGTCCTGGCTTTAGATGTTCAGTTACATATGTGCTTGTTCCAGTAGATAATGCTCTCCATTTCCTTTTTATTTCACTATAGTGCCAGCCCAGCACTCACAGCGAGGACCTTGGGTAGAGGCCAATGACAGGGCTCCCCCATGGCTTCTGACCCCAGCTGGAAGGTCAGCTGCATGGAAGGTGGCCTGGCCTGGGGGGCTGGGAGACGAGCCCATGGGTGTTGACTGCCATGAGGACACACTGAGGATAGGCCTCTGCCCCTGAGAAAATAAGTCAGCCCTCGGGCACAGTTCCAAAGGGGCCCTGGGCTCTTTGGCTACCAAGCCCCTCTCCTCTCTCTCATCAGGGCCAAGACCAGAGAGGGGAGCCACTGTGCCTGCCCCGCCCAGCCCAGCCACCAGCTGCCTACCCCACAACACTGTGACCTGGTGCTCCCACCAACTCGGAGGGGGCATCTTCCTCCCTGATGGGACATCAGCTCAGGAGGGCAGGGCCTGTCTGCATGAGACACTGTCTGTCCCTGGGAAGGTGAGGTGACCTCCCTGAGGAAGGAGCTGCAGAGCCACCCAAAGCAGATGCCACCAAGAACCTGGGCTCAGAGAGGGGGAGAAGGAGAGACAGGGGAGAGAGGGACGGGGAGGGGGAGAGGGAGAAAGACAGAGAGAGGGAGGGGAGAAAGAGAGAAACGGGGAGAGAGGAAGGGGGAGGGGGAGAGACGGAGAAAGGGAGGGGAGAGGGGCAGAAAGGGGGGGAGGGGGGAGGGAGAAAAGAGATGGGAGAGGAAACGGGGAGGGGGAGGGGGGGGAGAGAGAGAGGAGGAGAGAGGGAGGGGAAGAAAAAGAGGGGAGGGGGAGGGGGAGAAAGGGAGGGGGAGAGAGAGGGAGGGGGAGGGGAAGGGGGAGGGGGAGAGAGAGGGAGGGGGAGGGGAAGAAAGAGAGAGAGGAGAGAGAAAGGGGAGGAGGAGAAAGAAGGGGAAAGAGGGAGGGGGAGAAAGAGGGGGAGGGGGAGAAAGGGGGGAGGGGGAGGGGGAGAAAGAGGGGAGGGGGAGGGGGAGAAAGAGAGACGGGAGAGAGGGAGGGGGAGGGGAGAGAGAGGGGAGAGAGGGAGTGGGGAGGGGAAGAAAGGTTGGGGAGAGAGGGAGTGGGGAGAGGGAGAAAGAGAGAGACGAGGGAGAGAGAGGGAAGGAGAAACACAGGGAGAGAAGGATGAAGGAGGGAAGGAGAGAGGGAGGGTGAGGGGCTCCCTCGGGAGCAGCTGCCCAGGGCGGGTGGGCGCAGACGAGGGTGGGAGCGGGAGCGGGTGCTGTGGCGGGATCCTGGGTGCCGCTCCGGGACGCCTGGCCACGGCCACGGCCGGAGGATGAAGCCCCCGAGAAGCGACGGAAAGGAAACGTGAGAGCGCGGTTCGCGTGTGGCCAAGCAGAGGGTTGGAGCGCGCAGCGCAGGAGGCCAGATCGGCGTCCTCCGCTTCTTCCCCGGCGGGCGGCTCCCCTCCTCCGGGCTCCGGGGCCACGCAGCGGAGGCCGGGGCAGAGGCGGGACCGCGGCCTGGGGCCCATGCCGGAGACTCCGGAGGTGGCCGGCGGGAGCTGAGGGTCTCCTTGGAAGGCCAGGACAGACCACACTCTTGAGAAAACGTGGTTGGGGCAGAGGGGTGTGTCAGGCGCCCAGGAAGGCGCAGGCTCGCAAGGACAGGGGCGGGGAGGCTGGGGGGCGGCAGGAGGGCCCGGCGCGAGCCCACGCGGGTCTGCGGCGACAACAGGAGTGAGGTCGAGCCTGGCCCTACGCGCACAGCGCTCCTTGGCAGCCTAGCGGCTCAGGGGCCAAAGCCGCCAAGGTCGCTGTGCCACCGGGAAACGCAGGGCGGGTTGAGGCTTGGGAGGGTGGGGAAGGTCTGAAAGGGTCCCTGGGCAGAGGACAGAAGCCAGGGTCCCGGGAAATACGGCGGCTGTAAACAAGCCCTCCTCCTGGGCGCCAGACACCACCAACACCGCTGGTTCGTGGACAGCCCGGCGGGGACCCTGCCGCAGCCCCGACACCGGGCTCCCTCCCTGGTCTGATGTTCCGTAAACCTGCAAAGACTCCTCCAGTGGCGGCACCGGAAGGCACCTGTAGCTGGAGGGAGATGGCTAGGGAGGAAGGCTGGGGAGCGGCTGCCCCACGCTGCATTCCATGGTTCAGGCCGAGCTGGCGCATCCTTAGCTTACAGAGAGGAAAGCAAGGCTCAGGCTGTGGGGTGAGCGCCTGAAATCACCCAGTCAGTGCTGCAGCCAAGCCCCAGCCTCAGTCCCTGGACTCTGGGTCTGGCGTTGAGCCAAATGCTGGACCCCAACTCCCCCCTTACACCCCACACCCGAGCAATTCCATGCTCCAGTGCCTCTCAAAATCCTACCTTTCTGCAATTTTATCGTAAACGGAACAAACTGCCACCACTTATGTGCCAAGGACTAAGTGATATGCCACTTAAGAAGTATTTTTAATGCCGGAAAGTCCAGCCTGAACCTGATCAAGCCCTGAGGTCTAAGCACCAGTTCTTAGGAAAATACAAGAGAGAGGGCAGCGTGTTAACCAACGGCGATGCGATCTGCATGCAGGGAACGTGGGGGAATGGCAGGAGGTGTCCTCCTGCAGCACCTGGCAGTCGCGCCACCACACTTCAGCCCAGGTGAGCCTCCGCTGTGGGCCCTGTTACATGCAAGCAGCCCCTCCCCCAAGCAGCGACAACTAAGAACGTCTCCAAACATTGCCAAATGTCCCTCGGGGGACAAAATCACCCTTGGTTGACTATCATACCTCTCAAATGTATGGGAACCACCTGATTTAACAACTAAATTGCAAGGAGAAAAAGGAGAGGGGGAACCAGCACATATCACAACCTAGTGTAATGTATGTACCTGATTTGGATCTCAGGACTCAATTCAATTCAGGACCCAAACCAACCAAATGAAAAAGGGAGGAGGGGAGGGGAGATTTAATGCTTACTCCTGAGAGTAAGGAATTGCAGTTAATATTTTTAGGTGGGGCAATCACGTTCTGGTTCTTGGAGTCCTTGTTGGAGGATACCACGGGTGGGATTTACAAATAAAATATGATGACTGAGATTTGCTTCAAAATAATGTAGTGTGAAGAGAGGGCCATGCATATGGAGGAGGAGGCCTGGATAAGACAAGATGGGTTGCATGTGGATGATGGCCAAGGCTGGGCAACGGGGACCTGGGGCTTCCCTATACGATTCCCTCGACTACTGTGTATGTGAAAATAGTCCAAATGAACATGTTATTCCTCCCTGCATTAACCCCAGCCTCTATAGACCAGACAATCAGAACACCTTCCCTCATCTTTCTCCCAATCATATTTTCAGTGTTGGTGGTACAGTGGTGAGCACAGCTGCCTCCAATCATATTTTCCTACTGTTACCGGACTGACCTTTCTAAAGGTCCATCAGACCATTCCCCTGCTCACAAGATGCCAGTGGCTCCCCACTGCCTGCAGGAGAAAGTTCAAACTCCATAGCATGGGGTTTGAGCTCAGCCGCTGTCTCCCCCGCACTTATTTTTCCAGGGCTCATCTCTCAATGTATGGGAGAGATGAGTCTCTCCTTTATTTCAGGAATGCTGGGCCAGTCTCAGATTCTCCAATGTGCTCTGACCCTGCCCTGTTTCAATGCCTGTTTCTTCAGCATGAAATGCCCTCTTCCTGTTCCCAAACTGTCACCCCCACCCAAAGCTTTTGATCTACTCAGCCTTCAGTTCTAGCACAAATGCCATTCTCTTTAATGTTTTCCCCACTCCTCATACACGCAGCCAGGCCCCACCATCTCCTCAGTGTTCTTAAGGGGGTTGGTTCCCTTACACTTACATCAGGCTTGGAATCCCATGTCTGCTTCTACAAAGATTCTGAGCTTGTTGAGAGCATGGACACATCTCATGTCCCCGTTATCTGCTAACACTCAGGCAGGCTCCGGAGCTTGCTTCGTCTCCTTCACACAATCACTGTCTCTTGAGTCCTTAATTCCAGCCTTCGCACAACCACTTCATGCACACTTGATGTTCCAGCAATACCAAACTACTTGTCCTCCCAGACAAAACCTAGTTTTGTATGTCTTTTCAGATATTTTATTTTTATTTTTAATTTTTTTGAGACAGGGTCTGTCTGTCACTCAGGCTGGAGTGCAGTGGCACAACCACGGCTCACTGCAGCCTCAACCTGCTGGGCTCAAGTGATTCTCCTCCCTCAGCCTCCTGAGTAGCTTAATCTACAAGCACTCGCCACCACGTCTGGCTAATTTTTGTATTTTTTGTAGAGACAAGGTCTCACTATGTTGTCCAGGCTGGTCTTGAACTCCTGAGCTCAAGCAATCCAATCTGCTGTGGCCTCCCAAAGTGCTAGGATTATAGGTGTGGTGAGCCACCGCACCCAGCCTTGGATCTTTTAAAAGTGCATTTGGCTCAAGGTAGCATGATACTGGCATAAGGACAGACATACAGATTGATGGCATAAAATTGAGAGCCAAGCCCATTCACCGGGGAAAGAACAGCCTCTTCAACAAATGATGCTGGGACAACTGGAGAGCCGTATGGACAAGAATGAAGGTGGATCCCCCCTCACACCACAGGGAAAAAACTAATTCAACATGGATCACAAACCTCAACAGAAGAGCTGAAACCACACAACTCTTAGAAGAATACAAAGGTAAAGCTTCATGAGCCTGGATTTGACAATGGTTTCTTAGCTATGACACCAAAGGCGCAAGTAACTAAAAAGAAAACAGATAAATGAGACTTCATAAAAATTAAACATTTTTGTGCAAAGGATACTATCAAGAAAGTGAAAAGACAACCCACAGAATGGGGGAACGTATTTGCAAATTATATAAGGGTCTAGTATCCAGAATATGAAAAGAACTCTTACAACTCAATAACAAAAAGAAAACCTGATTAAAAAATGGGCAAAGGACTTGAACAGGCATTTCACCAAAAAAGATATACAAATGGCCAAACAAGCACATGAAAAGATGCTCACCACCTTTAGATGTTAGGGAAATGTAAATGAAAATTACAATGGCATACCACTTCACACCCGCTGGGATACCTATTCTTTTTCAAACTGAAAAATAACATGTTAGCATGGCCAGGCACCATGGCTCTTGCCTCTAACCCCAGCACTTTGGGAGGCTGGGGCAGGAGGATTGCTTGAGCACATTAAAAAAAAAATAGCCAGGGTGGCATGCACCTGTAGTCCCAGCTACTCAGGAAGCTGAGGCGAGGGGACAGCTTGAACCCAGGAGTTCAAGGCTGCCGTGAGCTATCACTGTACCATTGCACTCCAGTCTAGGTGACAGAATGAGACCCTGTCTCAACAAAAAAACAAGTGTCATAAAGGACGTGGAACAACAATTGGAACCCTTGTATATTGCTAGTGAGAATGTAAAATGGGGCAGCTGATATGGAAAACAGTTTGGTGGTTCTTCAGCAAGTTAAACATAAAATTACCATCCAAAGCCAGGTATGGTGGCTCACGCTTGTAATCCCAGCATTTTGGGAGGCTGAGACGGGTGGATCACCTGAGGTCAGAAGTTCGAGACCAGCCTGGCCAACATGGTGAAACCCCATCTCTACAAAGAATACAAATATTAGCCAGGCATGATGGTGCTTGCCTGTAATCCCAGCTACTTGAGAGGCTAAGGCAGGAGAATTGCTTGAACCCAGGAGTCAGAGGTTGCAGTGAGCTGAGATGGCGCCACTATACTCCAGCCTGGGCAACAGAATGAGACTCTGTCTCAAACACACACACAAAAATGACCATCTATATGACCCAGCAGTCTCACTCCCAGGCATATACCCAAAAGAACTGAAAACAAGTATTCAAACAAAAATCTGTACACAATGTTCACAGCAGCATTATTCACAATAGCCAAAAGGTAGAAACAACTCAAATATCCACCAACTGATGAAACAAAATGTGCTATATCCAAACAATAGAATATTAGCTATAAAAAGGAACGAGGGCTTGGGAGGCTGAGGCGGGAGGATCACGAGGTCAGGAGACTGAGACCATCCTGGCCAACATGGTGAAACCCTGTCTCTACTAAAAATACAAAAATTAGCTGGGCGTGGTGGCACACGCCTGTAATCCCAGCTACTCGGGAGCTTGAGGCAGGAAAATCGCTTGAACCTAGGAGGTGGAGGTTGTAGTGAGCGGAGATCACGCCACTGCACACCAGCCTGGTGACAGAGCAAGACTCCATCTCAAAAAAAAAAAAAAAAAAAAAAAAAAAAATGGAATGAGGTATGACGCATGCTACAACACGGATGGACCTTGAAAGCATTCTGCGAAGTAAAAGAAGCCAGACACAGAAGGACAAATATTGCATGATTTCATTTCTATGAACTATTCAGAATTGGCACATCTACAGAGAGCAGACCGGTGGCCGCCAGAGGCTGGGGGAAGGGGAGTGAGGAGTGACTGCTAGTGGGAATGGGGCTTCCTTTTGGGGTGAGGAGGGCTTTCTGGAATAGGTGGTGGAGAGGGTTGCACTACCCGCTGAGCATCCTTGAGTCTTCTGGGCTTATGGTGACAACAGCAAGGGCCCCACGAAGCCAGGGAGACACACACGCTTTGGGAGGATCAGCTGTTCTCGGTACAGAGAAGGCATATTAGTGTTGGCTGAATATGAAGTGAGAAACAACAGGTGTGCTTCCTCCGTTTAAGTGTTTACTCCTAAAATAAAAACTGGGCGTCTGTCTTAAAATAAGAGGTCGCTGTAAAGAAGTGTGCTACTGTTTAGCAATCAGGCTTGGGCGACATCTAAAAAAAAAGGACTTGATTCTTCCCCGTTCGCCCTCTTCTGGAATGCTGGTTATGGGGAGTTTTGTTTTATTCTACTCACTCAGTGAGGGGAGAGATGACCTAGAATTTACTTTAGCCTCCTGATGTCTGGCTTAATGATGGGAAATTATTTTTCAAACTCAGTATTATCTGTCAAACCCAAATCAAAATAGTCAGCCCTTCCCTTCAGTAGAAGCCACTGAAAGTCGGTGGTCCCAGAGGGTTCCAAGCCAGCACTGTGGCCCCCACCTGTCTGAACAGTGGCTGCACACGAGCAGCAGCTGCATTTTCTAGGAGGAAGGCGGGGGGTGGAGTGGGTGGGGGGGGCACAATCTGAAATGCTATTTGAGACACTTGTCGGCCACTCAAATGGAAGCTACGGGAATAAAGAGGAAGTCATTCCCTCCTCCTCCCAGAGCCTCTCCACTGAAGAGACACAGGGTCCCTGGGGGAGGATGTGTCTATTGCTCTGAGGATCTGGGATTCTGGAGTCTCTGGCTGGGGGAAGGAGGTGGTGGGGGTGTCTGGAGAGGAGGGAAGATGAGGTGGCCAGTCACATGGCAAGGCAAGGTGTTGCCCAGAAGGGCCTTGAAATTATGCAGGAGTTCACGTTTCCAGCCAGGGTAGGTGAGCTGCTGGCCCTGGGCCCAGCCCCACTGCCAGGCCCACAGGGAGGTACAGAGGCAAAGGGCATTGCCTGCCTCAGTGGTACATGGTCCTCTCCCAAGTCTTCCCAACAAGCATGGCTGCACTTCCTCAGGCAGAGGAAACAAGACGCCAGAGGCGTCCCTCATGCTCAGGGACAATGCCCCATTAGTTTCTAACAGAGACACAGCAAGCCCGAATGTCCAAGTGCCCTCACACCCCACACCCTTCCATGCAGCCAGGCAACAGCACCCCAATATATTGGGAGTAAAAGGCAATCTGTGAAGCAGATACGTGGATGTCTATTAGTCTCTCTACTTTGAAATATTTCATGGAAACAGCAAAATGGGCAACTGGATTTGTGACAAAGCCTCCCTCCTAGATGTTTTATCATATAAGGGATTTACCAAATGAAACAAGCAGCTCTTTCCCTTCATTTAAACACTGCAATTCTAAAAATTCACAACTAGACATATTTATTGTTCAGTTGGGCAGGGCCAAATCACTGATCTCTCAGTATTTCTTAGATGGTGAATAGAGTTAAACACAAAAGATACCTCTTCCACAGACCATGGCTAGTACTGGTTTCAGATACAGGCCCAGGGACCCATACTAGCAGCTTCTCCAAGTGCCAAACCTGATTTGGATTCCAGTAGGCCGGGGCTGGGAAGCCACAGCCCATGAGCCACATCTGGCCTCCTGGTTATTTTTGTAAATAAAGTTTTATTGGCATACAGTCACGTCTGTTTATCCACCTATTGTCTATGGCTTCTCTCTTGCTGCAACAGCAGAGTTAAGTAGTGGCAGTAGAGACCACGCGCCCCCTAAAGCCTTGAATATTTACTATCTGGCCCTTTACAGAAAAATGTTTACTGATTCTTGTGCCAGGACAACAATTTCTGGATGAGAGGAAGAAATAAAGGAAAACAAGACAGATTTCCCTGATCAAGGTTGATGATGCACTCACAATCAGCAAACCTCCTGAGCCTGCCTTATAAGTGAGAGTGAAGGAAGAGGCAAGTTACCACCTCCAGTAATAAAAAGATCGGCAGAGGCTGTCACTGGTGCATCTCAGCATAGCAATATTCAACAGATGCAACTTCCATTTGGCAACCACAAAGCAGTGTGGGGCTGGAGGGAGAAAGCAGGTGCTCTGTCCCTACAGAATCCCCCCGAGGCCACGCACTCAGAGACTGGGTATAGCAGAGGATAGGAGTGAGATATGCAGCTGAAAAGGAGATTGATGTTAGGTCTGAATACTCATCTCTCCATAGCCACTTTATCCCCCACACCTTCTCTGCAGAACATTGGTAAACTGAGTGGTTATGACAAGAAAAAGGGATTCTCCAAAGAAACCAGTCTGTCTAGGAAAAACTAAGGCTGCTAATGTAGGAGCTGGCACCTCAAAGCAAATTCTCTGCAGTTTAGTCTCTAGGGGCCAAAAGTCACAAGAGCCAGCTCCCAGCCAAGGCTTCTAAAGCAAGTGGTCAGCTGACAAGCCCACCCATGGCCAGCTGTGCCAGTGCCTCATCCTTGCCTGTGTGAACAAAGAAACCCTTCATCTGAGAAGCAAAGTATTCCAGTTGGTCTCCTTGTTCAGCTCTTGCCCCTCGTTCCCACACATCATCTAGGAAGATCCTCTTACTTCCCTACTCAAAACACCCCAGTGGCTTCCCATTACCCTCAGAATAAAAACTCAAAGTCCAACCAGACTCAGTGGTTCATGCCTGTAATCCCAGCACTTTGGAAGGCTGAGGTAGGAGGATCGCTTGAGGCCAGGAGTTTCAGACTAGCCTGGGTGACACAGTGAGACCCCTTCTCTACAAAAAAATACAAAAATCAGCTGAGCATGGTGGTGCGCACCTGTATCTCAGCCACTTGGGAGGCTGAGGCAGGAGGATTGCTTGAGCCCAGTAGTTCAAGGCTGCAGTGAGCTAGGACTGCACCACTGCACTCCAGCCTGGGCAACAGAGTGAGACCCTGTCTCTGAAAACAAAACCCCAAAACAACTCCCCCTCCCCATCAAAATCCCAAAACCCTGTCTAGGCAGGCTGTTTATAAGACCCTACCCTAGCTTGTCTGTGCTCGGCTCCCTACCTCCATCCCTCCCGCTCTGCCTACCCTCACTTTTCCTTAGTCAACTGAACACCTGGCAGTGGACACGGCAAACTCACTTCCTCCATGGGGCCTTCGCACTAGCTGCTGCCTCTGGCTGAATGATTATCTTGCCCTAGATCTTTGCACTGTGGCCTGCTTCTTCACATCCACGTTTCACTTTTCGTGTCGTCTCCTTGGTAAGACCATCCCTGACCACCTGAAGCAGCCTCCCAATCTCCAGCAGAGGGGCTGCCAGAGGGTCCTGTCCACCAGCGGTGTGTGGAGCTGTGTGAGTGGTTTTGGTTGTCACCACGGTGTTGAGATTGCCAGGGCCATTGCTCTGCAAAGGTGAGATGTTCTCACGCCCAATGTCACTAGTACCCCGCAGAAAACACCCGCAGCTCCGCAGTCCACTTTTGTGCCCTCACTGGAGGCAAACTCCACGAGTGCATGCACTCTGCACCTGCAATGGTGCTCAGCACATGCCAGGTCTCAGAACGAACCTGCTGGATGACTGAGAATGAAGGAATCCCCTGGAGGCAAGCCGCAATGTCAGAGAAAATGGCCAAGATAAACAAGAACATGATACCGAGAGAGGGTATGATCCCTCCAGGGGACAGAAGGGGGACCTGACTCCAGAGCCCACGCCTCTGCCACACCGCACGGCTTCCGTGATCTGGACAGTGGGCCTCATTCATAATCAGCAGGACAAAGTGGCTGTGCTCTGTGACGCAGGTCTGAGAATGAGAGGAAGGTGAAGGGAGAACCTTGATTGCCGTATTACTTTATTTTTTATTTATTTTTTGAGGCGGAGTTGCATTCTGTCACCCAGGCTGGAGTGCAGTGGCGCAGTCTCGGCTCACTGCAACCTCTGCCTCCCGGTTCAAGGGATTCTCCTGCCTCAGCCTCCTGAATAGCTGGGACTGCAGGCGCGTGCCACCGCACTCGGCTTTTTTTTTTTTTTTTTAATTTTTAGTAGAGATGGGGTTTCACCATGTTGGCCAGGCTGGTCTCGAACTCCTGACCTTAGGTGATCCACCCGACTTGGCCTCCCAAAGTGCTAGGATTACAGGCGTGAGCCACTACCCCCAGCCGTATTACTTTATTTTTTAACCATGTGTGTTTTGACCCCAAAATAAATAAATAAATGAGAGAAAATGTCTATAAAGACTAGGAGGACAAAAGGTCGTGACTGCTCTTGGGTCTGTCCAAGTCCCACTCCTATGGGCAATGGAGTCTTTCTCGTGTGGTATCAGGTGTAGGCCAACCACAGACCAAGCAGTAGACAGGGCCTCCCTCCCGTCTCACCACGCGCTCCCTCTTCTTCTTGCCCTCCTCTTTCCTTAATTTTATCTACTTCCTTCTCTTTTGCCAATATAAGTCTTCTCTTCCTTTAAATTTAACCTTACATTTGATATTTCATATTAAGAAGATAGGTAACAAAATAAGTTTAATTAAATTAAATGCACTCACGTAAGAATTATTTTGGAAAATACTGTTAGGGTCTGAAGTAGCTCTGTCCAACAGAACTTTCTGTGAAGCTGTGAATGTTCCACATCTGCTGGTCAACAGAGGAGCTGCTGGCCACATGTGGCTGCTGAGCACTTGAAATGTGGCCCATGCAACCGAGGGATTGAATTATTCACATAATTTTAATTTTCATTAATTTAAATTTAAATTTAAAATAGCCATATGCAGCAAACAACGCACATCTTGGCCAGGGCAGGTCTAACCTCTTCAGAGCTCCTTAGTAATTTGATATTACCATCGGGCGATGCCAGCCCTTGGTCAGAGCTAACACCTGCAGGCTGCAGGGTATCTTAAATTAATCTCTTGGGGGCCATTTTTGTGTTGTTGTTGAGATTGGGTCTCACTCTGTCACCCAGGCTGGAGTGCAGTGGTGTGATCTCAGCTCACTGCAACCTCTGCTGCCCAGGTTTTCAAGCAATTCTTATGCCTCAGCCTCCCGAGTAGCTGGGATTACAGGTGCCTGCCACCAAGCCCGGCTAATTTTTGTAGTTTTAATAGAGATAGGGTTTCACCATCTTGGCCAGGCTGGTCTTGAACTCCTGACCTCGTGATCCACCCGCCTGGGCCTCCCAAAGTGCTGGGATTACAGGCATGAGCCACAGTGCCCGGCCGCTCAATCTTATATTAAGAAAATATATACAAGATACTGTGGTGGCACGCACCTGTAATCCCAGCTACTTGGGAGGCTGAGGCAGGAGAATAGCTTGAACCCAGCAGGCGGAGGTTGTGGTAAGCCAAGATCGTGCCATTGCACTCCAGCCTGGGCGACAGAGCGAGACTCCGTCTCAAAAAAATACACACACACACACACACACACGCACACACACACGAGATGAAAAAAAGCCAAATGTTCTCAATAAAGCATTTTTCTCCCTTCTGGAGAGCTTAATGTCTAAGGCTTGTTCTCTCACTCCCCCAGGTGGAGAACGTGAAGATGACAACGTTGTTTGGATTTGGGAAGCAGCACTTACTTCACTGCAGGAGCACTGGAGAGTCTCTGCTTAACATACTGATAGGAACATGCAAGATGATTAGATAGGACGTTGTGCTAAACCAGACACCACTGTGCCCTGCCCTTTGGCAGGTACCCAGTGTTTAAGGAAACACTGGAGACCCGTCTTCGAATTGAAATACTCTAGATGAATCTTCCCCGTGATTTAGGAAAACATCACCGCATTTCATGTTGGTGGCAGACTGACTCACTCAGCTCTGCTAAGGATGCAGGTGGAAACCTTTCCACCATCATATAGCAGGGCTGTATGTAAGTTGCCATTCACCTTGCTGTTGCTTTAATGTAGGAAGTTTGAGCTTCTTTCTTGAACTGGAAAATTTTCGATTTCATATCATTTGCTTGATGAGCTCTTTCTAGAATTGCATATACTGTAGCGAAGCTTTTACTGAAGAGAGAGAGGAATGCTGATCTTATCTACTGGCTTTAACCATAATACACACCCTAGGGTCCAATGCGCTTTCTGGAACTCCATAATTTTATGGTAAGCCTGTGTCTGCATAGATGCTTTAAAGCGTCTGATTTTCTCACCCAAAGCTCCAGGTGGCTCTTTACATGAAATGGGTTCCATCTTGTCCCATCCACTCAAGGACAATAAGATCTAACTGAATGGGGGCCAGGTTACTCCCAAGTACACTGGATGTCCAGAAGCAACAGGTGCTACACTTCAAAAATGATGGAAACAGCCAATACTTCAGTTCCTAACAGGTCTTTTTTATCTCCTCAATCCTCAACACAGTGCTCGCACAGAACAAGACGTGCTCAAAACAAAACCTATCTTATAAAACATATTAACTATATATGTAACTATGCTCTACTGAGAAACATTACCAAAATAAATTAAGAAACACAAAGCATAAAAGATCACAGGGAAACCTTTACAGTCACTGCCATGTAATGACATTTCAGATAACAACAGACTGCACAAATGATGGTGGTGCCTTAGATTATAACACCATATTTTTATGGTATCTTTACTATGTTTAGATACACAAATTCTTGCCATTATGTTACAGGTGCCTACAGGGTTCAGTTAAATGACATGCTGTACAGGTGTGTAGCCTGGAGTGACAGGCTATCCATATGCCCTAGGTGTGTAGCAGACTGTACCACCTAGGTTTGTGTTAAGCACATGCCATCATGTTTACAAAACGACAACATCGCCTAACAACACAGCTCTCAGGACGTACCCCCCCCATTAAGCGATCCATAACTGTATTTAAATGGAAATCCTATTTTGAAATGCTTTAATTAAAATAAGATCTTATGAGGCTGTACTTTTTACCACTGACCTTTTAACCAAGATCTTATGAGACAACACTTTTTTCCACTGAATATGTAAAAGAAAACTAAGAAAAAAACCAAAACACTCTACTTTTTAAAATTTTCACAAGACATTAGAAAAAAACCTAAGTAATCTTCTGCTTTAGTATACTGCTATTTATTTAAAATGAATTACACTGAATAAAAATTCTACATTAAAATTTCCTTATTGGATCAAAAAAGTGATAAATAAGCCTCTTAACAAGATTTTTTTATTGTTGTTGCTAATTTACAGTATCAGAAAAATCAGCAACCTAACTGATTTCAAGCTCTCCTTTTCAGTACTTTTAAAACCCGCCAGCTCAATACTTCTTGACTCTAGGTCCTAATATATATGGCAAGATCAAAGAAGAGTCAAGCTCAACTGATGCCTTCAAGGACTGAATCTAGCTAGGAAGGCAAGTCACACGGGAACAAAGGTCATCTAACGCGGTATACATGACACAGAACTGCGTACAGCCAGCCACTGGTCTAGGAAGTAATTGCTATAAGCATTTAAAAGATGGAAAACACATAGTCCAAGATGGTGAGAAACAGCTTCACTGAAGTTTCTGGATAGATGAGCTTGAGTTGGAGCTAAAAAGATGAAAGGGGCCAGGCACAGTGGCTCACGCCTGTAATCCCAGCACTTTGGGAGGCTGAGGCAGACGGATCATGAGGTCAGGAGATCGAGACCATCCTGGCTAACACAGTGAAACCCCGTCTCTACTAAAAATACAAAAAATTAGCCGGGCGTGGTGGCGGGCGCCTGTAGTCCCAGCTACTCGGGAGGCTGAGGCAGGAGAATGGCGTGAACCCGGGAGGCAGAGCTGGCAGTGAACGGAGATCACACCACTGCACTCCAGCCTGGGTGACAGAGCGAGACTCCGTCTCAAAAAAAAAAAAAAAAAAAAAGATGAAAGGATTCAGATGGCCAGCAGAGAGTGGGGGAAGAGCATTCTAAAAGAGGGGTGCTCGAAGTGTGGTCTGGGGTGTGTCCCTTGACCCTTTCAGGGGTCCACAAGGTCAAAATGGTTTTTATGATAACATGAAGATGTGATTTGCCCTTTAAAGCGTCATTATGGGGAGTTTTTCACAGGTTACACATATGAAATCAGAGCAGCTTGCGTGCAGGGGCAGACAGCTGCCTTCGATGGAGCCGGATGTTCAACAGATTTGCGAAAACAGAGCCATGCCACTTTTCTCAGCAAATTACAAAAAAAAATTCTTTCCACATAAATGTTTTTTATGTCAACATGTAATGGGTGTTATTATTAGATGAACTATTTAAAAGCTTTCAGCTTTAATTTCTAAGGAAAAATACCAGTAGATAGATAAAACTCACTAAATAAAAGCTCTTTGGGGTGCTCGATAATTGTGAAGAGTATAAAGGAGTGATCCCCCTTCTGTGTGAGCACTTACTGCTGTTCTAAAGGAAATATAATGCTCAGATGAATATGTGCCAGGCGTGGTTTGTAAGCAAATGTACATATTTTGGAAAGGTGTCTTTATAGTGCAGTGGCTCAACAGGGGGCGATTTGATCCTCCAGGAGACATTAGGCAATGTCTGGATGCATTTTGGTTGTCATAGTTCGTGGGGGCAGTGGGCCACTGGCATCTAGGGGTAAGGCCAGGGATGCTGGTGAATGTCCTACAAAGTACAGGACCACTGGGCAGCCCCACAACAAAATTTCTGGCCCCACAGTCAAGTGTTCAGATTGGAACCCTTGGTCTAGAGCAGTGGAGGTCACAAAGGAGGTACCTGGGGTCTACTGACCTTGCAGCTTGTGATGTAGGACAGGAATGGGGGCTAGAGAAGGGAGCCGCTTAAAGAAGAACCCACCACTCCCTCATGCCCCAAGGGCAGCAAGCTCAGGACAGCTGCCTGCTAACAACCCCAAAGCTCGGGAGCTGCCGCTGCGGCTGGCTGCCAGGGATGGATCCTTCCCGCGGCACCTCTTTCCGACGCCCCTGGGCTCTAAGGAAAGACCATGGGGAGGCGCTGGGAAGAGTGAGCCAAGACGTGGCAATCAAAAGCAAATGATTCCATTTACTCCATAATCATTACATATGAATTTCAAAAAGATTTTTAAAGTATTACTTCTCTTGGTCTTCTCTGGGTTTCACTGAAGTTCAGCTTAGGGTTGTATGGAAAAAAAGGTGGGAAGAGACTGACGGAAGCTAAGGCATGGGAGGTTCTAGCGAAAGCCCCAAGCTCAGAAGTGAGCCTACAGGGGTGTCAGGGGCCCTCCTTGGAGGGGTCGCGCTGAACAAAACGACTGTCCTTGTCCTCCTCCTGCTTACTCAGGTGAAAACTCTTGCTACAGAGACTGTGAAAAGGAGTATTTCTTGCAAAGATATTTTTCATAAAAGTGTTATTTGTTAACATTTAATGGGTGTATCATTAAATATTTTTAACATTTCAGTTTTAATTTCTAAAAAAATTACCCTTCCGCCTAGCACCTACGCGACCTGTGGCGACTGTCAGTCTCCCTAGGTCTAGACCATCAGGGAGCAGTGGCCCTGGAATGTAAAGGGACAGATTATAACAGGAAAAAAGTTACTAAAGGTAGAAGGTGGCAAAGCTAGCTAACGAGTTGGAGAGAGGATTGTTCTTTCTCTTCAGCAACAGATATTATGTAAGACTTGCTGTAGAGACTTTCAAACAAAGCTAAGCTGAAGCAGGTGTGAACTACATGACAATACTCAAACGACCTCTAATGTGCTTAAAACAAAGCACTTTACAAAAAGCATGAACACTTCTAAAAATGTAACATTGGACGCAGTACACAAACTTAAAAGAAACAACACCCACCTATGGTCTGATCTCACAAAATGGACTTGAGGAATCTCAGAGCAATTTATTAACATTCTAAATAATCATAAAATGTGCCTAGTTATGTTTCCACAGATTTGAATGTTACACTGAGAACAGATGCTCAAAAGTGAGTCTCTTTTGTCAATCTCCACAGAATTTTCCAACTTCAAGTGACCCATGAGCCCGTTTGTTGCCTCTTTCCTTAAGACTTCCTATGAAATAAACCAGCAGTAAGTAGTGGGAAGAAACTTTTATTTCCAGGACACAGGTGCATAAGCAACAAGTCAAAATTAACCATTCTATCTGAAAGAGAAGAAACATGTACCAACACGTCATTCAAGGAGTAGAAGTTCCTAGAATAAGGCAAAAGTTACAGGGCAGCAGTTATGACCTTTAACAGAATTTTGTTACACTGAAAGATACAGCCTGCCATACTTGCAGGGAAAATGTCTCTCAGGAAGGGTAGCATCCAATCTATTCCATACGTTTAAAAATAGCCTAAACTCATCAAATCATTTTAGGGATGAGAAAACAGGGTCACACAAGTTAGGTGACATCATTTATGGCAAAGCAAGAATCGGCATGTTTATTTTCTAACCCCCAGGCTGAAATATTTTCCACTGTACCACTCTACCCGATACTCCAGGACTTCATCTTTCTTACTGAAAAACCCAAACCATCAAATGTCCCCTTGTTCTACCCAAGAATTGTTCTGCAACATACGCCACCTGCTTCCTTGCTTTCTACGAGGCTGAAGACTAGCCAGGCAGGAGTTTATTATACGGACCTGCCATATACTTGAAGTAGTGTGTTAAGTCAACCAGAGGCCAGGTTCTTGAATGCTTTCTCTGTTGGGATTATTTCCATGCTGTCTGGCTGCTCTGCCCTGGACAGGCCCCTGCTCTGCACATCTCTCAAGGCTGTGAAGCCCCAACTAGGGTAACTGTCCCATCAGAAGGTGAGTTCACTGGGTAATGGGAGCAACTGCTCATTGTGAAAGTGACATGATGTTAAAAGGCTTGAAAGGGGCTGCAGGGTGGCTCATACCTATAATCCCAGCACTTTGGGATGCTGAGGCAGACGGATCACCTGAGGTCAGGAGTTCGAGACTAGCCTGGCCAACAAGGTAAAACTCCATCTCTACTAAAATACACACACACACAAAAATTAGCTGGGCATGGTGGTGGGAGCCTGTAATCCCAGCTACTCGGGAGGCTGAGGCAGGAGGATCATTTGAACCTGGGAGGTGGAGGTTGCAGTGAGCCGAGACCGCGCCACTGCACTCCAGCCTGGGAACAAGAGTGAAACTCTATCTCAAAAAAAAAAAAAAAAAAAAAAGGTTTGAAAGCAGCATGGGAATGTCAAGCTATTTAAATTGTTCAGGTTAAAATATTCAAGTTAAGAGTAATACCGAGAGAGAGGAGAGGGAAAAAGTGTGCAATAATGGTTCAATTCACCTGCATGAGTCAATCATATTTGGTAAGTGGGTGGAACTAGAAGTGAAGCAGTGAGCTGAAGACTGAGGGGAAAAAAAAACAATAATAAAATTTAAGGGTCAACTCAAAGGTCAAATGAACAGAAGTGTCCCAACTTGTATTCCTGAAAAACAATTTACACAGTGATCTGCCAAGTGTCAAGCTTAATATGCCATGTTGCCTCTGGTATCCTTATGAGGAAGCAGTGAAGGGCCCAACATTTCAGTGTTTTCAGTGGTAATTTCAAGCTCTGTAGCTCCAGCTCTTAGACAGTAGCACTAGAAAAAATACAAAAAGACAAGTGGGGCATCATACTCAGGCACTGCAGGCCACACCACAGGTCTCACACGGCTGGCAAACTGCTTTCAAAACACACATTTCACATAGTAGTGGTTTTGGTATCTTTGAACTACTGACAGATTTTTCAGGTTTAAACTTAACATTATTCATCCTTACAGCCAGGATCTTCCCACTAAAAATAGAAATAAATGAAATATACACATTGATGCTCCTTTGTATAAGGAATATAGCTAAAGTAAGAGGATATAGGCACATTAGCAAGAAAGCTCTTGGGAGAAGAAATCTTAGCAGTTTTAATGAAAGATCAAAAGACCAAAAAAAAAAAAAAAGAGCATATAGCATATACCTTCATAAAGCACCTACATTTCATCTTCATCTAAATGAATTTAGTCAAAAGGGTGACAGGGAAGAAATAAACATGTCAAATCCCAGCATGGCATAGTAAACCTCAGTTGTCTGCTATAAAGACAGGGAGGGACAGACAGGCACAAATGATCCTAACTATTGACATTTAAGGAACCTTTTGGATTTCTGCTTTTTGCTTTGGGGAGGGCAACAGATTTGCTGGAATAAACCACCTGCTGAAGACGAGGGAGGTTCAGAATACACCAAATGATAGAAAAGAGAGAACGCAGGGCTAAAAAAAAGTCCACTGCAGATCACTGCCAGTTAACTGTGTTTCCCAGACAGAACTGAACTCATTCTAATTTGGCTCACAGGAGGAAGTCTGACACTGGCAAATAAACGTCATTTGTGATAAGACTGGGACCTCAATGATCCAGTTCTGGATAACTGACACTCTATTAACCCAACTATCTGCTACCCATGGATTCAAAAGGACCTATCGGCTCTGCCTGGGTCCACGCAGCTCCTGGACCCTTGGCCTTAGGTGCTCTAGTTCAACAATTAGTCACAAGAAAGAAAAGGCAAAGGAAAGTGGTGACTCTGCAAATCCTCTGAATGCACTTCACGGTGTGAAGGAACAGCATCAACCTTGGTCAAGTAGATGCAATCTTCACTTGGCATTCCAGCTGTTCCTCAATGAGGCCAAAGCCAAGAAGCAAAGAAATTCACAAGTGGCTGATGCACAAGTGCGCGTGCACACACACACACATACACACACACACACACAGAATGTGAACAATAATAAAATACCAAAACTAGGTAAATTTTTTCAAATACCAACATTATTGGGGAAAGAGGCCAAGGGACTGTCAACAGAAATAGGGAGCTAGCCCAGGACGTCAGTAGCAGAGATGGTTTGAAGGAAAACAAGGTGACGGAAGAAAAAGAAACAACCACTGAGTCGCCTGGCAGCTTGCAATGGAAGTGGCGGTGGGGGGATGACCCTAAAGCTAAAAGCAACATAGCAACACCATAGACCGCATAAGACCAACCTACACAGGAGGGTTGCTGGGTTTGAGGTGTGGGAAATGAACTTAAAAATACCAGATCCAGGATGGGCACGGTGGCTCAGGCCTGTAATTCCAGCACTTTCGGAGGCCAAGGCGGGCGGGTCACGAAGTCAGGAGTTCAAGACCAGCCTGACCAACATGGTGAAACCCCGTCTCTAATAAAAATACAAAAATTAGCCGGGTGTGGTCGCGGGTGCCTGTAATCCCAGCTACTCAGGAAGCTGAGGCAGGAGAATTGCTTGAACTCAGGAGGCAGAGGTTGCAGCGAGCCAAGATCGCGCCACTGCACTCCAGCCTGGGCGACAGAGTGAGACTCTATTAAAAAAAAAAAAAAAATTAGCTGGGTGTGGTGGCATGGGCCTGTGGTCCCAGCTACTTGGAAGGCTGAGGTAAGAGGATCACTTGAGGCTGGGCAGCAAGGGGTAGCAGTGAGCAGAGATTGAGCCACTGCACTCCAGCCTGGGTGACAAAGTGAGACCCCGTCTCAAAATAATAAAAAATTAAAAAACTCCAAAAGACCTACAAACAAACTCCATAGGCAAGCACAATTTTCACAAAATCATTAATAGTTTTCCAAAGCAAAACAGTAAATACCTAAACAACTAAAATTGAGGGTTAGGAAAGACACCACAAAAAAAAAAACCTCACATAGGGAAACATTTTAGAAGATTCTAGGCTTTATCACTCTCAGTTTTTCTACCTTAAGTTAAAAGCTGTGTATAAAATACAAAGTCAATATTTGATGACAGTTACCTCTGATTCTACTGTGTCTTGTCCTTCTTTTGAACTTTTTCCACTCTTCCCTGCTTTTGGTGATTCCTGGTAAACATCAAGCAAAGTCAATTAGTCTTCTCACTTTTTAGACAGGTAAACATCAGATAAGCCAAATGCAGTTTTAAAAGTGATTTATGCAACTACAGCTTCTGGTATTTTTAATTCATACCATTAAGAAATTCTGTATCATACCGTTTAGGGTTCCAACAGTGCAATGCCCCTCCACCCCCATTCAGATTCTTTTCGTTTTATCTGCATTTGAGGTTGAAAACTTCAAGCAGAAAAGATAAATCCAATTTTACACAGTGCTTCTGGCATTTTGAGATCCACATCACATCCCTTTCTTCCCTCCCACCCTAAACCCTGTGAGTGAGGATTTCTGGAGTGATAATGAAACGCTACAGAGCTCCACCTGAAGCAGAAACATACCTGCCCCCCCGAATGCAAACGCAGCACCCTTGCTCGCAGCCCTCACTGCCGCCGCCACCCAGGATAATAATAGTGTTTGAGAGCCCCAGAGCGTCCCTCCGGGGCGGCAGAGAATTCCTTACCAGCTTTCAGCGGGGTCCCTTCCCGCTCCCTTTCCCCCGTCCAGGGGTCCCTCCCCAGGCGTCTACAGACCCCATCCCTGAAGCTCCTTTCCAGGAGACTGCGAGGCTGCTAACCCCCTCGGCGGCCGCACCCGCCCGCCCCGGCCCACGGCGCGCTGTCGGGGACGGGCGCCCCTCCGACCCCCTCCCCGGGCCGCGCCCTCCCTCCACGCCCAGCCCCGGCCCATCACGAAGGTCCCAGCGGCCCGGGCCTGCGCCCCACGGCTCCGGCGCGATCCCCGAGCTCCCCGCCCCCACCGGGCATGAGGGCGAGAGAAGCCCGGGGATGCCTGGCCCGGCCGCCCTCGGGGACGCGAAGCCCGCGGCGTCAGGCGGGGAGCTGAGCCGGGGCCCGGGCGCAGGACCCCGGTGCCGTCGCGCCCTCCCCCGGCAGTCCCTCCCCGCTCCCTCCGTCCTGCGGCCGGGCCCGGACTCACTTTCTCCTTCTTGTTTTTATTCGGCATGGCTGGAGCGGGCCGCCGCCGCCGCCGCCGCCCCTGCCGCCGCCTGCCCCCGCAGCAGCAGCGCCCCCGCCCCGGCCGTCGCGCCCCCGCGGCCGCCGCCGCCGCCGCCGCCCGGGGACTGAGTCTTTCGCTCGCTCTCGCTTCCCCTTTTCCAGGCTCCCACAGGCTGCGGCAGCCGCGGCGGCGGCGGCGGCGGCGGCAGCGGCGGCGGCGTCTCTCCGCCCCTCCCCTGGCCGGCCCGCCCCGCCCCTCCCCACCCCCGGCCGGCAGCCCCGCCCCGCCCGCCCGCCGCTCGCCCCGCCCCCGGCCCCGCCCCGCTGCCCTCAACAGCGCCCTGCCATTGGTCGGCGCGCCCCCACGTGCCCTAACGCTCCCCGCTTCCCCCACCCTCTCCGCACGACCCGTTCACGCCCCCGCCCTCCGTCGCCAGTCGCCGCGAGCCGGCCTCAGGCAGGCCGCGGCCTCCTGGCGCGGGGCTGACCGCTGAGCAGCGCTGAGCCGAGTCAGGGAAGGGAGCATGTGGCTGCGACTGCGGTGACAGGGCCGTGGCCTGCTGTGGAGGCGCAAGACAGAGCGTGAGACGTAGGAAATGCACATTTGAAATGTATGGTAACAACTTCTGCAGCCGGCAAAACGCGAACCGTGGCCTCTTGGCCTTGCCCCCTCACCGCCGCGGCTCTCGCTGCAGTCAGGAGTGCCCGGCACGCTTTGCACTGAGGCGCACAGGGAGGCCCCGGAACCGAGCGAGCGGCAGTTTCGCGGGACACCGCTGTGCCCCGCCTCCCCTCCCTTCCCCTCCCCTCCCTCCCCTTTCTCCCCTCTCTTCCCTCCCCTTTCTCCCCTCCCCTCCCTCCCCTTTCTCCCCTCCCCTCCCTCCCCTTTCTCCCCTCCCCTCCCTCCCCTTTCTCCCCTCCCTCCCCTCCCCCCTTCCTCCTCTCCTCTCTGTCCCTTCCCCTCGACCAGCCCGTCCCCTCCCCTCTTCTCCCCTCGACCAGCCCGTCCCCTCCCCTCCTCTTCCCTCGACCAGCCCCTCCCCTCGACCAGCCCGCTCCCCTCGACCGGCCCCTCCCCTCTACCGGCTCCTCCTCCTTACAGGCCCCTCCCCTTTACCGGCTCCTCCCTCGGCCAGCCGCTCCCGCACCAACTCAGCTTTCCGCAGCTCCTCCCGCGAGGTCTCGTCTATCCGACAGCCCCGCCCCTCCCTGGTTGGTCCCGCCCTCCGCAGTTTCTCCCGCAAGATCCCGCCTACACGACAGCCCCGTCCTTTCCTGGTTGGTCCCGCCCTCCGCAGCTCTTGCGGCGAGGTCCCACCCACCCGACAGCCCCGCCCCTCCCCAGTCGGCCCCGCCCTCCGCAGCTCCTTCCGCGAGGTCACGCCCACTCGTGCAGCCCCTCTCCTCCGGCGTCGACCCCGCCCACCGAGGCCAGGCTTCAAAGACTTGGTGGCCGCTGCGCCAATAGGATTTTATTTTTATTCTTTAATTTGGCTTGATCATAAATGGTGAGGAAACCTCTGCATGATGACTGGGAGTCACCTGATTTCTTTTAGCTTAATAGCTGTGAGGAGAGGGTGTCCAAGGGAAAAACGTTAACTTTTCAATACAGTACTTCCGCAGTCCACCTCGTGCCCAAAACTATTGAAGACGCTAATGACAGGCGTCCCAGATTGCAGAAATGCATTAGGTAGTAAGACTCTAGGAGCGTACGGATTTTTACGTGCGAGAGGCATTGGTGCTTCACCTGTGATGATGAAGGAGCTGCATTTTAACTGGCAGCTTAAAAATCATCAGGTTCTCTTAGCCCACGGGGTTTTGTTCTTGGAAGTTTCCAGGCAAAGCATATTCCATTATTCTCAGCAGTTCTGCAATGAGAAAGCTGAAAGACGGGGTAAGAAAAAAAGATCGAAAGAGGAATGTTGTGGGAAAAGTAAGAAAGTACGTTCTGTCTGCGGGTGTCTGAATGTCTGCGGGCTCTTAGACAAATATCTGTAGGTAAGCAGGCCAGTTTCAAACAACTATTTGTGCGGAATAAATGGCTTTTTTATTAATAATTTAAATGGGTTAATGGTGTCTCCAAAACGATTTTGAGGATAGAGCGAGGCCCCTAGTTAACTTAATAACATTTTAAAAATAAACTACATGCTATCAATTTAATAAGCCCAGGATATATCCATATCAAAAAGAAGTAGCTCTGAAACTATTGGTTTATGGCCATGAACTCTTAGGGAGGCTTAGAGGCTTCTCTGAGACAAGCTCGTGCCACCAAAATCCTTGTATCATAGCTCCTGATCCGGTGTTGCATACAATTCATTCATTCAACCCACGTTTGTTGGATAACTACTATGTGCAAAGCATGATGCCAGAAATTTCATGGTGAGCAAGGCACTACCCTTGTCCTCAAGCAGTTCGCATGCTTGCATGGAAACAGAAAAAACCAGCAATCGGAAGGACATGACATGTGACAAGTCTACAGGACTGGGGTGAGGGGGGTTAGGCTTGGAAGCGTGACAGAGCACTGCACAGGACGTTTTGTTATGGCCGGAGATGAGACTGAAGGAACAACGACGCTGAATTGAGACTGGTAGACCTTGCCAAGATATTGTACTTCTTTTTGAATGCATTTCAGGGTCACTGACAGATACTGAAGTGGGAAGTGATGTACTCACATTTGCATTTTAGAAGACATCGGTGGCAGGAGTGTGGAGAAGGAGGTGAGGGTGGGAGTAAAAGCAGGAGGCAGAAAGAGCGATCAGCATCCAGCTATGGTTCAGGTGCCTGCCAGGGAGGCATCTCCACAGCAACAGGGGGAAGGATCGCCGACGCGACAGAGAGCCAGAATCGAGGATAAAAGGCGAATGCTCACGCTTGTAGTCTGGGCAACACAGTGAATGATGAGGAAGGGATGCAAGTGGAGGGCATGTTTGCAAGGGAACAAGATTCCAGTTTGGGACACGTTGCTGTGTCCGCAAAATGTAGGTAGAGGTGTCCAAGATGGCAACTGGAAATATAGCATGGAGGACTAGTTGCATGTCAGGTTAGAGGTTTCTCAGGTCAGAGTTTGAGGGAAAGCATAGGGACAGGGTACCAGCAAAGCTGCCTAGTTACCATCCAGTGACCTTGAAACCATAGCAACCAGAGAAATCTGACTCAACACCATTACCTGTACAACTGCATGTGTACCTCACTGGCCATTGGACTGGCTTCATTTGCCCACATTAGGGAGGACCATCTTTAATGACAGTTAGTTACCGACTACTCGTAGAACACACTGGGTTTCATGCAGTGTCTTGGGTGCTGTGGTATTTAAAGGAACACTAAAGATAGTTATAGCTCCTGCTCCCAAAAGAAGGGATTCAGGACAGGCTATTGAGATCGGATATAAAGCCATTATGTGGGTGTGCATGTGTGTGCACACACACTTGTGTGTGTGTGGCTGAGGGTTACCTCTTCCAGGATGGCCCCACATTCCATGTTCATGAAGGCACTGCTGGCATCACACAAAACTCCTTTTCTTCCAACCCCCGCTCTTGTGGGACACTTTTTTGAGATGGTCCCTGATATAGTTAGGATATTTATCCCCACCCAAATCCATGTTGAAATGTAATCACTGATGTGGGAGGCGTGCCTGCTGGGAAGTGTTTGGATCACGGAGGCAGATGCCTCATGAATGGCTTGGGACATCCCCTTGGTGATAAGTGAGCTCTTGCTTGGAGTTCACATGAGATTTAGTTGTTTAAAAGTACGTGGCACCTCACCACACCTTGAGCCTGCTTTCACCATGTGAAGTGCCTGCTCTCCCTTTGCCTTCCACCATGAGTGAAAACTCCCTGAGGCTTCACCAGAAGCTGAGCAGATGCCAGCACCATGCTTCCTGTACAGCCTGCAGAACCATGGGCCAATTAAACCTCTTTTCTTTATAAATTACCCAATCTCAGGTATTTGTATATAGTGATGCAAGAATGGACTAATACAGTCTCTAAAAACCCAAACATACTTTTTCCATGTCTGTCTTCTCTGTACGTTGGATTGCTTAATTTGTGCCCCTGAGGTCTCTGGAGGATCAGAGAGGTTCCCAGAGGACTGAGGTGTTTGACCTCACTGCAGCCACCAGCTGCAGCCCCACACTGTTCACTGCTTCACTCTGGATGACATAAGTGGCACATATGAGCAGGGCAGAGAGAAGATGGCCCTTGACTGAGAATCAGCCCTGCACCCTTCCCTGGGTCTGCCCTCAGAAGCCCTTCCTGCGTCTTCTCTGTAAAGATGCCTGCAGCACAGTTGGCCCTGCCTGCTCCTCTGAGGCTGGTGTGGAGCTGCCCTGCCTGCCAGGCTGCAGCTTTGGTCACCCTGCCCAGAAAGCCTTCTCTCTTGGCTCTCACAGACCCCGGCCTGTGGGCTTAGGTTTCTTCATGTCCTTCCTAGGCCTTCTGGGCATCCAGGCAGTCTTGCATACTTGGATTTTCAGCTGAGCTTCCTAGGGTCAGTGGTCATGTCTCAGGCATTCTGTGTTACTCAGTGCCTAGCGTTTGAAGAAACTAATTCTAGCTGGGTGTGGTGGCTCACGCCTATAATCCTAGCACTTTGGGAGGCCAAGGTGGGAGGATTGCTTGAGCCCAGAAGTTCAAGAGCAGCCTGGGCGTGGTGGCACGCATCTGTGGTCCCAGCCACTCAGGAAGCTGAGGCAGGAGGATTGCTTGCGCCATCACTGCAGATGGAGGCTGCAGTGAGCCGTGATCATGCCGCTGAACTCCAGCCTGGGTGACAGAGCGAGACACTGTTGCATCTCAGACTTGTTTCTGACTTTATGCCATCTTTCTTTAACTGCTCTCTTTCTCCAGCTTTGTGGTGTGCTTATGGGCCCTCCTCTGTCTGTGTCACTTAGCTCCCCCAGGCGCTCAGCCCCTCCTCCTCACCTCTCCTGGCCCAGGGCTACCTGGATTGGGTAGTGACTTCCTTTCAGGCATCCCTGAGGCCTCCCTGAAAACTAGATGTTCATCACATCTACTCCTCCCAACTTTCCTCACTTCCTTTCCATGAAAATGTCATGAAACACGCATTTCGTACTGAATTTGTATCTATTTATTCATGCACCAGACTCCTTCCACTACAAATTTGCCTTCAGAGTTGGAGTAGAGAGTATGTTAAGTCAGATTACATTTGAATTAATTATCCATATATCAAGAGTGCGGATCACACTCTAGGCACGTATCAAGCACTCAGTAAGTTTAACAAGTGGACCATGATTTGAAGTGAGGTGCCATTCGGTTCTGAGGAGTCCAAGAAAATACCCAAAAGTTAGTACTTTCAAGCCCAAGGGCACCCAGAGAGCTTATTAGACTAAGCCAGGCATCTTATTTGGCCCCTGTAGAGCTTTGAAAAATGCCGTGAGCCAGTTAGTCCCCAACAGCTGAGAAGAATGCCACGGGTGCCTGGAGTACTTTCCGAATGAGATCCGAAAGGTAGAAAGAAATCTGTGAACGTTTCCAGAACTGAAAATGTCATAGATTATTCTAAAAACTGTGAAAGTTCAAAATAATTCTAAAAATATCTTAATAAAATTTTGTATCCACGTATTGAAGAAAAATGAAAAACAACACAAAATAATTCATTTTCATATAAATGGAGTGAAATACAATCCCTTTCTTTTTTCCTCCCAAATCCCTAAGTCCAGTGGAGGAGATAAGACGGGACAGAAATAACTTAACCCAAGGTGGTGGGAGAAGCACACCGTAAGAGCATTAGCCAGCAGGATTAGGGGCTTTCAGAGAGAGGAGACGTATTCAATAGAGCAGCAGAGAGCTTGCTGGAAGGGAGGGTGTGGATAATCAGCTGCAGCATGTTCAAGTGCTGACTTTTAGTTCTTGTCCTAAGTTTGGGGTGATTGGTTTTAACAGGCTGGAACAGATGAGCCAGTCAGAAGTGTTTAATTGGAAATAAATGAATGAAAGGTCAATGCACAGAGGCATGCAAGGGTCACACCAGGGACAAGGGAGTGGGAAGCAGGCAGGGGGCTGTGGCTATGGGAACTGTCCTTGTTCCCAGGCCTCACTGGTCAGGGGGAGGCAGAGGTCATGCCAGAGCCTGGTGTAGCCAACTCATTGTCGTAGTCCCCATCGGTGTGCAGGGAGGGAGGCCAAGACAGGTGAAGACACATCCCACCCTCTCGCTTCTCCCCTCCTCGCTCTCACCAGTGGCTCCCATTTTGCTGACCCACTTGAGCCAGAGGGCCAGGAAGCCCAGCAAGCCCAGCGAGGCATCCCTTGATGTCCTGCTCTAGGGAGGAGAAGGGTGAGGAGTGGTTGTCAAGTGGGCCTTAGGTGGAGAATAACTTGGTGTCATGGTGGAATGGGAGATCTGGAATTAGAAGACTTGGGTTTGTGCAGACTCTGTGTGAGTCTCAAAACCTGTAACCTAATGGTTCTGAAACAGTGGTGATTCTGCCCCCCAAGGGACATTGGGGATGTCTGGAGACATTTTTGGTTGTCACAACTGGGTGGGTGGGGAGGGCTACTGGCATCTAGTGGGTAGAAGCCAGGGATGCCGCTATACATCCAACAATGCACAGGAAAGCCACACACAACAGAATCCCCTGGCCCAAAAGATAATAGTGCCGAGGTGGAGAAGCCTGGTCTAAACTCATGAAAAGCGGATATGACACAACCTGCCCTGCCCTCTCTGCTGGTTACCAAGAGCATCACAGAAGACAGTGGGCATGAAAGCCAGAACTGTACCACAGACTTCATTTAAGGAGAATTTCTTGATCTGGATGGAACTCCACAGTTTGCTGAATGCACTTCACTGCCTCTCCCCCCACACCCTGCCATTGTCGTCTTTCCTCCCCTTTGTGTGGAGAAAGAGACAACCTCCACTGCATCTTCAAAAGAGAGCAGTGCCCTGCTCCAGTGAGCAGGATTCTCTTCCAGGTCACTACTCCATCCTGGGAGACCTGAAGAGATTGCCTTTCTGCATGAACTGGCATCCAACTTATAACAGAGAACTAATGAGACTGCCTTTAATTTTGTAAAATTATGACAAAATACAGCATAAAATTTACCATGTTAACATTTTTAAGTGTACAGTTCTAAGACATTAAGTACATTCACATTAAGTGCAAACATCACCACCATCCACCTACAGAAATTTCATCTTCCCACACTGATATCTGTTCCAACCAGACCGCTCCTCATTGCCCCTCTCCAACCCCTGGAAACCACCATTCTACTTTCTGTCTCAATGACTGACTACTCCAGGTGCCTCAAATGTGGAATTATGCGGTATTTGTCCTTTTGCGATTGGCTTATTTCACTTAGCGTAATATCCTCAAGGTTCATCCATGTTGTAGCATGTGTCAGAATTTCCTTCCTTTTTAAGGCTGATATTCTACTGTATGAATATTCATGTATTGTATTGTTTATTCATTTATCTGTAGGTGGACACTTTGGATGCTTCCCCCTCTTGGCTATAGTGAACAATGCTGCTATTGTAACAGGATTTAATTCTCAGACGCTGGATTAAAGAAGGAAGAGGTTTATTTGGCTGGGAGCATCGGCAGACTTGCATCTTAAGAGCCGAGCTCCCTGAAAAAGAAATTCCTGGCCTTTTTAAGGGCTTACAACTCTAAGGAGTCCACGTGAAAGGGTCATAATAGATCGAGCAAGTGTGGGCAGTGTGACTGGGGGCTACATGCATCAGCTAACAGAACCAAAAGTTTTACGGTGCTTTCTCATACAATGTCTGGAATTTACAGATAACACAGTAGTTTTGGTCAGGGCTTAATATTATTATTATTATTTTAACCACCAGGGCCAGGTGGTAGCGCCAAGGTCATCTAGCTATTTGTCTTACTTCTGTTTCTTTCCAACTTTTTGCTTTCTCCTTTTTCTCCTGTCTTATAAACTAGAGAAACAGGGATGGGGGGTGTGGAAAAGAAGGGAAGGTCAGCAGAAGTAGTGGTCTCATTCCATACTATTAACATGGGTGTGCAAATATCTCTTTGAGACCCTGCTTTCAATTCTTTTGGGTATATAACCCTGGATTAGTTTATTCTCACACTGCTATAAAGAACTACCGGAGACTGGGTAATTTATAAGGAAAATAGATTTAATTGACTCACAGTTCTGCAGGCTGTACAGAAGGCATGGCTGTGGCGGGGGGGCTCACAAAACTTACAATCATGGCAGAAAGGTGAAGGGGAAGCAAGCATGTCTTCGCATGGTGGCAGGAGAGAGAGAGAGAAGGGGGAGGTGCTACACACTTTTAAACAACCAGATCTCATGAGAACTCACTATCACAAGAACAACAAGGGGGAAATACAACCGCATGAGTCAATCACCTCCCACCAGGCCCCTCCTCCAACATGTGGGGATTACAGTTTTACATGAGATTTGGGTAGAGACACAGAGCCAAACCGTATCATACCCAGAAGTGGAATTCTTGGATCATATGGTAATTCTATTTTTAATCTTTTGAGGAGCCTCCATATTATTTTCCATAGAGCCTGCACCATTTTATATTGCTACCAACCATATACAAGCTTCCAGTTTCTTCACATCCTCACCAACACTTGTTATGTTTTGTTTTTTCAATAGTAGCCATCCGAATAGGTGTGAGATGATATCTCATTATGGTTTTGATTTGTATTTCCATAATGATTAGTGATGTTGAGCATCTTTTCATATGCTTTTTGGCCACTTGTACATCCTCTTTGGAGGAATGTCTATTCAAGTCCTTTGCCTATTTTAAAATTGGGTTATTTGTTTTTTCTTCCTGCTGTTGTTGTATTGTAGTAATTCTTTATATATTCTGGATATTAATCCCTTATCAGATACATGATCTACAAATATTTTCTCTCCTATTCTGTAGGTTGCCTTTCACTCTGTTAATTATATCCTTTGATTCACAGAAATTTTAAATTTTGATGCAGTCCAATTTATCTATTTTTACTTTTGTTACCTGTGCTTTTGGTGTCAAATCCAAGAAATCGTTGCCAAATCCAATGTCATGAGGCTTTTCCCCTATGTTTTCTTCTAAGAGTTTTACAGTATTAGCTCCCATATTTAGGTCTTTGGTTCATTTTGAGTTGATTTTTGTGTATGGTATAGGGTAAGGGTCCAACTTCATTCTTTTGCATTGCATATCCAATTTTCACAGCACCATTTGTTGAAGAGACTATCCTTTCCCCATTGATTGGTCTTGGCACCTTTTTCAAAAATCATTTGACATTTTATTTCTGGGCTCTCTATTCTATTACATTGGTCTATATATCTGTCTTTATCCCAGTACCACACTGTTTTGATTTCTATAGTATGTTTTGAAATCAGGAATTGTGAGTCCTCCAACTTTGGTCTTCTTTTCCAAGACTGTTGTGGCTATTCAGTGTCCCTTTAGATTCCATATGAATTTTAAGATGGAGTTTTCCTCTGCAACAACTGCCATTAGGATTTTGGTATGAATTTCATTAAATCTGTAGGTCACATTGGGTAGCATGAACACCTTAACTATTAAGCCTTCCAAATTCATAAACACAGGATGTATTTCCATTTAGTTGTCTTTAATTTTTTTCAACAACATTTTGTAGTTTCCAGTGTACAAGTCTTTTGCCTCCTTGGTTAAGTTTATTCCTGATAATTTTATTCTTTTTATGCTATTGTAAATGGAATTGTTTTCTTAATTTGCCTTTTGGATTCTTCATTTTTAGTGTAAGAAACACAACTGATTTTGTGGGTTGATTTGGTATCCTGCAACTTTGCTGAACTCATTGATTAGTTCTAACAGGATTTGTTTTATGTGTTTGTGTGTGTGTGTCTCTCCCTGTGTGTGTGTAATCTTATCATCTGCAAATGGAAACAATTTTACTTCTTCCTTTCCAATTTGGATGCCTTCATTTCTTTTTCTTGTTTAATTGTTCTGTGTAGGACTTCCAGTGCTATGTTGAATAAAAGTGGCAAAATGAGCATCTTTACCTCATTTCTAATCTTAGAGGAAAAACTTTCAGTCTTTCACCATTGAGTATGGTGTTAGTTGTTGGCTGTTTATATACAACCCTCATTATATTGAGGTGGTTTCCTTCTAATCCTAGTTTATTGGGTGTTTTTTCTTATCATGAAAGTATGTTGAATTTTAGCAAATGCCTTTTGTGCATCAATTGAGATAATCATGGGGTTGTTTTCCTTCGTTCTGTTAAGGTAGTGTGTTACAGTGATTGATTTTTGTATGTTGAACCATTCTTGCATTCCAAGAATAAATCCCGTTTGGTCATGGGGTATAATCCTTTTAATGTGCCATTGAATTCTGTTTGCTAGTATTTTATTGAGGCTTGTTGCACTGATATTCACCAGAGATATTGGTCTGTAGTTTTCTTTCCTTATAATGTCTTTGTCTGACTTTAGTATCATGCTAGCTTCATAGAATGAGCTATGAAGTGTTCCCTCCTCTTCAATTTTGTGGAAGAGTTTGAAGAGGGTTGGTGTAAATTCCTTAAATGTTTGGTAGAATTCACCAATGATGCCATCTAAGCCTGAGGTTTTCATTGTTGTGAGGCTTTTGATTACTGATTCAATGAGGCTGCCTTCTTAGAATGAATGTTATAAATTTCATGGCCAAACAAATTTCCTTTTTGAGGAATAGTTCTTTACTTTGGAAGGTGATGTACCTTTTATAACTATGTGCTTTTCTCAGATTTTTAGAGTATCTTTTTGGAATAATAAGTTTTGATGACTTTATTGCCCTAGTTTGTTGCTATTACTTCACTTCATTGCCAGTTTGCTTTCTTTTTCTTCTTTTTTTAGACAGAGTCTCGCTCTGGCACCCAGGCTGGATTGCAGTGGCATGATCTCGGCTCACTACAGCCTCTGCATCCCGGGTTCAAGTGATTCTCTTGCCTCAGCCTCCTGAGTAGCTGGAATTACAGCTGGAATTACAGGCGTGCACCATTACACCTGGCTAATTTTTGTATTTTTAGTAGAGATGGGGTTTTGCCATGTTGGCCAGGCTGGTCTTGAACTCCTGGGCTCAAGCAATCCACCTGCCTCAGCCTCCCAAAGTGCTAGGATTACAGGCATGAGCCCTGTGTTCGGTGCTGCTGTCTTCTTTTTTTTTTTTTTTTTTGAGACGGAGTCTTGCTCTGTCACCTAGGCTGGAGTGCAATGGCGCAGTCTCGGCTCACTGCAAGCTCCACCTCCCAGGTTCACGCCATTCTCCTGCCTCAGCCTCTCCGAGTAGCTGGGACTGACTACAGGCGCCCGCCACCACGCCCGGCTAATTTTTTGTATTTTTAGTAGAGACGGGGTTTCACTGTGGTCTTGATCTCCTGACCTCGTGATCCGCCCGCCTTGGCCTCCTGAAGTGCTGGGATTACAAGCGTGAGCCACCACGCCTGGCCAACTGCTGCTGTCTTCTTAAACAGAAGTAAACCCAGATATTAGTCTCTACCTTATGCAACTTGACACACATTACTCTTGGCTCTTGTAGATATCAAATCCACACTTGAAGATGAAAATTTCCTACAATTTCAGGTATGTAACAGCATGTGCTACAGGCTTGTAAATGAGTTCTAACTCACAGTAAATTAGCTTATGACTAACAACAGATGGGTCCAGTCCCAGAATCTGCATTCTTTTTTTTTTTTTTTTTTTTTTTTTTTTTTTTTTTTTTTTTTTTTTTTTTTTTTTTGGAGACGGAGTCTCGCTCTCTCACCCAGGCTGGAGTGCAGTGGCGCAGTCTCGGCTCACTGCAAGCTCCGCCTCCCGGGTTCACGCCATTCTCCTGTCTCAGCCTCTCCGAGTAGCTGGGACTACAGGCGCCCGCCACCACGCCCGGCTAATTTTTTTGTATTTTTAGTAGAGACGGGGTTTCACCGTGGTCTCGATCTCCTGACCTTGTGATCCGCCCGCCTCTGCCTCCCAAAGTGCTGGGATTACAAGCGTGAGCCACCGCGCCCGGCCCAGAATCTGCATTCTAATGGGGGAAGACAAACTGTAAATTTGTAAACAGTTGAGAAAGATCATTTCAGACAGTGATATGCTATGAAAACAGAAACAAGTGGGTAATGGTTTGGCCTATGCTGTCTATTATGCTAGCCACTTGCCACATAGACATTTACTTTTAAATTAGTGAAAATGAGAGATTCCATTCCAAGATGGCTGAATAGGGACAGCTCTGGTCTGCAGCCCCCAGTGTGATCAACGCAGAAGATGGTGGTTTCTGCATTTCCAACTGAGGTACCTGATTCATGTCATTGGGACTGGTTGGACAGTGGGTGCAGCCCATGGAGGGTGAGTTGAAGCAGGGTGGGGCATCACCTCACTGGGTAAGCACAAGGGGTCAGGGAATTTCCCTTTCCTAGCCAAAGGAAGCCGTGACAGACTGTACCTGGAAAATCGGGACACTCCCACCCAAATACTGCACTTTTCCAATGGTCTTAGCAAATGGCACACCAGGAGGTTATATCCCATGCCTGGCTTGGTGGGTCCCAAGCCCATGGAGCCTTGCTCACTGCTTGCACAGCAGTCTGAGATTGATCTGTGAGGCAGCAGCCTGGTGGTGGGAGGGGTGTCTGCCATTGCTGAGGCTTGAGTAGGTAAAGTAGGTAAACAAAGCTTCCCTTGAGTAGGGAAGCTCAAACTGGGAGGAGCCCACCACAGCTCTGCAAGTCCTGCTGCCTCTGTAGACCCCACCTCTGGGGGCAGGGCATAGCTGAACAAAAGGCAGCAGAAACTTCTGCAGACTTAAACATCTCTGTCTGACAGCTCTCAAGAGAGCAGTGGTTGTCCCAGCACGGTGTTTGAGCTCTGAGAACGGACAGACTGCCTCCTCAAGTGGGTCCCTGACCCCCGTGTAGCCTAACTGGGAGACACCTCCCAGTAGGGGCCGACTGACACCTCATACAGGAGGTTGCCCCTCTGGGACGAAGCTTCCAGAGGAAGGATCAGGTAGCAATATTTGCTGTTCTGCAATATTTGCTGTTCTGCAGCCTATGCTGGTGATACCCAGGCAAACAGAGTCTGGAGTGGACCTCCAGCAAACTCCAATAGACTGCAGCTGAGGGACCTGACTCTTAGAAGGAAAACTAACAAATAGAAAGGAATAGCATCAACATCAACAAAGAGGACATCCACACCAAAACCCCAAAACCAGCATCAAAGACCAAAGGTAGATAAAACCACAAAGATGGGGAGAAACCAGAGCAGAAAAGCTGAAAATTCTAAAAACCAGAGCACCTCTTCTCCTTCAAAGGATCACAGCTCCTCACCAGCAATAGAACAAAGCTGGACAGAGAATGACTTTGACGAGCTGATAGAAGTAGGCTTCAGAAGGTCTGTAATAACAAACTTCTCCAAGCTAAAGGAGGATGTTTGAATCCATTTTAAGGAAGCTAAAAACCTTGGAAAAAGATTAGATGAATGGCTAACTAGAATAAGCAGTGTAGAGAAGACCTTAAATAACCTGATGGAGCTGAAAACCATGGCATGAGAACTACGTGACACATACCTAAGCTTCAGTAGCTGATTAGATCAAGTGGAAGAAAGGGTATCAGTGATTGAAGATCAAATTAATGAAATAAAGTGAGAGGAGAAGTTTAGAGAAAAAGAGTAGAAAGAAATGAACAAAGCCTCCAAGAAATTTGGGACTATGTGAAAAGACCAAATCTACATTTGATTGATGTACCTGAAAGTGACAGGGAAAATGGAACCAAGTTGGAAAACACTCTTCAAGATATTATCCAGGAGAACTTCCCCAACCTAGCAAGGCAGGCCAACATTCAAATTCAGGAAATACAGAGAACACCACAAAGATACTCCTTGGGAAGAGCAACCCCAAGACATATAATTGTCAGATTCACCAAAGTTGAAATGGAGGAAAAAATGTTAAGGGTAGCCAGAGAGAAAGGTCGGGTTACCCACAAAGGGAAGCCCATCAGACTAACAGTGGATCTCTCGGCAGAAACCCTACAAGCCAGAAGACAGTGGGGGCCAATATTCAACATTCTTAAAGGAAAGAATTTTCAACCCAGAATTTCATATCCAGCCAAACTAAGCTTCATAAGTGAAGGAGAAATACAGTCCTTTACAGACAAGCAATTGCTGAGAGATTTTGTCACCACCAGGCCTGCCGTACAAGAGCTCCTGAAGGAAGCACTAAACATGAAAAGGAACAATTGGTACCAGCCACTGCAAAAACATGCCAAATTGTAAAGACCATCAACGCTAGCAAGAAACTGCATCAACTAATGGGCAAAATAACCAGCTAACCTCATAATGACAGGATCAAATTCACCTATTAACATATATAACAATATTAACCTTAAATGTAAATGGGCTAAATGCCCCAATTAAAAGACACAGACTGGCAAATTGGATAAAGAGTCAAGACCCATCAGTGTGCTGTATTCAGGAGACCCATCTGACGTGCAGAGACACACATAGGCTCAAAATAAAGGAAAGGAGGAAGATCTACCAAGCAAACAGAAAGCAAAAAAAAAAAGCAGGGGCTGCAATCCTAGTCTATGATAAAATAGACTTTAAACCAACAAAGATCAAAAGAGACAAAAAAGGCCATTATATAATAGTAAAGGGATCAATTCAATTCAACAAGAAGAGCTAACTATCCTAAATGTATATATGCATCCAATATAGTAGCACTCAGATTCATAAAGCAAGTCCTTAGAGACCTACAAAGAGACTTAAACTCCCACACAATAATAATGGGAAACTTTAACACCCCACTGTCAATATTAGACAGATCAATGAGACAGAAGGTTAACAAGGATATCCAGGACTTGAACTCAGCTCTGCACCAAGCAGACCTAATAGACATCTACAGAACTCTCCCCTCAAATCAACAGAATATACATTTTTCTCAGCACCACATTGCACTTATTCCAAAACTGACCACATAGTTGGAAGTAAAGCACTCCTCAGCAAATGTAAAAGAACAGAAATCACAACAAACTGTCTCTCAGACCACAGTGCAATCAAATTAGAACTCAGGATTAAGAAATTCACTCAAAACCACACAACTACATGGAAACTGAACAACCTGCTCCTGAATGACTACTGGGTAAATAACAAAATGAAGGCAGAAATAAAGATGTTCTTTGAAACCAATGAGAACAAAGACACAATGTACCAGAACCTCTGGGACATATTTAAAGCAGTGTGTAGAGGGAAATTTTTAGCACTAAATTCCCACAAGAGAAAGCAGGAAAGATCTAAAATTGACACCCTAACATCTCAATTAAAAGAACTAGAGAAGCAAGAGCAAACAAATTCAAAAGCTAGCAGAAGGCAAGAAATAACTAAGATCAGAGCAGAACTGAAGTAGATAGAGACAAACACACACACAGACCTTCAAAAAATCAATGAATCCAGGAGCTGGTTTTTTGAAAAGATCAACAAAATTGATAGACCACTAGCAAGACTAATGAAGAAAAGAGGGAAGAATCAAATAAATGCAATACAAAATGATAAAGGGGATATCACCACAGATCCCACATAAATACAAACTACCATCAGAGAATAAACTAGAAAATCTAGAAGAAATGGATAAATTCCTGGACACGTACACCCTCCCAAGACCAAACCAGGAAAAAGTTGAATCCCTGAATAGACCAATAGCAGGCTCTGAAATTGAGGCAATAATTAATAGCCTAACAACCAAAAAAAGTCCAGGACCAGATAGATTCACAGCCAAATTCTACCAGAGGTACAAAGAGGAGCTGGTACCGTTCCTTCTGAAATGATTCCAATCAATAGAAAAAGAGGGAATCCTCCCTAACTCATTTTATGAGGCCGACATCATCCTGATACCAAAGGCTGGCAGAGACACAACAGAAAAAGAGAATTTTAGACCAATATCCCTGATGAACATCGATGTGAAAATTCTCAATAAAATACTGGCAAACCGAATCCAGCAGCACATCAAAAAGCTTACCCACCACGATCAAGTCAGCTTCATCCCTGGGATGCAAGGCTGGTTCAACATATGTAAATCAATAAATGCAATCTATCACGTAAACAGAACCAATGACAAAAACCACATGATTATCTCAATAGATGCAGAAAAGGCCTTTGACAAAATCCAACAACCCATTCATGCTAAAAACTCTCAATAAACTAGGTATTGATGGAATGTATCTCAAAATAATAAGAGCTATTTATGACAAACCCACAGCCAATATCATACTGAACGGGCAAAAACTGGAAGCATTCCCTTTGAAAAGTGGCACAAGACAGGGATGCCCTCTCTCACCTCTCCTATTCAACACAGTGTTGGAAGTTCTATCCAGGGCAAACAGGCAAGAGAAAGAAATAAAGGGTATTCAATTAGGAAAAGAGGAAGTCAAATTGTCCCTGTTTGCAGATGACATGATTGTATATTTAGAAAACCCCACTGTTCTCAGCCCAAAATCTCCTTAAGCTGATAAGTAACTTCAGCAAAGTCTCAGGTTACAAAATCAGTGTGCAAAAATCACAAGCATTCCTTTATACCATTAACACACAAACAGAGAGCCAAATCATGAGTGAACTCCCATTTACAATTGCTACAAAGAGAATAAAATACCTAGGAATCCAACTTACAAGGGATGTGAAGGACCTCTTCAAGGAGAACTACAAACCACTGCTCAATGAAATAAAAGAGGACACAAACAAATGGAAGAACATTCTATGTTCATGGATAGGAAGAATCAATATCATGAAAATGGCCATAATACCCAAGGTAATTTATAGATTCAATGCCATCCCCATCAAGCTACCAATGACTTTCTTCACAGAATTGGAAAAAACTACTTTAAAGTTCATATGGAACCAAAAAAGAGCCAAGACGATCCTAAGCAAAAAGAACAAATCTGGAGGCATCACGCTACCTGACTTCAAACTATACTACAAGGCTACAGTAACCAAAACAGCATGGTACTGGTACTAAAACAGAGAGATAGACCAATGGAACAGAACAGAGGCCTCAGAAATAACACCACACATCTACAACCATCTGATCTTTGACAAACCTGACAAAAACAAGAAATGGGGAAAGGATTCTGTTTAATAAATGGTGCTGGGAAAACTGGCTAGCCATATGTAAAAAGCTGAAACTGGATCCCTTCCTTACACATTATACAAAAATTAATTCAAGATGGATTAAAGACTTAAATGTTAGACCTAAAACCATAAAAACCCTAGAAGCAAACCTAGGCAGTACCATTCAGGACCTAGGCATGTGCAATTTCATGACAAAAACACCAAAAGCAATGGCAACAAAAGCCAAAATAGACAAATGAGATCTAATTAAACCAAAGAGCTTCTGCACAGCAAAAGAAACTACCATCAGAGTGAACAGGCCACCTACAGAATGGGAGAAAATTTTTGCTATCTACCCATCTGACAAAGGGCTCATATCCAGAATCTACAAAGAACTTAAACAAATTTACAAGAAAAAAAACAAACAACCCCATCAAAAATGGGCAAAGGATATGAACAGACACTTCTCAAAAGAAGACATTTATGCACCTAACAGACACATGAAAAAATGTTCATCATCACTGGTCATCAGAGAAATGCAAATCAAAACCAACCACAATGAGATAGCATCTCACACCAGTTAGAATGGCAATCATTAAAAAGTCAGGAAACAACAGATGCTGGAGAGGATGTGGAGAAATAGGAATGCTTTTACACTGTTGGTGGAGTGTAAACTAGTCCAACCATTGTGGAAGACAGTGTGGCAATTCCTCAAGGAGCTAGAACTAGAAATACCATTTGGCCCAGAGATACCATTGCTGGGTATATATCCAAAGGATTATAAATCATGCTACTGTAAAGACACCTGCACACATATGTTTATTGCGGCACTATTCACAATAATGAAAACTTGGAACAACCCAGATGTCCACCAGTGATAGACTGGTTTAAGAAAATGGAGCATATACACCATGGAATACTATGCAGCCACAAAAAAGGATGAGTTCATGTCCTTTGCAGGGACATGGTTGAAGCTGGAAACCATCATTCTGAGCAAACTATCACAAGGGCAGAAAACCAAACACCATGTGTTCTCACTCATAGGTGGGAATTGAACAATGAGAACACTTGGACACAGGGTGGGGAACATCACAAACCAGGGCCTGTTGTGGGGTGGAGGGCAGGGTGAGGGATAACATTAGGAGAAATACCTAATGTAAATGACTAGTTAATGGGTGCAGCAAACCAACATGGCACATGTATACCTATGTAACAAACCTGTGCATTGTGCACATATACCCTAGAACTTAACATATAATAAAAAATGAAATAAAATGTAAAATTCCATGTTTAGTTAACACTAGCCATATTTCGAGTGCTTATAACCACATGTGGCGAGTTGACAGCATAGACACAGAAGAGTCTCATTGTCACAGAAAGTTCTATGGACAAAGCTGGATTAGACTCTATGGGGTGCCTGCTAGAGGGTGTTGGCTATATTAGCTACGATGGTCAGGGAAGGTTGCTCTGAGAAGGTAAATTTGAACTGGAACCTGACAAGGGAGTCAGCCATGTGAGACGCTGGGAGAGAGCACTGGCACCTGAGGACCAGCTGGTGCAAAGGCCCTGGGGCATAGACGACATCTAACTTAAGCCATCAAAGGAATGCTCTGGCTAATGGGTGGGGGCTAATGCATATGAAGGTGGAATGGGATGGGGTGGGCAGAGGAAGCAGGGATGCTAGTTTTCAGCTTTCATTAGTGGTCTTGGCTGGACATAAATTTGACTTGGGCTATTTTCTCTGCTACACATTGCTGCTCCTATTGCCCTGGATGATTTTGTGTTCTCATTCTGCTACTGAGACGATACCAACCAGCATGATACTACTGTGTTCAAAAACTGCTGTTTGAATCAGCTTTGCTATGGAGAGGAAGAACCTGTTACAGTTGTGGGCTTTTTCTGCTTTTTTCAAAACTTAACTGACTCCAAAAGTAAAATATTTACTGCACAAACCTTAGCAAGTGCAGGTAAACAAGAGAAAGGAAAGTTAAAAAAATTTATAATCCCATCTCCTAAAGGCAATTATTGTTCTCATTTTGTGTATATGTTTCCACTCTTTTGTATGCATTTTTAAATTTGTTTTTTGTTTTGTTTTTGAGACAGAGTCTTGCTCTGTCACCCAGGCTGGTGTGGAGTGGCGTGATCTTGGCTCATCGCAAAGGCTCCTGGGTTCAAGCAATTCTAGTGTCTCAGCCTCCTGAGTAGCTGGAATTACAGGCATGCAACACCACGCCTGGCTAATTTTTTGTGTTTTTAGTAGAGATGGGGTTTCACCATGTTGGCCAGGCTGGCAGGCTGGTCCTGAACTGCTGACCTCAAGTGATCCACCCACCTCAGCCTCCCAAAGTGCTGGGATTACAAGTGTGAGCCACCGTGCCCAGCCTCTGTGCATTTTTTTCATTGACACATATGTAATTATACTAAACCTAGTTTTGCATCTGTGTTTCACTCAACATACTGTGAGCAAGTGGTGGCACTCTTTACTCACTGCCATGGACTTTATGGATGCTTCTACTGGGGAAACTGCTTTTTTGTTTCATCTTCCTCCATCATAGCATCGTCCTAGTTACCCTTTTGGGGTACCCAGTTGGAGGATCAATAGTTGTTTTAAATGATCCCATATCTCTGATGATTTCCTACCTGATTCCCTTCTCTAATGAATTCTGCCTGTGGTTACCAGTTACTGTCCTCTACATGGGCTGGATCATGTCACATCCCTTCTCAGGCACCTTCACTAGCACTGATATGGTTTGGCTCTGTGTCCGCACCCAAATCTCATCTTGAATTGTAATCCCCACATGTTGAGGGAGGGACCTGGTGGGAGGTGATTGGATGGTGGGGGCAGCTTCCCGCATGCTGTTCTCGTGATACTGAGGGAGTTCTCATGAGATCTGATGGTTTTAAAAGTGGCAGTTTTTCCTTCGCTCTTTCTTCTGCTTTGCTGTGGCAAGACCAGCTTTGCTTCCCTTTTGCCTTTTGTCGTGATTGTAAGTTTCCTGAGGCCTTCTCAGCTATGTGGAACTGTGAGTCAATTAAACCTCTTTTGTTTATAAATTACCCACTCTCAGGTAGTGTCTTTATAGCAGTGTGAAAATGGACTAATACACAGAATTGGTGCTGGAACTGGGGCACTGCTATAAAGATAATCTGAGGCTGGGTGCAGTGGCTCATGCCTGTAATCCCAGCAATTTGGGAGGGCAAGGTGGATGGATTCCCTAAGCTCAGGAGTTTGAGACCAGCCTGGGCAACATGGTGAGACCCCATCTCTACTAAAAATACAAAAAAAAATTAGCTGGGGGTGGTGGCCCATGCCTGTAACCCCAGCTACTTGGGAGGCTGAGGCACAAGAATTGCTTGAACCTGGGAGGTGGAGGTTACAGTGAGCCAAGATTGCACCACTGCACTCCAGCCTGGGTGACAGAGTGAGACTCTGTCTCAAAAAAAAAAAAAAAAGATAGCCTGAAAATGTGTAAGTGACTTTGGAACTGAGTAATGGGCAGAGATTAGAACAATTTGGAGGGCTCAGAAGAAGACAAGAAGATGTGGGAAAGTTTGGAACTTCCTAGAGACTTGTTGAATGGTTTTGACCAAAATGTTGATAGTGATATAGACAGTGAAGTCCAGGCTGAGGTGGTCTCAGATGAAGAAGAGGAACCTGTTGGGAACTGGAGTAAAGGTCACTCAGGCTATGCTTTAGCGAAGAGACTGGTGGCATTTTGCCCCTGCCTTAAAGATCTGTGGAACTTTGAACTTGAGACAGATGATTTAGGATATCTGGTGGAAGAAATTTCTAAGCAGCAAAGTATTCAAGATGTGACCTGGCTTATTCTGAAAGTGTTCAGTTACATGCATTCAGAAATAGATGGTTTGAAATGGGAACTTGTGTTTAAAAGGGAAGCAGAGCATAAAGGTTTGGAAAATTTGCAGCCTGACCGTATAGAAAAGAAAAACCCATTTTCTGGGGAGGAATTCGAGCCAGCTGCAGAAAGTTGCATTAGCAATGAGGAGCTGAATGTTAATAGCCAATACAATGGAGAAGATGTCTCCAGGGCTTGTCAGAGACCTTCATGGCAGCCCCTCCCATCAAAGCCTGGAGACCTAGGATGGAAAAATGGTTTCCTGGGCTGGGCCCAGGGCTCTGCTGCTCTGTGCAGCCTCAGGAGTTGGTGTCCTGTGTCCCAACAACCACTCCAGCTCCAGCCATGGCTAGAAGGGACCAAGGTGCAGCTTGGGCCATGGCCTCAGAGGTTGCAAGCCCAAGCCTTGGCAGCTTCCACATGGTGTTAGGCCTTTGGGTGTGCAGAAGGCAAAAGTTGAGCTTTGGGAGCCTCCGCCTAGATTTCAGAGGATTTGAAACGTTTGGATGTCCAGGCAGAAGTCTGCAGAGTGGTGGAGCCCTCATGGAGAACCTCTATTAGGGCAATGCAGAGGGGAAATGTGGGGTTGGAGGCCCCACACAGAGTCCCCACTGGGGCACTGCCTCGTGGAGCTATGAGAAGACAGCCACTGTCCTCCAGGCTCCAGAATGGTAGATTCACTGACAGCTTGCACTATGCGCCTGGAAAAGCTGCAGACACTCAATGCCAGCCTGTGAAAGCAGCCATGGGGGCTGTACGCTGTAGAGCCACAGGATTGGAGCTGCCCAAGGCCTTGGGAGCTTTCATGAGCATGCCTTGCATGAGCACCCCTTGCATGAGCATGCCCTGGATGTGAGACATGGAGTCAAGAAGGTCATTCTGGAGCTTTTAAGATTTAATAAATGCTCTGCCTGGTTTTGGACTTGCAAGGGGCCTGCGGCCCCTTTGTTTTGGTGAATTTCTCCTAGTTGGAATGGGAACATTTACCCTATGCCTACCCCCATTGTATCTTGAAAGCAACTAAATTGTTTTTGATTGTACAGGCTCATGAAGGCAAGGCAGAAGGGACTTGCCTTATCTCAGATGAGACTTTGGACTTGGACTTTTTAGTTAATGCTGGAATGAGTTAATACTTTCAGGGAACTGTTGGAAAGACATGATTGGTTTTGAAATGTGAAGAGGACATGAGATTTGGGAGGGGCCAGGGTGGAATGACATGGTTTGGCTCTGTGTCCCCACCCAAATCTCATCTCAAATTGTAATCTCCATGTGTTGAGGGAGGGACCTGGTGGGAGGTTGTTGGATCATGGGGACAGTTTCCCCCATGCTGTTCTCATGATAGTGAGGGAGCTCTCATGAGATCTGATGGTTTGAAACTGGTAGTTTTTCCTGCATGCTCTCTCTCTCCTGCTTCACGTGGTAAGACATGCCTTGCTTCCCCTCCAGCTTCTGCCATGATTGTAAGTTTCCTGAGGCCTCCCCAACCATGTTGAACTGTGAATCAATTAAACCTCTTTTGTCTGAAAATTACCCAGTTTCAGTCAGTGTGAAACTGACTAAGACAGCACAAATAAGATGCATCCAGCTCCTCAGCAGGCCAGCAGGACCCTCTGAGGTCCGATTTTGCTTCCACTCCCTCTGCATCCCGCAAGGGCGACTTCCTCACCTACTGAAGTTCCACCCCATTCCAAATGCCTCTGTCAGTCTTCCTGTTGGAATCACTCCCTCCTCTGGATTCCAAGGACAGCATCTCTGCACTTCTGGGAAGTGTTTTCTCTGTCCTCTCCTGAATCCTTGCAGGCTGCTTGCCTGCATACAATCCTCACCTCCTGCTCCATTGTGCTGAGACGACCACGTCAGCCCAGTGTGCACAGCCAGGCTATGTTCACACCCACCTCCTCCACTTCCTAGTCCCCTTTGCAAGGAAGTGACTGAAACTGCATGCCACAGTTGCTGCATCTGCAAGGTGGGCGAATGATTGTGCCGCCTTTGTAGACTGCTATGAGAATGAAAGGAAAAGATGTGATTGGTTATGAATCTCCCTTTTCATGAATCTATAATCCCTTTGGGGGCAGGAATGATGGAATATTCATCTTGGTGCCTCCATCTGTACCCCCAACCTAGCACAGCACCTGGTGTACAGTAGTCACTCAATAAACGATTGTGGCGCTGGGCTGTCAGTTAAGGTTATGCACTCCTTGTGTGACGAGCCCTTCCTGTATTTCCACAGGACCTGGGATATTTTAGGTACTCAGTAAATATGTTTTGAATCAAATACGGATGTATGCTTCTCTGGAAATTGAAAACATGCCCTCATTTTTTTCTCACAGGTCAGGATACTGTGGCCAGGTGCTAATTCATGCTGGCTTGTTTGCCCTGAAGGAGCAAAGAAAAGTGGCATGAAGACAAAAAGGGGCCATATGCCCAGCAGATTTCACTGAGACACTTGGCATCTATAATTATTCACTGTTTGCAGGGAAAAGACGGCATTATAATTTATGCACTTGGCATTCTCATTCTTGTCGTGCTGAAAACCTTCTGCCCAGCAGCACACAATGTCCACATGCTGCAGGGACTGATTTCGCTCCAAATATGCTGTCTTTCTCTCTCTCCTCCTTCCTTCCTTTTCTCCCTCTTTCCTCTCTGTTCTCTCCTTTCCCCACTTCCCTTCCCCCTTTCCACTTCCCCCCTCTCCTCTCTCTTTCTTTCTAATAATGCAGAACTCTCAAAAGGCCAGTTTAAAATGACTTTCAAATGAGCTCCTAGAATTATTAAGATCCTGCATGATGCATTACAGAAAATATCTTTTATCTGCAGTTGGCTACACCCAGAAAATGTAACCTCACCTCAAAAATTGTCTAAAGCCGTGATCTGTATCCATGCAAGAGGGGAGGAGGTCATGAAAGCAAACTAGATGCCATCCCTTCGGGCTCAATATTCTACACCCTACAGAACAGGCCAAGCCAGTCGTGGTGCTAAATAAATGAGTTTATTTTGGACCCAAACTATGATTAGTTCTTCTGGATGTTGCTGAAGACTATAAAATATTCAGCACACCCACATTCAGACGTGTACACTGAATAATTTGTAGCCATTATGAATCTGTATTAAATCAATTATTTAAGCATTTATTAAGCACCTACAATATGCTTAATGATTAGCTAGGAGCTGTGAGTACTGTAGCAGTCTGAGATGATTCCTTTTACATGGTGGCTGGAGAATAACTTATGTAAAGGAAGCAAGTAAAGGACTTTATATAAGTTGGTGGTGCAGACCCCTAGTGCTCAGGCATGGTCCCTGGCACACTGTCGGTGCTCAATGATTGCTCTTGGCATGAATGAATCTGCGGCACTTGCCCTTTACACAGCACCACCGTGTGGCTCTCTCATTTCAGGAAGTCAACAGGGCAGGTGGGTTTGTTGCTAGGGCTGCCTTAAGAAAGTCCCACGGATGGGGGCTGAAACAGCAGACGTTTATTGTCTGACAGCTCTGGAGGCTGGAAGTCCAAGATCGAGGCATTGGCAGGGCTGGCTCCTTCTGAAGGCAGTGAGGGAGGGTCTGTTCTGGGCCTCTCTCTGTGGCTTGTAGATGACATCTTCTCCCTGTGTCTCTTCACATCATCTTCCCTCAATGCCTGTCTGTTTCCATGTCCAAATTTCCCCTTTTTGTAGGGACACCAATCATATCACACTAGGGCCCATCCTAATGACCTCACTTTACCTTGATGACTTCTCTAAAGACCCTATGCCCAAATATGGTCACATTTTCAGGTTCTGGGTGTTAGGACTGCAACAGATATTTTTTGGGGGAACACAACTCAACCCATAACAGCAGGGGCGGTTACTTGTGCTGTGGGGTCCAGGAAAGTTAAAAGCTTGTCCAGGGTTGCATGACTAGGCTGAGCCCACACTGGAGTCTTTTGGGGGGAGCCTGTGCTTTCCCCACTGTCTCCTGAGGCCCATCCACGAGGACTAGCCAAAGGGACCACAGGTGCAGAGTGGAGGTGCAGAGCAAAGGCCAGCCGTGCCAGGAGGGAGCAGGAGCCACTGGGAGGAGACCCGCAACGGGACCCCCAGTGGGACCCATGTGGCGCTCAAGATCCTTTCCAGACTCATGTCGAAATCGAGATTGCTGGACCAGTTTCTTCCAAGGATGAAATCCTTTGTGATCAGGTTCTAAAATTAGGGTTAGCATTTGGGGATGAGGAATTCCAGGATCCTAAATACCCCGTGTGGGCTCCAGGTGGGCTTGTGCCCTTGGCCTTCCCAGCTAAGTGGCTCTGCTGGAGGTGGTGGACCAGAGTGGAGCTCTCAAAGGGGCTGATGTGATCTGGGGGTTGAGGGAGAAGAACTGAGCAGTTTAGGTTTTTTACAGGGGAAAAAAGGGGGAGGGAGATTGGGAGTCCAAATGTGGGGTTGGGGGAGTAGTACATTGAGAAAATCGGTCAGTCCTGAGTCTGTAGTGCTGGAAGTCTTGGAAAAGTTCAAGGTCATGAATTCGGGCTGCAGAGAGAGGTTTCCTGGAGGACAGAAAATAGAAGGCAGAAGGGACTTCTCATGCGCGATGAAAGCCCTGGGGAGAAATGAACCTTGAGCTGTCTTTCTAGGAAGGTGGGTCAGGCTAAGGGAGAGCTGGGTGTGTCCCCAGCGTCCAGGTTGGCATATGGGCCTCTTGGGAGAGGTCCCACCCAGTGGGCCAGGAGCACCTCCTGCCCATCAAAGTGTGGGCGCCCCAGGTGGGAGCCTCAGAGTTCCTGCTTCCCCCTGCTCTGTCCTCTCTCCCACCCGCAGATGTGAGGGGGATGCAAGCAGAAGGGGATGACGGATTGCAGCTTCTTGCAAAGTGCTTGTGACCTCTTAGGAAAGCAGCAGTTTGGAGGCAGGCAGTGTTCCGAGCAGGCTTTGGTAAAGCGCTCACCTGGAGAACAGCATCAGCTTCCCAGCTGGGTCCCAGCCAGGCCCCTGCATCCATTAGGCTCAGGACCAAGCATCTCATGGGTCTCCACAAAAGTCAGGGGCCAAAAAAAAACCCACATATGGGCTTAGCTGATTTTATATCGATTTCACTAATTGGTTAAATTGAGTATTAACATAAAGCTATCTTGAAAACAATCACTGGGTTAAATTTTCCTACTTTGCAAGGATTCCTGAGGATAAAGTGTCACCCTTAAACTTGCACATTTGGGGGGTCTCGGCCCAGGGCTCTGTGTCTTTGAGAGTCCCACTCTGGTCTGCCTCCTCAAGCAGAACCACTTAGTGGGAGGGCCAAGGGCACGAGCCCACCTGAAGCCCACACCAGGTGTCTTGGATCCTGGGATTCCTCACCCTCAAACCCTAAGCCTTTTTCTAAGGACTGTGCAGGTCTCTTCCCTGGGTCTCCCCTGTGGGCAGACCACACTGCTGGAATGTTCACCCTGGACCTGAGGTGGGGTGGGGTTGGGAGAGCTGATTAAGGGGCAGGGTGGATGGAGCTCCAACATGAGGGCTGAGATGCCCACAGCCATGCATGTGAGGCCTTTACAGATGTGGGACCAGCCTCCGTGTGTACCCTTGTCCCAGCCTCACGAAGATGAGGAGTGAGTCTGTAGGTGTGCACAGTCATTGTCCACAGATCACAGCCGAGAGTTGATGAAATGTATTACAGCCAAGGAACTTCAGAAAAAAATTAAAATTTTTTTTTTCCGAATACATATTCTACAATGGAAGAATGACATTTCCGATACAGATTGTGGTGTTGACCAACAGAAAGAAACGGAAGTGAAATTAACACAGGTATAGAGTTTATTTGGGCCACAGTTGAGGACTGCAGTCCAGGAAGCACTCCCAAGTTACCTTGGAAAGTGCTCCAGAGAAGAGAGTCTCGAGCTTTTAAATACAAGAGGACAAATCAGGAAAGGGGTGATTGCAAAATTTTTTTCAGGAATTCTCATCGGTTTACAGAAATAACATTGTTGAGTGATTGTCTATACGTTGTTGAACTACAGGGCACGGGTTATTGTCTCCAGTATGTGGCATTGTTAGGTTGATCCATAGCTACTGGTACCAGTCAGCCTAGAGCCCACACAGCAAGTGGCCTCGGGAGATTTCTTTTCTCAGGTGGGGCAGTGAGATGTGACAGCTGTCTCATTCCAGTTCCTCTCTAGGCCTGATGACTTAAAGGGGGCTTGCCTTTCTCAGATAAAAAGTTTCTTTTCTTTGTAGCGGGTACATTTCAGTGTGCTGGGTCTGATGCACACTGGGGCTTCTCACACTCTGAATCCTACAGCTTCTGAAGTGGCCACCATGCCCTCCCCAGAATCTACTTCTCTTTCCTTCAATTCCACTGTGCCCAGCAGGCAGCACCACCCCTTGAAAACCCAAATCTTAGCTGAGCCTGGTGGCTTACACCTGTAATCCCAGCACTTTGAGACGCCAAGGCAGGCAGATCGCCTGAGGTCAGGAGTTCAAGACCAGCTTGACTGACATAGCAAAATCCTGTCTCTACTTAAAAATACAAAAATACAAAAATTAGCGAGGTGGTGGGCACCTGTAGTCCCAGCTGCACAAGAGGCTGAGGCAGGAGGATTGCTTGAACCTGGGAGGTAGAGGTTGCAGTGAGCCGAGATTGTGCCACTGCACTCCAGCCTGGGTGACAGAGCGAGACTCCATGTCAGAAAAAAACCCTGAAACCAAAAAAAAAACCAAAAAATGAAAACTCCAAAATCTTATGGTATTACTGCCCTCCTGAAATCCCTTTAGTAGCTCACCACGGCCCTCAGGGTGAAGTTCCACCCCTGGCTTGGCTCCCTAGGCCCCTGGCCATCTGGTTTCCACTGACTTCAGCTTCATCTCTTCCCCTCCCCACCCAGCCTTGGTTACACCGCTCGCAGCGCTCCTTGGGTTTCCACAGCTACACCCCTGCTGGAGGCCTCGAGTCACCCCACATCCCCTTGCGTCCCCCTGCATCCCCCCACCTCAGGCCGCTCTGGCTGCTTCCTTCTCTAACACCTGACTCGGGCCTTTCCTGGGTTCCCTTAGCCCTTTTCTTCCCTTTTCCCTGTTACCGCCTGTCCCTGTGGGCAGGGATGACTCTTCTCCACCCACCTGTGACCTGTGGAGGGCACAGCTGAGTCTGAATCATCTCCCTGCCCTGGGCACAGCTTGGAGCACACTCAGAAGTGGGCCTTAAGTGCTGAGGATGGGAGTCTAAAAAAATGCATGAATTCTAACCCAGGCCGGTTGCTAGAAGAGTAGAAACTAGCCTTAAAAATGATCTCGCATGAGTTTTCTTTGGGAGGGAATGGCTTTGGCTTAAAGCCCCGTGCTGGTTATGGTAGGAACCCTCACTGTCACGCTGGGCCAGACTGTGTGGAGCCTGTCCCCCAGGTGGAGCCTTTGTTGTCTTCTGTGTCTGGTGCGGCTCCGAGGAGCATTGAGTAACCTGAAAGCCCCGAGCATGCTGCACACTTGCCTTCTTTCCTTTCATGCCACATCTCTGCCGATTTGACTCTCAAAGAAATAGCCCAAGGCTGCTGCATGTGAATCTCAACTGCAGTCTGTTTCCCATGCTGAAAGAGGGATGTGGGAAGATCAACCTGCACCTCTGGGAAAATGCTGTTTTCTGGGGAGCTAATCTACTCAGCTTCAGGAGCAGCAAGGGTTACTTGGAGGATGAATCTGCCCTGAAATACGGCAAAGTCACTCTTACCGGGAAAGTGGGAAGAAGATTAATCTGAATAGTAAGAAGTCAGAATTACGGATTATTATCGTCCAAGAAAATGCATGCTCATTAATTGTAAGTTCATAACACAGACAGTGATGGCTACTAAATTCACAAAGAATCATCTAGCAGGCCTCCTTAGAGACAAAGTTTAAGGAAAACACAATGATTTACTATTCATACTTGGAAGGTATGTGTGGCAGGTTTCACTTTCCAAGGTGGCCAAAATAAGGCCTCCCATCCTGCATGCTCTTTTTTACAATGTGGCAATGATAGTCCTCCTGTTGAGAGGTAGGACTATGTTTGCTTCCTTGAAACCGGGCTGGCCTGTGAGTATGGTAAAAGTTACATGACTGACAAAACTAGGCTGTAAAAGGCAATACACCTTCTGCCCACCTCTCTCAAGATGCTGGGCCTCAGAACACAGCCGCCATGCTAGGAGGAAGCCCAGTCCACACGCAGAGGCTAGCACTCCCAGCTGGGATCCCAGCCAACAGGCAACACCAATGCCAGCTGTGTGAGTGAGGAAGCCTTCAGATGACTCAAACACAAGCCACTGACTGCAACTGGATGAGAGACCCAGATAAGCTGAGCCTAGTCAGCCCCCAGGGCTGGGGGAAATAGTCATCCAATGCTTGTTACAAAACACTCATGGCTGTCTTAAGCCACTTGGTTCTGGGGTGATTTATTAGCCAGCAAGAAGTAACTGGAAGGCCAGGCATGGTGGCTGATGCCTGTAATCCTAGGACTTTGGGAGGCCAAGGCGGGCAGATCACCTGAAGTGAGGAGTTTGAGACCAGCCAACGCATGGTGAAACGCCCCCTCTACTAAAAGTACAAAAATTAGCTGGGCGTGGTGGCGCGTGCCTGTAATTCCAGCTACTTGGGAGGCTGAGGCACGAGAATTGCTTGAACCTGAGAGGCAGAAGTTGCAGTGAGCCAATATTGTGCCACTACACTCCAGCCTGGGCAACACAGTGAGACTGTAAAAAAAAAAAAAAAAAAAAAAAAAGAAGTAACTGGAATAACATGAAAATGGTGCTTGTAGGATGGGAGCCAAGCAGATACACGCAGTTGATTTTGTACAGTTGTTTACATAATGCACGCTTCTACATGCACGTGTACCTTGCATATTAGATGCATAATTACATCTGCCCCACTTAATTTTCAGACGCTCTCTGAGATGGGTGGGGGTGCGATGGCACAGAAATGCATTACATCGCCAGAGTCAAGGCCCCACTGGCAATGCGGGTGCTCATTAGTTAAGCAGATATTATTAGGCATGTTTACCTGAGAGGAGAGGAACATTCTGTGAAATAATAAATCTGCTGGTTTCTATTCTTCTCCCTTTGCAGACAGAGTTTTTATTATTTTGATCCCAGTACCCATTAGAAACACACGGTATCTAAATATTGAAATGCTTTGCTTCAAAAGCTGCTAAGATGCAGTGGCAAAGGTAGCCTTGCAATGAGGTTTTATCTCCAGAGTCCCAAGTTTTTGAGACAACTCCAATGACGCGGGTCTTGTGGTCAAGGGTGATGCAATGGCGCTCCGGGAACAATATCAGGCTCTGCGACTTGGGTGCCTTCTGGGTGTGTGGTGTGTTCTCGGTCTGGCAATCCCTAGAACAACCCTACGAGGTGGTAATTATTATTCTCATGCTGCAAGGGATATCTCCCACCTCCTAGGTGGACTCAGGTCTTGTGGGGCTTAATGCTTTTAAATTTGGGCTGCCTTTTGAAGGGAAAGACTACAAAATTATGAATTCAAAATGAGGTTAAGGTCTTGGGATGGGCCCGTGCAAGCTGGAGGCTCTGCAGGTAAGCTTGTTTAGCTTCCCAGCAAATCCACCTCTGAGCTTGCAAATTATAAAGCTGGAATTTGAACTCACATCTGCTGGATGCAAAGTCCGAGGTCTTCCTGTAGCATGACCGTCTTCCTGTGTGATGAGAAACATCAGGCTGCCGAGGCCAAACAGTGGGTGTGTCACTTTCTAATGAGGCAGGTGTGCGGGACAGGAAGTGGGAGGTGCTCCTTGCAGGGGAGTGGCTGCTGCCAACATCGCAGCTGGTACCTGTCCCTGAGAATGGTTTGGCAGGTGGGGGCCACTTGAAGTCTCTGCTCCTACATCCCCTCACCCCTCCCAGGCTGCTTTCAGAGGAGGGCAAAGGGTATTCATTCCAGCCTCCAATTTCTTCCTCCCACTCCTCGAAAGCATTTAAGTGAGGAAGGCAGGGAAAACGTAGATGATTCTGCTATTGACAGGAGGCCTTTTCTTTCCTGCTGGAAGCAAAAGGAGACACTCTAGCTGGGCAGCCGGCCCCACCCTCCAGGGCTCCATCTGGCCTGGCTGAGGCTGGCCAGCCCCTGCTGTGCATGGAGGGGTGCTGGGAAGCCTACCTTGCTTCACACTTTCCTCTTCCACACCCGGCCTGTGACTCATGCCTGAAACGCCTCCGTTCAAGCAATTCTTCCTTTTATTGTGAAGCACTGCTCTCTTCCGGCTCCTCCTCTAAGTCATTACATAGGGGAGATTTAAGGGAAAGGTTATTTCCCTACCGTGTTCAGGGACAACCCTGTGATCATGGTTTTGGTCACATAGCTTCCAAGTGAGTATTGTGCAAACATTTGCTAGGATCTCTCGGGGAGCGTGTTAGAAAAGAAACTCCCGAGCCTGCCCCAGAGCTTCTGTTCAGCAGGCCTGAGGTGGGACCAGACACCTGTCTTTTCAGCAAGCCTCCCCCACCTCTGAGGATGCAGCCCAAAGCTAGAGAATTCGTGCTCTGAGCCATCTCTGAAAGCACCAAGAGCCAGGTTTGGTTTTTTGTTTTTGTTTTTTTTTGTTTTTTAATTACACCCAGACCTGGATACCTGAGCAATCGCTGTCTCTGGAATCACTGCAAAGTTACCGGGAGCTGCAGAGGCCCAGACAGACTGGAAGGAGAGGAGAGCTTGGCTCTAACCCATGCAGCCTCCCCATTGCCCACATCCACCCCCAGACCACCTCCCTGCAACCAACCACGAGCTTTGTAGAGGGCAGGCATGCCCCAGGGGCTCTCGGCATCACCCTCCTGCCCCTACCTGTGACCAGAGTCTCCCTGGATTCTCAGCTCTGTCTTCCCAACTCGAGGAGCTTGCCAGGCCCCACCTGGGTACCACTGTCCATACTGGGCCTGGAAACCCTCTCAAGAAAGGAAGCTGGGTTAATTGCAGGCCTACTTGATTTTCCACATTCTCAGAAATCATTGTGCCTAGTTGCCTGATATCCAGTATATTAGTCTGTTCTCATGCTGCTGATAAAGACATACCCGAGACTGGGTAAATTATAAGGAAAAAGAGGTTTAATAGGTTTAATGGACTCACAGTTCCATGGGCCTGGGGAAGCCTTACAATCATGGCAGAAGGTGAAAGGCACATCTTATATGGTGGTGGACAAGAAAGAATGGAACCAAGTGAAGAGGGAAACCCCTTATAAAACCATCAGATCTCGTGAGACTTGTTCACTACCACGAGAACAGTATGGGGGAAACCACCCCCATGATTCAAATATCTCCCACCAGGTCCCTCCCACAATACATGGGAATTATGGGAGCTACAATTCAAGATGAGATTTGGGTGGGGACACAGCCAAACCATATCATCCAGTGTCTTCAGAACTCTTGTTTTATATATTTGGTCCGATTTATTTTGATTTTTTCAGGCAGGAGAGGAAATCTAGTCTCTATGATTCCATCTTGTTTCGGAGTAAAAGTGTTCATTTTCTTTTAAAACAGACAATATCCTTCCAAATCTGTAGTTAGTTCACTCATCCATCAGTCATCCATAAGCACTGTTAATATTTTGGTCTACGTTCTAAGATTTTTTTTCCTGTGCATATATGTGCATGTAGCGGGGTCACAAAATCACTCACAATACATCAGATGTGCAAAGAAAATAGAGTGTCTTCATTTTCCTACTTAATTAATCTGATCTTTCTTGAAAGGTACTCTCTGCTGGGTAATACAATGGGGAAAAACATCCATTCTAGTAACCTTGGTCTAATACAAACATTTAAACAGTTCTTCGAGCAGCTCAGCATTCTGAGGCTGAAGTGTTTGGCCAGTGGGGCTTCTGATGGCTGCCACTGTCTACTCCTCTACTCCAAATTGTGTCTGGGCACACAGCAGGTGGGCTGCAGGATTTGGGGGTTCTTTTGGTAGCCAGGAGGAAGGGGTCCTCTGGTCCACACATGTTCTCCAAGTTTCCCTGACTTTGGCTGCAGAGTAGTTGGCCTGGGCTACTCTATGGAATGGAGTGGTGGCTGTCGAGGAGCAATGAATCATGGGAGATCAGGTCACGTAGGGTCTTGTGGCCACTGCGAAGACTCTGGCTTTATTTGTGTTTTTTGAGACAGGGTCTCGCTCTGTCACCCAGGCTAGAGTGCAGTGGCATGATCTTGGCTCACTGCAGCCTCGACCTCCCAAGTTCAAGTAATCCTCCTGCTTCAGCACCTCAAGTAGTTGGGATTACAGCCATGCACCCCTACACATGGCTAACTTTTATATTTTTTGTAGAGATGGGGTTTCACCATGTTGCCCAGGCTGGTCTTGAACTCATGAGCTCAAGTGATCTGCCCATCTTGGCCTCCCAAAGTGTTGGGATTACAGGCATGAGCCACTGCACCTGGCCAAGACTTTGGATTTTATCCCAAATGAAATAGGGAAGCCACTGGAGGGCTTCAATGTGGTGGTAGGAGGCAAATACTGATTGAAAAGTGTTCAAGAGAAAATGGGAGGAGAGAAATTGAAGATAGTAAGAATAGATACTTCTGGCTGGGTGCAGGGGCTCACACCTGTAAGCTCAGCACTTTGGGAGGTTGAGGTAGGGATTGCTTGAGGCCAAGAGTTCCAGAGCAGCCTGGGCAAATAGCAAGACTCTGTCTCTACAAATATTTTTTTAATATATTTTTTTGACCTGTCACCGAGGGTGGAGTGCAGTGGTGCAATCTCAGCTCACTGCAACTTCCACCTCCCAGGTTCAAGTGATTCTCCTAACTCAGCCATCTGAGTAGCTGGGATTACAGGTGCCCACCACCACACCTAGCTAATTTTTTGTATTTTAGTAGAGACAAGGTTTCACCATGTTGGCCAGGCTGGTCCCCAACTCCTGATCTCAGGTGATTCACCCACCTCGGCCTCCCAAAGTGCTGTAATTACAGGGATGAGACATCGCGCCCGGCCTACAAAAAATTTTTACAAGTTAGCTGGGTGTGGTGGTGCGCACCTGTAGTCTCAGCTACTAAGAGGCTGAGGTGCGATAATTGCTTGGGCTCAGGAGATGGTAGGCTGCAGTGAGCTGTGAGTGTGCCACTGCACTCTGGCCCAGATGGATACTTCCAAAGAGTCTTGCTATAAAGGAGAGCAGAAAGGGAGAGAGATTTTTTTAATCCGTTCTCATGTTGCTAATAAAGACATACCTGAGACTGGGTGATTTATAAAGGAAAGAGGTTTAATTGACTGACAGTTCAGCATGGCTGGGGAGGTCTCAGGAAACTTACAGTCATGGCAGAAGGGAAAGCAAACATGTCCTTCTTCACATGGCGGCAGCAAGGAGAAGTGCCGAGCAAAAAGGGGAGAAAGCCCCTTATTGAACCATCAGATCTCATGGGAACTTACTATCATGAGAACAGTAGCATGGGGGTAACCACCCCCATGATTCAATTACCTCCCACTGGGTCCCTCCCATGACAAGTGGGAATTATGGTAACTACAATTCAAGATGAGATTTGGTTGGGGACACAGATAAACCATATCAGAGATCAAGTTTTAATTTTTTTAATGAATGAATTATTATAATGGGAGATGATGGGAATACTCCAATAGAGAGGACAAATCAACAATTGGTGGTGATGGTGGAGCGCTGCTGAAATGGGGGAAGCCAGAGCCTGAGTGGAGGGTCAGAATCTTTGCATGTTTTCCTTCAACCTTGTTCAGCTTAACAGGTGCTGGCACAGTGTTGTAATTGACCAGGTTGGAGGTTTTTTCCAGGCGAGTATGAGGAAATGAGAGAAAGGTGAGGGGGCTGAAGGTGCACAGGAGAGAGGGGTGGCACAGTGGACCATAGAGTCCACATGGGAAGAAGGGGAGTGAGGACAAGAGATAAAGAACGTACAATTATATTCTATTTAACCCAAATGCATCCCGAATGTCACCTCAACATGTAATCAACATTAACAATTATTAGTGAAGTATTTTACATTATTTCCCACACTACGACTTTGAAACCTTGCATGTGGTTTACACAGACAGTGCCTCTTGCTTTGGACCAGGCTCATTTTGAGGGGTTTGTGGCCACTCTGTTGAACGGCACGTAGGGATCTAGAGAAGGAGCGTGGGAGAGGTGGCCGAGCACTGGTAGAAGGCAAGATCATTGGAGGAGCAAAGTCAGGGAAGGAGGAGGGTCATCTCTGTGGAGATTTAAATCGCCAAGAATTAGGACAGGGATTTAGCGAGAGTGACAATGAACCGGGAGTGGGAATCATCTGGGAACAAGATGGAGGGGACTAGGGTCTGCAGAGAACCAGACAGGAAAGGTGGCACAGAGCATAATGTGATGGCACCAGCTTCAAGGCTGGCAGGTTTGGGGAAGGTGGGGCTTGATCTGGAAGTAACTGCAATGGAGGACGCCCCAGGGGCCTGGGTTCCAGTTGGAGAAAGCAGGTGGAGAGAAGCTGTGGGAAGGAGGAGCTTTTGCTCACAGCATGTCTCAAGCTCCAGAGGAAATGGTGAGGGTTTTGAGAATAAGGAGGCCTTACGGGGGATTAGGGCCTGGTGTGAAGTGACAACCTGGGTGTCCTGGGTCTTTGGCGAATGAGGAGAACAGAGTTTGCAGCTGCGCCCTGAGGCTGAGTTAGAGTGCACTCGCACTCTTTGACCTGACGTGTAGCCTTTGACACTTTCCATGGTGTAAATACTCCCACCATGGCTCATTTCAAGCTACCAGCAGGCTTGTGGAATATTTAAACATTTAACAATGGGCTCTTGCAAGCTGGTGCAAACCAGTTCCTGTAGCAGATAGCTGGGTATAGGGCACCGTGGGATAGGTCCTGGAGGTCTCCACAGCAGATGGGGGAGGGATGTGAGAGCTGAGGGTGTGAGTTGGGGGAGGGAGGCATGGAGATCTTGTCAGAATTACTCAGAGCTCTAACGCCCTTTCTTTTTTTGAGACAGTGTCTTGCTTTGTTGCCCAGGCTGGAGTGCCATGGCACGATCACGGCTCACTGCAGCCTTGACCTCCCTGGCTCCAGTGATTCTCCCGCCTCAGCTTCCCAAATATCTAGGATCACAGGTGCACGCCATCATGCCTGGCTAATTTTAAAAATGTTTTTGTGAGTCAGGGTCTTGCTGTGTTACCCAGGCTGATCTCAAACTTTTGAGCTCAATCAATCCTCCTGCCTGAGCCTCCCAAAGTGCTGGGATTACAGGCGTGAGTCACCATGTCCAGCCTTGTAACTCTCATTTAACCCCCGTCAGGGAGTCTGCAGAAGTGGGCTGCATATCACAATGACTGCTTTTTTTCAATTTTTTTTTGTTGTGGTAAAATATACATAATAAAACATTTACCATTGTAACCCTTTTTAAGCCTACAGTTTGTAATGCGCAAACATCACCAGCCATCTCCGTAACTCTTTTCACCTTGCAAAGTGGAAATTCCATACCCGTTAAATGCTAACTCCCCATTGCCCCTCCCCAGCCCCTGGTCCCCACCATTCTCCCTTCTGTCTCTATGTTTTTGACTACTCTGGGTGCCTCATATAAGGAGAATCATCTAGTATTTGTCTTTTTGTGACATAGTGTCCCCAAGATTCGCTCATATTGTAGCAGATTGCATAAAGTTCTTCTTTTTTTTTTTTGTTTTTTTGAGATGGAGTCTCGCTCTGTTGCCAGGCTGGAGTGCAGTGTTGCAATCTCGGGGCTCACTGTAACCTCTGCCTCCCGAGTTCAAGCGATTCTTCTGCCTCAGCCTCCCAAGTAGCTGGGATTACAGGTGCCTGCCACCACATCCGGCTAACTTTTGTATTTTTTTTTTTTAGTAGAGATGGGGTTTCACCATGTTGGCCAGGCTGGTCTCAAACTGCTGACCTCATGATCTGCCTGCCTCAGCCTCCCAAAGTGCTGGGATTACTGGCATGAGCCACATGTCCTTCTTTTTTAAGGCTGAGTGATATTCCCTTGTCTGGATGGGCTACTTTTCACATATCCACTCATCCATCTGCAGACACTTTGGGCTGCTTCCATGTTTTAGCTGTTGTGAATACTATTGTTATGAACATGGGTGTGCAAATATCTCTTTGACTGCCTGCTTTTAATTCTTTAGGGTATATATTCAGAAGTGGAATTGCTGGATCTTATAGAAACTCTATTTTTAATTTTTTGAGGGATACCTATTGTATTAGGGTTCTCTAGAGGGACAGAACTAATAATATATATATATATATATATAGAGTATATATATATATATACTCTATATATAGAGTATATATATATATACTCTATATACAGTGTATATATATAGTGTATATATAGTATATATACACTATATATAGAGTGTATATATATAGTGCACATATAGTATATATATATACTATATATTATATATATACACCATATATACTATATATAGTATATATAGTATATATATGATATATACTATATATAGTATATATAGTATATATATGATATATACTATATATAGTATATATAGTATATATATGATATATACTATATATAGTATATATAGTATATATATGATATATACTATATATAGTATATATAGTATATATATGATATATACTATATATAGTATATATAGTATATATATGATATATACTATATATATACTATATATACACTATATATACACTATATATATACTATATATATATAGTATATATATAATATATATGATAGTTTATTAAGGAGTATTAACTCACACAATCACAAGGTCCCATGATAGGCCATCTCAAGCTGAGGAGCAAGGAAGCCAGTCCGAGTCCCAAAGCTGAGGAACTTGGAGTCCGATGTTCAAGGGCAGGAAGCATCCAGCACGGGAGAAAGATGTAGGCTGGGAGGCTAGGCCAGTCTAGTCTTTTCACGTTCTTCTGCCTGCTTTATATTCTGGCTGCACTGGCAGCCGATTAGATGGTGGCCACCCAGATTAAGGGTGGGTCTGCCATTACCCAACCCCCTGACTCAATGTTAATCTCCTTTGGCAACACCCTCACAGACACACCCAGGATCAATACTTTGCATCCTTCATTCCAATCAGGCTGACACTCGGTATTAATCCTCACACCCATATTGTTTCCATAGCAGCTGCACCACTGTAATTCCCACCAACAGTGTACAAGGGTCCAATTTCTCAGCATCCTCCCCAACACTTATTTTCTGTGTTTTTTTTATAGTACACCTTAGTGGATGTGAGCTGGTATCTCATTGTAGTTTTGATCTGCAGTTCTTTAATGTCAGTGACTTTTAATTTTTATTTTTATTTATTTATTTATTTTTTTATTTTGTAGAGACAGGGTTTCACCATGTTGTCCAGGCTGGTCTTGAAATCCTGGGCTCAATTGATCCTCCTTCCTCAGCCTCCCAAAGTGCTGGGATAACAGGCATGAGCCACCATGCCTCTGGCTTTTAATAAACATTTTTGTATATCTTCACTGTGATGAGCCACCTAGATCCTCCTTCCGGGAAGGGCTTGTTACCCCAGCTGCTTGGGGTGCCTTCAACTCTCAGTCCCTTCAGAGACTGTTCAGCTGCAAAGAGCCACCCTGTCCAAAGCCGGGACTCTTCCTGGGCAACTGCATTCAACGACACCTCAATGTGGCGGTCATCTCTGCCCGAGTCAGGAAGGTCTCCTGGGGCCACTCTAGCTCGGAGGCTCCTGTGGGATCTTTGGGGCTATCACTGGGTCCGCGTGGTAGTTTGCCTTCTTCCTCGTCCAATCCTGCTTCTCTCTCCTCCTTCCACCGATGCCGAGGCAAGCCTCTCGTAAACATCCTGTGGTACCTCCCTAAGAACCCAACGTGCCAGGCTCGCTTTACGTAGACTGGCGACCGGAGACTGATTTCTTTGGCATCTGAGTCAGCTTGATGGGGTGGGAAGATGTCCGTTTTAATTTGCATCTCTTTGTTAACTGTTGAGGTTGAACATTTTTTTTTTTTTTTTTTTTACAAGCATTGACTGAATGACTTCCTTTGTGGATTGCCTTTGCGAATGACTTCCTTTGCCTGTTTTTCTACTGAGATGTTTGTCTTTTTCTTATTGGTAAGAGTGCACATATATATTACCGTCATAAAGATATAATCTTTGCTTTTCGGATATGGTTCACAAAATGTTCTCACGTTCCCCAGTCGGCCGTGTGCCTGTTACTTTTGTGGTTCAGGGCACAGGCGTAGCCACACTGCCCTGCCACTTCCTAATTCTGTAGCTTTGGGTGCATTGCTTCACCTACCAGAGCCTTTGCAGTACCTTGTAGGTTTGTTGTGGGAATTAAATAAGTTAATAAAGTACTTACAACAGGGCCTGGAATACAGCAAGTATGAGATAATTATTTGCTATTTTTATTAGTGTCTATATTATTTTTCTTATTGGCCATATATATAGTATTGTATTTTATGTAGTTAAAGCTATCTTTTGTGGGTTTTGTCTTTGGAGTGATATGTAGAAAGAACTTCTTTATTTTATTTTATTTTATTTTTGTAGAGACAGGGTCTCGTTATGTTGCCCAGGCTGCTCTCAAACTCCTGGGCTCAAGTGATCCTTCTGCCTCAGCCTCCCAAAGTGTTGGGATTATAGGCGTGAGCCACTGCGCCCAGCCAGCTTCTTTATTTTAAGATTATATAAGTATTTACCTCCATTTTCTCTTTAGTGCCTTTATTACCGGTAGAAGGTGTCCAGGTTCTTGGCGTCTTGAACAAAGAAGTGGACAAAACACACAAACAAAGCAGGGAAGGAAGGAAGGGATTTATGAAAACGGAAGAACCCTCCACAGTGTGGGGGCAGGCCTGAGTGTAGAGGCTCAAGGGCCCCGTCACAGAATTTTTGGGAGTTTAAATACCCCCTAGAGGATTGCACTGGTTACTTTGGGTATGCCTGATGTAAATGGAGAGAACAAAGTAAAGTTACACAGTCATTTAAGGCATATGCCCTATGGAGAGGATGTTTCCTGTTATAGCTGAAGTGTGAATCGGCCTTCTGTTCCCTGCCTCCAGACTCTATTTTCCTGCCATGAAGACTTCATGCTTTCATTAATATATAAATATATAATATGTATTATTAATATATAAAAATATATATGTTAATACATATTATTTATATATGTATATCTATATATGTGTGTGTATATCTATCTATCTATCTATCTATCTATCTATCTATCTATCTATCTACTATCTATCTATCTGGAGAGAGAGAAGAGACAGAAAGAAAGAGACAGGGTCAGGGTCTCTCGCTCTGTTGCCCAGGCTGGAGTGCAGTAGTGTGATCTCGGCTCACTGCACCCTCCACCTCCTGGTCTCAAGTGATCCTCCCACCTCAGCCTCCCAAGTAGCTGGGACAACAGTCACACACCACCATGCCTGGCTAATTATTAGTACTTTTTTTATGTTTTGGTAGAGACAGTATTTTATCATGTTGCCTAGGCTGGTCTCGAATTCCTGGGCTCAAGCCATCCACCTGCCTCAGCCTCCCAAAGTGCTGGGATTATAAGCGTGAGCCACTGTGCCTGGCCTAAAAATACATATGTTTGGATCTTACATCCATCTGGAATTCAGAATGTATTTTGATGTGAGGTTTAATAGATCCATATTTCTTGAGTATCCAACATTCCTTTTCTGCCCCAACTGGCCCCCCCTTTAAAAAAAATTGATACTGTTGAATAAACCTTTCCTTTGAGGATGGCTTTAGAGGCACAGAATCATTGTGAAGCTAGTACAGAGCGTTCCGTACCTCTCACATGATCTCCCTTATTACGAACATCTCGCAGCATGTGGTACATCTGTCACCGTTATGGCACCGTTATTGACACCTTAAGTCCACACTTTATTCAGATTCCCTTAGTTTTTCCCTAATGTCCTCTTCCTGTTCCACGATTCCACTCAGGACCCCGTGTGACATTCAGGTGACATGCCTCCCTAGGCTCCTCTCGACGGTGACAGTTTGAACGTGGCAGTTTTGAGGATAAGTGGCCGAGTGCTTTGTAAGATGTCCCTCGGTTGGGATTTGTCTGATGTTCTCATGGTTAGACTGGGGTTATGGGAGGCCATTTCATCACATCAAGGTCAAGGGTCCGTGCCATCAATGCCACTTATCCCTGTTGATTCTGGCCTTGACCACTTGGCGGAGATCACCTTTACGGGGTTTCCCCTGACAATAAAAACGGAGCTCCTCCCCCTGGCCCGCCCCCGTGCTATCCTCTTGGGATGTGTCTCTCAGTGCAGCCCATGCTCCCGAGCGGGGAGTTCTGCTGCTTCTCCTTGAGGGAAGTGTTTCTGCATACATTAGGTAGAATTCTTCTGCGGGAGATTCACCTCCTCTCCCCTCTTGAGGTGTTTATCCAGTCATTGATCTGTATCCCCACAGACTCAAGGACATTTGCTTTCTGCTTTGGGTCATAACCCAGTAGTGTTTTATTTTGTGGCTCCAGTTGTCCCAGCCTAGGCCATTGAGAGCTCCTTCAGGGGCCTCCTGGGTCCTTCGTCATCTCTGTGGGTTCCTTCTGAGCTCCGTGTTTCATGTCTGGCCCCTGTGATCCACTGTGTCCTGTGTCCCGTCATCCCTGTGTCATGTGTCCCATCATCTCTGTGTCCTATGCCCTGTTGTCACTGTGTCCTGTCGTCACTGTGTCCTGTTGTCACTGTGTCCTGTGTCTCGTCACTATGTCCTATTGTCACTGTGTCCTCTTGTCACTGTGTCCACTTGTCACTGTGTCCTGTGTAAGCTGCTGCTTGGCCTCTGTGAGTCTCTCAACAACTTAGCCCTGAGCTTCTGGAGGGAGTGCTTCCTGTCTGTGGAACTTGCTGAGGGGATAGGTGCACACCTGGAGAGTCACTCCAGGACAGAACCCAGGGAGGAGAGGGCCGCTGGCAGAGGCATTCGTAGAAACAGAGAGAGGTGGGGCCGGAAGAGCCCTGGAGACTGCTGCGCCCAGATCTATGCTTGGCCTATTCAGTTCTTGAGCTAAGAATCCTTCCTACTCCCCTCCCCTCCCCTCCTCTCCCCTCCCCCCCTCCTCTCCCCTTCCCTCCTCTCCCCCGCCCCCCTCACAGCATATGGTACATTTGTCACCATTATAGCACCATTATTGACACCTTAAGTCCACCTTTTATTCAGATTCCCTTAGTTTTTCCCTAATGTCCTCTTCCTGTTCCACGATTCTACTCAGGACTCCACGTGACATTCAGGTGACATGCCTCCTTAGGTCCCTCCCCTCCCCTCCCTTCTCCTCCCCTCCCCTCCCTTCTCCTCCCCTCCCTCCCCCTCCTCCCTTCCCCTCCCCTCCCCCTCCTCCCTTCCCCTCCCCTCCCCCTCCTCCCCTCCCTCTCCTCCCCTCCCTTCCCCTTCCTTCTCCTTCCCCGCTCCCCTGCCCTCCCACTCCTCCCCTCCCTTCCCCTTCCCTCCCCTCCCCTCTCCTCCCCTCTCCTCTCCTTTCCTTTTTATTGACACAGGGTCTCACTCTGCCACGATCTTGGCTCCAGCCTCAACCTCCAAGGCTCAAGCAACCCTCTTACCGCAGCCTCCCGAGTAGCCGAGACTATAGGCATGTGCCAGCACACCAAGCTATTTTTTGGTATTTTTTGTACAGACAGGGGTTTCACCATGTTGCCAAGGCTGGTCTCAAACTCCTGAGCTCAAGGGATCTGCCCACCTTGGCCTCCCAGAGTGCTGGGATTACAGGTGTGAGCCACCATGCCCAGCTAGAAATTTTCCTCTGGTTAAAGTGGTTTAATTTTAGTTTCTGTCATTTGCAACCAAATGATTTAATAGATAAGGCTCTGGGTGACATTTTCTTCTGCTCAGGCTGCCATGAGAAGTGCCACAGACTGGGTGGCTTAAACAGCAGAAACTTGTTTCTCACAGTTCTGGAGGCTGTAAGTCCACATCAGGGCGCCCATGAGGTTGGTTTCTGGGAAGGCCTCTCTTCCTGGCCTGTGGGTGTCACCTTCTCACGGCATCCTCCCATGACCTCTTCCGTGTGCACACTTAGAGAGGGGGTGGTCTCTGGTATCTTTCCTCTCCGTATAAGGATGCCAACCCTATTGGCTTGAGGCCCCACCGTCGTGGCCTCATAACCTTAGCTACCTCCCTGATGGCCCTATCTTCGAATGTGGTCGCATTGGAGGCCAGGGATTCAGCACTGGAATTTCTCCGAGAAATTCAGTCTGCAACAGGTTGAATTGTGTCTGCCAAAATCCATGTGTTGGAGTGCTAACTCCCAGCATCTCAGAATGTGAACTTATTTGGATACAGGGTCATTGCAGATGTATTAAAGTGAAGATGTGGTCTTCAGGGTGGGTCCTAGTCCACCTGACCAATGTCTTTATCCAAAAGTGGAAATTTGGACACAGACATGCACGCAGGGAGAGGGCCATGTGTGGATTGGAGTTCTGCTGCCCCAAGCCAAGGAACCAGCCGAAGCTCTGAGGGAGGCCAGGAACAGGCCCTCCCTAGCACCCTCAGAGGGAGCACAGCTCTGCCTGCACCGTGGTCTCAGACTTCTGACCTCCAAAACTGTGAAGGGGTCGTGTCTAGTCCAAGCCATGATATTAGCCAGCAAGGGCTGCTCTAACAAATCTCACAGACGCAGGGCTTCAACCACAGAAATGTGTCCTCTCACGGTTCTGGAGGTCAGAAGTCTGAGACGAAGGTGCCGGCTGAGCTGATTTCTCTGGAGGCCTCTCTCCTTGGTTTGCAGGCGGCCGCCTGCTCGCTGCGCCCTCACATGCTCTATTTTTATGCACTCACACATCCCTGGTGTCTCTTTGTGTGTCTGAATCACCTCTTTTTTTTTTTTTTTTTTAAAGGACGTCAGCCAGGTTGGATTAGGGCCAACCTAAGGGCCTCATTTTAACTCAATCACCTTTTTAAAGGCCCAGTCTCCAAATGCAGCCACATTCTAAGGTACTGGGGGTTAGGGCTTCAACACAGGAATCGGGGGGTGGGGGTGGCTGGGGGACACAGCCTTGTTATGGCAGCTCAAGGAAACTTTACAGCTTCTAGAGGATTGTCTTTAAGGGGCTGGACCCTCAAGCCAGCTCTGTGCAGTCCCAGGGCAGTCTCCTCTGGTCCTGCCCTCTATGCAGACCCTCGAAGTGACAGCCTGGCCTGTGACTCCCAGTGCCGTGGCCCCTCCCTTCCTTCCCAGGTCCTCTCCACTCTCTGCCCACATTAGAATCTTCTCGGCTGCCCATTCACAGGCACCTCCTGCATCCCCACTTCCACTGTGCCTGCTGGATAACTGCACCTGTGCATTCTAAATAAAGATGCATGTATTGAGTGTCTAGGGATCTGCCCTGGCAGTGCCCATGGTCTAAAAAGGAAGTCAGACAAGTAAAGACTGCGGGTTGTGAGATAATTACAACTGGGCACTGTCTGGGGCAGACACTTCCCTCCATTGCCCATGTCCTGCAGCCAGCAGGGGCACCTTTTCCTTGTTGGCACAGAGACTCCTTGCAGGCCAGCTGAAGAGGGGGCACAGGGTGGGCATTCTGGGAGCCGAGGGTGGCTTTGCTGAGGAGTGCACACAGAGCTGGGTGTTGGTTAAACTCTCCTGTTGAGAGGCTGCCCAGGTGGCAGCAGGCAGCAGGGGGCTCTGACTTGGGAGTGTGGGCAGGTGCAGCGGCGGGAGAGCTGAGAGGTACAGAGATGGGTCAGGGACCTGGGAGAGTGCAAGGGAGAAACACGCGAAGGCATGAGCCGAGGCAGCCACTGTGGGAACGAGAGGTTGACACGGGTGCCAGAGGAATGGAGAGCTGGTGTCCTGCAGGGGTGACCCGGGCAGGAAGCTGTCCCCTAGCAGGGCTGCTGAGGGGCTGGGATGGGTAAGGTTAGTGCCGGGTCAGCGGTTCCACCGCAGTCTGTGTCAATTTGAAATTCTGTGCCTGTGGAAGAGGGAGAGCCTCCCAATCTTCAACACTGCAGCCAGCAGGGGAGGGGATGCAGCCCCCAGTTGGTGTCTTGACTTGGGGTGGGGCAGGCAGGTCAGGGGGTGTTGCTCAGACCCAGTGGACAGACCTCGATGAGTTCTCACCAGTGTGACTGTCCATGCTGGCTGCCCCCCACCAGCCCTCACTGGCCATGTCCTGTTCCATACTCAGGTTTCTGACCCATGATATGGTTTGGATCTGTGTCTCTGCCCAAATCTCATGTGGAATTGCAATCCCCAGTGTGGAGATAGGGCCTGGTGGGAGGCAGCTTTGCCAGGCCTGGAGGCCACCACCTGGTCAGCCATTGGATTTATTCATCCCAAAGGGGACTCTCGGCTTCGCTTGGGGTGCATGTCCGCAGGTCCCAGATGACCCAAGAGTGGAGGCTGGAAGTGGAGCTGCCCTTGGAGACAGGCCGGTGCTGGAGTGCTGTAGTCTGTTCTTGCGCTGCTGTAAAGAAATACCTGAGACTAGGTAATTTACAAGGGAAGGAGGTGTCATTGGCTCGTGGTTCCACAGGCTATACAGGAAGCATGGCAGCATCTGCCTCTGGGAAGGCCTCGGGGAGCTTTGACTTATGGCGGAGGCCAAGCAGGAGCACCAAGAGGATGGTGTTAAACCATGAGAAACCGCCCCAAGATCCAGTCACCTCCCACTAGGCCCCACCTCCAGCACTGGGGTTTGCAATTGCGGTATTCCCACCTCTCCCCAGGCTTTCCTGGACAAGCACCTGAAGACCTGCAAGGCAGGGAAGCAGATGCCCCGGAAGCTTGCACTCACAGCCCTGCGATACCTGGGCTGCCTGCCTCCCTCTGTAGTATCACACACATTTAACTCATCAACCCAAGAGTGAGATCAAGATCTTCTTCACTGCTTGTGCACGCATGAGGGGAGGGCGCCTACAACTCAGATGATCCAAGCACTGGCACCAAAGGCTTAGAATCCTCTGGGCCAGTTCTGCCCAATAGGAATGGCCGCAGAATTAGCCACAAGTGCGAACCGCATTGGTGATTAAAAAATTCTTAGTGCCCACATTTAAAAAGTACAAAGAAAAAGGTGACATTGATTTTAGTAATATATTTAATGTAGTCCAAAATATGCTCAAAACATTATCATCGCAACATGCCATCAAAATAAAACTTATTAGTGAGATATTTTGCCTTCATCCTTTTTTCCTACTAAATCTTTTTTTTTTTTTTTTTTTTAATTGAGAAGAGGCTCACTCTGTAACCCAGGCTGGAGTGCAGTGGCGTGATCACGGCTTACTGAAGCCTCGACCTCCCAGGCTCAAGGTATCCTGCCACCTCAGCCTCCCGAGTAGCTGGGACTACAGGTGCCTGGCTAATTTTTAAAAATTTCTACAGAGACAAGGTCTCGCTATGTTGCCCAGACTGGGAAATTTTTTTCTAGAAATGGGGTCTTCCTATGTTGCCCAGGCTGGTCTCAAGGGATCTTCCCGCCTCAGCCTCCCAAATTGTTGGGATTATAGGCATGAGCCACTGCACCCAGCCTTTATACGGAATCATTACACTCCAGTGTATATTTTGCATTTTATATCACATCCCAATTCATACTGGCTCAGTAGCCACATGTGGCTTGTAGCTGTGTCTTGGCTATAGGTGTTACGGACTAAATGTTTTTCTCCCCCCAATTCATGTGTTGAATTCCTAACTTCAACACAAGGATATTCAGAGGTGGGGCCTTTGGGATGTAATTAGGTCATGAGGGTGCGGACCTCATGATTAGGATTAGTGCCCTTATACGAAGAGACAATGGCATTTGCTCCTCCTCTCTCTGCTGTCTGCCATGTGAGGACACAATGAGAAGGTGGTTATCTACACACCTGGGAGTGAGCTCGTATCAGACAGTGGATCTACAAGCACCTTGATCTTGGACTCCCCAGACCCTAGAACTCTAAGAAATAAATCTGTTATTTAAGCCACCCATTTAATAGTAGTTTGTTACCACAGCCTGTCTTAGTCCATTTACTGTGGCTTATAACAGAATACCTGAAACTGGGTAATTAATAAACAAGATTTATTTCTTACAGTCCTGAAGGCTGGGAAGTCCAAGGTTGAGAGGCTGCATCTGGTGAGGGCCTTCATACTGGCAGGGACTTTCTGCAAAGTCCCAAGGCAGCCCAGCACATCACAAGATGAGGGGCTGAGTGTGCGAGCTCAGTTCTCTCTTCTTGTTATAGAGCCACAAGTCCTACTCTCAAGAACATCCATTAGCCCATTACTCACTGAATGGAGTAATCTACTCGTGAGGGAAGGGGACATACGACATAATCACCTCTTAAAGGCCCCACCTCCCAATACTGCCATGTTGGGGATTAAATTTCAACATGAGGAAGGAGACAAATATTCAAACCATAGCATAGTGCAAGCCAGGGAAGACAGTAGGTCTAGTATGGCCTGGGATAAGAAGGGAAATGCTAAAACCATGCATGAGCGGGAGACAGCCAGTGAGACAATAGAACCAGCCTTTGTAGTCACAGCAATGGACCAAGAACACCCAGCATCTTCTCACCTGTTTGTCAAGACATTAGAAAGAAAAGCGGTGCTGCAAAATTATAGTTGGGTGAGATCTCAGTGGGTGGGGAGAGATGACAGTGGGTGGAGTGAGATGACAGTGGGTGGGGTGAGATCTTGGTGGGGTGAGATGACGGTGGGGTGAGATCTTGGTGGGAGGGGTGAGATCTCGCTGGGTGGGGTGAGATCTCGGTGGGTGGGGTGAGATCTCGCTGGGTGGGGTGAGATGACAGTGGGTGGGGTGAGATCTTGGTGGGGTGAGATGACAGTGGGTGGGGTGAGATCTCGGTGGGAGGGGTGAGATCTCAGTGGGTGGGGTGAGATGACAGTGGGTGGGGTGAGATCTTGCTGGGTCGGATGAGATCTCAGTGGGTGGGGTGAGATCTCAGTGGGGGGGTGAGATGACAGTGGGTGGGGTGAGATCTCAGTGGGTGGGGTGAGATCTCGGTGGGTCGGGTGAGATCTCGGTGGGGGGGTGAGATGACAGTGGGTGGGGTGAGATCTCGGTGGGAGGGGTGAGATCTCGGTGGGAGGGGTGAGATCTCGCTGGGTGGGGTGAGATCTCGGTGGGTGGGGTGAGATGACAGTGGGTGGGGTGAGATCTTGCTGGGTCGGATGAGATCTCAGTGGGTGGGGTGAGATCTCAGTGGGGGGTGAGATGACAGTGGGAGGGGTGAGATCTCAGTGGGTCGGGTGAGATCTCGGTGGAGTGAGATCTCAGTGGTCGGGGTGACATCTCGGTGGGTGGGGTGAGATATCGGTGGGTCGGGTGAGATCTCAGTGGGTAGGATGAGATCTCGCTGGGTGGGGTGACACTGCAGTTGGGAAGTGCTGAGTTCTGGGTGGGGTGAGATTGCAGTTGGGAAGTGCTGAGGACTTGGCCTGTGAAGGGACAAGGCAGGAGTGGCTGTCCCGTAGCCACAGTGGAAGCTTCCAGTCAACCTCTGCTGAGTGTCTAGACCCAGCCCCAGCTGCTGCTCCCCTGTGGCCCTCCTTTGGCCACCACCCCTCCCCACACTGGCTGCCCCCCTTCTCTGTCCCTGCAGCTGGGGCAGCAGGCTCTGTGCAGGGGGGTCCTCATGCCACCCCTCTGTCTGCCTCCCTCCCTTCGGGGAATGAGTGTGGGTCTGTGGCAGGGGGTTCTGCAGGGAACACAGTGCTGGAAAGAGCCTGCCTGGTGTCTATGTTGTCGTGGAGGGTGGAGGCAACAGGGTAAAGGAGGAATGCTGTTTCCTGTGTCCTGGAGGTACATGAAGCTGGGAAGGGAGGTGATGCCTGGGAGGGGTGAAATTCTCAGTGGAGTGGCTGGGCTGGCCTCTGGGACATTCAAACATAGACCTCCTTGCACTTCGTCATGGGTGACAGCAGATGACCAGATGGGGCCTCCATAGGCAGGCAGAGGCCCGGCTGTTTCCTCATCCCCAGCACTGGATGGCCCGGTGGTTGTGAGGGGGGTGGATAGGCAGCCCCGGGAAACGTGGTCTGCGGGGTTCCAAGCCTCTTGTCTTTCTGAGTCCTCCCCAGAATCGCCCTTAATGGTTCATTCATGGCAGTGTAGGCGTTTTGTGGCAGGTACCCCCAAACTCTTCCAGTTCCAAAGCTGCTTCCACGTTTTTAGGTACTTGTTACAGTAGTACCCCCCATCTTGGTGCCAATTTCCTCTTAATACCATCGCCTGGGAGTTAGGATTTCAACACATAAATGTTGGGGGGACACATTCAGACCACAGCACCCCCTTCCTTTGAGTTACTGGCATCTTTTTGGTAAGCCATGGAGAGGCAGGTGGAGCTGATCCATGGGCTGCCTGTCCTGGCCTCATGCCTGCTGTCCGTAACGGGGCAGTCACTGGAGGGGGACAAGCCCAGTGAAGGAGGCCGGTGAGGCTGCTACCCAACTGCTGTGTGCCATTGGCTGTATAGTGGGCCTCTCTGAACCTCAGTCTCTTCTTCTGTACAAGAGGGGTAGTGAATCTGGCCTCACAGTGTGGTTTTAAGGAATGAGTGGGCTCCCAGCGTTCTCACAGGCAGAGTGCCCTGACTCCCAGTGAGGTGAAGACTAAGTGGGCTTGAGGCCCTCCCTTTGGCCAGAGCAGCTCTGCTCCTGCCTCTTGGTGTTTGGGTTCCCCTGAGATGTTTGTTGGAGAGGAGTCTTCTGGACCTCAGCTCATCTCTGAGCCTACTCCCTCTCCAAACACCTCCCATGGGGGAACAGATGCTGATTGGATTGGTGGAAGCTGAGTCACTGGCTGGGCTGCGTTTAGCAGTGGGCGTGGCCAGCGAGTGTGGTCGGTGGGCAGGGTCACTGCATAAAAGGCCCCGCCTCCCCAGTTTTCGCTTCCTGGATCCCTGTGCTGACCCACAGGAAGAGGGACAGGTCCCGTGTGCTGGCCTGGGCTGTAGGCAGGGCCTAGGTGATCCGGCTGGTTCACCTAGGATATATCTGGGGCTGATGTATCCTTCATTTCCTTCTCGTTGAAGCCAGGACCTCTCTCCTGCAGCCTCAGCTGGTCTAGCAAAGGTTCTGGAATGGTCGTGGTGGCTGGTGTTGGCCAGCTGGGGCCGATGTGAGATTATGGGGTCAGGCAGACCTCATTCCATTTAAGGCAGAACTCAGCTGTGAGCTGTGTGTTGGTGAGTAGACCGTTTGGTCACAGAGGCTTTTTTTTAAACCTCCATATACCCTTTATCTTTGAGCACTCTGGCCTATGGCACCTGAGAACCCAGGACACCAAGCTTTTGGAACCTCAGTGTAGGGCACTGCTAGGTGGCACTAGCTTGGCCTCCTCCAGTGAAGTCCTCCTCCTTCTGTTTGGCACAGCATCTCCAGCCAGGGAGCGAGCTGTTTTGGGGGCCCTTCGCCTCCACCGATGTCCCCACCACATGTTCTCAGCTCCTCTCCGACCTCAGTTCTTCCCTTTACCTACACTGGCCCCCGTGGAGCTCCTACCTGTGTGTCAGCAATGCCCAAATACCTCTCCCACCCACCTCCGGCTGTCTCCTTGACATGGCTAATGATGTCGAAAATACCACAAAACTGCAGTCCTCGCCTTCTGTCCCTCCCCCATCCGCTGCCCCTGCCCTGTTTCCCTGCATCCTCCTCATCTGAGAATGAAGGCAACAGAGGCAGCGTGGGGCTGGTGTCCAACACAGCTGCCCAGGCCTGCCCTGCTGCATCTAGGCAGTGAAAGGAGGCGCTGGCAGATAGGACCCTTCCCCAAACATTTGTGCAGCTGCAGGGTGGCAGAAGCAGCAGACAGACACCCTGGGGCAGGCTGGGATCCAGGGCGGCAGGGCTGTGTCCCAGTGGGGATTATTTTCCCATGTGTTTAAAAGTTGAACCAGCTGTCTAGACCGTGCTCCTCGGCACTGAATGCGAAGGCCTGATTTGGGGTGGCCCTTTCTGCCATCTGGACGTCAGCCAATGGCTCCTCTAAGGTACTTAGGCTTTCAAACGTGTCCTGGTCCAAGTCGCTAAACTGTGTCACGCTCTGATTCTTCACTCCTTTACTTGAACGCCTCTTGGTTCCCCTGCCCTCAAGACCTTTTAAAAGTGCAGTCTGACCATGCTGCCCCTTATGGACAGTAGTGTACTTACGTGTAAATGTTTAACGACTGCTCTGGATAAAAAGCCCTGATTGGCAGTGTTTGCCAGTTTCCGTGGTGTAAATCTGCTTGTCATGGCCAATTTCAAACTACCAATCTGAAGTCACTGACTTGCCGTGGGGAAGAGATCAATAGCACATCGTCACACAGGCTCTACTATACAGACGCACCACATAGAAATAACCTCAACAGCAGAGAAAACAATACAGTAAAATGTTAGAAAGTTTTGAGTATTTATTACCTGTTTTTGAATATAATTTAATCTTTAATAATGGCTGTGCTTAACAACTGATCTGCAAAATTCCTGAAAATGTAATAGTCTGCTTGTGAGCTGGCACAAGCACACCCTGCTACAGGGTCAGACCCAGACTCCTGGGACAAAGGCTAAATGGTTGGCCCACTGCTGTCCAGACTCACCCTCCTCCACAAGCCACTCCCCATGCCAGCTCCCTGGGTCCACTTGTGGGGCCCAGATGGACTCTGCTGGTCTTTGCCCCTTCCACCCTCTGTCTGAGCCTCCCTCCCTTCATCCTTCCCTTTCTCTTTCTCACCCTCTCTTTACCTCTGAGTATTTATGGAGCCCACTGCTATGTGGCAGGGCTTTGCAAAGCCGGGGGATGCAAATGTGGCCCCCACCCTCTTGAGCTGGGGTCCTCTCAGAGCCAGGTCTCCAGAACTATATGAAACTTCCAGATGTGGGTGAATAGGGAAGACTCCTTGGCTAGAGCCGTGAGGCCCTTTCTCAGCTGCTAACCCTACAGCAGCCCCCAGATCGGGCCCAGGATCCCCTCAGTCACCTGGCCAATACCCTGTGTGTTTGCCTGCTCTCTGAGCCCACCCTGGGGCATACATTTCCAACAGCTCAGAGGCGGAGCTCCTGGTCATATTCCCTTCCCAGATGGCCTGTATGACGGCTTGGGGAGGTCCAGGACGGCTGTCCTTGGTGATCAGGAGCATGTGAGCACTGGTGGGGATGAGGGAGCCCAGAGGGTCCTACTACGCACCCTGCACTGTAATAGTCTGCTTGTGAGCTGGCACAAGCACACCCTGCTACAGGGTCAGAGCCAGAATCCTGGGACAAGAGGACTTTCCTCTCTGCTGTACTGTGTGTGCCCCTAGCATTTCAAATTAGAGTTTGGCACCTTATACAGGGAGATATTTTGCTAGAACATGAACTAAAATGCATGCACTATCATACAGGTTGAACAGGAAGCAGTATAGGGGGTGCACAGTGCTGCCTCTGGAGACAAGACCTGGGCTTGGTCCTGCCTCTAAGAGTCACTGCTGTGTGACCTCAGCCAAGTTACTCAAATACTCTGAACCTCAGATTCTTCGGCTGTGTAAGGGCAACAACAAATACTTCATGGCTGGTTGTGAGAATTACTTGAGCTGACACAAGAAACACGCAACAGTGGCTTGCGTGTGCTGAATGGGCAGGAAGTTTTCTGCTGCGTAATTTGCGATACTAAAAGCAAAGATGATTATTGAGCGCCCTCTGGTGGCAGAATGGTACAATTACACCTTAGATTGCGCCTAGCTGCGTAATTTTTTATGCGGGTCTCAAGGACTCACAGGCCCTCCTGGTGGTGAATTGCTTGCGGCCCCTTCTTGCTCCATTTCAGTTCCTTGGCCCCTGCGGTAGGCAGCCTCCTCATTAAAGGGGAGGATTTCACGGGACAGGCATCTTCACTACACCTATCCCGGACTCTTCAGAACTAGCTCCTGTCTCTAATGCTCGAGGGGGATCATGGTCCAGCTAAGGAAGCTGGTCCCTGCTAAAGCTGGGCTGGGGACTGCCAGGGATTCGGGGGCCTTGGAAACGGAGACCACAGACCCTGCTGTGTGTGTGTGGCGCCAGACCCAGCCCTCATGTCTCCAGGTGAACCGCAGGGCCTCATTCTGGATTTTAAAAACCTAGTTGTTACTGGGCCTGTAGGTCGGCTGTATCCCTGCGGGTTCTTATCAGTCCCTGCCCCTGTGGGCAGTCATGCTGCGTGCCAGGCACTGTGCTGGGTGCTGGGGATACGGCACAGCACCTGGGGCTTAGGTTAGAGGGGGAGATGGAAGGGGATTTGGGCGGGGACTTCTGGAGTCCTGTCCCAGGGTGTGCAGGCAGTGGGTGTAGAGGTCTCCTTCCTTTCCCGCAGCGCTTCCTCATGCACGAGGCCTGTGCTGACACCTGGGTCACTCTGCCATGTTCCCTGCGGCCTTGAACTCAGTGACAGCCAATATTTACCGGCTCTGTCCACGGGCCATGCGTGGTAGGCGTTTCCTGGAGCCCTCGAGATGGCCTTGTGAGGTCGGTACAACCTCCTGCTAGCACCACACCCTCCATTCTGTGGAGGAGGAATCTGACCTGGAGAGGTCATGTCCACAGGCCAAGGGAAGTCAGGGTCAGGCTCTCAGAGCCCAGAAGCTCTTACCCCTCGGGCTGTGGTTCCTGCTGCCCCCGCCCAGCCCGTCCCTTTTTGCCGGGGAGCCTCCTCTCTTGGCCTGGGCCTCATGAATTTCCTCCTGAAGGGAGTTAGGGGCAAGAATCCGGCGTCAGCAGCTTCTCACTCCTCCCAGGGCTGCATGTCAAGCTGGGGCAGAAGAGGAGGCCCTCGGCGCACGTGCCTCCAGCGCTGCCTGCAGCGGCCTCGCCCAGGAAGTGCGGCTCAGCGGGAGCTCGCCCCTGTCCCTGCCTCTGGGGCGGCGCCGCCACGGCATGGGAAGGAGGCCGAGCCCCTGCTCCCGCGACCCCTGCATGGGCAGGGGAGGTCCCAGGCCCCAGCTGAGACCAGGCTCCCGCTTTTTCAACGAACCGCCGCTCTGGGCCTTTCACCCACGTGCTTTCCCTGCGGCGGCTCAGCCTCCAGCAGGCGGGAGGGTGCGTGTCGGGTCCCGGCTCCTCCTGCGCTGGGGACAAGCGGCCCCGCGCCTCCTGTCACCCCACGGAGGCCTTCACCTCCCCGTGCCTGGCCGCGGCGTACCGGGGGAGCTGGGGGCGGGCCGCAGAGGAGGCTCGGGGCACGGCGTGGGCCCAGGGCCGGGCTCCAGGGGGGGCGAGGAGGACGGCGCCCCCTGCCGGCTGCGGTCCCGGCTCCTGGTCCAGGTTCAGGCTTCGGCTGCTCCCGGAAGCCCCGGTCGGGGAGCGGCCGCTTGCGGGGAGATCTCGCGCCCCGGCCGCCGCCGGGCTGCGCATGGACGCCGGGACCTGCGCAGCCTCCAGCGCCGGCCCGCAGGGTCCTGGCTTGGGCACCGCCCTCTCTCTCCCCAGGGCCCAGCTCGAGGTGCTCACCCGTGGTGAATATGCGCCGTTCACAGAGCACGGGGCAAGCATAGAAGCCACACTGTCACTTCTGGGGACTGGACAAAAATGTCCAAATCCACGGAAAAATGAGATGCCCAAAAAATCTCATAATTCTTCACAGTTAACATTTTGCCTTCTTTTGTCATGTTCGTTCTCTGTCACTCTTTTTATATATGTACCTTCCCCCCACAACCCACTGGAAAGTAATATTCAGACATTGTGACACTTCACTTTTATATAAATTTCCCCTTAAACATTTACAGCATTAAATATAGAACATTAAAGATAGAACATTAAAGCTCTGTAGTAGAAACAAAGAAAGGTCTCTCATCAATTATCTAAGCTTCTGCGTTAAGAAACTGGGAAAAGAAGAGCCACAGAAGTCCAAAGCAAACAGAAAGCAGGACGTAATACATATAAGGCCGGACGCAGTAGCTCCCACCTGTGATCCCAGTACTTTGGGAGACTCAAGGCGGGCGGATCACCTGAGGTCAGGAGTTCGAGACCAGCCTGGCCAACATGGCAAAACTCGTCTCTACTAAGAATAAAAAAACTAGCCGGGTGTGGTGGCGGGCGCCTGTAATCCCAGCTACTCGGGTGGCTGAGGCAGGAAAATCACTTCAACCCTGGAAGAAGAGGTTGTAGTGAGCCGAGATTGTGCCACTGCACTCCAGCCTGGGCAACAGAGGGAGACTCTGTCTTAAAAAACAAACAACCGCCTCCCCCCTGCAATTAGTTGGGCAGGATGGCGCACTCCTATAACCCCAGCAACTCAGGTGGCTGAGACAGGAGAATCGCTGGAACCTGGGAGGCGGCAGTTGCAGTGAGCTGAGATCGTGCCACTGCACTCCAGCCTAGGCAACAGAGAAAGACCCTGTCTCAAAAACAAAACAAAACAAAAACCACCAAAAAACAGAAGAACCATATGAGAGCAGAAACTAACTCAACTGAAAACAAAAGAGAAAACTTTTCTAAAAACATCTTTACTATTTAGATCTACAATCTGTCTAGAATAGATTGTGATACAGGACAAGCAAGCCCCGAAATTGGGGCTTAGCCCTGGGGGGTTCCTGGCTTCTGCCAGGTAAGAATTCAAGGGTGAGCCAGTGGTGTCAGCCAGCAACATTTATTGAAGCAGCAATGCATAGCAGTGGTGGAGGGACTGTCCCCTGGCAGAGCAGAGCCACCCCTTAGACGGTGAGCCCAGAGCAGCAGCTCAGAGGCAGGTCTGCACTCATTATTTATACCCATGCTTATTATATGCAAATTAAGGGGTAGTTTATACAGAGATTTCTAGGATGAGGGAGGTAACTTCTGGGTTATCAGGTTGTTGCTACGGAAAGCGGTGGTAAATCCCTGGTGTTGCCATGGCAAGAAGTCCCAAGATTTGCAGTGGGCAAGGTGGAGACCCAGGAGAGCTGCTGATCCAAAGGCCAGCAGCCTCAAGACCCAAGAAGAGTTATGTTTCTCTCTGAGCCTGAAAGCCTGCAAGACCAATGTCTCAGGTCAACAAGTCTGGCAGGAGGCATTTGCTCTTACTCAATCTTTTTATTCTACTTAAGTCTTCAGTTGATTGGGTGAGGCCCACCCACATTGGGGAGGGCAATCTGTTATGCTCAGTCTACTGATTCAAATGTTAATCTCATCCAGAAACACCCTCACAGACATACTCAGAATAATTGGCCAAATATCTGAGCCACCTGTGGCTCAGTCAAGTTGATACATAAAATTAACCATCACAAGTGGTGAATTACTCTGATCTTTTTTTAGATTTACAGAGAAGTTGCAAAGATGACACAGTTTCTCATATGCCCTTCATTCAGTTTCCCCTATTGTTTTTTATATCTTATTTATTCACTTATCTTTATTTTTTGTGGGTACATAGTAGTGTATATATCTATGTGGTACATGAGATATTTTGATACAGGCATGCAATTTGTAATAATCACATCAGGGGAAATGGGGTGTTCATCACTTCAAGCATTTATCATTTTTTTGGTGTTACAAACAATCCAATTATACTCTTTTAGTTGTTTTAAAAATGTTTAGTACATTATTGTTGACTTCAGTCACCCTGTTGTGCTATCAAATACTACATCTTATTCATTCTATTTGAGTGTATCTTTGTATTCCTTAACTGTCCCTACCTCCCACCCCTTTCTACCCTTACCAGCCTCCGGTAACCATCATTCTACTCTCTATCTCCATGAATTCCATGGTTTTAATTTTTAGCTCTCACAAATGAGTGAGAACATGTAAAGCTTGTCTTTCTGTGCCTGGCTTATTAATGTCCTCCATTTCCATCCATGTGGTTGCAGATGACAGAATCTCATTCTTTTCTATGGCTGAATAGTACTCCATTGTGCATATGTACCACATTTTAATTATTCCTTTGTCTGTTGATGGACACCTGGGTTCCAAATCTTGCATATTGTGAATAGTGCTGCAATACATGGGAGTGCAGACATCTCTTTGACTTACTGATTTATTTTCTTTTAGGTATATCCCTATCAGTGGGATTGCTGGATCATATGGTAGTTCTATTCTTAGTTTTGTTTTTGTTTTTTGATTTTTTTTTTAAATTTTTGGGATGGAATCTCGTTCTGTTGCCCAGGCTGGAGTGCAGTGGTATGATCTTGGCTCACTGAAACCTCCACCTCCCGGGTTCAAGAGATTCTCCTGCCTAAGCTTCCTGAGTAACTGGGATCACAGGCACACACCACCACGCCTGGCTATTTTTTGCATTTTTAGTGGAGATGGGGTTTCGCTGTGTTGGCCATGCTGGTCTCGAACTCCTGACTTCAGGTGATCCACCCGCCTCGACCTCCCAAAGTGCTGGGATTACAGGCATGAGCCACCGTGCCCTGTCTATTCTTAGTTTTTTGAGGAAGCTCCATGTTGTTTTCCAACTGGTTGTACTAATTTACATTCCCACCAACAGGGTATGGAGGGTTCCCTTTCTCAACATTCCAGCATTCATTACTTCCTGCCTTTTGGATAAAAGCTGTTTTAACTAGGATGAGATGGTATCTGACTGGAGTTTTGATTTGTGTTTCTCTGCTCATCAGTGACGTTGAGCACCTGTTCATATAGCTGTTCACCATTTGGATGTATTCTTTTGAGAAATGTCTATTCAATCTTTTGCCCATTTTAAATCAAATTATTAGATTTTTTTTTTCCTATTGTTTGAGCTTGTTATATATTCTAGTTTTTAAATCCCTTGCCTGATGGGTAGTTTGCAAATATTTTCTCTCATTCTGTGGATTGTCTCTTCACTTAGTTGATTGTTTCCTTTGCTATGCAGAAGCTTTTGAATGATGTGATTTTTAAAAATGTGATTCCATTTGTCCATTTTTTGCTTTGGTTGCCTGTGCCTGTGAAGTATTACTCAAGACATCTTTGTCCGGACCAATGTCCTGGAGAGTTTCTCCTATGTTTTCTTTTAGTAGTTTCACAGTTTCAGGGCTTAGATTTAAATTTAAGTCTTTAATCCATTTTGATTTGATTTTTGTGTATGGTGAGAGATAGCGATCTGGTTTCATTCTTCTGCATATGAACATCCAGTTTTCCCAGCACAATTTACTGACGAGACAATCCTTTTCTCAATACATGTTCTTGAAAACTTTGTTGAAAATGAGTTCCCTGTAGCTGTATGGATTTATTTCTGGGTTCTCTATTCTGTTTCATTGGTCTATGTGTCTGTTTTTATGTCAGTACCATCCTGTTTTTGTTACTTCATTGCTATAGCTCTGTAGTATAATTCAAAATCAGGTAATGGGATTCCTCCAGTTTTGTTTTTTTTTCCCCCTCATGATGGCTCTGACTGTTCTGGGCCTTTTGTGGTCCCATATAAATTTTAGGATTTTTTTTTCTATTTCTGTGAAGAATTTCATTAGTACTTTAATAGAGATTGCATTGAATCTGTAGATTGCTTTGGGTAGCATGGACATTTTAATAATATTGATTCTTCTAATCCATAAACATGGAATATCGTTCCATTTTTTGGTGTCCTCTTCAATATCTTGCATAAAAGTTTTTATTGTAAAGATCTTTCACTTCCTTGGTTAAGTTTATTCCTAGGTATTTTGTTTAATTTGTAGCTATTGTAAATGGGATTACTTTCTTGATTTCTTTTGCAGATTGTTTGCTGTTGGCATATAAAAATGCTACTGATTTTTGTATGTTGATTTTGTATTCTGCAACTTTACTAAATTTGTTTATCAGTTCTAATAGCCTTTCAGTGGAGTCTTTCGTTTTCTTCAAGTATAAGATCATGTTATCTGCAAATAAAAATAAGTTCACTTCTTCCTTTCCATTTTGAATGCCTTTTCTTTCTTTTGTCTGATTACTCTAGCTAGGACTTCCAGTAGTATGTTGAATAACAGTGATGAAAGTGGGCATCCTTGTCTTGTTCCAGATCTTAGAGAAAAGGCTTTCATTTTTCTGCATTCACTATATTAGTATGATCAACTTTATATATATGCACATGTATATTATATATATGAAAGCTGCCGGATGCAAAAACTGGGTATAGAAGGAACATGCCTCAACACAAAAGCCATGCTTTTTATTGTGTTGAGGCATGTTCCTTTTATACCCAGTTTTTGAGTTTTTTTTTAAATCATGAAAGGATATGGAATTTTATCAAATGCTTTTTCAGCATCAGTTGAAATGATCATGTGGTTTTTCTCCTTTATTATGCTGATATGATCTCTCACATTGATTGACCTGTGTATGTTGAACCATGCATGCAGTCTTGGGATAAATCCCACTTGGTCATGAAGAATGATCTTTTTAACGTGTTGCTGAATTTGTTTGCTGGTATTGTGTTGAGTATTTTTGCATCAATGTTCATTGGGGATATTGGCCTGTAATTTTCTTTTTTTCATGTGTCTTTGTCTGGTTTTCATATCAGGGTAATACTGGCCTCATAGAATGAGTTTGGAAGTATTCTCTCCTCCTCTGTTTTTTGGAATACTTTGAGTAGGATTGGTATTAGTTCTTCTTTAAATGTTTGGTAAGATTTAGCAGTGCAGCCATTGGGTCCTGGGCTTTGCTTTGCTGGGAGATTTTTTTTTTAATTACGGCTTTGATCTCATTACTTGTTACTGATCTATTCACATTTTGGATTTCTTCATGGCTCAATCTTTGTAGATTGTATGTGTCTAGGAACTTACCCATTTCTTCTAGGTTTTTCAATTTATTGGCATATAGTTGATCATAATAGTCTCTAATCATCCTTTGAATTTCTGCGGTATCAGTTGTAATGTTTCCTTTTTCATCTCTGATTTTATTTATTTGGGTCTTCTTTCTCTTTTTCTTAGTCTGGTTAAGGGTTTGTTGATTTTGTTTATCTTTTCAAAAAGCCAACTTTTTGTTTTATTGATGTTTTGTACATTTTTTATTTCAATTTCATTTATTTCTGCTCTGCTCTTTATTATTTCTTTCTTCTACTAATTTTGGGTTTGTTTGCTCTTGCTTTTGCAATTCTTTGAGATGCAATATTTGGTTGTTTATTTGAAATTTTCCTACTTTTTTGATGTAGGTGCTTATTGCTGTAAACCCTCTTTTGAGTATTGTTTTGGCTGTATCCCACAGGTTTTGGTATATTGTGTTTCTATTGTCATTTCTTTCAAGAAAATTTTAAATTTTCATCTTAATTTCTTCATTGACCTACTGGTCATTCAGGAACATATTGTTTAATTTCCATGTGTTTGTATAGTTTCCAAAGTTTATCTTGTTACTGATTTCTAGTTTTATTCCGTTGTGGACAGAGAATATACTTGATATAATTTCAGCTTTTTTGAAATTTTAAAGATTTGTTTTGTAACCTAACATATGGTCTATCATTGAGAATGATCCATGTGCTGAGGAGAAGAGTGTGTATTCTGCAGCTATTGGATGATATATTCTGTAAATATCTGTTAGGTCCTTCTATTCTATAGTGCAGATTAAGTCTGATGTTTGTTTGTTGATTTTCTCTCTGGATGATCTGTCCAATGCTGAAAGTGGGGCATTAAAGTCTCCAGCTATTATTGTATTGGGGGCTATCTCTCTCTTTAGATCTAATAATATTTGCTTTATATATCTTGAGGCTCCAGTGTGGGGTGTATATGTATTTGCAACTGTTATATCCCCATGCTGCGTTGACCCCTATCATTATTAGTAAACTTCTTTGTCTCTTTTTATAGAGTTTTGTCTTGATATTATTTAATCTGATATAAGTGTAGCTACTGCTGCCCTTTTTTTGGTTTCCATTTGCATGGGATATCTTTTTCCGTCCCTTTATTTTCAGTCTATATGTGTCTTCATGTGTGTTTCTTGTAGGCAACAGATCACTGGGTCTTGTTTTTATAAAATCCATTCAGCTACTCTGTGTCTTTTGATTGAAGAGTTTAGCCCATTTACATTCAATGGTATTATGGATAAGTAAGGACTTATTACTGCCATTTTGTTATATGTTTTCTGGTTGTTTTGTGGTCTTCTCTTCCTTCCTGTCTTCCTTTTTGTGAAGGTGATTTTCTCTGGTGGTATGTTTTAATTTCTTGATTTTTGTGTATCTGTTGTAGGTGTTTTGATTTGAGATTACCATGAGGCTTGCAAAAAACATCTTAAAAGCCATTATTTTAAACTGATGACAACTGAACACTAATTGCAAAAACTAACAAATAAGCAAAGAGAAAACGAATAAAAATTACACTTTAACTTCATCCCCCCTACGTTTAAGCTTTTTTCTATTTATATTTTATTATACTGTCTGTATCTTAAAAAGTTGTTGTAGTTATTATTTTTGATAGGTTCATCTTTTTGTCTTTCTATTCAAGATATGAGTAGTTTACATACCATAATTACAGTGTTATAATACTGTGTGTTTGTGTACAATATTAAGAATATTACCAACGAGTTTTGTACCTTCAGGTAATTTCTTATTGTTAATGTCCTCTTCTTTCAGATTGAAGAACTCCCTTAACATTTCTTGTAGGACAGGTCTGGTACTGATGACATCCCTTGGCTTTCGTTTGTCTGGGAAAGTATTTCTCCTTCATGTTTGAAGGATATTTTTGCTGGATTTACTATCCAAGATAAAAGTTTCTTCCTTCAGCACTGTAAATATGTCGTGCCACTCTCTCCTGGCCTGTAAGTTTTCCCCTGAGAAGTCTGCTGCCAGATGTATTGGAGCTCCTTTGTATGTTATTTGTTTCTTTTCTCTTGCTGCTTTTATGATCCTTTCATTATCCTTCACCTTTGGGAGTTTGATTATTAAGTGTCTTGAAGTAGTCTTATTTTGGCTAAATCTGCTTGGTGTTCTATAACCTTCTTGTACTTGACTATGGATATATTATGGTAGATTGGGAAAGTTCTTTGTTATTATCCCTTTGAATAAACTTTCTATCCTAATCTCTCTCTCTACTTCTTCTTTAAGGTCAATAACTTAGATTTTCCCTTTTGAGGCTGTCTTCTACATCTTGTAAGCATGCTTCATTCTTTTTTATTCTTTTTTCTTTTGTCTCCTCTGACTATTTTCAAACAGCCTGTCTTCAAGCTCACTAATTCTTCCTGCTTGGTCAATTCTGCTTGTGAGAGACTCTGATGCATTCTGCAGTATGTCAGTTGAATTTTTCAGCTTCAGGATTTCTGCTTGATTTTTAAAAATTATTTTAATTTCTTGGTTACATTTATGATAGGATTCTGAATTCCTTCTCTGTGTTATCTTGACTTTTGTTGTGTTTCCTCAAAACAACTATTTTTAATTCTCTGTCACATATGTCTGTTACTCTAGAATTGGTCATTGGTGTCTTATTTAGTTCATTTGGTAATGTCATGTTTTCCTAGATGTTCATTGATGTCCACCTCGGCCTCCCAAAGTGCTGAGATTATAGACATGAGCCACTATGCCCGCCAGCGTCCCTCCCCCTTTTTCCTATTGGGAATATCCAAAACTTGTTGCAGAAATAATTATCTTTTAACATAAACAAATATGTGCCTGGTATCATTCAGATCACTTACCCTAATATTTGAACAATGTTTGAGGTAGTAAAAAACTGTAAGATGAAAGAAATCAGAGTTTCAGATCTTCCATAGTGACATGGCTAGACAGGGAGAATACAGGTTTCCAAATACAGATGCTAGCCCTGAAGTGTGTGCTCTTAACCATCGCATTAGGCCACCTCTCTTGAAGCCATTACTCTTTACAAAGAAGTATTCTAGAGATTATATAGAGCATCTCCATCTAAAAAAGTTTTTGTTCAAGTGTTACATATATAAAGCTACACAAGATACAGGTGTACAGTTTGATGGATTTTATTACATAGACACACTTCTGTAACCAGCATGCATATCAAGAAAGATAATTACCAAACCACGAGGGGCCCTCCTTAAGCCATCTTATGGTTTTCAAACCTCCCAAAGGGTGATCTCTCTATAGATGTCTAACACTACAGATTATTATATAATAATTTTGTCTGTTTGAACTTTTCATAAATAGAATAATTTTGTACGTACTCTTCTGTCTGTCTTCTCTCAATACCATTGGTTTGAGATTTGTCCATATTGTGTGTAGTTGCATTTTGTTGGTTCTCATTGCTGAATAGTATTGCATTGTGCAAGTAGAACACTATGTAATCATCCTTCAGCAGATAGACATCTGTTCAGTGCCTAGGTAGTAGGGCTAACATGCAGAGTTTCATATATACGTCATGTAAGTCAAGCTTGCTGATTTGTTGTTTAGCTCTCATATATTTACTTATTTTTTGGTTTGTTTTAGTAGTTATAGCCGTTTTTTTTTTTTTTTTTGAGACAGGATCTTGCTCTGTTACCCAGGCTAGAGTGCAGTGGCATGATCTTGGCTCACTGCAGCCTGCACCTCCCAGGTTTGAGCTATTCTCGTGCTTCAACCTCTCAAGTAGCTGGACTACAGGCGTGTGCTACCATGCCCAGCTAATTTTTTGTATTTTTAGTAGAGACAGGGTTTCACCACATTGCCCAGGCTGATCTTGAACCCCTGACCTTAAGTGATCCACTTGGCTCGGCCTCCCAAAGTGCTGGAATTACAGGTGTGAGCCACTGTGCCTGGCTGTTATAGCAGTTTTAAAATCTTATATTCTGATAATGAATTTGTCTATTTTTCCTGCTAATTATGCCAATTCTTGTTTCACTTATTCCAAGTTACGTTCTTTAGGGCCTCTAGATTTAGGATGTTGGTATATTCTTGGTGGATTGACCCCTTTGTTTTGGTGAAAAGTCCTTCTTTTCCTCTAGTAATGGTTCTTGCCTTAAATCTTATCTGGTATTAGCACAGTTGTACCTGCTCTTTCCATCTTGTGTTTGCCTACTAGGCCTTTTCTCATCCCTTTTTTTCAACCTGTTTGTGATCTTAAATTTACATTAAAGTTGTACCTCTTATTTTTTTAGAGATAGGGCCTTGCTTTGTCACCCAGGCTGGAATGCAGGGGCAGAATCATAGCTCACTGCAACCTCAAACTCCTGAACTGAAGCAATCCTCCCACCTCAGCCTTCCAAGAAACGGGGACTATAGGCACATATCACCATGCCCAGCTTATTAAAAAAAAAATTTTTTTTTGAGATGGAGTTTTGCTCTGTCACCCAGGCTGGAGTGCAGTGGCTTGATCTCAGCTCACTGCAACCTCCGCCTTCCAGGTTCAATCAATTCTCCTGCCTCAGCCTCCTGAGTAGCTGGGACTATAGGCACGTGTCACCACATCTGGCTAATTTTATGTATTTTTGGTAGAAATAGGGTTTCACCATGTTGGCCAGGCTGGTCTCGAACTCCTGACCTCAGGTGATCCACCCACTCGGCCTCCCAAAATGTTGGATTACAGGCGTGAGCCACTGCACCTGGCCGAAAGTTTTTTTGTAGAGATGGAGTCTCGCTGTGTTGCCCAGGCTTGTCTCAAACTCCTGGCCTCAAGCTATCCTCTCACTTCAACCTCCTGAATTGCTGGGATTACAGGCCATAGCGCTTGGTTGTGTCTCTTCTACGTAATGTATGTTTGGGATGTTTCTTTATCACGTCTGACAATCTTTTTTTCTTGTAATTACTAATATAGTTAGGTTTGTATCTATGATATGATTATTCATTTTATATTTTATTCACCAGTTTTATGTTCTTTTTTTCTCCTCTCTGGCTTTTCTCCAATATTTACAATTATTCTATTTTTCCTTCTATTTGCTTGTAAGTTATGTATTCTCTTATTAGCTTTTTAAAAGTTACCCTAGAGATTACAGCACTTTTTTTTTTGTTGTTTTTTGAAACGGAGTCTCGCTCTTGTCGCCCAGGCGACGATGGTGCAATAGTGCGATCTCGGCTCACTGCAACCTCCGCCTGGTGAGTTCAAGCAATTCTCCTGCCCCAGCCTCCCGAGTAGCTGGGATTACAGGCACTTTCCACCATGCCTGGCTAATTTTTTGTATTTTTAGTAGAGATGGGGTTTCACCATATTGGCCAGGCTGGTCTCGAACTCCTGACTTCAGGTGATCCACCCATCTTGGCCTCCCAAAGTGCTGGGATTACAGGTGTGAGCCACCATGCCCAGCTGAAATTTTTTTTTGTAGAGATGGAGTCTTGCTGTGTTGCCCAGGCTTGTCTCAAACTCTTGGCCTCAAGCTATCCTCTCACCTCAACCTCCTGAGTTGCTGGGATTACAGGCCATAGCACTCAGCTTTGTCTCTTCTACATATGTATGTTTGGGTTGTTTCTTTATCACGTCTGACAATCCTAATATTTTTCTTGTGATTACTAATATAGTTAGGTTTATATCTATGATATGATTATTCGTTTTGTATTTTACTCATCTGTTTTATGTTCTTTATTCTCCTCTCTGGCTTTTTTTCAATTTTTACAATTATTCTATTTTTCCTTCTATTTGCTCATAAGTTATATATTCTCTTATTAGCCTTTTAAAAGTTACCCTGGAGATTACAACACATATATATATTTTTTGAGACAGAGTCTTGATCTTGTCGCCTAGGCGACGATGGTGCAATGGTGCAATCTCAGCTCACTGCAACCTCTGCCTCTCGGGTTCAAGTGATTCTCCTGCCCCAGCTTCCTGAGTAGCTGGGATTACAGGTGCCTACCACCATGCCCAGCTAATTTTTTGTATTTTCAGTAGAGATGGGGTTTCACCATGTTGGTCAGGCTGGTCTTGAACTCCTGACCTCAGGTGATCCACCCGCCTCAGCCTCTGAATGTGCTGGGATTACAGGCATGAGCCACCACAACTGGCCACAGCACATATTCTTGACTTGTGATCTAGTACAGCTTTTTACTCTTTCATTTCACCAATAATGCCAAGCCATCATGATATTTTTAACTCCATGATTCCTCCCCACCTTTTGCTTTATTATTGTAACATATTTTCTTTCTGCATGGATTTTAAACCTGACACAATATTTCTGGTTTTGCTTGGCACAGTCAATATTCATGTAGATTTGACCATACAATTATTCTCTCTAGTGCTCTTCATTCCTGCCTGAGTTTCCATGTTGTTTTGATTTGCATCATTTCCATTGATCTGAGGAACTCTATTATTTTTTTATGCAGACCCTACTGACAACAGATTCCCTTAGGTTTTTTTTTTTTTTTGTCTAGAAGTGTCTTTATTTATCAGCTCTTAGTTGCACCCAGATTGGCAAGTGCTCCCAGGAGAAAGTGGTTGCAGCTTGTTAGTGTCAGCTCGTACTCCTGGAGGTCTTCAACTCTCACTCTTCCTCTGGGGCCTTCTCCAGCAGGTCTTTGTCACCTAAGCACCATGAGGTTGAAGGATATTCCACTGTGCTTTTCTAAATTTGGTGAATTATTTAGCCTCTCGCTTGTGAAGCTATAGGATCCAGCCTTTTTGAGGCCCTTAGTCTTGGATTTTTTTATCTCAGCCTCCCATGACCACTCGTATCTCTGCTGGTTTTGCTTTTTGCCACAATTGACCTGATTCCTGGGGCAATCTAAGATGGGCCAAATTGAGATTTTACCTTATTTATTGTCCTAGAAGCTGTGAGGGGAGGAAGCTGTGCACATCTTGAGGAAGGCAAGAACCATCGTGCAAAGCATTTGCCTCAGGAATGGGCTTTGCAGGGTCTTTAGGCGAAGGAAGGCAGCTACCCTTTAACAAGCAGTGTGCATGATTTCCACAGGACTGGAGGATACGGGGGACTCTGGGTATTCAAATTTCCCAAGTGCACCCATCCGATGTGCCTATCCCAGGTTTTAGGGTCCCACATCTCCCCTGGCAGAGCCTTGCATGTGGCAGAGATTTGCCAGGGATATGAGGTTGGGCTTCTCTGTAATTCTATAGCCCTCTGCATCAGGTCTTGCCCTCCATCGACAGGAGTAGAGGTCACTTTCTGCGTTTTCACAGAGGCCTCTGCCTCTTACATCGTTCCATGTGTTAGTGGTTGGTTGACTTGAGCCATCATTTTCTCCCCTGCAGCACATCTCAGGCACTTCACAGCGCGCAGACACCTCTACCACACTTAAAACTCCCCATTCCCTCTGCATCTCTCACATGCTATGGACATTTCACAAATGGGAAGGGGTAGGGTTTGGATTTGTGTCCCCGCCCAAATCTCATGTCGAATTGTACTCCCCAGTGTTGATAGAGGGGTTTGGTGGGAGGTAATTGGATCACGGAGTGGATTTCCCCCTTGCTGTTCTTGTGATAGTGACCGAGTTCTCAGGAGATTCGGTTGTTTAAAAGTGGGTAGCACCTGCCCCTTCGTTCTCTTCCTCCTGCTCCAACCATGTGAAGATATGCCTGCTTCCCCTTCACCTCCCCAGCCATGCTTCCTGTACAGCCAATTAAACCTCTTTTCTTTGTAAATTACCCAGTCTTTCTTTATAGCAGTGCAAGAACTGACTAATTCAGGAAGGTACAACCTTTTCTCCCTGTATCTTCTCCCAGTTCAGCATAGGTGACAGCCTCGTGATGGCAATGCTGTGACATGCCCCATAGGGTGATGACAACCCCAATCACACCAGTGGCCCTGTGGCTAGTGGTCTCATTCCAGGGTCCCACTAGAGGATGTGCCTCCTACTCCTGGCTGTAAGATTTGAAGAAGGAAGAAAGAAACATGAAAAGTGGCTGAGTAGTCAAAGACAGGTTTATTTCAGAGAATAAACCTGAGAGGGCCTTCTGGCTGAGTTAGGTCAAGAGCACTCTCCCTTACAGACTAAGAGTATTTAAGGGTTCAGGGCGGGAGAGCTTATCACAGGCTTGAAATGTTCTGTGTCTCTTTGTCTTGCTTATCTGGGAGGGAGAGTTCTGTGTCTGTTCCCATACACCTTCCTGCAGCTGCAGGCATACCCCCGAGTTTACCTTTAGCTTCCCTATCTTAGTGCACCTGAAGGGAAAGGAATGTGCTTATTAGGACCCACTGTTTTACTGGGGCCCATTGTATGAGTGTGAAGCTTGGTGGTTACCCAAGAGACTTTCCCCTCTCCCTCCGTGCCTGAGCTGTCTTATCTGTGTTTTACCGTCTGCTCTTTCTGGCTGCTTGTTGTTAGAAGAGAAGTGATTTCCTTGAAATGCATGAGGTTAGAAAGGGAGCTGGAACCTAAAATGGTGGTGTTTGTCCAAGATGGCGGTGCTTCTGCTCTGTCACTAACACCAACGATTATAGATTGCATCCTTCCCAAAGTTGATCCTGAGATGAAAATTTGAGAGCAGGATGTTTATTTGGGTGAAGAAATGATACCTGGAAGGGGATACAGCCAATTAAAGTTGTGTCATTAAGCCAGCCACCACAGGGGAAACCAGAGCTTAACACTGTTGGGAGATGCTGGGAAGTTGTGTAACACACACATCTTAGAGTTATCTCACTTGGAGGAGGGCCAAGGGAGCCGAAATATTTATGCACCAACTTTCATCAGTCATTGGCACAAGCTGTTTCAGAGAGTTGTTAATAGCCCAGCACTTCCACTTCCCCCACGTGTGGGCAAAACGCGCCCAGGGTGGAGATGCTGAAATGGCAATGGGAAGTCACCTGGGGCATAGTGAGTGGAGAGTCTGAGGCAAGTAGGTGAGGCAGTGATGATTCTGCTCCATCCAACCATGTTTCACCTAGTGCTGTTATTCACTAATGACCCTCACCTGAATCAGTTATTACACTGGTGGTTGCAAAATTGTGATTTTCTAAATCCATGACTTCTAGGTGAGTTAACTGGCATTCTTTCACAAAAAGCTCCCCACCTTTTTTTTTAATCTTTCGCTTTTTATGAACGCCACTACGGATGAACTTTGCTTTATGCAAATTGTTCATCAAATGTGGTGTCAAGCTGGCTTCCGTGTCTTCTTTTTTTTTTTTTTGAGACGGAGTCTCACTCTGTTAACCAGGCTGGAGTGCAATGGCGTGATCTTGGCTCACTGCAACCTCCACCTCCTGGGTTCCAGCGATTCTCTTGCCTCTTAGCCCCTCGAGTAGCTGGGATTACAGGCGCATGCTACCACACCCGGCTAATTTTTGTATTTTTAGTAGAGATGGGGTTTCACCATGTTGACCAGGCTGGTCTTGAACTCCTGACCTTAGGTGATCCACCCGCCTCGGCCTCCCAAAGTGCTGGGATTACAGGCATGAGCCACCACACCCGGCCAGCTTCCATGTCTTTTTGGCAAGAACCAAATAGTCTTTGGCTTCTTCCTTGATTTTAGCACAGATGCCCTGACCTATCTTGGGCACCCCGTGTCCTGCACCTCGAATCAGCCACTTCTCTAAAGAGCTACTGGCTGGAAGGATTCAGTCTTTAAGATCGGATGCTCATTGTGCTCACTGGAACTGAGGAATTGTTGCTTGTAGTCTTTTCATGGGTCCTTTTATTGATATTTTCCCAGTGATCTCTGTTAGTTTTAACAGTGGCCTTTATTCCTTTAAACATTTTGCACACATTTTTTTCTTTTGTTTTGAAAATATTGTTATTTTGAATAATATAGCATAAATTAAGACTTTTAGGCTGGGTGTGGTGGCTCATGCCTGTAATCCTAGAACTTTGGGAGGCTGAGGCAGGTAGATTGCCTGAGCTCAGGAGTTCGAGACCAGCCTGGGCAACACGGTGAAATGCTGTCTCTACTAAAAATAGAAAAAAATTAGCCGGGTGTGGCGGTGTGCGCCTGTAGTCCCAGCTACTCGGCAGGCTGAGGCAGGAGAATCGCTTGAACATGGGAGGCAGAGGTTGCAGTGAGCCGAGATCGCGCCACTGCACTCCAGCCTGGGCGACACAGCGAGACTCCATCTCCAAAAAGAGAAAAAAAAAAAAGACTTTTAAGGAACTTAAGTACGTATTTCCTGTGTCAATATATTTTGTTTATTTATTTTTTAATTGACAAGTAGGAATTGTATATATTTGTGGTGTACAACCTGATGTTGTGATGCACTATGGAATGGCTAAATCAAACTATTTAACATATGTGTCACGCCACATACTTATCATTTTTTTTTTGTGGTGAGAACACTTAAAATCAACTGTCTTAGGAATTTCCAAGTATATGACACATTGTTATCAACTGTAGTCAGCATGATGTACGATAGATCTCTTGAACTTATTCCTCTTATTTCACTGAAATTTTGTATCCTGCGACCAATATCTTCCCAATCCCCCAACCCCCAGCATCTGGTAACCACTATTTTACTCTCTGCTTCTGTAAGTTTGACTTTTTTACACTCTACATACAAGTAAGGTTATGTATTTGTCTTTCTGTGCCTGGCTTATTTTACTTAATGTAATGTCCTCTAGGTTTATCCGTGTTGTTGCAAATGACAGGATTTTATTCTTTTTAAAGCTGAATAACATTTCATTGTGTACACATACTGTACTTTCTTTATTTGTTCATCTGTCAGTGGACACTTAGGTTGATTCCTAACTTGCATCTTGTGAGTAATACTGTAGAACATGGGAGTGCAGATGTCCCTCTGACATGCTGATTTCATATCCTTTGGATTTGTACTCAATGTTGGGATTGCTGGATCATATGGTAATTCTATTTTTAATTTTTTGAGGAACTTCCATGCTGTTTTCCATAATGGTTGTACCAAATGTACATTCTTTTATATTGTACCTTGTACAACAGTGTACAAGGTTTCTCTTTTCTCCACATCCTTGCCAACATTTATCTTTTGTCTTTTTGATAAGAGCCATTCTAACAGGTGTGAGGGGGTATCTCAGTGTGGTTTTAATTTGCATTTTCCTGATGTTTAGTGATGGTGAGCATTTTCTTCCTACACCCGTTGGCCGTTTGTATGTCTTCTTTTGTGAAATGTCTATTCAGGCCCTTTGTCCATTTTCATATCAGGTTATTTGTTTTCTTACTATTGAGTTGAGTTTCTTATATATTTTGGATCTTAATCCCTTACCACATGTATGGTTTGCAAATATATTCTCCCATTCTGTAGATTATCTCTTCACTCTGTGAAAGGAAAATAAATCTTGGGCCCCCAAATCACTAAGCTAAACGGAAAAGTCAAGCTGGAAACTGCTTAGGGTAAACCTGCCTCCCATTCTATTCAAAGTCATTCCTCTGTTCACTGAGATAAATGCATATCTGATTGCCTCCTTTGGAGAGCCTCATCAGAAACTCAAAAGAATGCAACCGTTTGTCTCTCATCTAACTGTGACCCGGAAGCCCCCTCCCTGCTTCGAGTTGTCCTGACTTTCTGAATGGAACCAATGAACATCCTACATATATTGATTGATGTCTTATGTCTCCCTAAAATATGTAAAACCAAGCTGTGCCCCAACCACCTTGGGCACATGTCATCAGGACCTCCTGAGGCTGTGTCACAGGCGTGCATCCTCAACCCTGGCAAAATAAACTTTCTAAATTAACTGAGACCTGTCTCAGATATTCTGGGTTCACATTTTGGTAACCACGAAGGGATTCTGAGTGGAGGTGCCCCTGACGTTTGACACATCTCCAATTCGTGCTTGGTACCAGCCTGAGCTATCTTTATGGCTCAAACCAATGGGACAATTTGCTGAGGCCTGGAAGCAACCCCTCCGGAAAATCCCTGATCTCCCAAAATTTGGTCGAGATCTAAATTTTACTTTGCTGTACTACTCCTTTTGTGGAGTTTTACTTGCTTCCAACACAAGGAAGGCAAGTTTTTCCTGCTTCCATCACGATGGAAGGCAGGCAACTTTTTTATGGAGTTTGAACTCACTCCCAACAGGGAAGATGAGTTTGAGTTTTTTCCTGCTTCTAGGATGGTGGAGAGCAGTCTTCAGCCTGAGACCCATTTTTATCTAAGTAACTGAATGGAGGTTTGTTTTGGCTCAAGTTAAGATTGACAACCACCTGGTCTTAATTTCTCCTCACCATTAGAGCACTCAGTAATCGTACACATTGTGTGATTATTTGTTTCACTTAATTGTTTTTTTGTTGTTTGTTTGTTTTTGTTTTTGTTGTTGTTTTGGTCTTTTTCCTTGATCAAATCCGAAGGAAAGTTCCAAATTAGGGGGAACAGGTCCTCTGAACTGGCTAAATTCCATCCCCCACCCTCACACACAAAAGGTGATGCGGTGGGGAGAGAAAAATAGCACAAGGAAAAAAAAAAAAAAGGAAAGATTTTTTATTTTGGCCACTTAAGGGGCTTTATTTATTTACACAACAGGGCTATGTTTTTGCTAGCCAGTCCAAACTGAAAGAGCAATGGCTGTCCCCCCATGCTGCAGTTTCATAGCTAAGGTTCTGCCTTCTTTTTTTCCACTATGACAGCCTGGGTTTGGTTCCTAAATCAAGCCCTTTCTGGTTTGATATTTGGTACTTCTGAAATAGCAGCAATTTGTCCTAGCTAAAATATGGTAATGAGGTTTAAAAATATTTTTTTAATAGGAGCTCAATGGTTAAAAGTCAGCTTAATTGAGGATAACGTCCAAGATGTGTGTTATGTGTGTATGTGTGCATGTGTGTGTGTGTGCATGTGTGTGTGTGCATGTGTGTGTGCATGTGTGCATGTGTATATGTGTGTGCATGTGTATATGTGTGTGTGCATGTGTGTATGTGTATGTGTGTGTGCATATGTGTATGTGTGCATGTGTATGTGTGTGTGCATGTATGTGCATGTGTGCAGGTGTGTATGCGGGCAGGTGTGTATGTGTGCACGTGTGTATGTGTGCATGTGTATGTGTGTGCGTGTGTGTATGTGTGTGCATGTGTGTACATATGTGTGCATGTGTATGAGTGTTCATGTGTATGTGTGCATGTGTGTGTGTGCACGCATGTATGTGTGCATCTGTGTGCATGTGCATGTATGTGTGCATATGTGTATGTGCACATATGCATGTGTATGTGTGCATGTATGCATGTATGTGTGTGCATGTGTATGTGTATGTGTGCATGTGTATGTGTGCATTGTGTGTATGTGCATGTGTGCATGTGTATGTGTGCTATGCGTGTGTGTGTGTGTGTACGTCTATGTGGGCATGTGTATGTGTGAATGTGCGTGTGTGTATATGAGCATGTGTGTGCATGTGTATGTGTGCTTGTGTGTGCATGTGTGCATGTGCATGTGTGTGTATGTGTGCGTGTGTGTTTGTGTATGTGTGCGTTTGTGTGCATGTGTGCGTGTATGTGTGCAGGTGTATATGTGTGCGTGTGTGTTTGCATTTAACAGGCTTTCATGTTTTTGTTTTTTTCCCTCTCCTAGCACCTTGTCTTTTTTTGAGCAAAAGTTTTTCCTTCTCAGTTGATTGAATTCTATTTTCTCCATTTACTTCTGCTGTCTCTCCTTTCTCTTGCATGCTCTGCTGCATGAGGGACCTAAAATAGTTTATAATAGCCTGGATTTCCTTAAAGAAAATGGAGAAGGCACCAGGCTCCCTGTTTTTCCTCATGGAATCCCAACAGTGTAAACAGACAAGTTTGTCTCAGCTCTTAAACTGCTTGCTTTTGTATTGTGTTACCTGATTTTTTGACCAAAATAGCTATTGTAACAGGCTACTCTTGAGTTTTTAAGGAAGACTGTAGTGTAGACACTTGGAAATGTCTTTGACTAAAAAAAAATTTTTTTAAGTATACTGTGAAAGCATCACGTGTTCTAGCCTCAAGTCTCCCCTTTTGGAGACCCAGGATTCAGTGTGGGCTCTTCCCAGAGCTCAGAGATCCAGTTAAAAGATAGGTAGTTCCCAGCCAAATAAAATTGGTCTGCTATACTGTCCTATCATAGATGTCTATAATTTCATGTTTGATTTGGCATTCATATTTAATCTCCCTCTGGCTCCACCAGACCTTTTCTCTCTGTACCTTGAGATATAAATTTTGCCATTTGATTTTTCTTCTAAGAGTTATTTCCTTCAATATGCAGACTTAGGGCTATTTACCTGATAACTGCCAGGGTAATGAAACATGTTGTCAAGAGTTTGAAAGTCTAAGGTAAGGAAAAGAAAGGTCTTAGGAATCTATAAGATGTACTTCTATTGGCATGCCTAATACATCTATGTATTTATGTGTTGTGTACACGTTTCACTACTAAAAATATATAAAACAGCTCTAATTAATTGGCTTAAAGGAAAATAAAAGCACTTAAATCAAATACTTTATCAGAAAAAAGGAAATACTAGTCAAATGCTTTTTCAAGTTTACATGACTTAAGTAAAATCTTTAATAAGTAAGCTAGCTTTAAAATTATTGGCAAAGTAATATTAGAAATGTCTTAAGAATTTCCAGCATACATTTTTGTTTGCATTTATTGATCAAGCAATTGCATACTTATCCCTGCCAAATACTATAAGGTGTCAAAATTTGGCATCAGGGTTACAAAACTATAAACCCAGCCCCAAACTGAATGATCTTTGCTTGTGTAATTTTTAATAATTAAGACATTGTTACTGGTTTAGTGAAAATAGTCATCTTGAATTATCTAGTAAAATTACCATAACTTCTAATCTTGTGGCTTTAGCAGCCTAGTCCACAGGCAGAAAGGAGATTTGTTTTGGGAAAGGACAGTTAGCATCTTTGTTTCAAACCTAAACTATAAACTAAGTTCCTCCCAAAGTTAGTTCGGCCTATGCCCAGGAATAAATAAGGATAGCTTGGAGGTTAGAAGCAAGATGGAGTCAGTTACGTCAGATCTTTTTCACTGTCTCAGTTATAGTGGTTTCATAAGTTTAAATGATGACTATCACAGTTTTCACAAATAATCTAGGTAAATGATTAAAATAAAATAATTAGGTAAATTTAATGGGATAAATACTTGTAGGCAAGCTTGTCATAATTTAGAATCTAAAGTTAAACAGTAGATATTTCATTATTAGGGTATTTTCCAATAAAAATATATTGTAGGAAAACATGCTTTCTAAAAAAATGTCCTTTTAAAAAGATGAATTGTTTTTGTCTAATTCAAAGCTTATTTAGAGCTTATGTATAAAACAAGGTAAAAGGAACTAGGAAATAAGAGAGATGTAAAGAAAGTTATAGAAATAAAGAGGTATTTTTTTGGTAAGAAAGCTTAAAGAGAAATAATTTTATATGAGAAAGAATGTTGTATGGTAAATTTTGTCCTAGAATAAAATGACTGGTTGTTTAAGAAAGAGGGTGTTCAGGATAAATCAGAAAGTCCAAACATGTCATGAATGATCTGTGTAAGTCACAATAAGTAGATTTATTTAAAAAAAACCCTCGAATGAGTTCATGTCTGTTGCAGGGTCATGGATAAAGCTGGAAACCATCATTCTTAGCAAACTAACACAGAAACAAAAAACCAAACACCCCATGTTCTCACTCATAAGTGGGAGTTGAACAATGAGAACACATGGACACAGGGAGGGAAACATCACACACCAGGGCCTGTCGGGGGCTGGGGAGCAAGGGGAGGGAGAGCATTGGGACAAATACCTAATGCATACAGGGCTTAAAACCTAGATGATGGGTTGATAGGTGCAGCAAACCACCATGGCACATGTATACTATGTGACAAACCTGCACATTCTGCACATATATCTCAGAACTTAAAGTAAAATAAAAAGAATTAATTCAATGAACTAAAAAATATACCAAAAAAGCTTTAAAAGAAAACAAAAAAAGAACCCAAAAAGTTTTATATGATCAAATTGTTTATAACTAAAGGGAAATTATAATGACCTTTCTAGAGATTGGGTTTAATGTAAAGAAAATCACTTTTACATTAAATAATTGGTTAGAACAATGAAATTTTCTCAAGTGGTTGATTTGCTCTTAATAAATTATAAGATATTTTAATTTTTTTTTTTTTTTGAGATGGAGTCTTTCTCTGTCACCCAGGCTGGAGTGCAGTCGTGCGATCTTGGCTCACTGCAACCTCCGCCTCCCAGGTTCAAGCAATTCTCCTGCCTCAGCCTCCTGAGTAGCTGGAATTACAGGCACATGCCACAATGCCCGGCTAATTTTTTTGTATTTTTAGTAGAGATGGGGTTTCACCATATTGGCCAGGCTGGTCTTGAAGTTCTGACCTCAAGTGATCTGCCCACCTCAGCCTCCCAAAGTGCTGGGATTACAGGTGTGAGCCACCACGCCCGGCCGATATTTTAATTAAAAAAAATTTTAACCCAAAGTTCAATTTTTATTGCATCTCATCATTTTTGGTTTCCTCTCCCCTTTTAAAAAGTGCAAAATAACACTGTCCTTCAACTCATTTTTCAGCTCATGTAAGTTTTGTTCGCATTGGGTTCTGTTTGTTGTGGCCTGATGCTAACAATGTTTTCTTAAGGGTCTAAAGAAAATGTTTTCTTCCAACATAATATTCTGTGCACTGCAGAAGGTCTTTTATTTTGCCTCTTGGTAACTGGCCTAACAGATTTTTACGTTTTATCAAAATAATTCCTATGCCATTATTATTAAGTTTTGATTTGCTTAGAAAAAAACTGAGATTAATTTTTTTTTTAAATTATGGCTATTACATCTGCATATCTTTTTGTATGTGCTTTTAAAGTCCATGTGACACTGAGTTGTGGGGCTTTGACTCCTTGGCCCAAAAAGGACACCAAGTCCTGCTAAATCTTTTTTTTTTTTTTTTGAGATGGAGTCTTGCTCTGTCACCCAGGCTGGAGTGCAGTGGCGCAATCTCTGCTCACTGCAAGCTCTGCCTCCTGGGTTCATGCCATTCTTCTGCCTCAGCCTCCTGAGTAGCTGGGACTACAGGCACCCACCACCATGCCCGGCTAATTTTTTGTATTTTTAGTGGAGACGGGGTTTCACCGCATTAGCCAGGATGGTCTTGATCTCCTGACCTCATGATCTGCCCGCCTCAGCCTCCCAAAGTGCTGGGATTACAGGCGTAAGCCACTGCACCCGGCCAAGTCCTGCTAAATCTTAAACACTGACAACAATTAAAGCCTCATCTTCAGGCCTGGTAGAAGGTGCCAATCAAAATAAACTGTGTTCCTGAGACACAGGGCCAGAAATTAAAGCTATCCAACTCCTCAAGGCCCAGAGACTATTGCAGAAGAGGTGGGTGTATGAGATTGTAAGGGCTGATTTTGAGAGAGAAAATAAGTTCAGTTTCTCTGAACTGAACTTAACCATTAATGTCAAAGGCCCACTGATGCAAGACCAGCAAATGGGCCCCTGTGTCAGATTAACAATTTTTTCTTGAAGCATTAACTGACTCCTTAATAAAGATTATAAAAGGCTTATGAAATTGTGTCTTATAGTCAAGATGAACATTTTATAGATTGCTTATAAAATTAAAAAAAATAAATTTAATTGGCTTCATGCTGACTTTATTAAGGCTTATTGTTTGGAAAATTAAGTCTCCTCTCTCAAAGAATGAAGGTTTTTGCTTTTTTTTTTTTTTTGAAATCCTTGAGTTATCACTCTAAATGAATCACTTATTTTACAATGACCTGTGATCCTACTTAGTGATATCAAATGTTTTAAGCCTTTGATATTTGACAAATTTTCCAAAATAAAATTATAAATTATGTCTCTTTCTGACCTAATTAATCCTTTAAGATATTAGATTCCCTAAAGTCCAAAATGGCATATTTGGCTTATTTGGTATAAAATGCATACAGGAAGTATTCTCAAATATGCAATGGTGTTTGGTTTTCTTTGGGTTATATTTATATAAATATGTTATTGGTATGTGTTCCAAAATTATGAGAAACTCCTATAATTCTGATATGACTCAGTGTACATTATCAGTAATAATCATAATTGTCATGTGACATTATTGTATGCCACAGAGGTAACTTCCTTGTCAATTGTGTCTTTGAATATTGGTGCCCTGAAACCTTTTGTCATCCGTGGACAATTGTCTTGTTTTGGTCCTCTTTAGAAGGTGGTTTTATAATCAGCTATAAGGCAGGTTTCTGATAACTTTGGAGATGGTGACATCAGAATAGAGAAAAACCTTTCAGGACTCCTGGAAAGCTGAACTGTTCATGAATATGAAGCAGAACTGCATAGACTGAACTAATAGAAATCTGAAGTAGTTTTTTTGACTTTCTGCTTAAAATGTTGCTGATCCTTTGTTTTTCAGAGTCAAGGAAACTTTTCTTTTGAGCTATTAACAGCTTTTAACAATTAAATATACTCTATGAACAAAATTTGAAGCATATTTGTTTCTACCTGATTCTCCAGAATTTGGAAACTGTGAGTGTTCTTAACCTATGGCTATATGGTTATTTGCAAAAGTGCAATGAGAATCTGTTTTCATTTGTAATAGGACACAATTGGAGAATCTGGTTATTTTACCAAGGCTTTGACTGGAATGGTAGGCTTTCCTTTAAGGAATCAAACTTGACTTATAGAGCCAATAAAAGCCCTTTAGGAAAACTGACCTCATACCTACATAGTCCCTGTACAGGGTTCCTGACCTGTGATAAGTAAGAATGTCACTTTCTAACAGGCCTAGGATCCCCAGGTTATCTTGGGATCTCAAGAGGAGAGGAATTCACCCAACTTATAGGTATTTGATGGTACCTGTGGCTGGGCTCAACTTTAAGAAAAGTCTAATCTGAGATTCCTTCTATGGAACAAAGCTCCATCAAAGCCAATTTAAAAAGCCTATGTTAAAAATCATTATTCTTGCTGTACTTTATACAAACAATCTGGCCAAGTATAACAAGGCAAATCAATCATAACATGATTTGTCTTTAGTAAAAATGGGAAACTGGAGAGAGAAAAATTATGTTTCAAAAACTATGGTACACCTGTTGTTAGATTCTAGTCTTGCCTAATGTTTTTCAATTTTTATTATTTTCTACAGTCTGGATTGAATTCTATTTTTTCCTGGCTACAAATCTCCAAGATAATGTTTTCAATTTTTTCTTCTTTCTTTTCCTTATTTCACCCATTTTTCCTAATTTAAAATCACTGAAAACTAAGCTGTGCTTTCTTAAAGCCTTACAAACTGACACTAGACAACTTAATCTCTGGAAGAAAATAACAGCAACATTTTACGTACATAAGCCACTTTCATACCTGTCTATTGATGTATGGACTTAAGAGTAATGTGAACTATATTGATTTTCCAGGATTGTTCTTTTGTTTATTGTTGTTTTTCTTCCTTCCTCCCCCTATTTTCTCTTCATAGAACATGAGACTTTACAACCTGCTAAAAATGAGCTTTCCTAATAACTTGGAACCTACCCATTTAGGAATAAACCATCTAGCTGTGAGAGATCAGATGAAACCTGAGACCAGAGATTCATTTTCTTCTAAAACGCTTTCTCTAAAAGATTTTAAAAAGAAAAGGGAGGAAATGTGAAAGAAAAATAAATCTTGGGGCCCCAAAATCACTAAGCTGAAGGGAAAAGTCAAGCTGGGAACTGCTTAGGGCAAACCTGCCTCCCATTCTATTCAAAGTCATCCCTCTGCTCACTGAGATAAATGCATATCTGATTGCCCACTTTGGAAAGGCTAATCAGAAACTCAAAAGAATGCAACCGTTTGTCTCTCACCTACCTGTGACCTGGAAGCCTCTTCCCTGCTTCGAGTTGTCCTGCCTTTCTGAATGGAACCAATGTACACTAAAATTTATAAAACCTAGCTGTGCCCTGACCACCTTGGGCACATACAGTCAGGACCTCCCAAGGCTGTCTCATGGGCTCGTGTTCTCAACCTTGGCAAAATACACTTTCTAAATTATAATTATTAAATACCTGTCTCAGATATTCTGGGTTCCCAACTCTGTTGGTTCCTTTCATTTTTTGGTGTGCAGAAGCTTTATAGTTTGATATAGTCCTACTTGTTTGTTTTTGCTATTGTTGCCTGTGCTTTTGGGGTCATACCCAAAAAATCATTGCTCAGACCAATATTATGTAGCTTTCCCCCTACGTTTTCTTATGGTTTTATACAGTTTTACAGTTTATGGTTTTATACAGTTATACAGTTTTAAGTTTTATGTTTAAGACTTTAAGAATCCACTTTGAATTCATTTTTGTATATGGTGTGAGGCAAGGGTCTAATTTCATTCTTCTGCATATCAATATCTAGTTTTCCCAGCAGCATTTATTGAGGAGACTGTCCTTTCTTTATTTCGTTTTATTGGAATCTTTGCCAAAATGCTGTTTTGAGTCCTATAACTTTAAAAAAATGTAAAACAAAATTAATTTTTTTAATTTTTAAAAAAATCCCCTGGGTTTACCATACTATAACTTTTTAGTAGATTTTGAAATCAGATAGTGTGATGCCTCTAGCTTTGTTCTTTTTGCTCAAGATTGCTTTGGCTATTCAGTGATTTTTGTGGTTCTATGTGCATTTTGGGATTTTTTTCTATTTCTGTGAAAAAGTTCATTGGAATTTTTATAGGAATTGCAATGAATCTGTAGATCACTTATTTTAACAATATTAATTATTTAAATCCATAAACATAAATATCTTTCCATTTGTTTGTATCTTTAATTTTTTATCAGTGTTTTAATTTTTAGTTTACAGATCTTTTATCCCCTGGGTTAAATTTATTCCTAAGGATATTTTTTTATAGCTGTTGTAAGTGGGGTTGTTTTCTTGATTTCTTTTTCAGGTAGTTTTTGTTAGTGTTTAGAAACGCTACTTATTTTTGTATGTTTACTTTGTATGCTGCAATTTTACAGAATTTATTTATTAGTTCTAAGAGTTTTTTTGGTGGAATCTTTAGGATTTTCTGCACAGAGGATCATGTAGTCTGCAAACAGACAATTTAACTTTTTCCTTTCTGATTTGAATGGTTTTTTACATCTTTCTCTTGCCTAATTGCTCTGGCTAGGTCTTCCAGTACTCTGTTGAATAGAACTGGTGAGAGTGGGCATCCTTGTCTTATTCCTGATCTTAGAGGAAAAGATTTCAACTTTTTGCCACTGAGAATGATGTTAGCTATGGGTTTGTGTATATGGGCTTTATTGTATTAAGGTAAGTTTCTTCTACATCTAATTTGTTGAGAATTTTTAGGATGAAAAGGTGCTGAATTTTGTCAAATGTCTTTTCTACATCTATTGAGATGATCATATGACTTTGTCCTTCATTCTGTTAATATGACGTATCACACTTATTGATTTGTGTATGTTGAACCATCCTTGCATCCCAGGGATAAATCCCCATTGATCATGGTGAATGATCCTTTCAATGTGTTGTTGAATTCTGTTTGCCAGTATTTTATTAAGGATTTTTGCAACTATGTTCACCAGGGGTGTTGGCCTATAATTTTCTTTTCTGTAGTGTCCTAGTTGGCTTTGGTATCAAGGTAATGCTGGCCTTATAAAATGAGTTTGGAAGTATTCCCTCCTTTTCAATATTTTGGAATAGTTTGAAGAGAATTAGTATTAGTGTTCTTTAAATGTTTGATAGAATTCAGCATTGAAACCATCAGGTCTCAATGGAAAAGTCTCAAATGTGAGATTTTTATTACTGATTCAATCTCCTTACTCATTAGTAATGTGTTCAGATTTTTAATTTATTCATGATTTAATCCTAGTACATTGTATGTGTCTGGAAATTTATTCGTTTCTTCTAGGTTACCCAATTTGTTGGCCTACAAATGTTCATAATAGTCTCTCTCTTTTTTTTTTTTTTGATGGAGTCTTGCTGTGTTGCCCAGGCTGGAGTGCAGTGGTGTGATCTCAGCTCACTGCACACTCTGCCTCCTTGGTTCATGCCATTCACCCACCTCAGCCTCCTGAGTAGCTGGGACTACAAGCACCTGCCACTATGCCTGGCTAATTTTGTTTTTGTATTTTTAGTACAGACGGGGTTTCACAGTGTTAGCCAGGATGATCTCGATCTTTTAACGTCGTGATCTGCCTGCCTTGGCCTCCCAAAGTTCTGGGATTACAGGTTTGAGCCACTGTGCCTGGCCCATAATAGTCTCTTTCAATCCTTTGTATTTCTGTGAATCAGTTGTAATGTATCCTCTTTCATTTGTTATTTTATTTATTTTAGTCTTCTCTTTTTTCTTACTGTAGCTACAGGTTTGTCAATTTTATTCCTCTTTTCAAAAAACAAATCTTTGTTTTGTTGATCTTTCTATTGTTCTTCTAGTGTCTATTTCACTTATTTCAGCTCTGATCTTTATCTTAATTTCCTTTCTTCTATTGTCTTTGGGCATAGTTTCTTCTTTTTCTAGTCCTTTGACATGTAATGTGAGGTTGTTTATTTGGGATCTTTCTTTTTTTTTTTTTTTTGAGACAGAGACTCGCTCTGTCGCCCAGGCTGGAGTGCAGTGGCGCAATCTCGGCTCACTGCAAGCTCCGCCTCCCGGGTTCACGCCATTCTCCTGCCTCAGCCTCTCCAAGTAGCTGGGACTACAGGTGCCTGCCACTACGCCCGGCTAATTTTTTTGTATTTTTAGTAGAGACAGGGTTTCACCGTGGTCTCGATCTCCTGACCTCATGATCCGCCCGCCTCGGCCTCCCAAAGTGCTAGGATTACAAGCGTGAGCCACCGCGCCCGGCCTCTTTTTCTTTTTTGATGTAGGCATTTATTGCTCTTAGGATTGCTTTTGGTATGTTGAACTTCCATTTTCTTTTGTCTTAAGATATTAAAACAATTTTCCTTTTAATTTCTTCTTTGACCCCTTGTTTAGGAGCATGTTGTTTCATTTCCACATTTGTGAATTTCCTAAAATTTCTTCTCATTAATTTCTAATTTTATACCATTGGGGTCTGAAATGGTTCCAATCTTCATAAATTTGTTAAGATTTGTCCTGTGGCCTAACATATGATATATCCTAGAGAATTTTCCATGCATATGCTCTTGAGAAGAATGGGTATTCTGCTGCTGTTGAATGAAATGTTCTATTTAGGTTGGTGCAAAAATAATTGTGGTTTTTGCCATTAATGCAATTACTTTTGCACCAACCTAAAATATGTATCTGTTAGGTTCATTTGATCTAAAGTATAGTTCAAGCCAATGTTTCCTTATTGATTTTCTGTCTGGATGATTTGTCAATTGTTGAGAGTGTAGTATTGAAATTCCCTACTATTATCATACTGCAGTCTATCTCTCTCTTCAGATCTATTAATATTGCTTTATATATTAAAGTGGTCTGATGTTGGATACCTATGTATTTATAATTGTTATATCTCCTTGAGGTATCAATCCCTTTATATCATTACATAATGACCTTCTTTGTCTCAATTTACAGTTTTTTTGGCTTAACTTCTATTTTATCTGTTACAAGTATAGCTTCCCCTGCTCTCTTTTGGTTTTCATTTGCATGAATATCTTTTTCCATCCTCTCACTTTCAATCTGTGTGTCTTTTTAGGTTAAGTGAGTCTCTTGTAGGCAGCATATAGTTGGGTCTTTAAAAAAACCCATACAACATTCTGTTTTTTGATTAGATATTTTAATCTATTTCCACTAAAGATAATTATTGATAGGTAAGGACTTACTACTGCCATTTTGTCAATTGATTTATGTCTGTTTTGTGGAGTTTTTGTTTCTTTCTTCCTCTCTTGCTGTCCTCCTTTGCGATTTGCTGATTTTCTGTAGAGGTAGGCTTTGATTTCTTTCTCTTTCTTTTTTGTGTATCTACTATAGGTTTTTGCTTTGTATGAAACATCTTATAATAGGCTGTTTTAAGCTAATAACAACTTAACTTTGCGTACAACAACTCTAGACTTCACCTCCCCACATTTGGTGTATTGATGTCACAATTTGCATCTTTTAATATTGTATACCTTTAGCAAATTAATATATTTTAAAACAATTTTGTCTTTTAATCTTTATACTAACAAAATAAGTAATTTACACACCACCATTACAATGTTATAGTATTCTGAATTTGACTGTGTACTACATACTTTTACCACTGAGGTTTTTGCTTTTGTATGTTTTTGTGTTACTAATTAGCATACTTTTGTTCAGCTTGAAGAAATCCCTTTAGCATTTCTTGTAAGACAGGTCTGGTGGTGATAAACTCCCTCAACTTTAATTTGCCTGGGAATGTCTTTATTTCTCTTTTATTTCTGAAGAATAGCTTTTCTGGGTAAAGTATTTTTGGTTGGAAGTGTTTTTTTTCCCTTCAGCACTTTGAATATATCATTCCACTCTCTCCTGGTCTGTAAGGTTTCTGCTGAGAAATCCACTGTTAGCCTTACTGGAACTTCTTTACATGTGATTTGTTTCTTTTCTCTTGCAGCTTTTAGGATCCTTTCTTTGTCTTTGGTTTTTGACAAGTTGATTATGTCTCAGGAGTGGTCTTGTTTTGATTGAATCAGATTGGAGATCTTTAACCTTCTTGTACCTGGATATTTATATTGCTCCCCAGGTTTGGAAGGTTTTCTGCTATTATTTCTTTAAATAAGTTTCCTTCCCCTTTATTTCTGTCTTCTTCTTGTTGAACTTCTATAACGTGAACATTTGCTCTTTTGATACTCTCCCCAAAGTCCCATAAGTTTTCATCATTCTTTTTCACTCTTTTCTTTTTTTCTCCTCTGACTGTATATTTCAAATAATCTGTCTTCAAGTTCACAGATTCTTTCTTCTGCTTGATCATTCTGTCACTGATGCTTTCTATTACATTTTAAAATTTCATTCGTTGTATTCTTCTGTGCCAGAATTTGTTTGCTTTTTTTTAAAAAAAATTTCAATCTTCCTGTTACATTTCTCATTTTGGTTGCTTATTGTTCTTCTGATTTCACTGAATTACTTCTCTGTATTTTTTGAAGTTTGCTGAGCTTCCTTAAATTATTTTGAATTTTGAATTATGTGTCAGTTTTTCTTCATTTCTTTTCTTTTTTTTTTTTTTTTTTTTTTTAGACGGAGTCTCGCTCTGTCACCCAGGCTGCAGTGCAGTAGCTTTTCTTTGTGGTCAGTTTTGGGAGATTATTGTGTTCTTTTGTTCGTGATATATCTTGGTTTTACATGTTTCTTGTTGCTTTTCATTGATGTCTGCATATTTGATGGAGTCACCTCTTGCAGACTTTACAGACTATTTTCGCTACGGAAAGACCTCCTACAGGGAGGTAGAAGGGTGCTTGCTGGTGGTGTGCAGTGGTTCTGTCACCAGTGAGAACACAGCTGTGTAGTCTCTGTGCAGCTGTGTCTTATATTGAAATATCTTTCTTTTCCTAGAATAAAAACTACTTGACCATAGTGTATGATTTTAATATATATTTGTTTTTTCCATCTATCATAAGAAATGAAAACTGTTCATTTCTTTTTTGAAATAACTTAAGAAAGTTTTGATATTAAGGTGTGTTAGTATCATAAATTGAATTGAGGAAATTTCTAATTTTTTTCTATGGCTTGGAATATTTTGACTAACATAAAAATTATCCTTATTGGAATGTAAGCTAAAACTAATTTGTAAAACCATTTCGGCCTAGAACACTTTTATAGGGGATGCCATCATTTAGGTATTTTAAACATTAAAATTAATTTGAACCTTAGCTTCTGGTAAATCTGAAATGTAGGTAATTTATCTCTTCTTTTGAAGACAGCCAGAAAAGCTAAATGAAAAATCTACTTGAAGGTATTAGGACATAATAAAATAGTGAAGAAATACTGGCCCCAAATTTGGCAGACATGACAAACCATTTTGGGTTGCTTCTCCTCTCAGAAGAAACGGCCAATTCAGTGTGGGAGGTACTGAGAGGCTGAATGATGCTTTTTTGGAAAGTAATATGTCTTTTACAGTCTGCTTTTGATATTTTCTCTTTTTCTTTAGTTTTCTGCAGTTCTACCATGCTATATCCAGGTATGCATTTCTTGTACTTTTTCTGCTTGGGTTTTTAAAGTTTCTTAAATCTGTGCTTGATCTCTTTCAACACTTTGGGTAAATTCTAGGCTGTTATCTCTTCCATTGTAATTTGATTCCATTAACATGTATTGTTCAATTATTGTTTTGCCCCCTCACCCATGTATTTTCTTTACATATATGAAAAAGGTTGACATATGCCTCAGTCCTTCTTTATCTTCTCTTTCTTTTAGCAGCTTTTCTGGTTTTCCCTTATTCTTTTTGTCCTCAGTATGCCCCCAAATTCCCTATTCTTTTATTCCATGCTTTATTCTGGATTCTGTCTCCCAGCCCATCTTTAGCCCAGTCTAACTTGCTGTTAAGCTAATCAATTGTTTGTAATTTCAGTTATTTTATTATTATTTAGTTATGGGATTTTTACTCAGTTTTTGTCTTAGCCAGGGTTCCCTAGTGATTGGATTCCATTGAATTGTGTCCTCTACAAAAAGATATGTCAAAACCCCAACCCCCAGTGCCTCAGAATGTGAACTTATTTGGAAATTGGGTCTTTACAGAGGTAATCCGTCAACATGAAGTTATTAGGGTGGACCGTAATTCCATATGACTGGGGTCTTTCCTTATAAAAAGGGGAAATTTGGACATAGATGGACAGACATACAGGGAAGATGACAGGAAAACATGCAGGTGAGAACACTGCGGGAAGATTGAGGCAGAGATGGGAGGGATGTGGCCAGAAGCCGAGGAATGATGGGGTCTGCCAGAAGCTGAAGAATGTTGGGATCCACCAGAAGCTGGAAGAGGCAGGAAGAATTCTCCCTAGAGGCTGCGGAGGGAGCACAGCCTGGCTGACTTCTTGATTTTGCACTTCGGCTTACAGAACTTTGGGACAATGAATTCCTACTGTGTGAAGCCCTCCAGCTGTGGTGCATCCTCATGGCCTCCCTAGGTAACAGATCCCTCTGGAAGGCAGAGTGCGAGGCAAGGGCAGTGCTCCTGATTTATTACAGAGTGAAATCCAGGGGGCGCAGTGAGGAAGAAGGGGAGGGACACAGATACGGCAGAGACAGGGCTGCAGGCAAGTGTGACTGATGACCGCTTCTCGGAGACATACCTTCTAAGAGGCTGTAAAACGGCCGGGTGTGGTGGCTTAGGCCTGTAATCCCAGCACTTTGGGGGGCCGAGGCGGGCGGATCACCTGAAGTCAGGAATTCGAGACCAGCCTGACCAGTAAGGTGAAACCCCATCTCTACTGAAAAAAACACAAAAGTTAGCCAGATGTGGTGGCGGGTGCCTGTAATCCCAGCTACTCAGGAGGCTGAGGCAGAAGAATCACTCGAACACAGGAGTTGGAGGTTGCATTGACCCTAGATGGCGCCATTGCTTGCACTCCAGCCCCTGTCAAAAAAAAAAAAAAAAAAAAGAGGCTGTAAAATGACAGACTCTCAGCACATTCTGTTTGGGAGGAGGAATGGGGAATAATTTACTTACCAGTCAGTGCCAAATCCCATTTATCAAGGGTTCACCCCATGGAGTATGAATACCTCACGTTATTGGGTCACACAGGCGTGGGTACTGAGCGAGTCCTGGGGTGTTTCTTGCCTTGCTGGCAACAGGGAAGGACCGAGGTAGGAGACAAGCGGCATCCACCGCATGCTTAGGGTGAAATGTGCCGCCCACTCCCTGTGGAGTCAGGCGGTGCCCACACAGAACTGATGACCAGCGGGGTGGTGGAAGCAAAACAGATGGCTGCTATGGACCGAATGTTTGTGTTCCTCCGACATTCACGTGTTGAAGCCCTAACCCTCAGTGGAAGGAAATTAACGCTCAGATGAGGTCATGAGGGTGGAGCCGCCATGATAGGATTAGACCCCTAATAAGACCAGAGCCCTGGCTGTCCACCATGTGCAGACACAGCAAGAAGCTGGCCATCTGCAAACCCCCAAGAAGGCCCCCACCAGGAACTAAATCTGCCGACACTTTGACTTTGGGCTTCTCAGCCTCCAGAACTGGGCAAAATGAATGTGTTTATGTAAGCCACCCAGCCTGTGGAATTTTGCTATGGAGCCCTGAGGTGGTCAACACACAGCCAACGGCCCCAGAACAAGGAGACCAAAGAGTCTGCCCAGGTCTTAAGAGGCACTGGATGTAACTTTCTTTTTTCTTTCTTCTTCTTTTTTTTTTCTTTTTAACAGTTTTCAGATCTCTGCCAAAATTCTCAATCTTGTCTTTTTCCTCTATAAACAAAGAATGCATATTTATTTTGAGATCTGTGTATCATAATTCCGTTATCTGGGTGACTGTGGACCATTCTGTTTTGTTTGCCCACACAGTCTGTCTTGTCTCCTTATGTGCTTATTGTATGATAGGGCATTCATTGGCTTATTGTAGAAATACATCAAGAAGTAGATCTCCCTCCAGGTGTGAGATAAGTTGGCTCTGCCAGGCACTAGGGGGCACCAGAACTCTTCGGTTGCCTTAATCCAGTTTTAGGAAGTGTGATGATTCAAAGGTGCACTTTACTTCCCCAACTCAACAAGGCTGGAATGCTTCTGGGCTGCCCTTACACCAAGACCACTAGTCCCCACCCCAAGCAAGAGAGGTCCCAGAGGCTACCTTTGGTGGGTCCTGGACACCCACCCCTTTTCCTTATGCTTATAGCTGATTTTCAGCAGAAATAAAGGAAGTCAACAGCATTAGAACAATGTTTTTAGAGTGCTGCAAGAAAAATAGCTGCTAAACTGGGATTTTCTATGAAAAGAAAATATCCTTCAAGGCTAAAGATAAAGATATCTTCATATAGATGTTTGGCATGAGAATAACTACACTAAAGAGAATACTTCCAGAACCAATACAATTGGGTTTTACAAAAAAGAAAATACTAAAAGTATCTTCAGGTCAAAGGATGAACCCAGGCGAAAGGTTAGAGATGCAGGAAGGCATGAAGTGCAACTAAAAGAGTCAGTAGATAGGGAAATCTAAATGAATATTCAGCTGGGCGCGGTGGCTCACTCCTGTAATCCCAGCAATTTGGGAGGCTGAGGCAGGTGGATCACCTGAGGACAGGAATTTGAGACCAGCCTGACCAACATGGTGAAACTCCGTCTCTACTAAAAATACAAAATTAGCCAGGCTTGGTGGCAAATGCCTGTAATCCCAGCTACTTGGGAGGCTGAGGCAGGAGAATCGCTTGAACCCAGGTGGTGGAGGATGCAGTGAGCCGAGATTGCACCATTGCACTCCAGTCTGGGCAACAAGAGTGAGACTCTGTCTCAATAAATAGATAAATAAGTAAATAAAAGAAAATAAATGAATATTCATAGCATAGGACAGTGACATCTTGTTGGGTTAAAAATATGAATAGAATGAAAATGTGTGGCAACTTGGCCTATAATTTGTGAGAGAATAGATGGAGTTAAAATATTGTAAGATTTTTGCATTCTCATAAAATTATCATTTATTATTAGACATAATAAGTCCAGAAGCATGTTATAATCAACCTCTAAGGCAACTATTAAAAGAATAATACAAGATTGCATAACTTTCAAGCTCATAGAATAAAAAAATGGAAAAATAAAAGCCAGGCGCATTGGCTTACACCTATAACTCCAGCACCTTGCGAGGCCAAGACAGGAGGACTGCTTGAGGCAAGGAGTTCCAGACCAGCTTGGGCAACATAGTGAGATCCTGTCTCTACAAAAATTTTTTTAAAAATTAGCTGGGTGGGCCGGGCGCGGTGGCTCACGCTTGTAATCCCAGCACTTTGGGAGGCCGAGGCGGGTGGATCACGAGGTCAGGAGATCGAGACCACGGTGAAACCCCGTCTCTACTAAAAAATACAAAAAATTAGCCGGGCGCGGTGGCGGGCGCCTGTAGTCCCAGCTACTCGGAGGCTGAGGCAGGAGAATGGCGTGAACCCGGGAGGCGGAGCTTGCAGTGAGCCGAGATTGCGCCACTGCACTCCAGCCCGGGCGACAGAGCGAGACTCTGTCTCAAAAAAAAAAAAAAAAAAAAAAAAAAAAAAAAAAAAAAAATTAGCTGGGTGTAGTTGCTCATGCCTGTAGTTCTAGCTACTTGGGAGGCTGAGATAGGAGGATCACTTGAGCCCAGGAGTTCGATACAGTGAGCCATCTTTATGCCACTGCATTCCTGCTTGGGTAACAGAGTGAAATCCCATCTCAAAACAGACAAACAAAAATGGAATAAAAACATAACTCATTCAAAAGTAGCTAGTCACAGCACTTTGGGAGGCCGAGGCGGGTGGATCACGAGGTCAGGAGATCGAGACCACGGTGAAACCCCGTCTCTACTAAAAATACAAAAAATTAGCCGGGCGTGGTGGCGGGCGCCTGTAGTCCCAGCTACTCGGAGAGGCTGAGGCAGGAGAATGGCGTGAACCCGGGAGGCGGAGCTTGCAGTGAGCCGAGATTGCGCCACTGCACTCCAGCCTGGGCGACAGAGCGAGACTCCGTCTCAAAAAAAAAAAAAAAAAAAAAAAAAAAAAAGTAGCTAGTCAAAGAGAAAAAGGAATATAGATCAAGTGAAAGATTGTAAAGAATTATTAAACCCAAATATATCAGTAATTACTAATATATTTTAAACCAAATATATCAATAATCACATTAAATAAGAATAGCCAGGGACTACTAATAAACATCAAAAAACAGGAATCAGATATATCCTACCACCTGAATCATCCAAAGAATGGACAAAATATATGAAATGATGAGAGAATCAGGCACCAAAGGATAGTGATTTTTGAGACATGAGAAATAAATGGGGCAAACCCTATTATTATCCCAGCTTGCTGCCTTGGGAGTTTCTTAGGTGGAGCTTGGTGGATTCTCCGAGTTGAGGAGATGGAGCTGAGAGTCTGAGGAAGGCGAGGTGCTTCCTAGTGTTAGCAGGACAGAGGACCTGAGAGGAGAGAGCTGCACAGAGACAGAACTCCAGAGATCTGAGCAGGGTCTCCCTTGAGTATTTAGCTGGGTGTTGATCAGTGCATGCATGTGAGAGGACTATCAGAGGCTGGGGAAAGAACCATCCAAAGGATTAGAGATAATAGTACTTAGTGCTCACACTGGGCTGCGAATAGTGCCATTTCCAAATAGCTATACTGGACAGCCTTAAATATTCACTGGACATTGATAGAGCACACAGAAAGATTTTGCCTCAGGAGTGGGAAGTAATAAGACCCAGACTGTGCAATGCTCTAGTCTACCTAACAAGTCTTAAAAGGAAGACCCAAAAGGATCACAATATTTCTGAGGACCTCAACAGCATCCTAAAACAAAGTTGAAGGCTCTTTATAGGATTGAGAAAATATCCAGCACCTAATCAGATAAAATTCACAATGTTTGTCATCTAAGCAAAAATTAACAGGCATGCAAAAGAGCAGAAAAATACAACCTATAATGAGGAGAGAAATTAATTAAATCCAAGCCAGAACTGACAATGAATTCAGCAGCATATTAAAAAGATTATACACCATGACCAAGTGGGATTTATTCCTAGAATGCAAGGATGCTTTAACATATGAAAATTGATCAATATAATACACAACATTAACAGAATGAAGGGAAAAACCCAACATGGTCATCTCAATTGGTCCAGAAAAAACACCGGACAAAATTCAACATGCTTTCATGATAAAAACATAACAAACTACGACCAGAAGGAAATTACCTCAACATAATAAAATCCATATATAAAAAACTCACATTGAATGTCATACTCAATAGTGAAAGACTAAAAGCTTTTTATCTAAGATCTGGAATAAGGTGAAGATGCTCATTTTGTCATTTCTGTTCAATGTGGTTACTGGAAATCCTAGCCAGAGAAATTAAGCAAGAAAAACAAATAAGACAATTTAAATTAGAAAAGAGGTAAAATGATCTGCTTCTATGTGATATGGTCTTATAGGTAGAAAATCATAAAGATTCCACCAAAAAACCTTTTAGAACTAATAAACCCAGCAAAGAACAGGATACAAAGTCAATAAGCAAAAATCAGTTGCATTTCTATACATTAATATTGAATAATCCAAAAAGAAAATTAAGAAAATAATTCCATTTGTAATAGCATCAAAAAAAATAAAATACTTAAGAATTAACTTAACCAAAGAAGTGAAAGACTCATACAATGAAAACTACAAAATATTGCTGAAAGAAATTAAAGACATAAAAAATAAAAGCACATCCCGTGTTCACGACTGGAAGAATTAATATTGTTAAGATGTCAATACTACTCAAAATAATCTACAGATTAAATGCAATCTTGATTAAAATCCCAATTATGTTTCTGCAGAAGTAGGAAAAACCCATCCTAAAACAATACTGAAAACAAAAAGAACAAAGCTGGAGCACTCCTGATTTCACTTCTTGTTTTCAAAACTTATTACAAAGCTACAGTAATCGAAACACTTTTCTGGCATAAAGAAAAACATATGGACCAGTTAAATAGAATACAAAGCCTAGAAACAGATCCTTGCATATATGGTCAAATTAGATTCAGCAAGGGTGTCAGACCACTCAAGAGAGAAAAGGCTGTCTTTTCAACAAATGGTGCTGGGAAAACTGGATAGTCACATACAGTAGAATAAAGCTGGACTCTGTGTTAGTCTGTTTTGCATTGCTATAAAGGAATGTCTGAGGCTGGGTAACTTATGAAAAAAAGAGGTTTGACTTATGGCTCTGCAGGTCATACAGAAGCATGGCACCAGCTTCTGCTTCTGGTGAGACCTAAGGAAGTTTTTACTCTGGCAGAAGGGAAACAGGAGCTAGTGTGTCAAATGGCAAGAGAGGGACCAAGAGAGAGAGGAGAAAGTGCCAGGCTCTTTTTAACAATCAGATCTCATGGTAAATAATAGAGCAAGAGCTCACTCATTACCATGAGGAGGGCACAAAGACATTCATGGGGGATCTGCCCTCACGACTCAAACATCTCCCGCTAGGTCTCACCTCCAACATGGAGGATCACATTTTAGTACAAGATTTAGAGGGAACACATATCCAAACTATGTCAGATCCTTACCTAAAACTATATAAAAAAATTTACTGGAAACGGATTACCTACTTGTAAGGCCTACAATTACAAGACTCTTAAGAGAGACAGGGCAAAATCTTTGTGACATTGAATTTAGCAGTGATTTCTTGGATATGACACAAAAAGCCCAGGCAACAAAAGAAAACATAGACTTATTAGACTTTATAATAATTGAAAAATTGTGTGCATCAAGAGACAATCAACAGCTATTTTGCAAATCATATATTTGATAAGATATTAATGTTCAGAACATATACAGAACTCCTCAAACTCAAGACAAACAAAACCAAGCAACCTGCTTCAAAAAATGGGCAAAGGACTCAAATAGATATTACTTTAAAGAAGATAAACAGATGGCCAATAAGCACATGAAAAGATGCTCAACGTTAACTAATCATTGGGGAAATGCAAATCAAAATTACGATGAAACACTATTTCACACCCATTACATGGCTATTTAAAAAAACACAAAATGACAAGTTTTGGCAATAATGTGGAGAAATTAGAGCCCTTGTACCATCTTGGTGGGTATGTAAAATGGTACAGCCACTGTGGAAAACAGTGTGGCAATCTGTCAAAACATTAAAAATAGAATTACCATTTGATTCAGCAATTCCACTTCTGGGTATGTATCTAAAATAACTGAAAGTAGATTCACAAAGAAATGTTTATACAACCATGTTAATAGCAGCATTATTCACAATAGCTGAAATGTGGAAGCAACCCAAGTGTCCACTGATGGATGAATGAAGAAATAAAATGTATAAGGTTGTCCCTTGGTATACATGGGGGATTGGTTCCAGGACCTCCTGTGGATAACAAAACCCACAGATGTTCAAGTCCCTGATGTAAAATAGTGTAGTATTTGCATACAACTTATACACATCCTCCCATGTACTTTAAATCATCTCTAGATTACTTATAATACCTAATATAATGTAAATGTTATATAAATAGTTATACTGTTGTTTAGGGAATAATGACAAGGAAAAAGTCTGTGCATGTTAAGTACATATGCAATTTTTTTCAAATATTTGTATCTGTGGTTGGTTGAATCCATACATGCAGAACCCATGGATATGGATGAACAACTGTATACATATAATGGATTATTATTTGGCTTTAAAAAGGAAGGGAATTCTGATATATGCTACAAAATGGATGAACTTTGAGAACATTATGTTCAGCAAAATAAGCCCATCACACAAAGCCTATCATACAAAAAAAATACTGTATGATTCCACTTATATTAGGTACTTAGAGTAGTCAATATCACAGAGACAGAAAATAGGATGGTGGTTGCCAGGGGCTAGAGGAAGGTGGAAATGGGGAGTTACTATTTAATGGTTATAGAGTTTTAGTTGTACACAATGAAAAGAGTTCTGGAGATGGATGGTTGCACAACATTGAAAACATATTTAATACCACTGAACTGTATACTTGAAAATTGTTGAGATGGTAAATTTTGTGTTATGTGTATTTTACCACAAGGAAGAAATTGGAAAAATAGTTAATACTGAGAAGCACTTTTAGCAGAAGCTGGAGGCAAGCTCTGACAGAGAATCTGATAGGGTATTTTCTCTTTCTAACGGGAACAAAGATAGCAACTTGTCATTTTATGGAACACTGTGCACCAATAAAACATTTCACTTACAATAAACCCAAATAAAAGAAAAGAGCATCAGTGAGCTGTAGGACAAATTCAAAGTGGTCTAATATATGAGTAATATGGATAATTGGAGTTCTCAAAGAGAAGAGAGACGGAACAGAAGAATATTTGAAGCAATAACAGCTAAATGTTTTTCTAAATTTGATAAAAACTGTAAACTCACCTAAGAAACTTAACAAAGTCCAAGCACAAGAAACTTAAGGAGAACTGTACCAAAGCACATCATAATCAAATTACTCAAAATTGATGATAAGAGAAAAATCTTAAAAGCAGCCAGAGGAGAGCCAGTCTTGGTAGTGCACATCTGTAATCCCAGCTACTTGGGAGGTTGAGGTGGGAGGATTGCTGGATCCCAGGAGTTCAAGACCAGCCTCAGCAACATAGCGAAACCCCATCCCCCCAAAAATGAGAAAAAAAAAAAAAAAAAGCAGCCAGAGGTAGGGGTGGGAAATTACATAGGAAAAAAGATAAAAATAATAGCACATTTCTTATTGGAAACAGTGAGGAAAAAGCAAAGAGACAGTGGAGCAACATCTTTAAAGTACTAAAATAAAAAACCTACAACCTAGAATTCTATCTTAGTGAAAATATCTTTAAAAATGAGGGTAAAATAAAAAGGTTTTTAGAAATACAAAAGCTGAAGGAGTTCATGACCAACAGACCTACACTACAGGAAATGTTAAAGAAAATGTCAAGTAGAAGGAAAATTGTACCATGTAGAAATATGGATATACACAAAAGAATGAAGAGTATCTTCAATGGTAACTACATGGTAAATATGTAAGATTTTAAAAATTGTTTACATATCTTAAATATAAAAAGAATGACAACATATGGTTGGTTTTATACATCTATAGAAGAAAAATGTATGACAACAATAGCACAAAGGTCATAAGGAGAAAATAGAAGCCTACTAGTGCAAGTTTCCTATATTATACATGAAATGGTATAATATCTATCATTAAAGGTAGATTGTGATAAATTAAAGATGTATACTGTAATTCTTAAAGCAATCACAAAAATAATAGAACAATGAGACCTACCAAGCCAAAAAAGCAGATAAAAAGACATAATAAAAAATATTCAAGTAATCCAAAAGAAGGCTGAAAAGAGGATAAAGATAACAGAGAACAGATGGAACTAATGGAAAACAAATAGCAGGATAAGCTTATGTCTAATCAAAACTATAAATACATTAAATATAAATGATCTAAACTTCCAATTAAAAGTTACAGGCTGGATAAAAAAGTGAGCCAAGCATCTCCTGTCTATATAAAATGCACTTTATTTTATTTTTAGTCAATTATTTCAAAATTTTAATTAAATAAAGACAGGTTCTCAGTATGTTGCCCAGGCTGGCCTTGAACTCCTGGACTCAAACAATCCTCCCACTTCAGTCTCCTGAGTACTGGGACTACAGGCGTGCACTACCACACCTGGCTCAAAATGCACTTTAAATACAGAAATAGATGAAAAGTAAGAGAATGAAAAGCAATATGCCATGCTAACACTATTCAAAATAAGCCTGGAATAACTAGATTAATATATAAAAAGATTTAGGGCAGAAGATTTTTACCAAGGATAAAGACACTAATTTCTTTCTCTCTCTCTCTCTTTTCTTTTTTTTTTTTTTTTTGAGACAGGGTCTCGCTCTGTCACTCAGGCTGGAGTGCAGTGTTGTGATCTCGGCTCACTGCAACCTCCGCTTCCTGGGTCAAGTGATCCTCCAGCCTTAGCCTCCTGAGTAGCTGGGACCACAGGCATGAGCCACCACAGCCGGCTCATTTTTGTATTTTTTGTAGAGATGGGGTTTCTCCATGTTGTCCAGGCTGATCTTGAACTCCTGAGCTCAAAGTGTTCCACCCACCCCAGCCTCCCAAAGTGGCTAGGATTACAGGTGTGGGCCACCACAACTGGCTAGGAAGCCAATTTCATAATGATAAAGATTTCAATTCACCAAGAGAACAAAAACAATTCTAAATGTTAATGCACCTAACAAAAGAGCTCTAAAATGCATGAAGAAAATCTGATAGAACCACAAGGAGAAATAGACACAATGAAAATCAGAGATTTCAATACCTTTTTTTCAATAATTTTTGAGAGCAATTAGATAGAAAGTCAGTATGAATATGAAAACTTGAACAATGCTACTGATAACTTGAACTAATTGACATTTATAGGACACTCTACTCAACAGGAGGACACCCTTTTTTTAAAAATACAGAATGTTTACCATATTTGACTATATTGTGAGCTATGAAACAAATTTCAACATATTTAAAATGATTCAAGTCATATCAATACAGGCATACCTCCAAGGTATTGTGGGTTTGGTTCCAGATCACCACAATAAAACGGATATTGCAATAAAGTGAGTCACATGATTTTTTTTGGTTTCCCTGAACAAATAAACGTATGTTTACACTATTCTGTAGCTTTCAAGTGTGCAATAGCATGATATCTACAAAGCAATGTGCATATCTCAATTCAAAATACTTCATTGCTAAAAATGCTAACTATCATCGGAGCCTTCAGCAAGTCATAGTCCTTTTGCTGGTGGGGGATCTTACCTTGATGTTGATGACTGTTGACCGATCAGGGTGGTGGTTGCTGGCAGTGGTTGTGGCAATTTTCTTTCTTTCTTTCTTTCTTTCTTTCTTTCTTTCTTTCTTTCTTTCTTTCTTTCTTTCTTTCTTTCTTTCTTTCTTTCTTCTTTTTGAGATAGGGTCTCACTCTGTTACCCAGGCTAGCATGCAGTGGCACAATCATAGTTCACTGCAACCTCAAACTCCTGGGCGCAAGGGATCCTCCCACCTTAGCCTCCTGAGTAACTGGGACTACAGGCATGTGCCACTGTGCCTGGCTGATTTCTTTAATTTTTGGTAGAGTCAGGGTCTCTTTTTATTGTCCAGGCTGCTCTGGAACTCCTGGCCTCAAATGATCTTCCCCACTCGGCCTCCCAAAGTGTTAGGATTACAGGCATGAGCCATTGTGCCTGGCCCAATTTCTTAATATGAGACAAGAATGAAGTTTGTCATATTGATGGACTTTTCCTTTCATGAAAGATTTCTCTGTAGCTTGTGATGCTATTTGGCAGCATTTTACCCACAGTAGAACTTTCAAAATTGGAGTCAGTCCTCTCAAAGCCTGCCACTGTTTTATCAACTGGGTTTATGGAATATTCTAAATCCTCTGTTGTCATTTCAACAGTGTTCACAGCATCTTCACCAGGAGTTATTCCATTTCAAGAAACCACTTTATTTGCTCAGCCATAAGAACCAACTCCTCATCTGTTCAAGTTTTCTCACGAGATTGTAGCAATCTAGTCACATCTTTAGGCTCCACTTACAATTCTGGTTCTCTTGCTATTTCTACCATATCTGCAGTTCCTTCCTCTACTGATGTCTCGAACCCCTCAAAGTTATCCATGAGGGTTGGGACCAACGTCTTCCAAACTCTTGTTTTATTTTATTTTGAGACAAAGTCTCGCTTTGTCACCCAGGCTGGAGGGCAGTGGTGTGATCTCGGCTCACTGCAGCCTCGACTTCCTGGGCTCAAGTAATCCTCCCACCTCAGCCCCCAAAGTAGCTGGGACTACAGGTGCACGGCACCATAGCCAGCTAATTTTTGCATTTTTAGTAGAGACAGGGTTTTACCATGTTGTCCAGGCTGGTCTCAAACTCCTGGACTCAAGCCATCCGTCCTCCTCAGCCTCCCAAAATGCTGGGATTACAAGCACGAGCCACTTGTGCCCCGCCCAAACTCCTGTTAAGGCTGCTATTTTGACCTCTTCCCATGAATCACAAATGTTCTTAATGGCATCTAGAATTCTGAATTCTTTCCAGCAAATTTTCAATTTACTTTGCCCAGATCTATTGGGGGAATCACTACCTATGGCAGCTATAGTGTTATGAAATGTGTTTCTTAAATAACAAGACTTGAAAGTCAGAATTACCCTTTGACTCATGGGCTGCAGAATGGATGTTGTCTTAGCAGGCATAAAAACATTAATCTCCTTGTACACCTCCATCAGAGCTGTTGGTTGACTACAGGCACTGTCATGAACAGAAATATTTTGAGAGAAATTTGAGCATGAGTCTCAAGAGTGGCTTTAAAGTATTCAGTAAGCCATGCTGTAAACATGTGCTGTCATCCAGGTTTTGTTGTTCCATCTAGAGAACACAGGGAGAGTAGATTTAGCATAATTCCCTAGGATTTGCAGAATGGTAAATGAACACCAGATTCAACTCAAAGTCACCAGCTGCATTCGCCCCTGCCAAGAGTGTCAGTGTGTCCTTTGATGTTTCAAGCCAGCATTGACTTCTGTAGCTATGAAAGTTCTAGATGGCATCTTCTGCCAATATAAGGCCGTTTCATTTACATTGAAAATCTGTTGTTTAATCTAGCTGCCTTCATTAATGATCTTAGCTAGGTCTTCTGAATAACTTGCTGCAGCTTCTACATCAGCACTTGCTGCCTCACTTTGCCCTTTTATGTTATGGAGATGGCTTCTTTCCTTATGCCTCATGAACCAATCTCTGCTAGTTTCCAACTTGTCTTCTGCTGCTTCCTCACCTCTCTCAGCCTTCATAAAATTGAAGAGAGGTAGGGCTTTGCTCTGGATTAGGCTTTGTCTTAAGGGAATGTTGTGGCTGGTTTTATTTACTCACACCACTAAAACTTTCTTCATATCAGCAATAAGGCTGTTTCACTCTCTTATCCTTTGTGTGTTCACTGGAGTAGCACTTTCAGTTTCTTTCATGAGCTTTTCCTTTGCCGTCACAACATGGCTGTTTTTGATGCAAGAGACTAAGTTTCAGCCTATCTCGGTTTTTGACATATCTTCCTCACTGAGCTTAATTGTTTCTAGCTTTTGATTTAAAATGAGAGATGTGCGATTCTTTCTGTCCCTTGAACACTTAAAGGCCATTGTAGGGTTATTAATTGACTGAATTTCAATATTGTTGTGTCTCAGGGAATAGAGAGACACAAGGAGATGGGGAGAGATGGGAGTATGGCTGGTCGGTGGAGCAGTCAGAACACGCAACAGTTATCGATTAAGTTCGCTGTTTTACACGGATGCAGTTTGTGGTGCCCCCAAAATAATTAAAATGGTAATATAAAAGATTGCTGATTACAGGGCAACAAAATAGATATAATAATGATGAAAAATTCTGAAATATTGTGAGGATTACTGAAATGTGACACAGAGACTTGAAGCAAGCAAATGCGGTTGGAAAAATTGTGCTGATAGAGTTGCTTGATGCAGGGTTGCCACAAACCTTCAATTTATAAACAACACAAGATCTGTGAATCTCAATGAAGCAAAGTGCAATGAAATGCGAAATGTCTGTGTGCTGTTTCACCACAGTGGAATTAAACTAGAAATCAGTAACAGAAGAATCCTTGGAAAACCCCCTTATAATTGGAAACTAAACAACATACTTGTAAATAATTCATAGATCAAATAAGATATCAAAACAGACATTAGAAAATATTGGAAACTGAATGCAAATAAAAACACAACATATTAGATTTGTGGGATGCTGTAAAAGCACCACAGCGGGGGTGGGGAATTGTAGCAATAAACATAAATTACATAATTCTGAAATCAGTAACCTCTTCTTCCACCTTAAACTAGAAAAATAAGATCATATTAAACAGAGATTATAGTATACTGTAAGAGGCATATCATGGCTATCAGATTAATGGTAGCCATAAGGCCCACTTAAGCATCTCACAGGGCTAATACATGTCGCTTAGCAATGTGATGCAGCCTGACCTGGGGATTTCCAACCCAGGGATTTCCAGGAGACAATGCCACCTGGCATTGTCTTATGAAAGAAACACTTGGAAACTGATGCAGACTGGATGCACATATAAGAAAGGGGGAACAATCTTCCAAATCCTGAGAATGGTCTCTAGATGAAGACCCTCCTGGTCAGTCGTTCATCTGACCCCTGACTGTATCTGGTTCATGCCACTAGCCTCCTCCCACAATCAGTCTTAGAAGAGACGAGTGGTGCCAGAAAAAACTGCTTGTGCATCAGACAGCAACTAAGACTCATCTTTGGTGCAAATCAAGCAGAAAGGGAGAAGTCACCCCTGTGGAAGCAAGCCAACTAGGACCACCCCAGATGCCCAAACATAGCAGGCATGTATAGGTATAATGATGAGGACATTATTTATAATAGAGAGCTATTATAAATAACTGAGATCCAAGACAAAAACCCAACAAAAAATGAATCAAAATTGATCTAGATACTGGAGGTAGCAGATATGAATTTTAAGGTAACCATGATTAATATGCTCAAGAAAACAGAAAGAAGATTGAGAAAACCCTTGAAAAGTTGGTGAATTTCAAGAGAGAATTGAAATCCATAAAAAGAATCAAACAAGCATTCTATAAATAAAAAATACAGTATCTGAAATATAAAAACTCTCTAGAAGGATTTGACAAAGAATTAGACAAAGCCAATGACAGAATTAATGAAATAGATAACAGACCAATAGAATGTATTCAAATTGAAACATACAGAGGGAAAAAAAGAGGAAAATATAGAAGGAACATTAGAAGCACGTGAGAAAGAATGAAAGATATGACATTATCTGAAGTCCTAGAGAGGGGTGGGGAAGAAGTGATGTTTGAAGTGATGCTGCTCAATAATTTTTTCAAAATTGATGAAAGACATAATTCACAAATTAAACCCTGTTAATCTTAAAGATGCTGGAGATAGTTATTAGTTCTGAAAAATTTTCAATAAATTCCTTAGATTTTCTACATATGAGATCATGTCATCTGCAAATAGAGATTGTTTTACTTCTTCCTTTCTTTTTTTTTTTTTTTTTTTTTTGGAGACGGAGTCTCGCTCTGTCGCCCAGGCTGGAGTGCAGTGGCGCGATCTCGGCTCACTGCAAGCTCCGCCTCCCGAGTTCACGCCATTCTCCTGCCTCAGCCTCTCCGAGTAGCTGGGACTACAGGCGCCCGCCACCACGCCCGGCTACTTTTTTGTATTTTTAGTAGAGACGGGGTTTCACTGTGGTCTCAATCTCCTGACCTCGTGATCCGCCGGCCTCGGCCTCCCAAAGTGCTGGGATTACAAGCGTGAGCCACCGTGCCCGGCCTACTTCTTCCTTTCTAATCTGGATGCCTTTTATTTATTTTTCTTGCCTAGTTTCCCTGGCTGCAATGTCCTGTGCTATGTTAAACAGGAGTGACAAGAGTGAATATTCTTGTCTCATTTCTGAACTTAGGGAAAAGCATCCAGCCTTTCACCATGCAGTGTGATATTAGCCAATGGTATGAGTTGGGTTTTTCATACTTTCACAGATGCTTGTCAGATTGAGGACCCCTCAAAGAGCATCTATGAAACGTTCTCTTCTATTCCTAGTTTGTTAAGTGTGTGTGTGTGTGTGTGTGTGTGTGTGTGTGTGTGTGTTTTAATCATGAAAGGGTGCTGGATTTTTGTCAAACACTCTTCCTGCATCTATTGAGATAATACTGTAGTTTTTGTATTATTAAAAATTCTACTGATATGGTGTTTTATATCAGTTAATTTCTTAATTAATTAAATCAACCTTGCATTCCTGTGGTAAATCCCACTTGGTTATGGTGGGATCCTTTTTTTAGGTGATGAATTTTGTTTGTTAGTATTTTGTGGAGGGATTTTGCATCTGTAGTCACAAGATATAGGGGTCTGTAGTTGTTTATCTTGTTATGTCTTTGTCTGGTTATCAGGGTAATATTAATCTCATAGAATGAATTAGGTAGTTTTCTCTCCTCTTCTATTTTTCTAAAGAGTTTGTGAAGAATTGGCACTAATTCTTCTTTAAATGTTTGGTGGAATTTACCAGTGAAGTCATCTGAGTCTTGGCTTTTCCTTGTTGGTGACTTTTTTTCATGACTGATTAAATCTCCTAACTTGTTATAGGTCTAGTCAGATTTTCTGTTTCTTCTGTAGTCTATTTTGTTAGTTTGTGTCTTTTTAGAAAAATTTCAATTTTATCCAATGTGTCTAAGTTATTGGCATATAGTTTTTCATAGTATTCCTTTACAATTCTTTTACTTCTACAAGGCTAATAGTAATGTATTCTCTTTCATTTCTGATTTTAGTAATTTGAAATTTATCCCTTCTTTGGCCAGTCAAGTAAGAATTTGCCAATTTTATTAATCTTTTCAAAGAACTAACTTTTGGTTTTGTAGATATTTTTTCTATTGATTTTCTATCTCCGTTTCATTAGTTTCTTCTTTAATCTTTATTGTCTTTCTTCTGCTTGCTCTAGGCTAATTTGTGTTTCTTTTTCCAGTGTCTTAAGATGGCAGGTTATTTGACTTCTTTCTTCTTTTTATAAATAGATTTAGAGCTATACATTTTCCTCTAAGCACCCCATGAGTTTGGGTATGTTGTGTCTTCATTTTCATTTCAATATATTTTATAATTTCCCCTGCTATTTCTTCTTTGACCTATTTTAGAATTTTTAATGTTTTTCTGTTGAATCGATTCTTTAATAATCATGGAATACCTTTGTTTCTAGTAATACTTCTGGCCTTAATGTTAACTTTGTGCTTTGATATTTTGGTCATTCCCGTTTTCTTTTGGTTAGCAACAGCATGGTTTTTCTTCTCCCATCCTTTCACTTTCAACCTTTCTGTGTCATTCAGTCCTTATATATAAAGTGTGGACATGGTAAACAGCATGCAGTTGGGTCTTGATTTTTATCCAGACAATGTTTATTTCATTACATTTAAGACCCAGCCATCCCATTACTGGGTATATACCCAAAAGATTATAAATCGTGCTGCTATAAAGGCACATGCACACGTGTGTTTACTGCGGCACTATTCACAATAGCAAAGACTTGGAACCAACCTAAATGTCCAACAATGATAGACTGGATTAAGAAAATGTGGCACGTATACACCATGGAATACTGTGCAGCCATAAAAAATGATGAGTTCATGTCCTTTGTAGGGACATGGATGAAGCTGGAAGCCATCATTCTCAGCAAACTATCGCAAGGACAAAAAACCAAACACTGCATGTTCTCACTCATAGGTGGGAACTGAACAATGAGAACACATAGACACAGGAAGGGGAACATCACACACTGGGGACTGTTGTGGGGTGGGGGGAGGGGGGAGGTATAGTATTAGGAGATATACCTAATGCTAAATGACGAGTTAATGGGTGCAGCACACCAACATGGCACATGTATACATATGTAACAAACCTGCACGTTGTGCACATGTACCCTAAAACTTAAAGTATAATAATAATAAAAAAAAGAAAAAAAATTAACTGATGTAGTTGGGTTTAAGTCTACCATTCTATTACTACGCCTTCTGTGTGTTCCATCTGTTATTTGTTCCTTATTTGACTTTTCCTGTCTTATTTAGAATTAATCAGATATTAGTACATTAGATCTATCAGATCTTTAGGTAGACATTTTTACATCATTTTTAGTGGATTCCAAAGACAAAAGATTCCAATGTGTGTTCTTGACTTCTTATAGTTTACCTTAAGTTAGTGCTTTTATCACTTCCCAAAGAGTATGAGAATCTTACAAAAATTTAACTTTATTTATCCCCTTTCACTTTTTTTTTTAAGAGATGGAGTCTCCCTACATTGTCTAGGCTGGAGTGCAGAGGCTAGTCACAGACATGATCATAGCACACTATAGCCTGGAACTCCTGGGCTTATGCTATCCTCCTGCCTCAGCCTCCCAAGTAGCTGGGAATACAGGTGAGTGCACCGTGCCTGGCTCCCCTTCTGCTCTTTATGTTAATTTTCATATGTTTTTGCTTCATTTTTATGACCACATAACACCTTAATATTTTTGTCTCAAGCAGTTGACATACATTATTTATAAATAATGTAAATACATATTTACCCACGTATTAACTCTTTCCCATACTCTTCATTCTTTTTCATGATTCTGTGTTTCCATCTGGGGCTATTAATTTGCTTAAGTATTTCTTGTATTGCTGGTTTGTTGGTGATGATTTAGATTTTGTTTTTTCTAAAAATGTCTTTATTTTACCTCATATTTAAAAAAAATCTTTGTATTTTGAAATAATTATAGATTTACTGTAAGTTGCAAAGATAGCACAGAGAGATCTATGCACTCTTTATCCAATTTCTTCAATAGTTACACTTTATATAATTATAGTGCAAAATCAAAACCAAGATACTGACATTTGGTATAATATGTGTGTATAACTCTATACCATTTTATGGCATATGTAGATTCATGTAACCACTACTGCAATCAAGTTACAGACCTGTTTCATACCACAAAGATCTGTTGGAGCCAACATTTTACTAGCTTGAGTGAAATGTAAAATCTTCTTCCCTTTGCATTCTTTACCTCCCCTGTTTATAATAGAATTGTCTTAACGTTTCCTCTCCATTCATTGACGTCTGCAGCAGGCACTTTTTGGTTTGACTATACTTTTTGGTTGATTAACAAATATAAATTAGAAAACTCAAAAGAGAAGGAAAACTCTTTTGTATTTACCCATTTTTTGCTCCTTATATTGTTCCCTTTTTTCCCCCCTGATGTTCCAAGGTTACTTCTTTTATCACTTTCTATCTGTTTCAAGAGCTTCCTTTGGCCAGCCCATTAGGGTTGATCTTCTGGCATCAAATTCTCTTAGTTTTCTTTCATGTTACAATGTTTTATTTCTCTTTCATTTGTAAAGGACAATTTTGCTCCATGTAGAATTAAAGGTTAGCAGTTCTTTTCTCTTGAAAAATATCGCATAACTTCCTTATAGCCTCCATGGTTTCTGATGAAAAATCCACTGTTATTCGAATGGTTTTCCCCTGTAGGTTATGTGTCATTTCTCAGTGTGTGAAGATTTCTTTCTTTGTCGTTAGTTTTCTGAAGTTTGATTATGATGCATTTTGGTGTGGATTTCTCTGCATTTATTCTGTATGGAGTTTGATCATCTTCTTGAATTTGTAGGTTTATGTTTCTTGCCAAATTTGAGAAAGTTTCCATCATTATTTCTTCCAATAGTTTTTAGCCCCATCTTCTTTCTTTTTTTCTTCTGGAACTCTAACGCTTAGACCATTAGACCTTCTGTTATCATCGCATAGGTCTTTGAAGTTCTATTCATATTTTTCATTCCATTTTCTCTGGTTAAGATTTATTGATTTCTATTCTATCTTCAAGTTCACTGATTTTTTCCCTCTGTCCTCTCTATTATGCTGTTGATCCCATTCAGTGAGTTCTTACATTTTGGCTTATTATACTTTTTAATACTCGAATTTCCATTTGGTTCTTCTTTATATTTTCTATTTCTTTGTTGAGACTTTATATGTTTTCATCTGTTTCAAGCATGTTTGTAGTTGCACATTATGACGAACCACTTTAAATACTTGTTGGAGAATCCCAACATCGATATCATTTCAGTGTTAGTGATTGTCTTTCTCATTCCAGTATCTCTGATGAACCTAGATGCAAAATTCCTCAGTGAAATACTAGCAAACCAAATTCGACAACACATCAAAAAGAGTATATACCATGACCAAGTGGGATCTGTCATGGGATGCAAAATTGTTTTAACATGTGCAAAACAATCAATGTGATATACCACATTAACAGAATGAAAGATAAAGGCTGGGTGTGGCATCTTACACCTGTAATCCCAGCACTTTGGGAGGCTGAGGTGGAAGGTTTGCTTGAGCCCAGAAGTTTGAGACCAGCTTGGGTAACACAGTGAGACCCCATCTCTACAAAAAATTAAAAAAATATAGCTGCACGTGGTGACATGTGTCTGTAGTCCCAGCTACTCTGGAGGCTGAGACAGGAAGATTGCTTAAGCCCAGGAGTTTGAGATCAGCCTGGGTAACACAGTGAGACTCTACAACTTTTTTTTAAATAGCCAGACATGGTGGCATGTGCCTGTAATCCCAGCTACTCTGGAGGCTAAGGCAGGAGTATTGTTTGAGCTCGGGAGGTTGAGGCTGCGGTAAGCCATGATTGCACCACTGCACTCCAGCCTGGGTGAAAGAGTGAGAGCCTGTCTCAAAACAAAAAAAATTAGATGATAGATTTGTTAGCCTGATTTTTATCATTTCACAATGTATACGTGTAACAAAATATCACATTGTACTCCATTAATATACACCATCATTATTTGCCAATTAAAATAAAACTAAAAAACTGTGTGTGTATATATATTCTTTTCATATATGTGTGTATATATATGTGTGTGTGTATATGTGCATATATATATATATAAAGAAAAACAGAGCCAGAGGCATCATACTTCCTGATTTTAGATTATATTACAAAGCAATAGTATCAAAACAGTATAATACTGGTATAAAAAACACATACGGACCAATGGAACAGAATAGAGAGCCCAGAAATAAATCTAAGCATGTACAATCAACTAATTTTTGACAAGGCCACAAAGAAGATAGGATTAGGAACTGATTAGGAACTGGGTCAGTTCTGGGTTGTTGGTCTAGTTAGTTTCAATCATCTCTGGTTATGAATATCTTGAGGCTGCAGTCTGTGTGTATGAGACACTCTGTCCATGAGTATTTTTTTTTTTTTTTTTTTTTTGAGATGGAGTCTCGCTCTGTTGCCCAGGCTGGAGTGCAGTGGCGCAATCTCGGCTCACTGCAAGCTCCGCCTCCCGGGTTCACGCCATTCTCCTGCCTCAGCCTCTCCGAGTAGCTGGGACTACAGGTGCCCGCCACCATGCCCGGCTAATTTTTTGTATTTTTAGTAGAGACGGGGTTTCACCATGTTAGCCAGGATGGTCTCGATCTCCTGACCTCGTGATCTGCCCGCCTTGGCCTCCCAAAGTGCTGGGATTACAAGCGTGAGCCACCGCGCCTGGCCTGTATTTTTATTTTTTAATTTTTCCATAAGTTTTTGAGGTACAGTTTTTATTTGGTTACATGACTAAGTTCTTTAGTGGTGATTTGTGAGATTTTGGTGCACCCATCACCTGAGCAGTATATATTGTATTACATTTGTAATCTTTTATCCCTCATCCCCCTCCCACTCTTACCCCCAAGTCCCCAAAGTCCATTGTATCATTCCTATGCCTTTGCATCCTCATAGCTCAGCTCCCACATATCAGTGAGAACATATGATATTTGGTTTTCCATTCCTTAGTTACTTCACTTAGAATAATATTCTCCAATCTCATTAGATTTTTTATTTCTGTGATTCAATCTGGAGTTTCTCTTTCTTTTCTTTTGCTCCTACTACCATCTATTAATTTTTTTCTTCTAATATTTTTCATTTTTAGAATTCCCACTAGAGTATTTTAAAACTTATAAACTCCAAGTCCTTAGAGAATTTATCTGTTTTCTTGAACACAGTAATCATAGTTATTTTAAAATTTCTTCACTGATAGATCAACTATCTAAATCAGCTGTAGGTCTGTTTCTATTGTTTGTTTTTATGGCTTGATTTTCAGTCATTTTGTTACCCTCCCAGAACCCCACACCACTTTTTAGCATGCTTCATAATTTTTGTTTGGATGTCAGACCTTATAAGTATAAATATGAAGAGACTATGGACAATGTTATTTTCCTCCTAAGAGAGCTAACTTTTTCTTCTGGCATGCAGAGTAACAGGCCACCTTGATCTTGTTGAGCATTGGTTTTAAGCTCTGTTAGGTTTGGCCTATTTCAATTTCCCCTTACTCCTAAGGTATGGTCTGTGACTGGCTTTGTGTGATTGGTTTATTTCACTTAGTACAATGCACTCAAGTTTCATCCATGCTGTGGCATATGTCAGAATTTATTTTTTTTTTAAAGTCAAACAATATTCCAGTAATACATAAAATGCATTTTGCTCATTCATTCATTCATCAGTGAACACTTGGGTTGCTACCATGTTTTAGCTATTGTGAATAATGGTACTATTTGTATGGCTGTAAAAATATCTCTTTGAGAACCTATTTCCAATTATTTTGGATATGTACCCAGAAGTGGAATTGCTGGATCAAATGGTAATTCTATTTTTAATGTTTTGAGGAACTGCTATATTATTTTCCACAGTGGCTGTATAATTTTGCATTCCCACCAACAGTGTACAAAGGCTCTAATCACTCTATATCCTTGTCAACACTTGTTATTTTCTGTTTTTTTTTTTTTTTTAAATAGCCATCCTAATGGGTGTGAGGTGTTTGACTTGCATTTCCCTAATGATTAGTGATGCTAAACATCTTTCCCTGTGCTTATTGGCCATTTGTAGACTTCTTAGAGAAATATCTATTCAAATCCTTGCCCAATTTTGAATCAGGTTGTTTGTTTGTTTTTTGGTGTTGAGTTTAAAGAGTTTTGTATATTTTCTCTGTAATGTAGATTTTCTTTTTACTCTGTTGATTATGTATTTTGATGCATAAAATTTTTCAATTTTCATAAAGTCAATTTTTTCTATTTTTTTTCTTTTGTTGCCTGTGCTTTTGGTATGACATCCAAAAAATTACTGCCAAATCCAATGTTATTAAGATTTTGCCCTATGTTTTTTCTAGGAGTTTCATAATTTTAGGTCTTATGTTTAGGGCTTTAATCCATTTTGGGTTAATTTTTGTATGTGGTTTTAGGTAAGGATTCAACTTCATTCTTTTGCATGTGTGTATCTAGTTCTCTTAGCATCACTTGTTGAAAAGATTGCCTTTACCCCACTGAGTGGTCTTGGCATCCTTGTAGAAAATAATTTGACCATATATGCAAGGCTTTTGGACTCTTTGTTCTATTCCATTGGTCTACATGTCTGTCTTTATGTCAGTACCACTCTGTTTTGATTACTATAGCTTTGTATCAAATTTTGAAATCAAGAAGTGTTAGTACTCCATCTTTGTTGTTCTTTATTTTCCTTTCAGGATTGCTTTGGCTATTAGGGATCCCTTGAGCTTCCACATAAATTGTAGGATGACTTTTTCCATTTCTGCCAAAACATTAATGGGATTTTGATCAGGATTGCCTTGAATCTGTAGATTATTTTGAGTAGTACTGACATCCTAACAACAATAAGCCTTCCAATCCATGAACATGGGATGTTTTTCCACTTATTTATGTCTTCTTTAATTTCTTTCAGCAATATTTTATAGTTTTCATTGTACATATCTTTTATCCCTTTGGTTAATTCTTAAGAATTTTACTCTCTTTGATGCCATTAATGAAATTATTTTCTTAATTTCCTTTTTAGATTGTCCAATGACAGTGTATAGAAATGCACTAATTTTTGCTTGTTGACCTTGTATCCTGTTACTTTGCTGAATTTGTTTATTAGTTCTGTAACAGATACTTTTCTTGGTGGAATCTTTAGAGTTTTCTACATACAATACCATCTGTGAACAGGGATAATTTTGCCTCTTTATTTCCAGTTTGGATTCCTTTTTTTCTTGCCCAATTGTTCTAGTTAGGACTTCCAGTACTATGTTGAATAGAAGTGGTAACAGTAGCATCCTTACCTTACTCCTGATCTTAGAGGAAAAACTTTCAGTCCTTCACTACTGAATTTGATGTTTACTGTGGGTTTTTCATATATGGATTTTATTACATTAAGGCAGTTTCCTTCAATTTCTGACTTGTTGAGTGTTTTTAACGTGAAAATGTGTTCAATTTTATACAAGGCTTTTTCTATATCAGTTAGGATGACTGTGTTTTTTTTCCCCCCTTTTATTCTGTTAGTGTGGTGTATCATATTGATTGATTTTTATGTGTTGAAGCGTCCTTGCATTTCAGGAATAAATCCAACTTGATCATGCTGTATAATTCTTTTAATATGTTGCTGAATTCAGTTTGCTAGTATTTTGCTGAGGAATTTTGCATAATTTTCTAAGGAATCTTGGTCTGTAGTTTTCTTGTGGTATCTTTGTCTGGCTTTGATATCAGCATATGCTGGCCTCATAGAATAAGTTTGGGAGTGTTCTCTCCTCTTCACATTTTTAGAAATATTTGAGAAGAATTGGTATTTGTTCATCTTTAAATGTTTTTTAGAATTCACTAAGGAAGCCATCATGTCCAGAGCTTTTCTTTGTCAGAAGATTTTAAATTACTGCTTAAATCTCCTTTCCAGTTTATATGTTTATTCAGATTTTCCATTTTCTCACATTTTAGTCTTGTCAGGTTTTGGGTTTCTAGACATTTGTCTATATCATCTAGGTTATCTAACTTGTTGATGTACAATTATTCATAGTGCTCTCTTACAATCCTATTTATTTCTGTAGAATTTGTAGTAATACTCCCAGTAATTTAGAAATTATTTCTGACTTCAATAATTTGAGTGCTCTTGCTCTCCCCCCCGTTTTTTTGTCCATCTAGCTAAAGGATTGTCAATTTTGTTGATCTTTTTGAGGAGCTAACTTTTGGTTTTGTTGATTTTCTTTATTATTTGTCTTTAAAAATTTTTAAATCTTTATTATTTTCCTTTTCATTCTGCTAGCTTTGGGCTTAGTTTGTTTTCATTTTTCTAGTTCCTTAAGTTGTAAATTTAGATTATTGATACGAGATCTTTCTTAATTTTTAAAGGAAGATTTATAGGTATAAATTTCTCTGTTAAGACTGATTTTGCTGTGTTACGTACGTTTTGGTGTGTTTTGTTTCTGTTTTCATTCATCTCTAAGTATTTTCTAACTTCTCTTGTTATTTTCCTTTGATCCATTGGCTGTTTAAGAGTGTGTTGTTTAATTTCCACAAACTTTTGAAATTTCCAGTTTTCCTTTTGTGACTGATTACTAACTTCATTTTGTTGTGGTCAGAGAAGATACTTTGTATTATATTTATCTTTTAAAATTAATTGAGGCATAATTTGTAGTCTAACATATATTTTATCCTGGAACATATCTCGTGAACGCTTGAGAAGAATGTGTATACTGTTATTGGGCACAGTGTTCTGTACATGTCTATTAGATTTAATTGGTTTATTGTGTTGTTCAAGTCCTATATTTCCTTACTTATCCTCTGTCTGATTGTTCTATCCATTATTAAAAATGGGATATTGAATTGTTCAACTATTATTATAGATCTATTTCTTTCTTCAGTTTTGTCCGTTTTTGCTTTACATATTTGATGCTTTATATACTAGCTGTGAAAATGTTTATAACTGTTTATGTCATCTTTCTGTATGGAATGGTTTACTAATATATAAGTCCTTTTGTGTCTCTTATAAGCTTTTTTGATTTAAAATCTATTTTGTCAGATGTTAGTATAGCTACTACTGCTCTCTTTTGGTTATTATTTTCATGGAGTATCTTTACATTCTTCACTTTCAGCCTATTTCTGTCTTTGGATGAAAAGTGAGCCTTTTGTAGACAGCATGTAGTTGGATCATGCTTTTTAAATCCACTCTGCCAATCACTTTAGATTGGAGAGTTTAATCCATTTACAATTAAAATAATTACCAATAAGGAAGAACTTATTTCTGTCATTTTGTTATTTGCTATTTGTTTTCTCTAAGCCTCATAGCTCTTTTGTCCCTTATTATCTGCGTTTCTTTTTCGTCTTGTAGCGACACACTTAAATTTCTTTCTCATTTCCATTTTTTTGGCATATTATTTAGCTATTTTATTTGTGGTTACTGTGGTGATTATGTTTAACACTCTAGTCATAAAACTCTAATTTGAATTGTACAGAGAGTTTTATGCTTACTTCCTCATGGTTCCCACCACCTCAGAATTTTATCCCCTAAGTCCCAGATGGTTAGGCAGCTCTAAACTCCAGCTTCTGTCTCCTAAACCTGCAAAGACTTCTGCTTTCTTCTTGGACTTTGTTTTTCTGAATTGGGAAGTAGAAAATGCCCTTATGGAAAATGTGAGGATATTTGTGAAATGTATGTCATGGACTTACCTTCTCTCAGTGTTCATAACCCTTCAAGTTCTGTTGGCCTTGGCTGGTCTCTAATGCCTTCATATAATTGTCTTATATGTTTTAAATATCTTTTTTTTTTTTTGAGACGGAGTCTTGCTCTGTCCCCCAGGCTGGAGTGCAGCGGCGCTATTTCGGCTCACTGCAAGCTCCGCCTCGCGGGTTCCCGCCATTCTCCTGCCTCAGCCTCCCGAGTAGCTGGGACTACAGGCGCCCGCCACCACGCCCAGCTAATTTTTTATATTTTTAGTAGAGACGGGGTTTCACCATGTTAGCCAGGATGGTCTCCATCTCCTGACCTCGTGATCCGCCCACTTTGGCTTCCCAAAGTGCTGGGATTACAGGCGTGAGCCACCGCGCCCAGCCATTTTAACTGTCTTTTGCAGTTGTTGTCAGTAAGAGGATTAGCTCTGCAAGTCATTCTATCATGGCTAGAGTCAGAATCCCACTCCCCTTCAGAATTTCTTTTTAAAATTTAATGCATTATAGTACATTGAGGATAAAATTTTCTACAAATTTGTCAGAGGATAGCTTCTTCAAGCGTTCTTAAAAACTTTTGACATGTCTCCATCAGTTTTGAGTGCTTCCTTACTTTCTGGCACAAATATTTTTTACTTCCCTTGCCCTAGGCCTATTAATCAGCTTCTAGGACAGTTTAGTGGAGACAGATAAAAAGTAAATATTCAAAAAGTATTTCATACCAGTACTTCTAGTGTCATTCCAACATCTTGAAGTTCTTCCCCTCCTCTCGTTTCATTTTTGAATCCCCCTTCTCTCCAAAAGAACCCTGCATTTCAATAACATCCATATATTTACTTTTTGCTCAATCTTACAATGAACAGAAAATAGTTTAGGGATTGCAGTCCCAAATCCACTACCAACAACAAACTTTTCAATAAAGTTCAGGATTTCTTTAAGTTCTTCTACACAAACAGATCAATGTGTTCAAAAAGTGTTTGTAGTTATTATCATTTTCTTCTATGCGGTTATGATATCAAACTGATATACAGTTATCTCCACTTATTTCTGTTGGTGTGATTTCAGTGTGTTCCCCCAAATCTTATTTAATTTTGTTTTATAAATGTATATTAACATGATTTAAAAGTCAAAAAAGTTAAAAAAGGTATATTCGGAGAAGTCTCATTTTCTTTCCTTTCCCTTACTATGAGTGGAGGTGAGCATTTACAAATTTGTATTTAAGGTGTCTACTCTTACAGTTAACCAATTTTGTTGGCTTCTGTTTTATTCTATTTCTTTTTACATATATTTACAATTTTCTCTATTTCTTTTCTGGAACTAGATGGTTTCAACTTCTTATCTTTACTGGGATCAATTTCGGTAAATTGTACTTTCCTAGAAAAGCTGCTTTCTGTTTCCGTGGATTTGTCTAATCTGCATATATCATATAAAAGAAACCAGGCAATATGTGACCTTGTGTGTCTGGATACTTTCGCTTAACATTCTTGAGGTACATCCAAGTTTTAGCAGGTATCAGTATTTTGTTCCTTTTTATGGCTGAGTGATGTTCCCTTGTATGGATAGACCACATTTTGTTTATCCATCATCCATTGAAGGACATTTGGGTTGTTTCTATCTTTTGGGCATCATGAATAATTCATGTACAAGTTTCTGTGTGGACATATGCTTTCATTTCTTTGGGGTATATTCCTAGGAGCAGAATTGTTGGGTCAGATGGTAATTTTTTTTTGTTGTTGTTTAACTTTTTGAGGAACTGCCAGACTGTTTTCCTAAACTGGCTGTATCATTTTACCTTCCTGCTACTTTTATCTCTGTTATTTCCCTATTGCGCATTCTTTTGGTTTACTTTGTTAACTTTCTAATTTTTTTGAATTGGAAAGTTAGTTCACTTATCTTTGTTACTGATATGAGTATTTGAGGTTATGAATTTTTCTTTGATAACCATCTTACAGTATCCCCAAAATGCCGATATGTAGCATTGCCATTATATTTTTTTAAAAAAAGCTCTGCAATTTCCATTTGTATTTTAACTTTCAGCTGACAGTTATTTGAGAGAGATTTTAAATTTTCAGGCAAAAAATTTGCTTTTTGAATTAGTTTTTAATGTCTAGTTTTAATGTACTATAACCAACAATGATTATTTGTATCATTTCTACTTTATGAAGAGTATTGTGATGTGTGTATGTGTTTATTTTGGTGAATGTTCCATGCATATCTGAGAACAAGGTGTATCTTTGTTTGTTGCGATGTGAATTTTACACATAACCAGAAGATCTTCCTTATTGATTATACTGTTCAGTTATTCCATAACCTTGCTTTTTTGTTGTTGTTCATTTGACTAGGAGCAGTTTATAAATCTCTTATTAGTAGTATGTTTTTGTCTATTTCTTCTTATATCTCCTGTAGCTTTTGCTTTATAAAGTGGTTGCTGTGCTGCTTGCCACACAGGTATTCTTAACTGTTGAATTTCCACTGGTCTAATAATGTAACATCTTTTTCACGCTTGATGCTTTCTGGCCTGAATTCTACCTTGTCGGAAAATGATGGCCATAAATAAGCAGAGTCAAATCCCTGCTTGTTTGTGGCCATTTTCCTCATTTTCAGTCTTTCTAAGTCACTCTGTTTAGAGTGTTGGCTTGCTATGTAAGCCAATTTGAAAATCTTTTTCTTTTAATAAGTGAGTTAAGTCTATTCATGTTACTGCTATGACTGATATGCTGGTCTCCACTCTACCATGTTATTGTATATAATATTTATTGTTTCTTTCTCCATGTTTTCTGTTTTCCTTGTTCTTATTTTTTTTTAAAACATAACTTCCTTTATGCTTTCCTTGTTCTTATTTTTTTAAAGCATAACTTCCTTTATTTCTGTGTTGTTATGCTTTTAAAAAGCAGCTTTGAGATTTACTTCACATACCATACAATTCACCCATTTAAAGTGTACAAGTCAGTGGTTTTTGGTTTATTACATTAGTTTTTAAACATAGGGTAAAACACAGATAATATAAAATTTATCATTTTAACCATTTTTAAGTGTATAATTCAGTGGTGTTAAGTACATTTAGGTTGTTGTGCAACTATCACCATTATTTCCAAAATAGTTTATTACCACAAACAGAAACTCTGTACCCATTAAGCAATAACTCCCCATCTCCCCTTTCCCCACAGCTCATAGTAACCTCTATTCTATTTTCTGTCTCTATGAATTTGCCTATTCTAAGTACCTTATATAAGTGAAATCAGACATTTGTCATTTTATGCCTGACTTATTTCACTAAGCATAGTATTTTCATGGTTTACCTACATTGTAGTGTGTTTTTGTTTTTACATTTCTTTTGCAATTTAGACACGTTTGTGTTTTTGATTGAGTGGCTGTCTTTATTCTAATATCCTTTGTAATGTTTAATTAGCTTGAGCAATATAGGATTAGCATTTTTGTAGGGAAAAGATGGTCAGATATTGTCAGTTTCACACAGTGCAAACTAATACTATTTGGTTTGTCAGCATGAAGTGACATCCTTTGTCTGCCACCTATTATTTATGTGACAATCCATGAGTTTGTTCTGTTTCCCCTTTATCTCTTTTTTTCCTTCCATTTTAAGTTCATTATTTCTATTTTGTCAGAACATATAATAGTTATCTATTATTCTTCTACTCTGATCTCTGTTTTTCTGTTAGTCTGAGACCTACGATTACACATATTTAATGCTCACCACCAGCCTTCTGGTAGCTTTCTTGGAAAGGGCTTGTGAGTACAATATTTCCTGGGTTCTTGCACATTTGAAACGGCTTTTCATAGCCAGAATGGTGGAAGGACAGCTTGGCCTGACAGTCCTTGCAATTTCCAATTAAGTTCATTCAGGTGCTCAAAAATGTCAAGTTAAGTACATCATTTTTTGAAGCCGAGTGAGAAGCTAAGTGAGAATCATTTACACTTTTCCACCCCCATTTCTTCTCTTAGCTCTTAAGCTCTCGACAAGTCTCATTCTTTGGACAGCCACTTTGGCATGGAACAGCCGAGCCCAGTATTCTGATGACACTTTTTTTTTTTTCACATAACATTGAAACAGACGGTTCTGTCACAGCTTGGATTTTATTAGAGTCAGTCATTTGATCATGTAATTTAACGTGGATGTCAGATCTGCACGCAAACTTTCTATACCAGAGGCTGTGAATAATGCCATGCATTACTGGCATCTCAGGGTTTTCTAGAACAAACTCTTGGTGGAGAGCTGTTATTCCTTCCATCATTACAGCCACATCTGTATGCAACACAGCAGGGCCTCCACCATGAGCTATGTGTCTCGAAGTATTAAGTGTCCAGTTTGAATGGTTCATTCCCTGTAATTTGTTTTGGGACTACTCAGAAGAACAAACAGTATCCTCCCCAGCCTTTTTCTTTTGGGATTCGAATTAGTGCTATTAACTGAGCCCAATTAGTAATGTATTAATATATAGATTCATCGATCTGCAATGAAAACTTCTTTTGACTTAATAAGACTTTGGATTGGTGTCATCTTTGTTATCTGACATGTTGTCAATTCGTTTACTAATAATATTATTGAAAATGTCACCTTTTCCATTTCCTTTGCTTCATTAGTCCCAGACACAGTGTTGACAATTTCCAATCAGGCTGTTAGAATGAGCGATTCTGCAATTACGTGAGTCATTTCGGCTTTAGGTCATAATCGCTCGACCTCGTAACCAGCTCCTTGGGCTCCATCGGATACTGGGGCAATCGATCTCAGCCAAGAACTTTGTTTCTTAATTTGTGCTTGTGGATGCTTAGAAAAGGTCACAGCTTTTTTTCTGGGCAAAAAGAACATTGCGTGGTGAGGTGGTGCCCGCCACTTGGTGCCCTTGCCTCTCTGGATAATTCTCCCATCCAAATAAGACTTTAAGGCAGAAAAGGGATAATTGTGAGGAGCACACGAATCCCAATGTGTAATAGTTCTCATTATGTTGCCTAACTAACGACTTAGACTTTTGGGGGGAATTATTGGTTGTCTTGTGACTATAACTTTCCAGTCTTAATTAAAATATTGTCAATTACAGAGAACATAAAAATATCTGTAAAAGTACATCCATTTGGATGTGAAATGCTTAAGGAGACCAGAGGCCTTTACAGCTTCTGAAGATTGATTTTAAAGAGTTTTTAAAAAGGCTGTCTGCATTATTAAAAGTTTAAAAATAAACAAAAATAAAAAAATTGAAGCATGGACTAAATAAAATAGGGTGTATTAAAGTGTTGATTTTCATTTAATTCAGGAATTAAATTGCTGAAAATGGCATGCAATGTGACTATTATCTATACACATGTATAATAATGAAACTTTTTAAAAGATAGATTTCCTGGTGCTGTAAATGCTGATAGTCCCTCATTAATGTATTGATTTGCTTAAAGTATGTTAAATTCCTAGTTTAAAAAAACCTGGCTGGGCATGGTGGCTCATGCCTGTTAATCCCAGCACTTTGGGAGGTCAAGATATCGAGACCATCCTGGCCAACGTGGTGAAACCCTGTCTCTACTAAAAATACAAAAATTAGCTGGGCTTGGTGGCGGGGGCCTGTAATCCCAGCTACTCGGGAAGCTGAGGTGGGAGAGTCTCTTGAATCTAGGAGGCGGAGGTTGCAGTGAGCCGAGATCATGTGACTGCACTCCAGTATGGTGGCAGAGTGAGACTCGGTCTCAAAACAAAAACCAAAACAAAAAACCTAACCATTGTTTTTAAATTTCTAAAACAAATTGATTTAATTTTCTGAAATAATAATTCATTATGAACTTTTGTTAAGAATCAGACTGGTGGCTGGGCGAGGTGGCTCATGCCTGTAATCCCAGCACTTTGGGAGGCCCAGACGGGCAAATCACTTGAGGTCAGGAGTTCAAGACCAGCCTGGCCAACATGGCGAAACCCTTCATCTACTAAAAATATCAAAAATTAGCCAAGCGTGGTGGTGCACGCTGGTAGACCCAGCTACTTGGGAGGCTGAGGTAGGAGAATCACTTGAACCCAGGAGGAGGAAGTTGCAGTGAGCCAAGATCATGGCACTACATTCCAGCCTGGGCAACAGAGCAAGACTCCCTCTCAAAAAAAAAAAAAAAAAAAAAAGGAATCAGACTGGCTAATTGTAAATATCAATTAACAAAATCAATTATGCTTTATTTGGAAACACCTAACACTAACAGTCATTACCACTAAGATAAAGAAACAAAATATAGACCTCTAAGGAGGGAATTAAAGTAAGAGCTAATCAAAAAGAAAACTAAATATCTTTGCAGAATAAAGAACTTCACTAATAAAGCTGGCAGCTAGATGAAATCTGACTGTTGGTTGATTGATGGGAAGGTCAGGGTCCTGCCCCTGGGTGTAGCATCTAGGGCACTCTCTGGAGAGGGGCTACCCATACAATCTTAGGTGCCAGAATAAGAGTGACTGAATTTAGGATTCATTACTCCCAAAGAGAAAGAGTCACTGAGAGGGGTGTCGGGGCCAGCTACAGTGGGGTGCTGGCCACCATCTTGGTTCCATTTTGCATTTGAAGCCAATGCTGAGGTAGAAAGGTAGGAAAACAGAGCAGAGAGATGGAAGGCACCAGGGTCTTTTAGAACCACACCCAGCTGCTGAAACCACACACCCTGAACCCCATTCCACTTCTAGACTTCCTGTTAGATGAAATGATCCATGTTTTTGTGGTTTTAGCTCGAGTCAGGAGGTTTTATGTTCCTTGTGGCCAAAGACATTTAAACTGAGGTGATCCTTGATAAATGTTTTTTCAGTGGATAGATGGAAAGTTGAATGAGAAGGTTATTAAAGGATTAAAATAAAGGCTATGTATGCAGGCAGGGCTGGAACCCCCTCCCCACAAGGGGTGCCTGGTGTGGGCTAGGGTGGGTGAAAGAGCGTACGGGGCTGACCCTCACTGCCAGGTATGTCGGAAAGTGCCCCTGTCTTCACAGCAAAGGCTGCTGAGCGAACCAAAGAGTTTTGCAAAGTTTTATTATGATTCAGAAAGGAGTGACAGTGAGGGGGTGGCAGGGATGAGTGATCACTCTCAGGTCAGACAGGTTTCATCTTCTGAACATTCAATCAGAGCATGAGTGATTGGTGGGTATTAAAGGCGTTCTTTTAAAGGTCAGTGCGGCAGACAGAAGTCCTCGTGGCCCAGACATGTGCCTTGAGTAACCACAGCGGAATTCATTAACTTGTCATGGCTGTCCCAGAGCCTGTCAGCTGGCCTTCCACAGACATATGTCATCCTCAACCACATCCACGCTGGCCAGGCCAAAGGAGGAAGCCACACAGGGCCAGAGTATGGGCAACTGGGGAAAGCAAGGCCCAGCACCCCATCCAGTTCCCTTCACGTTATTCTCACAGTAGCCAGCACTTATTGAGCACTTACTGTGTGCCAGCACCCTGGCAAGTCCTGGATACTTAATGCTCACAACCTTCTTTGGAGATGTACCTGGTGAGTCCCATTCAAAGAAAAGGAGGCTCGGGCATGGCCCTGGACATCCCAGGGACAGAGCTGGGGTGGAGTCCAGGCTCCCAGCTGTACCCAACACTACTCACCACCAGGGGCCCACGCTGGGCGTGGGACACACCCCCGCATAACACAGCTGTAAACACGTTCCCAGTAAAGGGAGACACATACTTTTGGGGTGTGGGTGGTTTAAGCAAATCCCAGGGATTGCCTGCTTACTCCTTCTAGGGTCAGGGAAGCTGGGCTGGAGGAAGCTGTCTGGGAGCCCAGGAGGCAAGCAGAAAACCCCCAGGACCGCCCCACGCTGGGGGAGCAGCAGGCACGGCCCCTACAAACACCCCCTGGCACCTTGCAAAGCTAGAGCCCGCCCGGTCCCCTCCCCAGAGCGCCCTGGTCTTTGGTTGGTATTCAGCACATCTTCAGAAACAGTGATAGAAAAATGCTGGTTTCTGACTCCAACAGAGATGCCAGCTCACGGAGGAAAATCTGGGAGGTGTTGAAGCATAGACGCTAGAACATAAAATGACTCATGATCTCACTGGGAGAAGGGCTGGGAACATCGTGGGCTCTCTTCTCCCCGCGCTCCTCTCTCCCGGTCTCTGTTTTCCTCATTCCGCGATGTTTAGTGAGCACCTGCACTGGGGGCTGCCTGGGATGCGGGGCTCGGGGAAGGGATGGGGGCGAGCGTGGGCGAGGCAGAGCGGGTGAGCGCGGGCTGGGAAGGGCGCCCCTGGCGGGCGGCCTGGGCATACAGGCTTTTGAGCTGGCCTCGTGGGCAAGGCAGGAGGACTGCCTGGGGGAGGCGGCCATGCGCTCACCCTAGAAGAAAGCGGCCACCAACGCGGAGGGTCCGGACCCCACTGATCCTCTGGGACCGAGCCGCCTCGTGTACCAGCGAGGCCACCCGCGCACCTGGCGTGGGCTCCCAGCCCCACGCCCCTTCACGTCGGAGGCGCAACACCTGTACCCTAGCCTCGGACTCTGAGAACGTCTGGCCTCTAGATAGGCCTCGCGCTCCCAGCGCTGGGGAGTCCTGCATCCCCTAACCGGTGTCTCTCCCGGATGCAGTGGGGGTGAACCCCTGGGGTCTCGCCGATCCCGAGTTCAAAGCGACCACAGACTGCTCTGCTTCCAGGACCTCCGCTTGGGCACCCTCCTCCCCTGCCCAGGCAACTCAAAACCAGCATGTCCCTAGACACACTCCCCTAGACACACTCCGCAACGCCCCAGACCTGCTCTTCCCTGAGTCCTCCGTATCCGGGAACCACTGGCACAGTACATCAGGCTATAAGCCGGGGGTCACCCCACCATCCCGCTACAAGCCCCACCGAGGCATCGCTGTGTCCAGGTTTTGCAAACTCCACCTCCTGAAGGGGCTGGGGTCTGTCCACTTCGTCCCGTCTGCCGTGGCAGCCCTTCCTCCGTGGTTCGCACCCCCACAGCAGCCTCCTGGGAAGGCACCTCCCTGGGGCCCCTCTCAGTCCATGGTGTGGACATGGTGAGTTATTAAACCATGAACTTCTGATTTCACAGCTCTGCTTGAAGCCTTCAATGTCAGGCTTTCTATTGCTCTTAAGATAATGATCAAAACTCTCAACAAAGTACCCTGATAAATGCTCTCAACGTGCCCCCCACCACAGCATCCCTAACTGTAATGAATAAATCATTGGTCCTCACAGCAGCGGATTAATCGTCTGTGAGTGTTGGTTTAATCTTTCTCTTCTGGAGTTTAGCTGTCACTGCCATATCCCCAGCACGGAGCACAATGACATGTTTATATGTAGAAAACTGAGCGAAAAATAAAAGCAGCTAACATTTGGGTACTTATTATCTTCCAGGCAGCAAGCTATGCATTTTGCATATATTAGCAAATCCATGAGGCAGGTGCTGTCTTCATTGTACAGGTGAGGAGCCTGAAGCTCAGAGAGGTGAAGGAACGTCCTCAAGGCCATGCTCTGAAATCAACAAAAGATCCATCAGTTTATTGTGGGAAACATCAGAACATGCAGAGAAATTAACAAAGAGAAGTCACTCAGAAATGACCGTCATTAACATTTTGGTGTATTTCTTTCTAGACATTTTCCTGTGTCTCTGCATAGTAACATACTGTCCAGAGTGCTTGTAATCTGCTAGACAGTTTGATGACACTGAGTTTTCATGGCATTAGCCACGGCAATATTTGTTTTCATATTTTAGGATATGGCTGAACTGAAATTTGCTTTTGCTCAACTCAGCCCCTCTTGTGAACATGAGGCACTTTACACTTCACCTGCTGAAAACGTGGTAGTCATAAACACACTAGTAGCTCAATCGTCCTGCCTATCTTTACTATGTTATTCATTCCTAGCAGCGGGGCCTGGGTCAAAAGTTATGCAGGGTTTTAAGGCTTTGGATCAGTGGTTCGGGATGTCCTCTGGGAAGGGCTGAGAAGCACACATGCTTGCCGGTGGTGACAGGCATTCCTTCCTAGTGCAGAGTCAGGTCTGCACCTGGCACCCCCTGCCCATCCAGGTCGGGTCCCTGGCATTCAGTTATGTGGAACAGACCAGAAAAATTAAAAAAGAACCCTCTCCCGCATCTTCCCCAAAGGACCACTGGCCTGCTGTCTCTCCCCGCACTCCTCCACTGGAGTTCACACCCGCTGAATCGCGACCCCGTTGTGGCTAAGCCCTGGTGTGCCGCCCTGCAAAATCAAAAGTGGTGTCTAGGCACAGATATGGCTCCGTGACCTATGTCCCCTTTGTTCTAATCTAGAATCCAGCCAGGAGTATGCGTATCAGAAGCCAGGGGTGATTGTGTTTTTTCTCCTTCCTCTTTCTTTAGGTCAGGAAGATTCCTGCAGCTGCTGGGTTAGTGCTTTCAAGAAAGCACTGGATTCCCTCTCACAATGGGACCTTGATTTTTTTAAGGAAAAGGTTTCATAAGTTTTCAAATAACCTGGAGCAGTTGAGCAAACTTAATGTGCAGCGTGGTCCCTGCTGGCTGGGTTTGAGGGGCTGGGTCTCTGAGTGGATGCTGGTGAGGTGCAGAGGTGAGTGAAGGTTTATCCGGGAATGGAGGAGAAAGGGACAGCCTGGAAAATAAAAAAGAACTTTCCATGAGATGCTGTATCTCAATGCTAGATAATGCCAGGCCGGGGTATCTGCTAGCTTTAAAAACTACACCGCACATGTTATAGGCAAAGGCCAGCAGCCCCTCCCAGGGAAAGCCCTTTGTTTGAGTCCATAGAGACCTCCTATTGCAAGGCCCCCTTTCATGATTTTTGAGGGGTCTGCAGGAAAAGAGGGCAGAGGTCATAGTTCGGGGATCGCTGGCGACCATGCACCAACTTTTTTGTTGTTTCCATCTCAGGAAGAATAAAAGGTTCCTGAGGGCCTGTGTGGAAGGCCTGTCACACAGCACATCCTGAGAAGTCTGTCCAGGAAGCAGCCAGGCGGGCATCAGCGTCTTCATTGTGCAAATGAGAAACTGAGGCCACAGAGGTGAAGGGACATGCCCAGGGTCACTAAGGCAAGACGGGGGAAGAGCAGGGATCATGGGCATGATCTCAGCTCACTGCAACCTCCACCTCCCAGGTTCAAGCGATTCTCCTGCTTCAGCCTCCCAAAGAGCTGGGATTACAGGCGCCCACCACCACGCCCGGCTAATTTTTGTGTTTTTAGTAGAGACGGGGTTTCACCATGTTGGCCAGGCTGGTCTCGAACTCCTGATCTCAAGTGATCCGCCTTGCTCTTTGCCTTAGGGACCTCACCTTGGTGTTCCACACACTGGCAAATCGCCTCGTTCTTCTTAGAGCTCAGTGTTTTCCTGAGTCTGAACCACGATCTGGGTAGCCATCTCCTGGCGAGGGCCATTTGGGGTTCCAGCAGTCACATGCCATGGTAAACAAGCTTCATAAACATCCCACGATAAATGTGGGAGAGAATCCCAGTAGGGACAATGACTACAGGTGGAATTGCTGGGAAAAAGTGTGTCGGTTTTAAATGTTGGTAACCAGTCCTTCACTGGTCGTGGTCATTCCTTCTTCCGCTAGCCGGGGCTGGTGTTCCTATATCCTCTCCTCACCAACAGAACATCTTATGTTTATTTGTTGGCAACGTGGTAGGTGAAACATGTACCCCGTCATTAAAAAAAATTATACTTGGCTGGGCACGGTGGCTCACACCTGTAATCCCAGAGCTTGGGAAGCTGAGGTGGGTGGATTGCTTGAGGCCTGGAGTTCGAGGCTAGCTTGGGCAACACAACGAGACCTTGTGTCTACAAAAAATACAAAAATTAGTGGGGTGTAGTAGTGCATGCCTGTAGTCCCAGCTACTGGGGAGGCTGAGGTGGGAAGATCACTTGAGCCTGTCTCAGAACAAACAAACAAACAAAAATAAGAAAAAAATACATGGTTTTAAAACATAGTTTTAAACACATTTGGGAAAATATAGGCAGTAGAAATAGCAGTTGTGCTGTTAATGCCTTAGACAGGGCTGGGCCCGTAGTAGGTGCTCAATAAATATGTATTAAGTAAGTGAATAAGGAAGAAAGCCCCATGGCTCTGCCAACAAGAAACACTTCTGTCAACATTTCACTGTGTTTGTTTTCCCTGAGTATTTTTCCTCTACATAATTTAGCTTTGTTTTCCATTCATTATGCTCACCCGTGCAGACACAGTTTTTAATCTTGTTTTTTTTTTTTTTTCACTCCACATTGTTGACATGTATGTTTCTCTCTTTGAAGCAGCATTTAAACATCTCTATAAAACCCTCACAGGTGTGTGAACCATAGATCATTTGAATCGTCTATTGTGCTTTTAGGCTGTTTTCAATTTTTCTTTTTATAAATGATGCAGCAGAGTATCTTTATGCAGAGACTGTTTCCATACTTCCCCTTATGCAGAAGGAAAAGTAGGCAGAAGAAAGATTAACTTGGTCAAAGCTTTTAAAATCTGATTTAATACTTCTTAAGAATGATGCACCTTATGAAACAAGTTTATAACTGTTGAAAAACCTAGTTCTTTTTTTAATATTGTTTTAAAAAATGACTTGTTCTGAACAATATCCTGTGCCTTTCAGAAGACAGCGACGGATATGAAAGGAGATTTGTTCTCTCCAAGCTCTTAGGAGGCGATCTGGCTCAGGAAACAGACACATCAGATGTGAGCATGTATCTGATGGTTGCTATGGGAACAAGTCATTTAACAGCCACTCGGCTAAAGCATTGATCAATAAGGAAGGGGGCAGGAGGGAAATAAATTGGTGTCTGAGTAGCCCTGAGAGAGAGCAATAATGCGTCCCCTTCCCATGGCAGGGGCCTGGGCAGGAGGCATGCGCGAAGTCTCGTGCGTCCATGCTGGGATGCGTGGGGTAGGAGGGCAGAGGGGGCAGAGAACAGAATCATATTGGGGTGAGAAACCTGCTCCCCAAACCAGATATGGGGCAAGGGAGGCCTTAGACAAGGCTGCGAGCAGGGCTCCCAGGGATGGAGGGATGGGGGCACGGCTGGTCCCGCTTCTCCACGCTCCTGTGATGTGCTTGCCGGGCCTGCTGGGATGCCCTGTGGCACCCCATCGCTCAAGTGGGGAGTTCCAGTCCAGAGAGGAGCCGTGACTCCTTCCAGGCACACGGCCAACCCCACTTGTCTTCTGCGGGCTCCAAGCCTGGCAGGGGAGAAAGGCAAAGGCCCTCACGGGGTCATTCATTGATTCATCCACAAATACTTCCTGAGCCTGTCTCAGGGACCGTGCTCAGGCCTGGGCAGACAGCAGAGACCCAAGGAAAGAACAGAACTTGGGCTCTGGGGCCAAATCGTGGCTCGGCCACTCGGCAGGCTCTTCACCTGTAACGTGTTGAGAAAGTGACGTAAAGTCAGAGCCAGGAGTGGCATCCTGAGTGCTCAGTTGCCATTGCTAGGACTCATAGTCTCAAGGGAAGGCAGAGACAGAAGTGAGGGTTCCTAAGTGGAAGGTACTCATAAAGCCTTGGCTGAATATGTATGGCTGACACAGGGGTGTCTGTGTTTGCCACCAAAGGGTGGCCCTGGGCCGGGATTACACACGGAGAGAAGGCGGGAGGAAAGTCAGGGAGCCTCAGACCATCAGAGGCTGTATCTGTTGACCTCTGATCCCCACAGGCGTGGGTGTGGGTGTGGCTGGCTCAAGGGTCAGTGCCCACCAGAGCACTGGGTCATAGATGAGCTGGACTTTTCCAACCCTGCCAGCCTGGGCCGTCTCGAGGATGCTGTTGGTTGTGAGGGGAGGAGGCCCTCTTTTCTGAGTCCCTCCCCAGATGAGTGGCAAGCTGGGACACACGTACGAGAAGGATTCTAATAACATGCATGCCAAAATTCTGCTGTCCCAGCCTTCGGTTCCAGTAGCTTGACTTCTGGAAGTCTTTCCCAAGGAAATAACCTTGAACCCACGGTGTCTGCTGCAGCATTCTTCGTAAGAGTAATCGGAAACAACCTCCAAGCCCCAAATCCTGTGCTGGTTAAGAAAATAATGATTCCTTTTCTTGCTTTAACTCAGGTGATCCCTAGAAACACAGCCAGTTGCTAGGAAGCTGCACTGTTTTGTGCACCGCAGGGATGGGCACAGATGGGGCTGCCCATCCTTCTTCTGGAAGGACGGAGAACCCAGTCTGGCCTGGAGTGGTCAAGAGCTGACTCTAGACTCAGCAAGACCTAGTTCTCTCTCCTGCCCCTACTTCCTTGCTGCTGACCTGGGCAAGTCGCTGAAGCCTCTCTGTGCCTCAGCCTGCTGGTGCATAAGATGGGCACAGGGCACACTGCCTACTTGATTGGGCTCAACCACGTGCAGTAAGGAGCTCGGTGTCTGGCGAGAGCCCTCAGGAAACAATAACCCCATTAATTCAAATGCACGTGCCTGGAACAGGCTCTGGGGGGCCAGCCCAGGAGTCCTGCTCCATGAAGGCCACACTGGGGCCAGGCAGGCTGGGCTGACATCTCAGGCCCACCGGATACTGGCTGTGCACCCCGGCCAGGCCACGCATCTCTGAGCCTCACTTTCCCGTGTGTGAGATGAGGCTAGAAGCTGCTAGTCTCTTGCGTGTGTGGGGATTGGCGGTGACAACACGGCCAGGAGCCCAGGCCCAGCCTACGCGAGCAGGCTCGCTCCAGGCCACACGCCCCACTCCTGACAGCTCTGTGCAGCGAGTTCGTGCGCTAGCTGGTGGCTGTCTGCCAGGCGAGGGGCGCGGGCGCCCAAGAGGGCTTCACTGCTTCTGGAAAGAGCGCAAGGAAAAACCACCTCCGCGGCGGGACGCTCCCCGCGGGCCGCTGCGGTCCCGCTCGCGGCCGGCAGGGGGCAGGATGTCCCCGCGAGTCGCCCGTGTCTTCGGGTGTCCTCGAGTCACCCCGCACCGCTCGCAGCCTCCGCGCCTAGTTAAAGGGCCACGCACTCATTTCTGCAAAGAAGGAGCCCAGCGGCCCCTCCCCGGGGAACTCTTTCCATCAACTCGGGGCCTAATAATTTACATTTAATTTGTTAGCGGTTTAATGTTTAATTTTAAAAACGAGATGATTCATTACCATATTAATAAATAATAACATTTATTATTCTCCTAATGAGTGTCCAAAATACAGAAGCAATTACATGTTTTATATATTTTCTCGTAATTTGAGACACCAGAGCGTTAATTACAGAGACTCACGCGTGGACCCCATTCTGATCCAGGGTCCTGATCCTGCCTTTGTTTCGGTCTCTGAGCCAGCCGCCCTCCGGGCCTTCTGCAATTCCCTCAGTTAGAGGAGAGGAAGTCGTACGTGACGAAGCTCGGGCTCTCACAGAGCCCCCGCGCCCCAGGCCCAGGAGCTGCAAGACCTCAGCTCCCCGTGCCCACACTCCCACTCCCCCGTGTGGGAACCAAGCTTGGTTCCTGCCTCAACCCCAGCGCAGGTTGCAGCAGGCCCGCGTAGGAGGGCGGCCTGGGTCTGGACAGATCCACAGCCGGCCAACGCCCCTGGCTAGCTCTCCATGGCTTTGCTTCTTCTCTTGACTTGCAAAGTTGTTCTTGTTCATTGCAGAAAATGTGGAAGGTGAGGCCGGGAGCGGTGGCTCACGCCTGTAATCCTAGCACTTTGGGAGGCCGAGGTGGGCAGATTGCCTGAGCTCAGGAGTTCGAGACCAGCCTGGGCAACGTGGTGAAACACCGTCTCTACTAAAATACAAAAACAAAAACAAAAAGAAAAAAATTTGCTGGGCGTTGCAGCAGGCGCCCGTAGTCCCAGGGGGAGTTTGGGGAGGCTGAGGCAGGAGAATCACTTGAACCTGGGAAGCGGAGATTGCAGTGAGCCAAGATCATGCCACTGCACTCCAATTTGACGACAGAGCAAGACTCTGTCTCAAAAAAAAAAAAAAAAAAAAAAAAAGTGGAAGGTGAAAAAAACACGGAGAGACAGCAAAGCTGGCAATGACATAGCTCCAAAAATCCCACTTCTCAGATAAGATGCAGGCAGTAAGGGCCTGGAGTTTTATGTATCCTGATGTTTGAAAGGGCTTGGACAGGGCACTTCCTCCCTCCATAGCTCTTCTGGCCTTAGGAATCCCTCCCTTCTGGAGGGGAAGGGTGGGGGTTTTCCTGTTTGGTCCCCAGGGAAGGAAGTTCAGAGACAGAGTCCCACTCAGGGCCACCCCCTGGTCTGCACCCCTGAAATGCAATTTGGATAAGATGGAAAATTACTAGGAAGAAAAAACGCTATAATCCCCCCACCTAGAGATAAGCAGGCATTCTGATATATACCTACTGAGGACTTTTTTCCAAGCAAATACTCAGAAAGAGACTTCCTCCCAATGGGCATGAGATCTTACTCTATGTGCAGTTTGTCTTATCTTGATTTTTTCCAGTAATCTTTTATTGTAAGAGTTTCCCATGCCAGGTAGTCATTCTTCAAAAACCCGCTTTGAACAGCTGCATAATATTCCACTGTGGAGAAGTGCCCTGCAGTGTAGAGAAATGTGTTATTTACGCTGAAGTCTGTTATTATGTGGACATCTTCCCTTCTCTGACACTGCGACGGCCACACTTGTAGGTGAGTCTCTCTGGAAATCCTTGACTACCTCCTTAGGGTCCATTCTTAGAAGTGGAATTACTGGGTTAGAGGGCATGAGTGCCTTGAGGGCGGCTGTCTCCCTCCACATGCATGCCTGCCAGGGCAAACCCATGCATACTCCCAGGACAGGCCTTGCAGGGCGTGTCTCTCTGCTGCACCCTTGGCACCCTTGGCAGGGCTGACATTATCCTCTAAACCAGGTCTTTGCAGCACTTACCCTTGTCAAGGTGCTACTGTACCTCTCCTTTAAAGGTTCATCCCGGGAATCGTGAAACACAGGCAGGCTGGTCCTCTTCTCGCAGCTTCATGATGGATAGACTGAGGCCCATTGAGGCCAAGTGCCCTTGACTCAGAAGATTTTAGAGTTTTTTTTGGATCCCATTTGGATCCCATACCATTGAAGCCTCCTCGTGTTTCAGATTATGGGGAAAAGCTCAATGATATGTCCCAGGGAGAGTGCTGTCTCTGAAGTCTACCCAGCCACAACCCATCCACAAACTCATCCACAGACCTATTCATTCTGGAACTCATCTGCTTACCCTCCACCATCCGTTCATCTCAGAACTCATCCACTTATCCATCCACCCATCCATTCACACTCGAACTCATCTATCCATCCATCCATCCATCCATCCATCCATCCATCCATCCATCCACCCATCCATCCACCCATCCATCCACCCATCCACCCACTTAACCATCCATCCACCTATCCATCTGTCCATCCATCCATCCATCCATCCACCCACTTAACCATCCATCCACCCATCCATCCACCCATCCACCCACTTAACCATCCATCCACCTATCCATCTGTCAATCCATCCATCCATCCATCCATCCATCCATGCATCCACCCATCCACCCACTTAACCGTCCATCCACCTATCCATCTGTCAATCCATCCATCCATCCATCCATCCACCCACTTAACCATCCATCCACCTATCCATCTGTCAATCCATCCATCCATCCATCCATCCATCCATCCATCCATCCATCCGTCCATCCATCCATCCATCCACCTAATCATCCATCCATCCACCTACCACTAAAAAATACTGGTTGAGAACAAACTCTGACTCAGGTCCAGGTGCAGGAAATTTTGCATGAACAGCTCTGGCTTTTACAGGCAAGGTAGACCTTAAAGAGCAAGCACAGTTGCGGTGACTCATCTGCAAGGTGAAGGTTAGGTATTATGGGGAGCACAGGACAGGGAGCTCAGACCTTCCTGAGAAGGGTGGACCAGGCCCCACTGGCACTCTTTGTGTGACCTTGGCGGAGTCCCTGCATGTCTCCTGCCCTGCTCCCTATGCTGAGCCACAGAGGAAAAGCCATAACTTACATATTGGCTGGGAAGCAGAGTTGGCCAGGGGAAGTTGGCCACTTTCTGGGAAGCAGAAAGTGGGCAGGGAGGCCCAGCCCCTGTGCTGACATCTTTGTGGCAGTTATTCCCAGGGGTCTTGAGAGAATTAGAACAAACATAGAGGTCAGTGCCACGCACCACTGTCACGGGGCCATGAACTCTTCATTATGATTGCTTATTATTAGTAGTACTAACACCTTCTGAGGTTTCTTCATGGGCCAGACATCAAGCTGAGAACTTTCAGATATTGGTTCATTTAATCCTCCCTTAGCCCTGTCAGGTAGGCAGAAATGGTTACTCTCACTTTACAGATGAGAGCATTGAGGCACAGAGTAGTTATGTAACTTGCTCAGGGTCACACAGCTAGTAGGTGTGTGCAGCCTGTGCCTTGTGGCTTTGCTGCATGCCGTGCCCTTCTTGTTCTTGCTACTGCAGGCACCTACAGTGGGGCATTTAGGGAGCCTGACTTGCCCAGGGACCCACTGAAGAATCCAGGCCCCATCCCTAGAGTAGCATGCACAGTAATCTCCCTGCCCTGCCCCGGCCTCTGCAGTGTGAAGTCAGGCATCCCCTTCCTCCATAGGCCCTGGACTAGCAAGCGCAGGAGTCTCCCTCCAGGCCCCATCCCTGGAGTAGCATGCGTGGGAGTCTCTCTGCCCTGCCCTGGCCTCTGCAGTGTGAAGTCAGGCCTCCCCTTCCTCCACAGGACCCCATAAAGGGAGGAGGAGAAGCACGTGTGACCCTGCACACTTCTCCCACCCTCTCTGAGCCTTTGTTCCTGAGGGGCCTCGGGGGAAACCATGGATGTGAAAGAATGCTCCAGAATGCAGCGCAGGAGTGAGGCTGAAATGGTCACTTACTCACTCGGTGGGTGCACATGCTCTGCCCTGCTCACAGCAGGCCCCTTCTTGGCACTGGGGTTCCAGTTGTGAACAAGAAGGTCAGAATACTGATCTCAGGCGCTGACAATCTAGAGAGGGAGGCAGACAGTGAGCAGTGCGATCACGACCCAATGCACGGTGAAAGTGCGGTGCTGCGGAGAAAATCTGGGTGACAGGACGGAGACTAACGGGAAGGGGGGTCCTACAGGAGCCAGGCTGGAGAGGAGATATTTAAATGGAATACAGGGTGCATACAATGTGCCTGGGGATGGGAGGTGGAAGAGAGAGAAGAGAGAACGTTCCAGGAACAGCAAGTGCACAGGCTCTGAGGCGGTAGTTGCCTGGTGAGTTTGAGGAGTGCTCAGGCCAGCGGAGGGGAAAGTGGGCCGCGGGAGATGAGACCAGGGTGGGGTTGGGGCCAGGCCAGGTGTGGCAGTGGGTGAGAACTGAGAGTGAGCTGGACCTTCCTGGTGGGTTTGGAGCAGAGCAGGGTGGTGATTTGGTGCAGGATTTCAGGGTGCTTCTGGCTGCGTGAGAACCAGGATGTGGGGTGAGGGCTGGGGCTGCCTGCCGAGTGGCCCCTACTGTGATCCAGAGGAGAGCAGGGTGGTGGCCCAGACCAGGGCTGTGGCTATGGAGGGGACCGACTGGATTTGGGATAAACCTGGATAGGAGGAGACAGCAGAGCTGCATGGTGGGCCAGGTGCTGGGGTGACAGACAGGAGCTAAGATGACTCCAGGGTCTGGATCTGAGCCCTGGAGGGAGGGAGGTGCTGAGATGGGGAGGATGGTGGTGGAGCAGGCTGGGGAGATGAGGAGCTTGAGGGGGCAGGTTAGGAGCTAACCACCCATTCACTGTTTATGGGTGGGGTGGCTGCCGGGCAGGTGGCCACGTGAATCTGGAGCTGGGAGATGACACTGACCTAGAGATGGAAAGCAAAAGCTTTTCCCAGAGCTGGGAACACAGGAAGCTCCTCACCCCACTGTCGTTGCTCTGAGAGCCAGGAGTGACCCCTGGACTCCAGACAAGAGCCTCTCAGGCCTGCACTGTCTCTTGCCTTTTCCCTCACACCTTCTCCTCTGCCTCCTGAGCTATTTCCCTCTTAGGTCCAGAACCATCTTCCTGACCTACCCATCTGACCAGGTTCCTCCCTGCCTAGCACCATCCAGGCGGGCTCGACCCCAGGGCTCTGCCCTCCCGTAGCTCCTACTCTCACCTCTCCTAGTCTCCCACCCAGGCTCTGGCCACACCACAGTGTCCGGCCCCCAAAACACCCAGCTGCTTCCTGCCTCCACACTGTTGTTCCCCTTGTCCTGAAACCTCCCCCACTCCCCCCACCTGGCCCTGAGTATACCATCTGTGGGACTAAACCTCAGTTTCCCCATCTGTAAAATGGGAGTAATCCTTTCTGTACCTGCCTCATGGGGTGCTGTGAGGTATAAATGAGTGCCTGCCACTAGTGCCCGAGAAATGGTAACTTACAAGGAAACAAAGCTCAGTGCCACTTCTTCCTGGAAGCCTTCCCTGGCTGCCTCAAGCCCTCCCTGAAGGCCCAGCGTTCTTCACACTTCCTGTCGTTGTCTGGTTGATTTTTGCCCCAGCAGCAAGCTGAGGACTGTGGCAGGGTCCTCTCCTCCCTGGGCTGCCCCGGCTCTGGCATGTAGCAGGTGGGAGAGAGAGTAATACCAACGCCTGAGTGGGTGCTGGGTGCTTCGGTGGAGACAGGTGGTCCCGCTGCTCCCTGGATTCTCTGGGGCCCTGCAGGGCAGGGGTCTCGTCTCTCCTCAGCTGGCGAGGATGCTGGGGTCCAGAGGGGGTAGGGAATGGGCCCAGCGTCACACAGCCTGGGCCTCTGACTCCAGGTCGGGTGCCCATTGTTGGGTCTCTCAGTCTGGGCAGTCAGCTCAGACATGCCTCAGGTGACGGTGGGATGGGGCTTGGGGATGGGGCTTGAGGGGGCAAGACGTCTAGTGCTCTTCCTTCCTGCTGGGAGCAACAAGGAGCTTCCTGGAGGAGGCCATGGCAGAACCAGGCCTGGAGGAAGCAGGTCGAGCAGCAGAGGGGGAAGGGCATTCTAGGGAAGGGGCTCTGAAGGAAGAAGCCTGTCCAGCCAATGCAGAGAACGGTGGGCTCCCCTGGTTGGCTCTGGGAGACTGTGGGTCTCCTCCTGGTTGGCTTTGAGGTTGTTGCTCCAAAGGTTGTGGCTTCTCTCTCTCTCTTTTTTTTTTTTTTTTGTTTTGTTTTTGAGACAGGGTCTCCCTCTGTTGCCCAGGCTGGACTACAGTGGCACGATCGCAGTTTACTGCAAACTCTGCTCTCCGAGCTTAAGCAATCCTCCCACCTCAGCCTCCTAAGTATCTGATACCACAGGCATGCGCCATCACGCCCGGCTAATTTTTGTATTTTTGGTAGAGATGGGGTTTTGCCATGTTGCCCAGGCTGGTCTCGAACTCCTGAGCTCAAGCAATCGGCCCGCCTCAGCCTCCTCAAGTGCTGGATTACAGGCATGAGCCACTGCGCCCGTCTGTGGCTTCTTTTTGTTGACATGACCACAAATGCAAGTTGTACTCAGAGGATGTGGGAAAATGGAAACTAATTTGTTTTCTGGTCATGTTAAATTTACCTTTAGGAAGTAGCAGGAAGGTAAACATCTCTTCTCCCTTTGTTCTCTCTTGGGGCTGATGGAGCCCTGCCTTCCCACACTGCAGGGCCGGTGGGTGACCGAGAAGAGTCATTTTATTCATGCAGCGAACATCCGACCCTGGTTCATTCAGCCTGAGACTGACTGAGGACTGCTTGACACCCGGCTCCAACTGAAGGCAGAGAAGACATGGATGGAGGGGCCCCTTGGCACTGGGGACAGTGGCCTCTGAGCACCCTGGACAGCTGACCTGGCGTGCTGCAGTGGAGAGTGTGGCTGCCAGCAGCAGAGCTACCCGGTTAGCACCAGTCACCATCATGCCCCTTGGGTGCCATGGACTGGAAGCAGCACCCTGGCCAGAACAGAGAGAGGTCAGCACCCGGGAATCAGCACTCAGGCTCATGCTGTGGCTCAAGTCCAGGTGTTGGTGGTGGACTCAGAGACTTGAGCTTGTCTTGTGTTTGACATGGGTGAGGGCCACCCCACGTGCACGGTTCTGACAGCCCAGCCTCATGTGAGCTCACGAAAGAAGCGTGGATCCTCCAGCCGAGTGGCCGGCCTGCCAGGCCTCCCTCCCAGACCTAGTTCGTTCCCAGGGTACCTCTGGACACCTGGTTCACCCCACGTGGGGTGGTGGTTGGGTAGAGTTAGAGAGTGCCCCAAATGGGGAGAAGGGGATACTAGGGTCCCCACAGTCCAGGTCAGGGCTCGTCCTAGACACCACAGGGGTCTCAGACAATTTGAGGAGGGCACTTCAAAGCTGGAGCTCCCCAAGACGTGAGGCCTGGGGCAGGGCCCCTGCTGGGTAGAGTCTGAGGGGCCTCAGAGAGGGTAAGTGATGTGCCAGACACACGGCCTGCAAGTGGGGCTCTGGATTTCAGGCCCAGGGCTGGCAGAGACCGAGGGGAAACGTTCCCATGCCCCAGTGGGGAATCTCGGCAGCAGAGACAGATGACGGGGCAGTTATTTGTGGAGGGTGTACGAGGTGACACTGGGAACATTTCCAGCCGTCTCCCAAGGCACCCCAGTCCTGACTGGTGACTTTCACTCTTTGCTTCTGGGCTCTCTGTCTCAGAGCCCAGCTGGGGACTGGCTTGTCTGAGAAGCTAATTCCCACTCAAGTGTTAACAGCTTGACAGGGACCCTCAGCCTTTGCCTGAGGAAATGGGACAGGATGGAAACCCACGCGTCTGACTCGGGGCCTGGCCCAGGCTGGTCCCCACCCCCACTACCACCTGGGACCCCCAACCCCAGGTCTCCCATCCACATCCTGACTGAGGGCCGGGAGCTCTCTGTTATCTCCTGCCTGTAGGCCCTGGGTCCTTCCTTTGAGGTGTTTTTGGGGCCTGGGACCTGCACAGAAATGGAGACAGCACAGCCACAGTGACCCGCATCTCGGGGCAGGTGACCCATGCCAAGGGCAGCTCATCCCAGGCCCGACTCTGAGCCTCCACGTTCCCTGGCTCTGGGGTCTTTTGATGCCAGCACTGCGGACAGTCTCACGCTGGCTCAGAGGGCAGCAGGAATGTCTAAGCCAGGCAGCTGTAACATCTGGAGGAAGCGTGCTGTGGCCAGAGGAGACTGGGGACGGAGCCTGGGAGGAGGGCTGAGGCGGGGCAGCCCGGAGCCCTGGACCTGAAGCCTTTGGGTGTGGCCTGTGACCTGTGCCTGACCCTGACTTTCGCCTCCCCTGGAAGCTGTGTCTCTGCCTCTGAATCCAGGCCTGCCACCCCCATTTCCAGCTTCTTGAAGGTATGTCCTAGCCCCAAAAGGGACTCAAGTTGAGGATCCAAGTTGAGAGGAAGCCTCCAAAGATGCTTGAGCACACCTGGGAACAGGTGTGTGTGTGGGGGGGTGGGGGAAGTGAGATGGGGGGTTGGGGTGTAGGACTGCTGGGCTACGTGTTCAAATTAACAGCTCTCCCTGGCTGAGCCTGTCCTGTGTGCCACCCCCGCCCACCCTTGACCCCAGTGGTCCCAGCCACTGACTGTCTAGCCCGTCCCGCTATTGAGAACAAGCCCAGATCCACTGGGCAAGGGGCTCCGTGTCCTCCTCCAGCCCTGGACAGGCCTCAGGCCAGGCCCATCTGCTCTCTCTACCCACCGGCAAGTGTGACACTCGGGGTCTCTGGGCAGGTGGCCCCATTGCTGCCGTGCACAGGATGAAGCAGAGGTAGCAGCTCATCACCCTGGGCTCTGTCCTCTTCTTCCCACAGGTCCCCTGATTTGCCTCCCGAGTGAGGGAACCTGGCACTCTGGGGCTCCCTCCTCCCCATTGTGGTCCAGGTGTCCTGGCCCCATTGGTTTATTCCACCCCAGAGTTTTCTGCCTGGACCACGCTCCAGCACCCTGGCACACTCAGCCTCTGGTCTCACCCTTCTTGACTGCAGGGAGACATAGTTTTATTGCATCCTCTTCAATTTTCATGCCTTTATTCTGTTTTTCTTTCCTGATTGCAATGCCAGGACCTCCAGTATAATGTTGAATAGAAGTGGTGAGAATGTCTATCTTAGGAGAACAGTGTCAATATTTCAGCATTTAGTATGATGTTAGTATAGCATTTTCACAGATGTCCTTTGTTGGGTAAGAAGATTCTCTTTATTCTTAGTTTTCTGAGAGTGTTATCAGGGTTGGGTGTTGAATTGATCATATGTTTTTTACTTTCTCCTTTCTTCTTTTTATATGGTAAATTATATTGATTTTCAAATCTTAAAACACTTTATACTCCTGAGATAAACCCTTTTGTTCTTTTAAATATAGTGTTAGATTCTATTGGCTGATCATTTATTAAGATTTTTTTGTGTCTATGTTTTCATGAGAGATATTGGACTGTAATTGTCTGCAAATTTATCAATTTTGCAACGTATTTGTCAGGTTTTGGTGTTATGATTATTTTAGTCTCATAAAATAACTTGAGAAGTGTTCTCTTTATCCTTGATTTTTTCAAAGAGGCTGTATTCCTCCTTCAATGTTTGATATGGTTCACCGGTGCAGAAATCTGAGTCTGGAGTTTTATTTATGTGAAGGATTTGATAACAAATTCAGTTTGTAAATTAATTATAGGGCTATTAAAATGTTCTGTTTCATCTTGTGTTAGTTTTGGTAAGGTGTATTTTTCAGGGAGTTGTCAATTTCCTAGCACTTGTTGAATTTGTTCATATAAAGTTGTCTGCAGGATTTGCAGTGACCATCTCTTGTTAAATCTGGGTATTGATGATTTGTGTTTTCTCTCTTTCATGATCAATCTAGCTAAGGGTTAATCAATTTTGTTCATCTTCTCAAAGAACCAAATTTTGGCTTTGTTAATTTTCTCTATTGTTTTCTACATACACATAGAAAGTTATAGATTTCCCCCTAAGCACTGTTTTAGCTGCATACCATTGATTTTGATATGCTGCATTTTCATGATTATTCAGTTTTTGTGGTTTCTTTGATCCACTGATTATTGAGAAGTATGTTGTTTAAAAACATTTGGGCGTTTCTGAAATATTGTATTATTATTGGATTTAATTCCATTGTTATCAGATGTACTCTGGCTGATTTCAGTACTTATTAAACCTTGTTTTATAGCTCAAAATATAGCCTACTTTTGGAAATGCCTTTAAAAGAATGTGGACTCTGTGGTTGAATATAGTATTCCATAAATATCAACTGAAGTGCTTGATAAATAAATAAATAAATAAATAAATAAATAAATAAATAAAGGTGCTTTGTCGCCCAGGCTGGAGTGCAGTGGTGTGATCCTGGCTCACTGCAACCTCCACCTCCCAGGTTCAAGAGATTCTCCTGTCTCAGCCTCCTGAGTAGCTGGGATTACAGGTGCCTGCTGCCACGCCTAGCTGATTTTTGTATTTTTAGTAGAGCCAGGGTTTTACCACGTTGGCCAGGCTGGTCTTGGACTCCAGATCTCAGGTGATCTGCCCACCTCGGCCTCCCAACGTGCTGCGATTACAGGTGTGAGCCACTGCACCTGCCCTGTCTTCATATTTAAAGGACATCACCTGTATAGGTTTATAGCTGGTTCTTGCTTTTGTACCCATTTTGACAATCTCTGTCTTTTTATTATGCTGTTTAGTTCATTCATGTCTTTCATTTTATTATGTGTTTTCTGATTTTTCCTTTGTTTTTGGTCCCTCTGACTCTCTTTTCTGTCTTCTTTTGAAGAATTTGAATCGTTTTTAGGGTTTTGTTTTATCTATTGCATTTTTAGCTATACCTTCTTGTATTTTAAGAAATTCTGGTAGCTGTTCTAGGGATTAAAAATACACTCTTAACTTTTGACAGTCTACTTAAATGAATATTTTACCACTTCATATAAAATGTAGAAATCTTGCAACCATATATATGTGCGTGTGTATATATATATATATATCCTTTATGTTATAGTTGTTATATGTAATATATCCACATACATTATAAACTCCATAGGAAAATGGGGTTTGCTTTTTAAGAAATAGAATGAAAGTTTTAATATTTACTAGGTATTTATCATTTATCATTTTCCAGGCTCTTTACTCTTCCTGAAGATCTGCGTTTCCATCTGGTATCATTTCTTTCCTGCCTGAAAAGCTCCCTTTAGGATTTCTTGCAGTACAGGAATGAATTCTCTTGGTTTTCTTTGATCCAAAAATGTTCTTATTTTACCTTCATTCTTGAAGACTATTTTCTCTGGATATAGAGTTCTGAGTTGAAAGTCTTTTTCTTCTGATATTTTGAAGATCTACTGTCTTCTTGTCTCCATAGTTTCTGATGAGAAGTCAGTGGTGATTTCAATTGTTCTGCTATATGTAATTGTAGTTTCCTCTGGCTGCTTTTATGATTTTCTGTTTATCTTTAGTTTTCTGAAATTTAACTGTTGTGTTTTTATTTGGGCATGAGTCTGTGTTTTTATTTTATTTTTTCATTCTCCTTGGGGTCTAGTGAACTTCTTGAATCCTTAAAATTTTTGTGTTTATTACATTTGGGAAATTTTGGGCATTATTTCTTTAAATATCTTCCTTCCTTTCCCTCCCTCCCTCCCTTCCTTCTTTCCTTCCTTCCTTCTTTTCTTTTCTTTTCTTTTCCTTTTTTTCCCCTTCCTGAGACAGGATCTTGCTCTGTCACCAAGGCTGGAGTGCAGTGACATGATCATGGCTCACTGCAGCCTTGAACTCCTGGGCTCAAGGGATCCTCCCACCTCAGCTTCCTGAGTACTGGGACTATTAGCATGTGTCACCATGTCTGCATAATTTTTTTATTTTTATTTTTTGTAGAGACAGGGGTCTTGCTGTTGCCCGGGCTGGTCTCAAACTCCTGGCCTCATGCAGTCCTTTCACTTTGAGCCCCCAAAGTGCTGGGATTATGGGCGTGAGCCGTCACACATGGCCCTCATTTTCTTTCCTTGTTCTTTCTGTGGCTCCAATTACATTTACGTTTGGCCTTTTGATATTTCTGCACAGGTCCCTGAAGCTCTGTTCATTTCTTTTTGATTCCATTTCTCTCTGTTCTTCAGATTGGATCATTTCTTTGATGTATTTTGAAGTTCACTGACTCTCCTCTCATTCTGTTACGTGTGGTGAACCAATACTGACATGTTATTATCGACAACTAAGTTCTAGACTTTATCCAGATTTTGTTAGTTTTGACCCAGTGGCTTCTCCTCTTCCAGGATCCTATCTCATTTACTTCTCATGTTTCTTCAGGCTTCTCTTGGCTATGACAGTTTCTTACTCTGTCCTTGTTTTTGATGACCTTGGCACTTTTGAGGAGTACTGGTCAGGTCTTTTGCAGAGTGCCCCCAAATTGGGATTTGTCGGATGTTTTTCCAATGATTAGGCTGGGTTTATGGGTTTTGGGTGGAAAAACCACAGAGGTTTTTCCAGATGAGAATGCCATTCTCATCACACCATATCAAGAGCACATGCTATCAACATGACTTCATTGACCCTGATCACACAGCTGAGATATTTATCAGTTTTCTCCATTGTAAAGTTACTGTCTCCCTCCTTTTCCGTACTACACTGTTTAGAAGGATGTCACTATGCACAGCCCAGACTTAAGGAAGGGGATTTATGCTCTTCCTCCTTGAGGGTGAAATATTTATATACATTATTTGGAATTCCTCTGCAAGGGAGATTTTTCTCTTCTCCCCCACTTATTTATTTGGTTAATCATTTACTTATATCAGCATGGACTCACAGATATTTATTTCATACTTTAGGCTATAATCCAATAATAGTTGATTTTGTTGCTCAAATTGTTTCGGCTTTGGCCCCTGGGAGCACTCGCTGTTGGCTTCTGAGTCCCTTTAACATTCCCCCATCAATGGAGGGGTTTTGTGTTTTATTTTTGAGCACTTCCTCAATTTCTGGCCCTACGAGATACTCATTTTGTAGATTTCCTGCCCCAGCTATAGAATCAGCCATTTCTCCAAGGAGCCCTGGGTGGCTCTACTGCAGAATGGCATTGGAAACCGAGGTCTGGGTGCCGGACATGCTTGTTGCTATTGAGTGTGGTCACTTCTAGACCCTCTCAGCTGACAGAGCAAGGAGATATATGTGTTTATAGGAACTTGCGTATATACACATATCTATAAATGCTTCTGTATGTAACCACCTGCGTCTATACTGAGCTAAACATGAGTCAATAGTGATGTTTCCAACTCGTATCCCTGACCTCATGGGCCATTCTAACCTCCTCTCTTTGCTTACCTTAAATTCCCACTCCAATGGGGAGAAACCTGGATTCTAACATCCACCATCCATTTACTTAATTGTTCAATTCCATTATACACGTCCAGCGTTATCAGGATTATTAACCGGTACCACCATCTATCGACTGCAAACAACCATCAACTAGAGCATACGGTTTATGCACTGTTCCTTTTGTCTCCATTACCTTCTAGTCACTTGGCTCACCATCTTTTCTCTCTTCCGCTTCACTGGGGTGGTTTCATGCATTTATAATACCGTTAGAGTCTGTTGCTATCCACTACATTCCCTCTTGGAATCCCCCGACCTAAATGATATTAAAAATTTGCATAGACGAGGATTCCTTCTTTGTGCTGTCCAGTTCTATGGGTTTGAACAATGAGTAACATCACATGTCCACCATTACAGGATCATGCGGAATAGTTTCACCACCCTTATGCTTTACCCGTTCCATCTCTCTCCTTCTCTCTGAAACTCTGGAAACTACTGATCTTTTCATTGTCGCTACAGAGTTTTGTGTGTTCTAGAATGTTATATAATTAAATCCTGCAGTATGTAGCCTTTTCAGACTGGCTTATTTTACTTCACAATATGCATTTAAAGTTCCTCCACATTTTCAATGACTTGATGGCCAATATATTTTTATCACTGAATAATATTTCATTGTATGGATGTACCACAGTTTATCCATCTATTCATCCGCCGAAGGATATCTCAGTTGTTTCCAGTGTTTGACAATTACGAATAAAGCCACTGTAAACATTTGCATATAGGTTTTTGTGTGAACATAAGTTTTCAAATCAGTTGGGTAAATACTTATGAGTGTGATTGCTGGATCGTATGGTGAGACTATGTTTAGATTTGTAAGAAACTGCCACACTATATTCCAAAGTGACTGTACCACTTTGCATTCCCTTGAGCAATGAATGGAAGTTCCTGTTTCTCTGCATCCTCACCAGCACTGGTACTGTCAGGTTTTTAGATTTTAGCAATTCTAGTATGTGTGTAGTAGTATCTCATTGTTTCAAGTTGCTATTCCCTAATGACAAAAGATTTTGATGATCTTTTATTTTTATTTTTATTTTTTATGTTTTGAGACGGAGTTTTGCTCTTGTTGCCCAGGCTGCAGTGCAGTGGTGTGATCTCAGCTCACTGTAATGTCCACCTCCCAGGTTCAAGCAATTCTCCTGCCTCAGCCTCCTGAGTAGCTGGGATTACAGAACCCGCCACTACGCCCACCTAATTTTTTGTATTTTCAGTAGGGACAGGGTTTCACCATGTTGGCCCAGGCTGGTCTTGAACTCCAGACCTCAGGAGATTGACCACCTTTTTATATTTTTATTTGTCATATGCAGATCTTCTTTGATGGGATGTCTATGCAGAATTTTTAGTCATTTTTCAATTGGGTTGTTTTCTTACCGTTGAGTTTTAAGAGTTCTTTGTATATTTTGGATGCCAGTCGTTTATCAGATACGTGTTTTGTGCACATTTTCTCCGAGTCTGTGGCTTGTGTTTTCATTCTCTTAACAGTATCATTTACACAGCAGTCATTTTCAATGTTACTGAAGTTCACCTTATCAATTTTTTTCATGGGTCATGCTTTTGATATTGTACCTAAAAACTCATTATCAAACCCGAGATCACCCAGATTTCAGCTGTTTTCTTCTGAAGTTTTATAGCTTTGCATTTTACATTTAGGGCTATAATCCATTTTGAATTAATTTTTGTGACAGGCATAAGATCTGTTTCTAGATTCTTATTATTTTTGCATACGGATATCCAATTGTTCCACATCATTTATTGAAAGATCGTCCTTCTCCTTTGAGTTGCTTTTGCTCCTCTGGTAAAGAGCAGCTGTCTGTATTTGTGTGGGTCTATTTCTGTGTTTTCTATTCTGGTCTATTGATCTGTTTGTCTTTTCTTTCACCAATACCAGGCTGTCTTGATTACTGTAGCTTTATAATAAGTCCTGATGTCAGGTAGTGTCAGTTCTCCGACTTTGTTCTTTCGTATTGCTTTAGCTTCTGTGGGCGTTTTTCTTTTCATATAACTTTAGAATCAGTTTGCCAATATCTACAAAATAGCTGCTTGCTGGGATTTTGTTTGGGATTGTATTGAATCTGTAGATAAAATTGGGAAGAACTGACATCTCAAAATATTGAGTCTTTCAATCCTTTAACACAATATTCCTTGATTAGATATTCTTTGATTTTTAAAAATCAGAGTTTCATATATAGATTCTGAACATTAAAAAATTTTTTTTTTTTTAGACAGGGTATCACTCTGTTGCCCAGGCTGGAGTGCGGTGGAAGGATCACGGGTCACTGCAGCCTCGACCTCCCTGGGCTAAAGTCATCCTTTCACCTCGACCTCTTGAGTTGCTGGGACTACAAGCATGCACTACCATGCCTGGCTATTTTTTTTTTTTTTTTTGGTAGAGATGGGGTTTCACCATGTTGCCTAGGCTGGCCTCGAACTCCTGGGCTCAGTGCGCCTGCCTCAGCCTCCCAAAGTGCTAGGTTTATAGGTGTGAGCCACTGCACTCAGCCAGATTCTGAACATATTTTGTTAGACTTATACCTAATATTTCGTTGGTGGTGGTATTGTAATTGATACTGTTTTTAAATTTCACATTGCTGGCTTATAGGAAAGCAACTGACTTTTGTATATTAACGTAGCGCCTGACTTTGCTCTAATTCCTTATATTTCCAGGAGGTTTTCTGTGTGTACATGTGTGTGATGTTTTGGGGGTTTTCTTTATAGTTAATCACATCAGCTGTGAACAAATACAGTTTTATTGCTTCCTTCAAAATATGTATGATTTTTGTTTCTTTTTCTGGTTACAATAGCTAGGACTGTCAGCATGATGTTGAATAACAACAGTGAGAGGGAAAATCTTTGCCTCGTTCCTAGTCTCACAGAAAAAGCACCCAGTTTCTCACTATTAAGCATGATATTCACTGTAGGTTTTTGTAGATGTTCTTTATCAAGTCGGAGAAATTCTTCTGCATTCCTAGTTTGCTGAGAAATTTTTTTTACATGAATGAGTGTTGAATTTTTGTCAAATGCTTTTTCTGCATTTATTGATGTGCACATATGAGTTTTGCTCTTTATCTTGTTGATGTGGTAGATTACATTAATTGATTTTCAAATGTTGAACCAGTCCTGAATACTCAAATATAATCCCATTTGGTCATGGTATATAATTATTTTTATATATTAGTAGATTTGATTTGATAGTCTTACAGTCTTTTTTTTTTTTTTTTTTTTTTTGAGACGGAGTCTCTCTCTGTTGCCCAGGCTAGAGTGCAGTGGTGTGATCTCCACTCACTGCAACCTCTGCCTCCTGTGTTCAAGCCATTCTCCTGGCTCAGCCTCCCGAGTAGCTGGACTATAGGTGCCCACCATCACACTCGGCTAATTTTTTTTTTTTTTTTGTATTTTTAGTGAAAACAGGGTTTCACCATGTCAGCCAGGATGGTCTCGATCTCCTGACCTCGTGATCCGCCTGTCTCGGTCTCCCAAAGTGCTGGCATTACAAAAGCGTGAGCCACTGCTCCCGGCCTCGATTTGATAGTGTTTTATTAAAGATTTTTACATTCATGTTCATGAGAGGTACTGGTCTGCTGCGTTCCTTTCTTGTCATGTATTTATCTGATTTTGGTGTTAGGGTAATGCTGGCTTCATAGAATGAGTTAGGAAGTGTTTCTTCTGTTTCTATTTTCTAGAAGGGATTGTAGAGAATTGGTATCATTTCTTCCTTAAATGTTTGATACAATTTACCAGTAAGACTCTCTGGGGCTGCTACTTTCTTTTTTGGAAAGTAATTATTGATTCAATTTCTTTCACAGACAGGCCTACTTAGTCTTATTCTCTTTGTGTGAAATTTTGGTATCTGGGTCTTCCAAGTAATTAGTCCATTTCATCTAAGTTATCAAATTTATCCGCAGAGAGTTGTTCATAGACTCCTTTATTATCCTCTTGATGTCCATGGGATCAATAGTGATTAACTTTCTTTCATTTCTGATATTAGTAATTTATATCTTCTCTCATCTTTTTCTTGGTTAGCTTTGTTAGAGGTTTATCAATTTTATTGATTCAAAGAAACTGCTTTTGGTTACACTGATTTTCTCTATTCTTTTTCTGTTTTTGATTCTATTGATTTTTGTCTCTAATTTTTATTACTTCTTTTCTTCTGCTTGCTTTAGGCTTAAATTGCTCTTCTTTCTTGAGTATCTTAAGATGGATGTTTAGATTACTGATTTTACATTTCTTTATCTTTAGAGACATTTTATTATTTTTATGTTTTTCATTGACAAATAAAATTTACTTATTTATCACATACAATACATAGTTTTGAAATATGTCCACACTGCGGAATGATTAAACTGAGCTAATTAACAAATGCATTATTTCATGTATTTACTTGTGGTGAGAACACTTACAATCTGCTCTTAGCAGTTTTCAAGAATATGATACATTGTTATTAAGTATAGTCACCATGTTGTACAATAGATCTCTGGAACTTATTCATCCTGTCTAGCTGAAATTTTGTATCCTTTGACCAACATCTCCCAACTCCCTGCCCAGTTCCTGGTAACCACCATTCTGGTAACTCTGAGTTCAACTTTTTAAGATTCTACATATAAGGGAGATTTTTCTGTGTCTGGCATATCTCATCTAACATAATGCCTTCCAGGTTTATCTGTGTTGTCACAAATGATGAGATTTCCTTCTTTTTGATTTTTCCTTTCTAATGTATGCATTTAATGCCATAAATGTCTAAGCACTGCTTTCACTGCATCCACAAATTTTGAGTTATATTTTCATTTAGTTAAAAACATTAAACAATTATCTAGAGACTTCTTCTTTTGATCCATATGTTATTTAGAAGGGTGTCGTCTTATGTCCAAATATTTTGGGATTTTCCAGTTATCTCTATTATTGACTTTCTGTTTAATTCTGCTGTGGCCTGAGATAATAATTTGTGTGATTTCTATTCTTTTAAGTTTGTTAAGGTGCGTCTCATGATCCAGAGCATGGTTTCTATCTTGGCATATGTTTCATGTGAACTTGAGAAAAGTGTGTATTCTGTCATCCTTGCATGGAGTTTTCTAGAAATGTCAATTAGATCAAGTTGATTGATAGTGCTGTTCAAGTCAAACATATCCTTACTGATTTTCTACATGCTTTGTCAATTACTGAAAGAGGGGCGTTGAAGTCTCCAACTGTATTAGTGGATTTGCGTGTTTCTCTATGTAGTTCTGTCAGTTTGTGTCTCATGTATTTTGACATGCTGTTGTTAAATGCATACGCATCAGGGATTATTATATATTCCTGAAGAATTTGACCCTTTTATCATTATTCAGTGCTCCTCTTCATTCCTGTTAATTTTCTTTGCTCTGAAGTCTGATGTGTCTGAAATTAACAATGCAACTCCAGCTTTCCTCGGACTCCAGCTTTCCTTCTGTTGCCATGATATACCTTTCTCTATCCCTTTGCTTTTTCACTTTCATTGATATTTTGCTTTTAATTTATATGTGTCATTATGTTTAAAGTGGGTTTCTTATAGATACCATTTAGTTGAGTCTTGTCTTCCTAATGCACTCTGCCAATATCTGTCTCTCAATTGGTATACTTAGAGCATTCATATTCAAGGTGATTATTGATAGGGTTGAATTAATATCTACCGTGTTTATAACTGCCTTCTATTTGTTACACTTGTTATTTCTTTTTCTTCCCTCTTTTTCTGCTTTCTATCATTTTAATTAGGCATTTAAAAATTATTCCATTTTCTCTCCTCTCTTAGGCATATCGGTTATACCTAAATTTTTTATTTACTGATTTCCCTAGAGTTTGCAATTTACATGTATAACTAATTTAAGTCCACCTTCAACTAGCAGTATATTACTTCACGTGTAGTGCAACTACCTTATAAAAGAATATCTACAATTTCTTTCTCCTCTTTAAAAATTGCCATCATTAATTTCATTTAGCTATACGCTATGATTGCAAAATACTTTATTACTACTTCTCTTAGTCCATTTTGTGCTGCTATAACATAATATCTGAGACTGGATAATTTATAAAGAATGGAGATTTATTTCTTACAGTCTTGGAGGCTGAGAAGTGTAAGGTTGAGGAGAGGGCCTTCCTGCTGTGTCATCCCAGGTGAAAGGTGGAAGGACAAGACAGTATGCACATGCACAAGACAGAATGAGAGAGAGAGAGAGAGGTAGGAGAAGGAGGAGAGGTGGAGGAGGAGAGGAGGAGGAGGTGGAGGAGGAGGTGGAGGAGGAGGAGAGGAGGAGGTGGAGGAGGAGGAGAGGAGGTGGAGAGATGGAGGAGAGGTGGAGGAGGAGAGGAGGAGGAGGTGGAGGAGGAGGTGGAGGAGGAGGAGAGGAGGAGGTGGAGGAGGAGGAGAGGAGGTGGAGAGATGGAGGAGAGGTGGAGGAGGAGAGGAGGAGGAGGTGGAGGAGGAGGAGAGATGGAGGAGAGGAGGAGGAGGTGGAGGAGGAGGAGAGATGGAGGAGAGGAGGAGGAGGTGGAGGAGGAGGAGAGGTGGAGGAGGAGGAGGTGGAGGAGGAGGAGAGATGGAGGAGAGGAGGAGGAGGTGGAGGAGGAGGAGAGATGGAGGAGAGGAGGAGGAGGTGGAGGAGGAGGAGAGGTGGAGGAGAGGAGGAGGAGGTGGAGGAGGAGGAGAGGAAGGGAGGAAGGTCAGGAGGAACGGGGCTGAATCCACGCTTTTATCAAGAATCCACTCCTGTGATGCAGGCATTAATCCATTGATGAGGGCAGAGCCCTCAGGACCTAATTAATTCTTAAAATTCCCACCAGTCCATCCTGTTGTCTTGGGGATTAAGTTTCCAACACATGAACTTTGTGGGAATTTTGAAACCATAGCACTATTACTACTTTTAACAAACATTTATCTGTTAAGATTAATTAAGAATAAGAAAACAAAATGTTTTATTTTGTTTTAAAAAACCCTTCTCTGATACTTTTTTTTAAATTGTGGATTTGAGTTTCTGACTTATATATTTTTCCTCCTTCCTGAAAAACTTCTTTTGATACTTCTGGCAAGGTAGCTCTGCTGGTGATGGATACCTTTAGCTTTTATATGTCTGAGAAAGTTTTTATTTCTACTTCACTTTGGAAAGATCATTTTGCTAGATACAGAATGACAGGTTGGTGGATTTTTTTCTTTCAATACTGTAAACATTTCACTCCATTCTCTTGCTTGCTTTCTGAGAAGTCTTATGGATTCTTATCTTTTTAGGTAAGGTATCTTTTCCCTTTTGCTTCTTGTAGGATTTTATCTTTTTCTCCAGCTTGACAGTTATATACCTAAGTGTAGATTGTTTTTGTTTTGTTTTTGTTTTTAGTATTTATCTTGTTTTGTGTTCTCTGAGCTTCCTAGATCTGTGGTTTACTTTGGAAAGTTCTCAGCCATTGTTCCTTTGAATATTTCTTCTGTTCCATTCTGTCTTCTTCTTGTGTTATTGTAATTATGTGTATGTTGCACTTTTTTCTTTGTTCATTTGTTTGTTTTTTGAGATGGAGCTTCGCTCTGTCACCCAGGCTGGAGTGCAATGGCATGATCTCAGCCCATTGCAACCTCCGCCTCCCAGGTTCAAGCAATTCTCCTGCCTCAGCCTCCTGAGTAGCTGGGATTACAAGCGTGTGCCACCACGCCTGGCTAATTTTTGTATTTTTAGTAGAGATGGGATTTCACCATGTTGCCCAGGCTGGTCTTGAACTCCTGAACTTGTCATCTGCCCACCTTGGCCTCCCAAAGTGCTGGGATTACAGGCGTGAACCACTTGCCCAGCCTGTTGCACTTTTTGAAATCATCCCACAGTTCTTGGATGTTTTGTTCTCTTTGTGTTTTTCAATTTGGGAAGTTTCTATGGACATACTTTCAAGCACATTAATTCTTTCCTTGGCCATGTCCCATCTGTGGATGAGCCCATCAGACATAGTCTTGATTTTTGTTATGGTGTTTTTCACTCCCAGCATTTCCTTTTGACCCTTTCTTAGAGTTTCCATCTCTCTGCTTCCATTATCCATCTATTATCACATATTGTCTACTTGTTCCATTAGTGCTTTAACATATTAATCAAAATTATTTTAAATTGCAAATAATTCCCAAATCTGTGTCATAAGCAAATTTAACAGGTGGGCGACAGATGGGAGAATCTACTTGCAACATGTAAAACTGACCGAGGATTAATGTCTAGAATACAAAAAGCAACACGAAAAACCCTAGAACCCTTCTGAAAAAGTTAGTGATCAATAATAGCTATGCTTTATAGAGTAATCACTACCTTTTAAGCACTTAACACAGATGTGAGAAGAAAGTGCGGTAAGACCTGTGAGAATCTTGAGGGAGGTGCCGTGTCCAGCTTTGGGTGAGTGGTAGTGGAGACTGAGCAACATTATCTGGATGGCTTCTGAAAAATAAACTCCAATTAGTGGGGAATGGGGTGCGGTACAGTCATTCTAGGCTGCGGGAACAGCCTGGGGAGATAAATGTGTGCAGAGAATAATGTACAAGTCAAGTTTCTCAGAAGATCCATGAGAGACAGCAGCAGGTGCTACAGCCACAAAGCCAGGATATGATGCAATAGGCAGCTATGATGATTTTTGAGCAGGTGCAAGGTGAACTGAAAGTGCTAGTTATGAATACGACTTAGGATGGAGGATGGACTGAGGAGAAGGTCTGGGCTCTGGGAGACATGCTCAGACAAGAGACTGTCTTCAAGCCAGAGTGAAGGTTGTGGTGGGATAGAACCAGGAAGACCTTGTGACTAGAGCTGAGGGCCAAAGGAGAAGTTAGGGGCACTGCCGGGGTCCTGGCTCAGGGTATGGGTGGGTGCAGCTGCTGGTCACCAGCGGGTGGAGGGCAGACTGGAAAGGTGAAGAGAACAGGCCCAGGGGGTGGTGAGGAGGCTCCGATGAGGAGCGTGGGGGCCACTGTCCCAGAGGCAGGCACCAGAGAGGGGACTGGTCTGAGGGCTGCCTGTAGTTTGTGGGTGACTGGAGGTCAAAGAGGGAGGATGTAGAGGAGCACATGTGGCTGGAAGTCTTGGGACCCTGCATCTCTAGCACCGTGGCCACCTCAGCTCCATGAACTGGGGCTCTGGCCTCTCTGTCTTGTCCAGGCCTGAGGGCAGCCCAGCTGTTTCTTCCTTCCTAGGTCTGGAGGATGAAGCCAGCCCAGCGTGGTCCTGCCTGGGCCAGAGAGCTGGGCACTAGGAGCAGGAAGATTTGGGTGGAGGAAACTGGGGATGGGGGTGTTGCAAGACCACCCCTCCTGAGGGAGAGGACAGCAGGGACTCCACCAGGGTCTTCTCCCTGCCCCTCATCCTCATGCCGAGGGAAGGGTCCAGGCCCAGCTCCAGCTACACTCTGGGTCCCCCACACCCTCCCAGGGTAGCAGAGTCCTGGGGGCACCCCCACCCCATCTTGTGTGAAATGGGTATGTGTGGGTATCATTCACGCCTCTGCCTCTATCCTCCCCACCCGGGCCCCTCCCTTCTCCAAACTTCAGCACCCCCATCCCCCCACCCAGTGCCTCCCTCCATCCACTTTCTTTGCTCCAAGGAGGAGAAAGGCCCACTGTCATGATTGTATGTTGACATCCGATGTGAAGCCACTTTCTCTGCCTCTTCTATCTGCCATCTTGCCTCTCCTGCTCCCGCCACGTCCTCCCAGGGGCACAACGAGCTTGTTCCTGACTCTGGGCCTTTGTCCCTGCTGTTACCCTTGCCAGGAGCACCCTTTCCTACTCTCGAATAGTTTGTGGGGATTCACTCAGGTTAGAGGCGACACCATCGTCACCCATCCTGCTGTGGTCTTCCTTCCAGCTTTATTTTTATTGGCATGTTTGCCTGTTAACCTATGGGATGGGCATTGCTGGTATGTGCTTGAAGCTTCAGACCCTGCAGTCATTCAGCCTGTTGAATAAATCAAACTAAAATTTTAATTCTGGTGGGAGGGACTCTTGAATTTTGGGACATGAATCCTGCAGTGGATTTCAGGAGTAAAAGCATAAGGTTATATTGGCCTCACACCTTCTCCACCAAATGTATTTTTTGATTGAGGAGCTTGTTTTATGTTTTCTTTAAAATTTTTTTTATTCATTTTTTTTTTTTTTAAAGAGACAAGGTCTCTCTCTGTTATCCAGGCTGTGGTGTGGGGGCGCGATCATAGCTCACTGCAGTCTTGAACTCCTGGGCTCAAGGGATGCTCCTGCCTCAGCTTCCTGGGTAGCTAGGACTACAGGCGTAGCCACCATGCCCAGCAAATTTTGATTTTTTTTCTTTTTTTTTTTTTGTAGAGATTGAGGTCTGCCTATGTTGTCAGGCTGGTCTCAAACTCCTGGCCTCAAGCAACCCTCTCTCCTCAGCCTTCCAAAGTGCTGGGACTGCAGGTGTGAGCCACCACACCTGGCCAGTTTCATGTTTTCTGATTAAGAGCCCTCACACTTTCCCTTCCATTTCAAACATCCAGCTCCATTCTGCCTACTGGAGAAAGACAGCCTGTGGAAAGGGCAGAGGAAGGCCCGCTTCCCCTCCTAGGCCCCGGAGTGCCCCATAGCTTCCTTGAACCATGGGCTTCCAGCTACAACCTCATCTGGGAAAGAAAGGGGTGAGGAAAGGTGTTGAGAAGGAAATTTAGGATTCTTGGTCAGGGAGTGGGTGGTGCTGGCAGATCAGGGCCAGAGCTGGGACCCTCCTAGGAAAGTGTTTCTGGATCAGGGCTGTAGCTGCGGGAGGGCTGAGTGGACACTGGGTCCTCGCCCCCATTCCTGGTCTCTCCGTTGAGGCTGCACGCTGCCCCTTAGCCAGGTGTCCCATTTGCCGCCGGCAAGGGAACCAGGCACAGGTGGCCCTGCCCTCTAGCTCTGAGATCCAAGTCCCTGGGGTTGGCCTAAGGAAGGTAAAAATCTCAAGGTCCCCCGGTGTGAGACCCCGTTGGTCATTCTACCCTACCTAAGGGTGTAAGTAAGGCCTTCCCACTGCCTGGACCCTTCTTCTCCAGGCCCCTCTTCATTTCTCCCTCCTCCAGGGCAAAGGTGTCATACCTCCAGGGGCCACGTGTGGCCATTTGGCTCCTTCTTCACCAATAGAGAGTTCTTCCTTTGGCTAAGTTAAGGTCTGCTCTATAACTCCTCTACCCCTCACCCTAGCCCTAGCGTTGTCCACAGGGGCCCCAGAGAACAAGTCAGATCTGCTTAGCCTTGCAGGTTAAACACCTCCAGTTCTTTCTGCCTCCCTTACTGGCTTCTACTGGAAACTCTCCTAACAGCATGGCCTCTGAGGTCACGTTTAAAGTCATTTACAGTGAAGATGACAGCTGCACTCGAGTGACCTTGGGCCTAGGACGTCCCTGCAGACTCACCGCCTCTCAGATCCCTGGCATCCTCATCTGTAAAATGGGGACAAGAGCCCCTCCATCTCCTCCTCTTCCTTCCCTCCCTCACTCTTGGGTTGATCTTCTGCTTCTTCTAAGGAGACTAGAGGCAGGAGCCTCTAGATGGAGGACTTCTCGGCAGAGGTGGGCCTCAGAGGAAGAGTCAGGCCTCCTGGCGGCCCCAGCTTGGAGCCGAGGCCCTCCATGTGGCCCCTACAGTGCCCTCTCCTCAAGCCTGTCCCATGAGCCACCTCAGACTCTTCCTGGTGCGCAGATGCGCCGGATATTGCCGTGCCTCTGTGCTTTGGGCCGTGCTGAGCCTTGTGCCTGGAACGCCCTCTCCTGTCTTCTGTTGGGTGAACCCCTACACAGCTTGCGAAGCCTGGCCCAAACGCCACTGACTCCGGGCAGCTGTCCTGACTGACTGTGGGCCTGCCTTGCGCAGTGTTCTCCTCGTGCTGCGTCCCGGCCTCCCTGGCTGACCGGCACCCGCTTTGTGCTGCATCCCCTGCGCTTGGAGTGCCGGGAGGGCGGGGCCTCTCTGACCTTCTCCAGGCCCTGCTGCCAGCCCAGCCCAGGCTGAGGAGCCCACTGCTTCCTTGAAGAGTGGGGGAGTGCATACAGATGCCACCACGGGGGTGGGCAGGGCCTTCACCATGATGGGGAGGTGGCTGCCTTTGCTTGGTGGCAGTGGGGACCTTTCTGCACACACATCTTCTTGCATCACACAGGCCACATGTGAGCCACACGAGAGCCACAGGTCTCCAGGTGGGACGCCAGGGCTTACTTGGACGCCCCCTCCAGTGAGTCTGGGCTGTGATAATTTCCCCACTACACTGTGATGAGTGACGCTGCTGTCCCCATCTGGGGCTAATAATCTTTCTCCTCTTAGTGGTTGTTTCCTGGGACAGAGTCCCCAAAGCAGGGCCAACAGAGGTTTGGGCTAAGCTGCCTGGACGCCCTGCCTGCCCCACAGTCAGGTGACTGCCAAGGAGCTGACAGGGCTATATCTTCATTTCCCAGCTTGGAATCTCATGCACAGCTTTTCTCTTTTTCTGTCCCAACCTAGAAATGTTCACACACCTGGTCTGCAGCCAACAGCTGGGATGCTGTTCTCCAGATGCCAGGAAGGTAGCCTGGGGACATTCAGGGGAAGGAGAGTTTTACTTGACTTGCTTGTGCTGGCTAAGAGCCTGACACTGTGTAGGGGCTTAACAAAGCAGTAGACAAGTGTCTGGGGCTCCAGGGGCCTGGAGCTCCTCTCTACTCTCTGCACTCTCTGGCTGGGGGATCACAGGCAAGTGACTGCTACTTGCTTCCCCTAAGCATGGCTGCATCCCATGGACATTGTGAATCTTATAACAGACCACGTATCCATTTTTTGCTTTGGCTGCTAGGGAGCTCAGTGCAAAAATGGGAGCCAAGTTTCAGGAATTGTATTCTTACAGCTTTTCCACCCTTATTCCTTTATCCACATCTTTATTCTTCTTACTCTTCTGCCTCCAGTGCTTGGGAACACAGTAGGAGAACCTCATCTGCTTATCGACAAGATGGGAAAAATTTCGTCCTTGTCTCAGGTTTTTCTGAGGATTGAAGGAAGGGAGGGCCCTGTGCAGAAGAGGCTGGTAGTTGGGTGCTGCATCCATGTTGGCAGAAGTTAGTCTGGATTTGGCAAAGCTGCACCCAGGGTGTGCATTCCCAGCTGGAGTCATCCCCACTATGGGCATCTGTGCAGTCTTAGGAATGGGACCAGGGATTCGGCTCAGAAATCCTCCTGCTCTAGGTAGCCGAGTGAGTCTTGACTTCCCTTGGTAGCTGAGTGAGTCTTGAATTCCTCTATGCTCTGGAGAGTAAGCTCTGCGAGGGCCTGCCTGGGCCCTGCACACATTGGTGGGAATGAAGAAATATTTCCTCCACTGCTTCCCTACTCCCACCCAGACCCCTCCCTCACTGCGTGTGCTGATGAATGCAGCACCCCCATCCAGGCCTCCAAATGACCTTCTTCCCCAGCCTCCCAGCAGGTGCCTTCAGGTCAGTTTCTACCGAGGCTGAGGGCCTCGCCTAGGGTGTCCTCAGACTTGCTCTTTCTCTCTCGAGGGGGACCCCAGAAATGGGGGCAACCCAACTTTCTTGAAAGGCTCAGGATGTCCTGGTGTTTGTGAATTTTCCCTATCATCGGTGACTTGTTTGATGGCGCTGGAGAGGGGGCAGGTGGATGTCCTGGTGTTTGTGAATTTTCCCTATCATCGGCGACTTGTTTGATGGCGCTGGAGAGGGGGCAGGTGGGTGTTGGTGGATGTTTCCTCTCCCCTGCTTCTGAAAGATCTCAAGCTATCCATGAACATGGAAAACCTCAAACCTGTGGTTTCATGGAGGAGCAAAGAGGGCCATGTTCTGGCTTCCTGTCCTTGAGGGTGGGGGACATGGGCATCTGTGATTCCACCTGTCTGAGCCCTTGCCTCTGACTTTCAATTCACTGAACAGGCCACCATGAACTGCTTTCAGTTCTTCTGCTGAAAAGCCAGACCTCTGGAGGAAGGCCGGTCAGGGGCCTGTGGCCGGAGGTGGATCAAGGACACCTGCAGGTTGAGAGGGTCTTGGGTGGGAGAGCACTGGATGGGGAGCCAGACCTGCCTCTGAACACCTCTTTCCAGCTTCTTCCTCACTGACAGCCCTGGTGTCTTGTCCTTCCTGGATCCAAACAATGCAGAATGTTGAACACACCCTCAGAAATAATATACTAGCAGAGCCCTCGAAGAATACACCGAGGACTCCATGATGCAGGGATGCGCCGTGACACGGGCCGTCTGCCTCCTCGAGGAGCTTCTCTATGAAAACATCAAGGTTGAGGGAGTCTGAAGCATGGCAGAAGTTCCACAATTCTCCACTGAGTGGCCCATGCAGTGTGAAGGGCATCTGAGTGTGCCCTGTATCTTACATCCACCAGTCAGGGCCTGGAAGGAAGGGGATTCTTCCCAGACTTGGACATCAAACACTGATTCCCCCAGGCCCTGGCCCTGTGCCCACTTCCTTTCTCCTCTGACACTCGAGCCTGGGAGAGCCTGGCCACAGCATGGCTCTCATACCCATCTCCCTTCTCTCTAAGCCCCCTCCCCGGCCAAAACACAGGAGCCCTGGCCTTGCAGATCCAGTGACCCACGGACAGTCTCTGCCTGGGCGACCCCTGAAAGCCTCCAAGGTTGTCCAACCAGGCTGAGCTCATCACCTGCCCTGGCTTGCCCCGCCCTCTGTTCCCTCCCCTCTGTCAATGGAACCCCACCAGCCAGGTTAGACACCTGACCTCACCTTCTCTCTCTCCTTCCACACCCAATCTATCCCCTTAGACCCCTGACTCAAACCCTCATCTATCTTAAAGGGAACACTTCTACACGGCCGGTGGGAATGTAAACTAGTACAACCACTATGGAAAACAGTGTGGAGATTCCTTAGAGAACTAAAAGTAGATCTTCTATTTCATCCAGCAATCCCACCACAGGGTATCTACCCAGAATAAAAGAAGTCATTGTACGAAAAAGAACTTGCACACGCATGTTTATAGCTGCACAGTTCACAATTGCAAAGATATGAAACCAACTCAAATGCCCATCAATCAATGAGTGAATAAAGAAACTGTGGTATATATACACAATGGAATACCAGTCAGCCATAAAAAGGAATGAATTAATGGCGTTCACAGCAACCTGGATGGGATTGGAGACCATTATTCTAAGTGAAGTAACTCAGGAATGGAAAACCAAACATCTTGTGTTCTCACTCATACATGGGAGCTAAGCTATGAGGATGCAAAGGCATAAGAATGATACAACAGGCCGGGCGCGGTGGCTCAGTGAGGCCTGTAATCCCAGCACTTTGGGAGGCAGAGGTGGGCAGATCACGAGGTCAGGAGATTGAGACCATCCTGGCCAACATGGTGAAACCCCGTCTTTACTAAAAATACAAAAATTAGCTGGGCATGGTGGTGTGTGCCTGTAATCCCAACTACTTGGGAAGCTGAGGCACGAGAATCACTTGAACCCAGGAGGCAAAGGTTGCAGTGAGTCGAGGTGGCACCATTGCACTTCAGCCTGGCAACAGAGTGAGGCTCCATCTTAAGAAAAAAAAAAAAAAGAATGATACAATGAACTTTGGGGACTCAGGGGGAGAGGGTGGGAAGGAAGTGAGGGATAAAAGACTACAAATTGGGTTCAGTGTATACTGCTCAGGTGATGGGTGCACGAAAATCTTACAAATCACCACTAAGGAACTTACTCATGTAACCAAATACCACCTGTTCCCCCTGCACCTATGGAAATAGGTTAAAAAAAAAAAAAACCCATCTCTCTCAAGTGTGTCCCCTCTCTGCCCTCCTGCCTCCGGCCTGGCCAGCCTGCTGTGTCTTCCTGTGACCCCCTGGGCTTCCTGCAGGCCCTCTAGCTATCTCCCTGTGCACCCTCCTCAGGGGACCAGACTGGGTTTTCTAAACCGCAGACCTGATTGTGTCACCTTCCCCTGCCTAAAATCACTAGACAAAGTGCCGGCGTCTAGGGGTGTCCGAAGCTGGCAATGAGTCGGTGAGAGCCTGCACTGTGAGATGTTGACTAGGGCTCAGCAGCTGCGAAAGGAAGAGGAAGAAGCAGGAATGGGGCATGGGGAGAAACTGAGCTGCAGCACAGGCCTGAGGGGACCCTCAGTTCCCTCTGTGGAACTGGGGGTTTCTCTAGAATGGGTATTGCCCATCCGAGTGTCACTTACTGGGCGTGACTGGCCAGGCCTTTACAGTGAGCACTGGCTCACTCACTGCCAGGAAGAGCCGACATCAGGAGAGGCAGCTCCCTGCAGTGAGGCAGGGCCTGGAGGAGCTTCAGCTGCAGGCATTCTGATGACCACACTCTCTCGGCTGGACAACAAGGCCTTCCTGGAAGGGGTATGTGGCCTCTCACATCTGCTCCCGTCTGCTGCTCAGACCCACTTCCTGTCTGCTTCCATCTGCCACTCAGACCCACTTCCTGTCTGCTCCCCTCCACTGCTCAGACCCACTTCCCATGTCTACTTGGGCACCAGCCCCTCCAGAGCCCCAGCTGACCTCTCTTCCTGGGGGAATCTTGCAGAAGGGCAGTTCCCTGGACACAGGAAAGCCCTGCACTGCAGGTGGCCTCAGGGAGGTCATCATCTCCCCTTGCCATTCTCCTCTTGCTGTGTGTCAGCACCGCTGGCTTTCATGGCTTAGCCAGGTGCGTGACTCAGACCCTCTTCCCCAAGGGTCCTGAGGCCCTGGCCAGCATGCCTTTGGCGGGCCAAAGGCTGTCACCCTTACCCATTCAGAGTCACCACTGGGCAAGGAAGTGCCAAGACCTACGTGCTTTATCTGACTCCACCGTGGAGCCTGCCTCTTCCTGTTGATCCATTACTGACCCCTACCAAGGCAGGTCATGCCGCTTGCCTGCTGATCTGTGGACACGAGATGTCCAACTGCTCAGGTTGCAGCCACAGCTTGTAATTCAATGGGACTCTTTCTGTGTCCCCTGGTAGAAAGGTGTCATTTTGGGGAATGAGGATTCCTGACTCTGCAGAACGCAGAGGTGTGGAAATGGAAGCACTAAGTTCCCAGTGGGCCAATAAGTGATGATGAGAGGATTCCTCCTGCTTCTGTCCCTTGGCTCCTGGGCCCACATGCTTGTTCCGCCTGTCAGGCGTACACTGTCAGAGGCAGACACAATGCACATGCTCGTCCTGGAGGACAACCCCCATGTGACAGAGTCCTGCCCTGGAACACCGCATTCAGAAGCTGCAACCTGACCATGTTGGCATTGCCAGCCAAACTCTGGTGCTCAGTGGAGCCTTTGGCTGGCAGTGTCAACATGGTCAGGCCTGCAGGTTCTGAATGCAGTGTTCTGTGGTAGGGCCAGTGGGCCCCATGGTCCTGGGTTCTCTCCTATAATTCTTTAGCTCCAAAGTGGTCCCCTGGTCTGAAGCGATGTTACGTGGGGTCCCATGCTGGTGGCTCAAACACTACAAAACTCTCGCTTTGGTTGGTGGTGCTGAGGATAGGAAAGGCCAGTTTACACCCAAGTAGGTGTCTCTTCTGATGAAAACAAACCATTGACCCCTTTGTCTTAGTCCATTTGGGCTGCCATAACAAACTACTACAGATTGGGTGGCTTATAAACAAAAGACACTTATTTCTCACAGTTCTGGAGGCTGGGAAGTCCAAGATCAAGGTGCTGGCAGATTTGGTGTCTGATGAGGGCCGGTTCCTCATCGATAGCCATCTTCTCGCTGTCACCTCATGTGGAAGAAGGGGTCAGAGACCTCTCTCGGGCCTCTTTAACAAAAGCACTAGTCCCATTCATGAAGGTTCCACCCTTGTGACCTCATCACCTCCCAAAGTCCCTGCCTCCTTATATCATCCCCTTTGAGGTTGGAATTTCAACATATGAATGTTGTTGGGGGACATGCATTCAGATCACTGCACCCTTCTAAAGTGGAAGCGCCCAGGTGGTCAAGGTGCCCTACCTGGCTGGTTGGCTTCCTCCAAGAATGGTGCCACATCGGGGTCGGCAATGGTCTTCACTGCAGTCAAGTTGGATATTCTAGGGGGTGGCAGTAGCTAGGTCAGGTTTGATAAGTGAGAGTCCATGTGGTTAGGCCCATGTGTCTCCTGCAATTTTGGTCCCCAAGATGACTTCATTCACGTGCCCATCATACCAGCAGGGGGATGAGGGACAGAGGTTGGCTGCTGTCAAATGGCTGGTCATCTTGTCAAGAGGACTTGGCTGTTGAGGGCCTCTCTTCGGGTGGGGTTTTCTGGTGGGATTAACATGTGTTACTTGATCTACTCCCATAGGTACATCCCATCTCTACCTCAGAATTTCTTGTCCTTAATCTCCCATTTTTTTTCTTTCCAAGATCCTAATCAACTGGCCAGGCTTCTTGTTGCCGCCTATGAGCCCATAGATTCTCTAACTTCTGGCTGCTTCTCTTTCCACACAGAATGGATTGCCACCTGAGGCTCTGCCCACTGGGAGAACTCTCCCTCACCACAGTCTTTCGAGGCCATCTTAAACGAGGGTGTAGCGCAGCTGTCATTGTTTTGACTTGAGTCCACAAACAGAATGGACCCATTTGTAAACCACCTTCAAGCATTTCCTGCTCCACACAGCCACTGGCCTGGGCAGAGAGAGGGGGCTGGGAGCCCTGAGACACAGGTGACCTGCCGTGAGGCTTGTGCCCTCTGGTCTTGCTTCTGCTAAATCCTGGACGTAGCACTTCCACATGACAGATTGCTGCCTGGCCTGCCCAGCCTTATGACTTATTGGGTCTTATAGAACTCATGGTGGGCAGTTGAAGCTGCATGGCCACTCGGCATGACCTGCTCAGGCATTCTGTCTCTATTAGGCAGAGACAGAATGGCACTCCAGTGGCACTCCAGGAATTGTTCTCAAAAAGCGTAATTCCCTGTGCGAATGGCACGGCCTTGCCCCAGAAGCCCAGGGGCCGATGTAGTGATTCTCCTGCTTCAATTCACCATAAACTCCGATGACATCTTTTCTTGCTGCAGATTCCTCCACCCCAGTAGAGTCTGCGACATCCTATGGCCTGAGCCACAGGACTGCTTGCACAGCAGCTTGAACCTGCTGCAGAGCCCTTTCCCAATCTGGGCCCCACTCAAAGCTAGTGGCCTGTGCTTAACCCAGGATGTGGGCTGGCACACTATTACTAGGTGTATGAGGTATGCTCCCCCTAGAACTTGAACTCATCAGCACTGTCCTTCCTTCTTTGCAAAGAGATGCAAGCTGCAACAATTTGACTTTCACTTTGGAAGGGTGTCCTGACCACAACACCCCTAAAATGGATAATGACATGGCAGGACCCTGAGACTTCAGGGAATTCACCTCCCATCTTCTGGAGCGTATGGATCTTACCAAGGCCTTTAGTGGTCTGGCTCCTTCTTGCTTATCTGTTGCAATCAACATGATGTCATTGATGAAACAGATCATTATGCTTTTCTGTGGGACATCAAGATGATCCAGACTCTCCTGCTTTTATGATAACAGAAGGCAGGAGGCCTAGCACAGCCCTGGGGCTAACTGTAAATGTATATTGTTCTCCATTCCATGCGAATGTGAACTATTTCTGATCCTCCTTTTTGACTGGGATAGAAAACAATGCATTTGTCAAACCAGTGGCTGCATACCACATCTCTGAGGCCACAGTAATCTGCTCTAGCAAAGGTACCACCTCCGGTGCAGTGATATGATCCAGGCTCCTCCTCAGTGAAGCTGAGGTGGTTTACACCACCCTCCAGGATCTTGTAGGTTTTGCAAAGGCTAGATTTGGTGAGTTAAAAAGAGACATGATGGGAAACAGCACCCCTGCACCCTTTATCTCCTTAAAGGTGGTGCTAATTTCTGTCATCCCCCTTTCCTGGGAATGTGCTATTGTTTCTGATTTATTATACTGGTCAAGGAGGAGTTAGTTTCAAAGGCTTCCACTTGGCCTTCCCCATTTCCATAGCTCTCACCCTACAGACTAAGGATCCAAGGTGGGAAAAGCACCGATTGTTAAGTGTGCTGGTTCCAACTATCCATTGGGGGGTCAAAGAAATCGATACCCAGTGACTCAGTGGCTTGATAGTAAGGTGGCTCTTGGAAAGGGCTCCACCACTGACCTGATGTCTATCAGCCCCCACTTCATGAGGGCCAGGGGGATGGATGCCTCCTGTCTCTAGTGTCAAAGTCAGTTCAGGTTTGGTCTCCAACAGACCTCAGAATGTTTGGTTATTGGCACTATTAGCCATTGCATTATTAGCTGACTAAATGACCATAAGCCCCTTTTGTGGGAGAAACTGGGTAAAATGTTACCATATTTAGTTGCTATGATACGGTAGGGTCTTCCCTTCTTGCAGCCCACTTACCTCTTCAGCCAGTGAGTTATGGATCTAAAACTTGACTGAGGTATGGAAATTGGACAAAAGATTGTGACTTTTTTCTTGCTGTGACCTCCCCCAGCCTTTGCTTCATCCATACTTGATTTCCTTTGTTGGCACAAACTAAGAAATGTCCTTGTCCCTCTGTCTGCTCTGCCCCTGAGGTCATGACTTTCTGCAAGTTGGGCTCCTGTGGCTGCCCTAGACTCTGGCTGGTCATCGTGATGCTGGCAAAGTCCCAGCTCCTGGGGAATCGGGCCCCCAGCCTTTAGCACATGGGTCCCCCCATTCCATTGCTGTCTGTGAGCTTTGTTTTGTAAGAGCCTCACCTGACATCAGCCCTGGCCTCCAGACAATTCACCATCAATGTTGCAGCGATCGACGCAGGTGCTCCTCAGGTCTCTGTAGATGATGTGTCTTCCAGGCACTTCCCTGGAAAATGGTCACCTGGTGGCCTTCTGGCCTGACACGGTGTGTCCATTCCAATGTGTCCACTTCCCTGAGCCTTTGAGTTGTTTCCTTCCTGTGTGCCTGGCAATCCTGGCATTTCAGCTTTGATCGTGTCCAAGGCTCCCAGCAGCCACCCACACTTGAGTCTGCACCATCCCCTGGGTTGTGTGTCTTGGAAGAAAGGGACAGATTAGCAGATTCCTCTTGGCTAGTTTTACTTTCCACATCTCTGATGACACTGGAGTCGTAGCTGTGTGCCCTCGGCCCTGGTCGGAACCTGCTGGCTGGGTCCTGTGGCTCCTTTGAGCGTAGTCTGCTTCCTGCCTTAGCAGGCCCAGCACATGCCCATCGGCTTAGTGGTGGGGGAGGGTGGGCTGCCCTCTGCACTGTCTTCTGGCACAGGGGAGTGCTGGCTGGCACTTGAGAGGAGGTGCCTCTGCAGTCTCTGAAGGTCCCGGGTCCTGGGGAGCGAGAGTCTTCGGGAGCATCTGCCTCTGTCCCATATGTCAGGGTCCCTGTTCCCAGGTCTGGCAAGACAGACCTACCTGGGCAGGGCCTGTAGCCTTCTTCAAACTTCAGCCATTCGGACTCCTGGGTCCTCACTTCCTCTGTCCTGCCCTGGCAAGAGGTGAGGGCTTCAAAGAGGCCCTCTGGGTTCACGCTGGCTTCCAACTGCCTATTCCTCACCCTCAGCAGTTCCTCGCTGTCTGGAGGGCATCGTGGCGCCCGGCAGCAGCCTCAGTCCTGCTGTCCACGCACCTCCTGTGCCTCCAGGCATCTTCAATGCCCCATCCAGGACTCTTGTCAGAGCATCCCTCCTGCTGGCAGCCACTCCCAGTTCTTCACACAGAGAACGGAGCCCTCACACTGCGCTGGTGCCACATCTCCCACAGGCGATGAAGCTTTGGTGCCACCTCTTCATCTGCTTTCCTGGACCATTCCTGGTGCCAACTGCTTCAGGTTGGTTTGTCTGGAAGTGGATGCTGAGATGGATTTGGGGTGAAAGATGTTTATTAGTGTCAACCCCTGTGAAAAGAAGGGGGAAAGAGCGAGTTTGAACAGAAGAAAGGGTCAAGCTGCAGCACAGGCGTGACAAAGCCCTCGACGATGTCCTCACTCTGTCCCCAGACCTGGACAGGCGGGGCCTGTGGAGGTGAGTAGTTTCCATTTGTCCTCCTGGTTGGGCTGAATTCCAGAAAGATGTGGATTATGTGGTCTTGATGCTCCTTGTTCCCAGGGGTACGTGCTGGGGCTGGTAGAGAGGAGCCATCCAGTAAATCCCCCCAAATCTGACCCCCTCCGGGCTGGCTGCCATGATGCACATGATGTTGCTTCACATTTACAAGCACCCTGGGGCAGGGCCGAGTGTCCCCATGAGACAGGCGAGGACAGTGAGACCCAGACCTCCGAATGCCTGCCTCAAGATCACAGCTCAGAGAGGCCAAGTCAGGGCCGGACCCTGTACAGCCACGCCTGAGTGTTTGAGGTCCTCTCTTTGCAGACAGCACTGCCGGACCCCATCACATATCTGTGTCCCAGTGTCCTGGCT